>NC_041728.1:26412706-27012706 GCF_004115215.2 Ornithorhynchus anatinus | reverse complement strand
CGCTTAACAAATACCAACATTATTATTATTATTATTATTACTGCATTCAAAAGCCAGACGTCGGACTCGCGTCGGTCGATCCGTAGTACGTACCGAGCACCTGCTGTGTGTGGAGCACTTTACTGAGCACCTCCTGTGTGCAGAGCGCTGTAGCGGGCATTTATTGTGTGCCGAGGCCCGTGTTGCGCACCTACCGTGTGTGGGGCACCTACTCTGTGAGGAGCATTATCCTGACCGCCTACTGTGAGGAGCACTGTACTGAGCACCTACAGAGTGTAGATCACTGTACTGGGCACCCAATGGGTGTGGAGCACTATACTGGATGCCTGCTGTGTGCAGAGCCTGTTCCTGCACTCCTACTGCTTGCAAAGCACTGTACTGAGGACCTACAGTGGCATGAGGAGAAATATTTGTATGTCTAACTCCGGTCAGAGCGTAAGCTCCTTGCGGGCAGAAAATGTGTCTCAAGCTTCTGTAGGTGGGAGGTGGCGAGATTTGTAGGTGGTGAGTGGTGAGATTTTTATTTTTTGAGGTCTTCGTTAAGCGCTTACTAGGGGCCAGGCACTGCACTGCGTTCTGGGAGAGATACGACCTAATCGGCTTGGACACAGCCCACGTCCCACATTTGAATCCCCGTTTTACAGATGAGGTAACTGAGACACCCGGAGGAGTGAAGCCACTCGCTCAAGCTCACACAGCAGACAAGTGCAATGACTTGTACCAAGCACTTGGGAAAATCAATCAATTATTGGTATCTATTGAGCTCTTAGTATGTGCAGAGCACTGTACTAAGCACTCGGTAGGATAGATTATGACATGGGACACGAGCCCTGCCCACAAAGGTCTTGAGGGAAGAATAAGAGAAGGACAAGGCACGATCCCTGTCCTCCCTCACGGAGCTTGCCCTCTAAGGAGTACTGCACTTTAACAAGCACGTCCCGCTCAGGGGGCGCTCAGCGAGTACCACGGCGACCTCTAAATGTTCTACAGACTGCCCTCGGGGCCCTAGATGTCCTAAGGAAATTATTTTGTCTGCGGACAGGCCCGCCGCCAGCTTGCAGTCTTTCAGACTGAGAAAATGGAAAAAATAAAACCCCAGCGCCAAAACCCCACGGTATTCATTTTCTCTTTTCCAGCCTCTCCAGCAGGCACCTCGCACCTCCCACCTCCCCCCCCGGTTCCGTCTCCGCCTTATTCTTTTACGGCTTGTCAGAGCCGATCCAGATTTGCCGGTGGGCGGGAGGAAAAGGAGACGGTGCCCGTGGGCCGCCCCCGCCGGCGGTTCGGCCGCCCAGAGACCCCGACCCGAAAACCAGGACGCGCGGCGGATTCACCCCCGGTCCCCCACCCCCTCAGCGTGCTTGCTGTTAGACAATCGGGGGCCGGTATTGTGGATGTCAGTGGGCTTTTTCCATTCAGTTTTCGACCCCTTCACGAGGGGTGGCGGGCTGGGATTTTGATCAGCGGTTTTCTGTATTAGTAATAACTCCCTCCCGCCTACTCCCGGGGCCACGATGTCGCCTGCATCTGATTGCTGACCTTTTTTTTTTTTGTCTTTATGGCATTTGACTGTGTGCCAGGCACTCTACTAAGTGCTAGGGTAGAAACAAGCTAATCAGGTTGGACACAGTCCCCGTCCCACATGGGGCTCGCTGTCTTAATCGCCATTTTCCAGAAGAAGGAGACGAGGCCCAGAGAAGTGAAGTGACTTGCCCGACGTCACACAGCAGGCAAGCGGCGGAGCCGGGATTAGAACCCGGGTGCTTCTGACTCCCGGGCCCGTGCCTTATCCTCTAGGCCAAGGTCACCCAGCAGGGGCAAGTGGCAGGGCTGGGGTTAGGACCCACGTCCTCTGAGTCCCCGGCCCCCGCTCTGCCCGCAGATCCATGCTGCCTGCTCTAGGCCACGCGGCTAGTGCCATGGAGAGTTACCACGGACTCGATCCCTTCCCTCGAGGAGCTTACAGGCTAGCTGGGGAGAAGGCCACTGTGGTCATTTCCCGACGGGAGGAGGAAGGAGAAACGGACGTGTAGGTTTCGGGCGGGCGTCCCGGTCCGCCGGCCCCGGACGGCGTCGTGGGCTCCGTGTGTGAGGCCCGTGGGCCCCGCGTTTGAACGGAGAGACGGCACGTGTCTCTCCGCCGGACTGGTCACCCCTCCGCCCCCGGCAGCCGGGGGACCGTTCACAGATCGGCGTGAGTCGGACAAGGAAAAACTGCTCTCATCTCTCCGAGGGGGCCGGGTGGGCCGGCAGAACGCTTACCTGAGCGATTCTGAAGCCCGCCGCCCGCCCACCCGCCCGGCCTCCCGCCAAGGACCGTCTGAAATGAACCGCTTCTCCCGTTCGTCTGCCGAGGGGGCCGTCAGGGCGTCCCGGGCCTTGGCTGCGGCCTCCGGGAGGCTGTGCTGACCCGCTGTGGGGAGGGGGAGGAGAGCCTGCCCGTCAGCAGTCTGGAAACGCGGCCAGTTCCGAGACCAGCGGCCTTCTGCGGAAAAGTAGTCTCGCGGGGGCGGGCGAGCTCCGGGACTGAAGCGGGGAGACCCAACGGACGGGGCCTGTGCCCTTCAAACCCGACAGACTCTGGCTCTCCCGGCTTCGGAGCCCTCCTGAAAACCTGCCTCCTCCAGGTCTTCCTTGATTAAACTCCGCCTTCCCGTGGTATGGTGGTGTTTGTTAAGCACTTACTATGTGCCAAGCACTGTTCTAAGCACTGGGGTAGATTAAAGGGAACCAGGTCGGGCACCGTGCCCGTCCCAAATGGGGGTCACAGTCTTAATCCCCATTTTACAGATGAGGTTACTGAGGCACGGAGAAGCGACTTGCCCAAGGTGACACAGCGGACACGTAGGGGAGCCAGGATAAGAACACACATCCTCTGATTCCCGGGCCAGTGCTCTTTCCACTAGGCCACGCCGCGTATGATAAGCATCCACTTACTGCACCTGTACTAGATACTTGGGAAACCCAGAATAAAAGACCATTGACTGATTGATTGCCTGAAAAATGGCTGCAATGAGGTTTAACCTTGGGGGAGCATTAAGTTGGGACCCACCTCCCTTCACTTTTTCACAACGTCATTTTTTATGGTATTTTTTAAGCATTTACTATGCGCCAGGCACCGTACCAAGCGCTGGGGTAGATGCAAACTAATCAGATCGGACGTAGTCCAAGACCCACAAAAGGCTCACAGTCTTAATCCCCATTTTAGATGAGATGACTGAGGTCCAGAGAAGTGAAGTGACTTGCCCAAAGTCACCCAGCCGATAAGTGGCGGAGCCGGGATTAGAACCCGGGTCTGACTCCCAGGCCCGTGCTCTTTCCACTAGGCCACGGTGCTTCTCATTAGAAAAATGAGATCCTTGTGGGGTGGGAATGGGTGTTTCGCTGGTGGCGTACTCTTTCTCCCAAGCGATTAGTATAGCGCTTAGCCCTCCGACGGCGCTCACTACATACCGTTGCTCCTTCTTGTGGCTCCAGTCTCACTTCATTCTTGGACCTTGGTCAGAGCCCGGGACCAGGCCACACTGGGCCCCGGCCCAATCCTCCAGGTGGCCTCGGACGGGTCTTGGAGCGCCGTCCTCGGGCCGTGGGAATTCCCGGAGTTTGCCGATGAGCTGTTGGGGAAATACAACCTGGGTTGTCAGGTCTCTTGGGTTCGTTTTTTCCTCTCGTAGAAATCTTTTCCCAGGAATAAATTGGACGTACCAGTCGGGAGTAACTATTTTCACCCGGCATGACTTAAGCGGTCTTTCTAAGGTGTGTCTGACCTCACGGTGACATAACGGGCTCGTGTCGGCCACGTCGGAA
The DNA here is from genome assembly GCF_004115215.2 of Ornithorhynchus anatinus. Lineage (NCBI taxonomy): Eukaryota > Metazoa > Chordata > Mammalia > Monotremata > Ornithorhynchidae > Ornithorhynchus > Ornithorhynchus anatinus. The sequence continues at coordinate 27,008,899 of NC_041728.1, read as the reverse complement.
AGGGATACTGAGCTCGAATAGCATGACGGGACGTCAGACTTCAAACCTGAGGCGCTTTGGCCCCGATAAAGGTCCAGGGGAGGGCAGTTGAGTAGACGAATCTGGGTTTTTGAAGCCCGATATCTTTTCCTCTTAGACTACTTCCCCTTTGGGTTTGGCTAAAAATAATAATAATGGTGTTTGTTAAACATTTACTATATCTCAAACACCGTTCTAAGCATCGGGACGATGGGGTCGGACACGGTCCCTGCCCCACGTGGGCTCACAATCTAAGTAGGAAGGTGAACGGGTATTGATTCCCCCTTTTACAGATGAGGTAACTGAGGCCCAGAGAAGTGAAACGCATCGTCCAAGGTCACACAGCAGGGATGTGGCAGAGCCGGGACTAGAACCCAGGTCCCCTGACTCCCAGACCCGGTCTCTTTCCACTAGACTGGGCTGTTGGATCTAGTTGGGTGGCACTCCAGGGGGAGGGACAGTTTAAGCAGAAGTGATGTGTCATTAACGAAGCTAAATACTGGAGACAGAGCAGTAGCAGGGCTCCTGGGTGGGGAAAGTCGGGGGGGACAACCATATTTTCGGGCACTCGAACTGTGGTGCAGGCTGCGGGGGTGCCGGGCTAAAGATCTAAACTACTCGGGAAGGAAGAGGCAAGAAAAGTGAAAGACGGAGGCAGAGAGAGTCAGAATGAGGTAGAGGGACGAGCAGCTTTCCCTAACGGTTAGAGCCCGGGGCCTGGAAGTCAGAATGCCTCTTGTCTACTGTGTGACCTTGGACAAGTCACTTCACTCCTCTGTACCTCAGTGTGCGACAGGGACCGTGTCCATCCTGATTAACTTGTATCTACCCCACTGCTGAGTACAGTGCAGCGTGGCTCAGTGGAAAGAGCACGAGCTTTGGAGTCAGAGGTCATGAGTCTGAATCCCAGCTCTGCCACTTGTCAGCTGGGTGACCGTGGGCAAGTCACTTCACTTTTCTGTGCCCCAGTTCCCTCATCTGTAAAATGGGGATTAAGACTGTGAGCCCCACGTGGGACAACCTGATTCCCCTGTGTCTACCCCGGCGCTTAGAACAGTGCTCTGCACATAGTAAGTGCTTAACAAATACCAACATTATTATTATTATTACAATGCCTGGCACATAGTAGGAACTTAAATATCATTTTTTTTAAAAAAAGATGAAAAGGCAGCGACAAAGACAGGCAGAAAGAGTCCGAGACAGAGATAGAAATTCATTCATTCATTCAATCGTATTCATTGAGCGCTTATTATGTGCAGAGCACTGTACTAAGCGCTTGGAATGTACAGTTCGGCAGCAGATAGAGACAATCCCGGCGCAGTGACGGGCTCACAGTCTAAACGGGGGAAACAGATGGCAGAGCAAAACAGAACAAAACAAAAACAAGACAACATCATCCAGATAAATATAATCAAGGGGATGGACACCTCATTAACAAAATAGAAAGAGTCAGAGATAAGTTCAGAGATAAAAAAGGGACGAAAAAGGAGAAAGATAAACAAGGAAAGCAGAAAAAGAAGTGAAGTACAAGCCCAGACACGCTTCCCTGACAAACACGCAACACACACAAACACACACGCCCAGCTGTGCAAGATTCAGAAGAGACAGATGTTCCCGAAAGAGATTTATTTTTGGGTAACTCGTCCTTTTTTCAGTAGGAGGGAGCCAGGAGAAAGACATCATGATTTTCCCCTAAACAGAAGCTTCGCGGCATGTCACCGTCTCCGGGAGTCGCTATCTTTGCAGCTTCGGCTGATTTTTCAATATTTACAAACACCAGGGACGTCTCCGAGGTAATTGGTGTGATGTTTTCCCTTGTTGGTGTCACACCGCTGCCTGCTGGGGGCTTGGGCGGGGGGGGGGGGGGTTCTCTCCCCCTGTTCCCCTCTTACATCTCTTCCTCTCCCACCCCCTTCCTCCCCACCTTCTCTCCCCCCCGCTGCTCCCGCTCCCCTGTTCCCCTTCTCCCGGCCCTCCGCTCTCTCTGTTCAACTGCCTGTCCCAGGAGCACCGGGCCGCAGAAAGGAACAATCTCCAAACCTCGAGGGTGATGATTTGAAGGTCCCCACCCCGCTTCGACGGCCAGAGCTGAACCCTTCCCCTCCCCATGTCTGGGAATCCCGCGCCACATCCACATGAGAAGCGGCGTGGCTCAGTGGAAAGAGCCCGGGCTTGGGAGTCAGAGGTCATGGGGTCATGAGTTCGAATCCCGGCTCTGCCACCAGTCAGCTGTGTGACTGTGGGCAAGTCACTTCACTTCTCTGTGCCTCAGTTACCTCATCTGGAAAATGGGGATTAACCGTGAGCCTCACGTGGGACAACCTGATTCCCCTGTATCTCCCCCAGCGCTTAGAACAGTGCTCGGCACGTAGCGAGCGCTTAACAAATACCAACATTATTATTATTACGAGAAGCGGCGTGGCTCAGTGGAAAGAGCCCAGGCTTGGGGGTCGCAGGTCACGGGTTCGAATCCAGGCTCTGCCACTCGGCAGCTGTGTGCCTGTGGGCCAGTCACTTCACTTCTCTGTGCCTCAGTTACTTTACCTGCAAAATGGGGATGAAGACTGTGAGCCTCATGTGGGACAACCCGATGACCCTGGATCTGCCCCAGAGCTTAGAAGAGTCCTCTGCACACAGTAAGCACTTAACAAATACCAAATTACTATTATTATTATCGTCGCTCCATGTCCTCGCTCCGTGTCCTCCCAGCCGTTCACAGGATGTGGGGTGGCGGGGGAGAGAAGGACAAACACGCCCAACCGCTCCATCGCCTACCGGACAGGGACCAGGGACCGCTCAACCAGAGAGGAGACACCCGGCCGTAACAAAGGGCCTTCATCCTCCTTACATTCCTCTTCTTCCCCGAACGCAGCCGAGGGGTTCACCCGAAGGGAGGGGAAGCGGACACTACAGCACAACCTGCTCGGCCCCTCGACCGGGCCGGTGTCCTGACTACAACCGAGAAGCAGCGTGGCCTAGCGGCTAGAGCCCGGGCCCGGGAATCAGAAGGACCCGGGTGATCATCCCGGCTCCGCCGCTTGTCTCCTGCCTGATCCCTGGGCAAATCACTTCACTGGGCCTCAGTTATCTCATCTGTAAAATGGGGATTGAGACTGTGAGCCACGGACCGTGCCCGATCTGATTAGCTTGTTTTTGGGAGCGGAACGTGATTCGCAGACACCTTCCGTGACCCTTAAGGCACGTTTCGAGAAACGCCCCGTTACACCGAAAGCCCCCGGAATCACAGCGCAAACGAGCAAGCTTGGGCCTCGAAGGAAATCTTCTCAAACTACAGCCCCACTTTCTGAGGAACCGATCCCTATGAAACAAACGCTTTTAAATCTGCCGCTCTTTTCATATTCTTATTTTTGGATTATCCGACGAGGTCCGGGACTTGACTACCACTTGTCATTCATTCATTCATTCATTCATTCATTCATTCGACCGTATTTATTGAGCACTTCCTGTGTGCAGAGCACTGTACTAAGCACTTGGAAAGTACAATTTGGCAACAGAGACGATCCCTACCCAACAACGGGCTCACAGTCTTGAGGTAGGGAGACAGACAACAAAACAGACAGGGATCAGTAGCATCAATATAAATAGATAGAATTATAGATATATACACATCATTCTGCTGTGTGACTCTGGGCAAGTCACCTCACTTCTCTGTGCCTCAGTTACCTCATCTGGAAAATGGAGATTGAGACCGTGAGCCCCACATGGGAGAAAGACAGCGTCCGACCCGATCTGCTCGTATCCATCCCAGTGCTTAGTACAGTGCCTGGCACATAGTAAGCGCTTAAGAAGTACCATTATTATTATTAATATTATTAGAGGTGGGGAGACAGGCATTGATATAAATAAATCAATGACAGATACGGACATCGGTGCTGTGGGGCTGGGAGAGGGGAAGAACGAAGGGATCACCGGGGGCCCAAGATCCCGGGCCGGGATGGGGCGGAGGGAATTCCAGACCCCCACGGTCCCTGTGGCCCCTCTCTGGGGGCGCGGGGGCACGAAGCATCCCGGCCCCACCTCTGCCCGCTCCTGCCCCCCGCCCCCTCAGCCCCCTGGGGAGCCCAACAAGCTGGAACCCGCGTTCCGGGGACGGGACAGACGGACGGGGGTCATGGAAGAAAGTTGTTTTTCTGAGAAGGAATCCAGATGCGAGCTGGACCGGTCGAGTGGCGCGGAGGTTTGTGATCTTCACCAGATGTCTGTCAAGTACCCAGCTGGCCAGGGCGGGCCTGCCTTCCAACTGGTTCCCGCTCCCGACAGGGCGGGGGTCCCGAGAGACCCTCCCGAGGGGAATCCGGGGCCCCGGGCCCCAGCCCCGGCTGACCTTTGCCGTTCTGGGGGTTGGCGAACAGGCAGTTCTTCCTGGTCATCTTTGGCACCGACGGCCCTGGGCCCCAAGCCTCGGCTTGCGAGAAACACTGAACAGACGAGCTTTAAGGCACGGCCCGTCTCCTCCGCACTCTCCCCCGCTGCCCTCACCTGCCCCCGATCCGGCTCATCCCTCCTCCTGCCTCTCTGGAGGACCTGGCGAGCCCACCCTGGACAACGTTCCAGGGCCTGGGATCTGGAAGAGACGAGTTGGAATGCATCCTCTGAGGGGACACTGGCTGCTTTTAATCTTGGAGGAAATTGGATTTTCCTGGTTATGACTAGTGTCCCCGAGCGTTTGGGCCGGTAATCATAATAATAACCGCGGTGCTTACTATGTGCCGGGCACTGTTCTAAGCGCTGGGGTAGACACAAGACAATCGGGTCGGAACAGTCCCTGTCCCACAGAGGGCTCACAGTCTCAATCCCCATTTTACAGATGAGGGAACTGAAGCATAGAGAAGTGACTTGTAGCAGACAAGTGGCAGAGCTGGATTCGAATCCAAGTCCTTCTGACTGCCAGGCCCGTGCTCTATCCACTAGGCCACACTGCTTCCCCGATTCTTAAAGGCAGCAGTCATTTAACCAAATTCTATGTGTTAATGCCCCGTTTATGGTTAAACACAGAAAGAGAAAAGAATAGCTGAATTGGCTGGGCGTTAGCTAAACGTCGTTTAAACTAAACGAGGTCCAAGGTCACACAGCACTCAGCAGCAGTGTTTCAGAGGATGGGAGAGAGAAAGCTCTAGTATTATTAATTGTGGGCCTTGCCATTAGATACGCCAATATGCCCAGTCCACAATGCACACAACTGTATGGAATCTGCTTTTGAGTGGGATTAGACCCCAGGTCCTTCTGACTTCCAGGCTCATGCTCTATCCACTAGGCCAGTGAACTGCCCAAGGTACACAACAGACAAGTGACAGAGTTGGGATTAGAACCCAGGTCTTCTGACTCCAAGCCCACGCTCTTTTCACTAAGCTATGGTGCTTCATAAGCACTTAGCACAGAAAAGTTAAGTGACTTGTCCAAGGTCACACAGCAGGCAGCAGCAGTGTTTCAGAGGATGGGAGGGAGAAAGCTCTAGTATTATTAATTGTGGGCCTTGCCGTTAGATACGCCAATATGCCCAGTCCGCGATGCAAACAACTGTTTGGAATCTGCTTTTGAATTTTGTATTTCCCCTTTTCAGAATCAAGAAGTTCTAACCTAGAGTGGGTATGGGGTAGACCGGGCAGGAATGAAAATTGTGACCACGAGGAAAACACAATTTCCCTTTTCAGGGAGAGGCGGGAGGGAGGGGGGCACGTAAAAGAACCGCAGATTCTCCAAATCAGACTTTTGAATGTTTGAATAATTAAATTCCAGTGTGGGGGAGGAAAGGGGCGTCCAAAACCCCTCCTAAGGTAGATGGGAACACACACCCACACACGCACACACACCAACCCCTTGTAAACAAATGTCTGCTGTGCCTCAAATCAGACAAGACTATTGCTTCTCTCCGGGTTTAATACTTCTCTTTGATGAAGTCGTTAAAGTTTCGCTTTTTGAAGCCTTTCCCTTAGAGGATGAAGACAAAATGTTCTCTGCCACTAGGAAGCATCACTACAGATTCCAACCCATGCTCAGGAGCCAGGAGGGATGGCGGGGGGTGAGAGGGAAAAGGCGGGAGCGCAGAGAGAGAAAGAAAGAAAAAAAGAGAGAGTCTCGACAGAAACCATTTGCTCTGTGCCTGTGATGGTAGTCGCTTCCTCAGTTCTCCCGCCCCCTGGCCACGGCGCATCTCGGAGGACCCATCACACACCGAAAGGATAGTCACCGTAATAATTAAGAATTATTCTGGTGTTTATGAAGCACCCGCTTGGGGCCGAAGCACTGTGCTACGCGCTGGGGTAAATGCAAGACCAGCAGATTGAACACAATTCCTACCTCACATGGGGCTCACGGACTAAGACGAAAGGAGAGAAGAGATCTTGTCTTCTTTTTCAAGAAGAGGAATCGGAGGCCCAGAGAGGTGCAGCGACTTGTCCACGGTCACGCAGCAGGCCAGGGGCCGCGCTGGGACCAGAAGCTGGGGTCACCCCTGCCTCCTTGACCCGGGGTCTTTCCACTAGGCCGCCCTGCCCGCCCTTGGTTAAAGGCCATCATCCCCCTTTGCTCTGGGCCCAGTGGAGGGCTGCTTTCCCCCTAGCTGAAAGTCAGCTCAGCGTTTGGAGGGGCAGACAGGATTTGCAAAATCCATTTTCCTGGAAACTCCCAAAGGTTCTGACAGAGAACCTTCCCAGCTTTCCCAAGGGGGACTTCAAGGAGAAATCCTGATACTGTTTTTCAAAGGCGGAAATTGCAGAAAAGATAGAAAACAGGAAATGAGATGAATAACCTAGGCTCAGAAGATGGTTCTCATTTGGTTTTACAGCCAATTAAGACAGAACGTCCTTAACCCACTGAAACCAAGCAGGGAAGCTAGTGGCAGCGGGACAAAGTCTCCGCCCCTTTCTGGCCTAGGGATGCCCCACTCCCTGGCATTCTGAGAAGTGTTATTTCCTGAGCGTGGGACTCTGGGATGCAAAAGGGAGACCTTTGGTTTCTCGGCGGCTTCCGGTGACCCCGACGAAGAGAGCGAAGGGTCCCTGGTGGCCTCTCGGAGGAGACGGAAGAAGACGGAGTCTTGTCTAGGGCGAGCACGCCGGCGGCTAAGACGGAGGGGTCCCTGGTCCGTTCCACCAGGGCCCAGGCCTCCAGAGATGCTCCAGGGAGATTCTCCCTGCAGCCTGCCGGGGCAGAAGCGTCAGTCAGAGATCTCCCCTGACTAAGCCCTCCTTTCTCCTTCTCCCTCTCCCTTCTGCGTCCCCCTGACTTGCCCCCTTCATTCATCCCCGCTCCCAACCCCACAGCGCTTATGTCCATATCCGTCATTTATTTATTTCTATTAATCTCTGTCTCCCCCTCTAGACTGAAAGCTCATTGTGGGCGGGGAATGTGTCTGATGTTATATTGTCCTCTCCCAAGCGCTTAGTACACTGCTCTGCACACAGTAAGTGCTCAATGAGTAGGATTGACCGACTGACTGAAGCATCATTCTGACACATTCATCAAGCAATCGATCAGTCGGTGGTATCCATAGATCGCTTACTGCAGAGAGAGCACCGACCGCAGTGCTTGGGACCCTCCTCTCCCAGGCCTACTGGTTTTGTTCTCGAGAATAGTCAGAGCCTTATTTAAAGGCACACCTCCTCCAAGAGGCCTTCCCCGACTAAACCCTCATTTCCTCTTCTCCCTCTCCCTTCCGCATCACCCCTGAACTTGGATTTGCACCCTTTATTCACCCCACACTCAGCCCGCAGCACTTACGTACATATCCATGATTTATTTATATATCTGTCTCCCCCTCTAGACTGTAAGCTCGTTGTGATCGGGCAACGCGACCCAATTCTGTTCAGTTGTACTCTCCCAAGCGCTTAGTACAGTGCTCTGCACACACAGTAAGCGTTCAGTAAATACAGCATGGCCTAGTGAAAAAATCGCAGGCCTGGGAGGGCAGAAGGACCTGGGTTCTAAACCCGTATCCGCCAGTTCTCTACTTAACAAAAACCAACTATCATCAATATGGTGCTCTGCACCCAGGAAGCCCCCAGGACAGTGCTCTGTATCCAGGAAGCCCCCAGGACAGTGCTCTGCAACCAGGAAATCCCTGGTACAGTGCTCCGCACCCAGTAGGAGTCCAGTACATACTGTCGGTGCTGATTCTGGAAGAGTTCCGGCCTGTTGGCTGGTTCAGCTGTGAAGCGTGACTGTAAGGCACCCGGGGGAAGCTAGCTGCCCGGAGAGGGCAGTGAGGGCGGAGAGTTGGATCTTTTGTGGTCAAGCAGGTTCAGGAACCTGCCAAAGACCCCCTCCCCCGGAAACACAGGAGACGCGACCCTGGCGCTGTGTGCCGGGGTGGGGGTGTTGAGAGGGTGCGGGGCGGGAGGAGAGGGGATGGAAAGACCATTGGGGGCTCAATAAATATTATTGGATGAATGAATGAGCGAGCTGGCCTTCTGCAGGGGGCTGAGAGGATGGGGGGGCGGGAGGGGAGGGGAGAGGAGGACAGGACCCACAGGGGGCAAGCTGCCCTTGCGGAGGAGCGAGCTGTCGGCCTCCAACGTCTCACTGCCCTGGCGCCGGGGATGGCAGGTTTATGTCTTCGGAAGCAGGCCGGCCAGAGCCTCAGCCAAAGCTGACTTCACACGGGCACCCGGAGGAGATGGAGGAGGAGGAGGAGGAAGAGGAGGATGGAGATGAGAAGGAGTGGGCTGGGCTGGACTAGGGCCAGCCTGCTTGCTCTCTCCCTCTCTCCCCTTTTCTCTCCCTCCCTCCTTCTCTCTCTCTTCCCTCCTCCCATCTTCTTTCCCTTCCTCCCTCCCTCCCTTTCTTCTTTTTTCTCCCCCCACCCACCCTTCACCCCAAGTAAAAATTTCCATTTCGACAGCCCCAGGGGCTCCGTCTCTCTGCTCCCCACACCCCTTCTCCGGCGTTGGAAGGGGACGACAGACAGACACAGACCCCAGAGGGCGGCCCCTCGGTCCACCCAGAGAACGATCACCCCCAGTTCCCCACTCGGAGGGAGGGCGTTGGTGGGGGCAAGGGAGATTCATACCAAGCGACCCTTGAGGCAGGGTCCGGGCAGGGAGGAAGGCCGCCTTTCGCCCAACCCCGGGCCCACCAGCCCCTCGTGAGGCTCTTTCCGACCAAGGCCGTCCCCGGGGACAGGATGCAAATGGGGGCGGGTGTCACTTCTTCCACCGGGTGTCACCTCCTCCACCGCCCCCCGCCCACCCTCGGGAGCGGCCAGGCCGCTCTGCCTGAGGGAAACATGCTGGGCCAAAATAAATCGGTCAGCGGATCCAACGCTCCCCGGACTCGGTCCCACTGGGAGAACTATTTAGGGAGCAGAACTCCAGTACCGCCAAGCCCATGCGCTCATTCTCCCCACCCCAACCCCATCCTACCAACCACCCACTTGCTTCTGACCCTCCGAGTTCTCTTCCTAATACTGGCCCTTGGAAGCAAAGGGGCTTGTACTTTAGCAAGGGGAGAGCGATGGTTTAACCAGAGGTATTTACCGAGCATCTTCTGGGTCTATCAGAGTACTCAGTTGGGGCTGTGAGGAGCACCAGTGGAGTCCAGAGCACCGTACGTGCTATCTCCTTTGAGCAGAACACTGTGCTGGGTAACTCTTGTGGGTAAACATTGTCCTGGGCATTCACTGTGGGCAGAGCACTGTCCTGGGCACTCAGTGAGGGCAGAGCACTGATCTGGGCATTCACTGCGGGCACAGCAGAGCACTTGAACAACTCACTGTGGGTACTGTGCTGGGCACTGTGTGCAGGGCACTGTACCGGGCAACTTCACTGTGTGCAGAGCACTGTATTAAGCACTGTAGCCAAGGAGGAAGGCAGGCTGTCTGCCCTCGGAGGAGTTGCCCTGTAACGGTTGCCTCACGGAGCCCACGGCCATGCTAAGTTCTCCGGCTCCGCTCCTGGGAATCATTCGACCGAGTCAGGGAGAGAATAATAATAATAACGATGATGATGGTATTTGTTAAGCACTTACTTTGTGCCAAGCACTGTTTTAAGAGCTGGGTTCAGGTTGTCCCAGGTGGGGCTCACAGTCTTAATCCCCTTTTTACAGATGGGTAACTGAGGCACAGAGAAGTGACTTGCCCAAAGTCACACAGCTGACAAGTGGCGGAGATGGGATTAGAACCCATGACCTCTGACTCCCAAGCCCGGGCTCTTTGCACTGAGCCGCGCTGAAGATGGAGTCCGGAGGCTCCCCCCAACCATGGGGCTTCCCGGCCCACCCCAGCCCCCGGCCCGGTCCAGCCTCCCGGTGGACCAGCGGGGCCGGGGTTCGCAAAGCACTGAGCCTCCCTGGGAGCGGTGAGGTCCGGCAGCCCCGGCTCCTCGTCGCCTGGAAGGAAGCCAGCCGGACACGGCTGTTAAACTACTTCCCGTCCTTCTTGTTTCCAAGCGGTTTCCCAGCAAGGAAGGGAAATCCATCTCTGCCCGAGGATCGCCCATTCCTCCTGGGGCCGTGAAGCGTGTCTTCTAACCGACGGAGGCGGCTGTCCTCCCTGGCCCGGCTCCCCCTCACCGACATTCCCCTCCTCTCCCTCTATCCCAACGCCGGCCCAACCCCGCAGCGACTTCCCGCCGGGAAACAGTAGCAAAATATGTACCCTTGTTCTCTGGTTTCATCCTGCAAACCATCTGCTTCGAGGGTCACACTGCAGGATCCGCAGAAGCGGCTTGGCCTCGTGAATCGAGCACAGGCCTGGGACTCAGAGGACCTGGGTTCCGATCCCACCCTGCACTTGCCTGCTGTGTGATCTTGGCTAAGTCACCCAACTTCTCTGGGTCTCAGTTCCCTCAGTTGCAAAATGGGGATTCTATACCTGTTCTCCCTCCTACTTAGACCGCGAGCCCCATGTGGGACAGAGACTGTGTCCAACCTGATCATCTTGTATCTACCCCAGGGTATGGCTCATAATAAGCACTTAAATTAAATACCTCAATTATTATTACTGACAGAACAGGGGAGAGACAGACAGACGGAAAAGCAGAGAGCGAGGCAAGGACAGAGAGATACACAGGGAGAGATGGGCAGAGACAGAAGACAGAGACAAGCAGACAGGAGAAACACAGAGACAGAAACAGAGAAGACTCACAGAGATGGAGGTGCAGGGACAGATCGACAAGGAGAGACAGGCAGAAGGATAGAGTTCCCCCTAGAAAGTATATACACATTATCTTTAATCAATACAACCAATTGATAGTTTGACTACTCCCCCTCTCTTTCCTCTCCTTTTCTCTCTCACTTTCTCAATCATCTCTATTGAGCACTTACTGTGTGCAGAGCACTGTACTAAGTACTGGGAGTGAACATAATCACTCATTCAATAGTATTTATCGAGCGCTTACTATGTGCAGAGCACTGTACTAAGTGCTTGGACAGTCCCTTCCCATTGACGGGCTTACAGTCTAATAATGATGGTGTTTGTTCAGCGCTTACTATGTGCCAGTCACTGTATAACAGACAAGATTCCTCTCCCTCTGCCTCTCCCTTTCCTCGCTCTCTCTTCCCATATCTGTCCCTCACCCGGGAAGCCAAGGGGGGCACAACTGCCCCAATGTGACTGCCAAGCTTCTCTTCCCTTTGGTGCCCAGACATAATAATAATGTTGGTATCTGTTTAGCACTTACTATGTGCAGAACACTGTTCTGGGGTAGATACAGGCTAATCAGGTTGTCCCGCATGAGGCTCACAGTCTTCATCCCCATTTTCCAGATGAGGTAACCGAGGCACAGAGCAGTGAAGTGACTCACCCACCGTCACACAGCTGATAAGTGGCAGAGCTGGGATACGAACCCACGACTTCTGACTCCTAAGCCCGGGCTCTTTCCACTGAGCTACGCCGCTTCTCATAGAATGGCCCCGTCACCTTGGCGTACCCCAAGCAACCCCAGGGTTCGGAGGGGCAGCCTGACCTCCGATCGAGTCAGGAAAGCCAGGCCCCAGTCCGACCTCTGGCTTGGCGGCCTGCCGTGGGTCCGCGAGCAACTCACTTAACCTCTCTCGGAACCATTTTACAGATGAGGGCACCGAGTCCCAGAGCAGCTAAATGACTTGGCCCAGGACACGCAGCAGGCAGGTGCCGGAAGAAAACTGGGATTTCCCGTTGCAGGCGCTCTCCCCGAGATCATACTGCCCTCACCTCTCTCAAGAGCCGGTGTTTATCGGAAAGATGATTTTCATCTTGGACAGGCCCCTGGGGCTGCCTTCCTGGGGTCATTGGCCCTGGATACCCGAAAGGGTGGGGGAATGCGGATTGACTGCTCAGGGAATGAGCAATCGATCCCCTTCTAGACCGAAAGCTCGCTGAGGGCAGGGGATACATCTATCAAACTTTGTGATAGTGTACTCTCCCAAAAGCTTAATACAGTGTCCTGCGCACAGTAAGCACTCAATAAATACGACTGACCGATCAGACTGCTTTCCGGTTATCGGCTCTATGGACCCTTGAATCACTCGGTCCGGTCTTATTTATTGAGCGCTTACCGGGTCTAGAGGACTATACTAAGCGCTTGAGAGAGAGTACCCAATAACAATAGATACATTCCCCACCCACGGTGAGCTTATACCAGCCCCTGACGTCAGCCGGCCCCAAGTCCCTCCTGATGGCCCGAGCCTTTTCTCCTCGCAGGATGAATTCTGCCTCAGTTTCCCCCTCTTGCTGGTTCCGACTGGCAGGGAGTTTTGAGACACGAGCATTGCCGGTTCACCCCAACAGAGGGCAGCGCAGCCCACAGATCCACCAGTGGGTTGGCAGGACAATTTTTCTGACTCTTTTTCTTAATAGTATTTTTTTAAACATTTACTATGTTCCTGTTACTTAGGCCCTGTCCTAAGCACTGAGACGGATCCACGATAATCACGTTGGCCACGGTATCTGTTCCACATAATAATGCTGGTATCTGTTAAGCGCTTACTACGTGCCGAGCACCGTCCTAAGCGCTGGGGTAGACACGGGAATCAGGTTGTCCCACGTGGGGCTCACAGTCTTAATCCCCATCTTACAGATGAGGTAACTGAGGCACCGAGAAGTTAAGTGACTTGCCCAAAGTCACACAGCTGACAAGTGGCCGAGCCGGCATTTGAACCCATGACCTCTGACTCCCAAGCCCAGGCTCTTTGCACTGAGCCACATGGGGCTTACATTCTTAATCTCCATTTTCCAGGGGAGGTAACTGAGGCGGAGAGAAGAGAAGCGACTCGCCCAAGGTCACGCAGCAGACAAGTGGCGGAGCCGGGATTAGAACCCAGGTCTTTCTGACTCTCAGGCCTGAGCTCCAGCCACTAGGCCGGGCTGATTCTCAGGATTTAGTGACACTGCCTCAGAGGTGCCTGAAGCTGTCCCTTCAGAGACTGTGTGAGGCTTCAGAAAATAGGCCTCCCTCAGGGTGATGATGATGATGATGATGATATTTGTTAAGCACTTACAATGTGCTAGGTGCTGTACTAAGCGCTGGGGTGGACACAAGCAAATCAAGTTGGACACGGTACCTGCCCCGCGTGAGGCTCACACTCTCAATCCCCATTTTACAGACGAGGTAACTGAGGCACAGAGAAGTTAAGTGATTTGCCCAAGGTCACACGATAGACATGTAGCAGAGGCAGGATTAGAACCCATGACCTTCTGACTGCCAGGCCCGTGCTCTAGCCACTACCTCACATTGTTTCTCTAAGTGTGCTGATCAACAAGGTGCTGATGCCCACCCGCCCTCCAGCGCCGCTGAAGAGAGGCAGCGTCCATCGGTCCGGGGAGAGCGGAGAGGTTTGAGGAGCGGGAGAGTGGGGCTTAGATCGTCACCCCTTCCCCCTCCGGCCCCCAGCCCGACACCTGGACGCAGCCTCCCTGGTGGGACACTCAATTGCTCCACTTCTACGTCACAGGGTCCCCCGTCCCTCTCAGGAGGAGAGAGGGCCTCTTGGAGGAGAGGAAGATCTCTTTTCAAACCGAGCCAGGGCTCAGCGACTGCTCACACCCTTTCAGGGCACCCCCTGAGTTCCACCCGCTGGGAGGAGCGGGGCTCCCTACACCCCGTTTGCCCCTCCCCATAGGGCATCCCCTCATCTCCTGGTGGTCCTTGCCCACTTTTTTTTTTTAATGGCATTCGTAAGAACTCAATTCGTGCCGAGCACTGTACTAAGTGCTGAGGTAAACACAAACTGATAAGGTTGGACACAGTCCCACATGGGGCTCGCAGTATTAACGCGCAATTCACAGAGGAGGGAACTGAGGCTCAGGAAGTGAATCGACTTACCCAAGGTCAAACAGCAGATTAGCGATGAAGCCAGGATTAGGGCCCAAGTCCCTCTGACTCCCAGACCTGTGCTCTGTCCACTAGGCTACACTTTCTTTCTCACTTCCTGTTCCTCAGGGTGGGAAGCTGCCCCTTCTTTTCCATCCGCAAGAAGAACTCTTGCCCCACAGTCCCATTAACCATCCACTCGATCCTTCAGGCTTTCATTGATTCAGAACAGCCCTGGGGGCAACCGAGGCACCACCTCCCCATTAAATGCACCTGACAAGGTGACATTTGCCAGGAGAAATCATTCGATCAATCAGTGGTATTTACTGAGTGCTTACTGAAGAAGCAGCACAGCCTAGTGGATAGAGCAAAGGCCCAGCAGTCAGAAGGATGTGAGTTCTAGTCCCGGCTCCTCTACTTGTCTGCGGTGTGATCTTGGGCAAGTCACTTCGCTTCTCTGTGGCTCAGTTACCTCATCTGTAAAATGGGGATTAAGACTGTGGGACAGGGACTGGGTCCAATCCCATTTGCTGGTGTCCAACCCGGCACTTAGACAGTGCCTGGGACATAGTAAGTGCTTAACAAATGCCACGATGATTATTATTATTATTATTGTGTGCAGAGTACTGTACTAAGCACTTGGGAGAAAGTCGAGACCCCACCCTGGCCCCCGCAATCCCATAGGCCGCCGGGCCTCGAGCACCCTGGAACTCGAGGCTTTAAATCCCCCTTTCCCGTGAGCCGGCCATGGAGCGTCTCCGTTCAGCTCATTTCCACTCCCTCGGGGAGGGCTCCGACCGGGCCAGAAGCTCCGGGACAGGAAGCCTTTCCCCGCCCGCGGAGGAGTTCCGGCCATCTGTTATTGTCAGCTGGAGTTTGGAGGGGTTCCATCCCTACGTCTGGGAATCCCATCAGCTGGGAAGGGTAGCGTACCAGTTCCCAAGTCAGTCTCCCACGACATCTCCTCAGAAACCCCGCGGCCGTGTCCGTTTCTCACGGACACCGTTTGGGGAGAATCTGTGAGCGCCCGTTGGGCTGGCCCATTTCAGTTTTCTCTCAGTGAGCTGAGGTGTTTATTGAGCCCTGGCTTGGCACTGAGCATCGTTGCTAAGCTTTGGGATGGACATGAGATAAGTGGATCAGACA
Source organism: Ornithorhynchus anatinus (assembly GCF_004115215.2). NCBI lineage: Eukaryota > Metazoa > Chordata > Mammalia > Monotremata > Ornithorhynchidae > Ornithorhynchus > Ornithorhynchus anatinus. The sequence goes on along the minus strand of NC_041728.1, from coordinate 26,993,489 downwards.
CGGTCTCTGACCCGCACGAGGCTCACAGTCTGAGAGGGAGAAAGGGCAGGTATTTTATTCCCATTTTATAGACGAGGAAACTGCAGTGTAAAGAGTCTGCCTCATGAGAAGCAGCATGGCTAAGTAGAAAGAGCCCAGGCTTGGGAGTCAGAGGTCGTGGTTTCTAATTCCGGCTCCGCCACTTGTCAGCTGTGTGACTTTGGGCGAGTCACTTCACTTCTCTGGGCCTCACTTACCTCATCTGTAAAATGGGGAGTGAGCCCTACGTGGGGCAACCTGATTACCTTGTGTCTACCCCAGTGCTTAGAACAGTGCTTGGCACAGAATATGCGCTTAACAAATAAGATCATCAGCATCATCACGAGAAGTAGCATGGTCTAGTCGAAAGAGTAAAGAGACTCGACCCTAATCCCGGATCTGCCATTTTCCTGCTGTGTGACCTGGAGCAAGTCACTTAACTTGTCTGGGCCTCGGTTTCCTCATCTATAAAAATGTGGATAACTGCCTCCCCCCACCCCCCCTTAAATTAGGAACACCTTGTGGGAAAGTAACTCTGTCTGATCTGCTTAGTACAGTGCTTGACGCATGATAAACACTTAAATACCACAGTAATCATCATTTCTACAAGGCCACTCAGCTTCTAAACCCCTAGGTGCACATTACAGTAACTAGAGATGATCCCTGCCCTCAACGAGCCTGGAGTCTAGTGGGGGAAATGGACCCCCAAATTCTAGGTAGGGAAAAACCACAGAGTTTGAAGACATGTACATAAGTACATAAGTAAGTTTGAAGACATGTACATAAGCACACAAGTTCGAGTGGACGGCATGGTACCTAACTGCTTAGGTGACATGGAAGTGTTGATGTGGCAAGAGAGGGAAAAATAGGGTGGGGAGATGAGATATTAACCAGAAAAGGCCTCCTGGAGATGTGATTTTGGAAAGGCTTTGAAGATAAGGAGAGTGTCGGTCTGCCAGATGTGAAAGGAGAGTTCCAGGCAGAGAGAAGGGTGTGAGCAAGAGGTCAGTGTTGAGTGAGATGAGAACGAGACACGGTAGACTTCATTATCTTATTATTATATTATTGTAATATTATAATAATAATGGTAGTAGTTGTTAAATGCATACAGTGTACAAAGCACTGAGCTAAGTGCTGGGGTAGGTACAAGTTAATAGGTTGGAAACAATCTTGTTGAGAGGAGAGAAAAGTGCAAGCCGGGTTGTAACGAGAGAGGAACAAGGATAAGCGGCAGGGAGAGGGACGATGGAGTTTTGGGATTCCCTGGAGAAGAATGGGCCACTAACTGGAGGTTTCGGAGGAGTGGGGAGTCGTGGGAAAAATGAAGATTTAGAAAAAGAATCCAGGTAGCAGAGTGAAGTGCAGATGGGAGAGGGAAGAGCCTAGAGGCAGGGAGGTCTGCAGTAATCAACCTGTGCTAGGACAAATGCTTGGACCAGCAGAGGGGCTGTTCGGATGGAGAGGAAGGGATGGATTCTGGAGGAGTTGTGAAGGAAGAACCGTCAGGATTTGGGCTTGAGAGAGTTGGAGTAGTCAAAGATAATGACGGATGAGAGACGGGGAGGATTTCCCCTATGTTAATCCTCTGTGGAAATGGGAACGACCGACGGGGAGAAGCAGCGTGGCTCAGTGGAAAGAGCACGGGCTTTGGAGTCAGGGCTCATGAGTTCGAATCCCAGCTCTGCCACTTGTCGGCTGTGTGACTGTGGGCAAGTCACTTCACTTCTCTGTGCCTCAGTTCCCTCATCTGTAAAATGGGGATTAAGACTGTGAGCCCCACGTGGGACAACCTGATTCCCCTATGTCTATCCCAGCGCTTAGAACAGTGCTCGGCACATAGTAAGCGCTTAACAAATACCAACATTATTATTATTATTATTATTATTATTCTGCTAACCTCTCTTTGCAACCTTGAAGTTATTGTCACCCATTTCTTACCCAGCCTAAACTACCCTCATCCTCTTCACTTTTAATCTTATTACTGTTCTGCAGCCTCTTCTGATGATCCCACAGGTGGTTGTTTTTTTTAAATAGAAACTAGACAGGACACACAAGTAGGTACACACTCTCTCACACACATACATCCTCCCCACTCTGCCCCATTTGTTTTTGAGTTTTCCTTTTACTCTTGATTTTCTTTCTTTCTCTATTTGCTTCTTCCCTGGGCCTCTGCAGCAGCCTTTCCTCCCGTGAGCCTCCTCTCTCCTCCTGGCATTCCCAATTGTCAGGGTTTGACTCAGCAAGAGCCGTGTGGGACTTGATTGGGAGTGACTCAGCGAGCAGGGGCCTCTGAAGGAAACTCTTAATCTTTCCAGGGGACAGGGTTCACCTCGCCCCCTTCTCTGCGGTCCATTTTAACGGAACCTATTTTGGTCAGCCGTCACCATCACCAAAGGCTCTAGGCAGGCCGGCTAAAAAAAGACAGACACCCACGTCCACACGTCACGGACGAGGGGCGCACAGGCGGGAGGATTTGCGTGTCTGAGCTTTGGGAAGGGGGGCTCCGTTGGAGAGACTAAAAGTTTAGTCCGGAGGAGGGGACGGGGAGTTTGGGATAGCGGGTGGTTCCTCAAACACAGACATGGTACCTTTTACCCGAATGCTGAACTTGAAAGGGGTTTCTGATTATACTCATTCATTCATTCAATCATATTTATTGAGCGCTTACTGTGTGCAAAGCACTGTACTAAGCGCACGGGAGACTATAATATAACAACGTATGCCCCGAGGCCGGGTCCAGCGGGCACTTTCAAGGTCCTGTCCGGCGGCTACGTCTAGAGGGACGCTTAGCAGGCTGTAAACACGCTTGGTCTCTTGACCGTTTGGTTCTCTCTTAGCAGTAGACTCACATTCTCCAATACTGGCTCGGGCAGGACCAAGTACCCTGTTTAACGTATTTTTTCCTCCTCTGCAGCCCCTTCCAGGAGCAGACAGACTTGTAACCATGCACCTTCCGAAACGGGGGAGCCTGGACCCTGGAAAGCAGTGTTCTCCAAAGGACAGCATCCGGCCCCGTGTGTGAGCCAAAGCTAGGAGTGTGATTCGATTCTCTCCTGCTTGCCTCTCCCACTTTAGCCCTTCTTATGGACTCCGCTCCCTCGGGAAGATGAGCAGACTGGAAATATCAGTAGGTTCAAGAAGAGTTTGGAGACGTTCTTAGACAGATGGTCTCTGGAGGTTGAGTCCTTCCTGGGTCACTGGAGGGAGAGTCAGAGTTGGGGAGGGGAGAGTCGGGGGTGTAGGATGGTCCATGCTGGGTCACCGGAGGGAGAGTCAGGTATGGAGAGGGGTGTCGAATGGTCCATCCTGGATCATCTGAGGGAGGGTGAAGAGCGTTGGACGATCCATGATGGGTCACCGGAGAGTCAGGGATGGGAAGGAGAGAGACAAGGGTGTCAGATGGTCCATCCTGGGTCACCGGAGGGAGAGTGAGTGGTGTTGGATGGTCCACACTGGGTCATCGGAGGGAGAGTCAGGGGTGGAGAGGGGAGAGGAAGGTTGTCGAATGGTCCATCCTGGATCACCAGAGGGTTAGTCAGGATGGGGAGGGAGAGTCAGGGTGTTGGATGGTCCATCCCTTACCAGAAAGATGGGAGACCCGAAGGACAACAAGCACCTGTTCTCCTAAGGGTCCTGGTGCCACTGCCAGGGACGGAGTCCTGGGCCGGGCAGACCGCGGGCCTGACCCGGTCGTGGCATAACTCACGCTGTCGAGCCTTTCATTCAGCTTTGGGGGCTTCCTGCCCTAGACGTTGAGCTCATTTCCTTTAAACCCTTCATTAAAATGAATAGTTGTTGAGATTCCCCCAGTAGCCCCAATAATCCAGTGGGAAGAGGTGGTTTGTTGGATGACCTCATGGAAGCAGCAGCCTGTGCCAGAGTTGAAGGGCTTAGGAGAAATTTAAAGGAACCCACAGACCCCACTAGAGGCTTTCACCAGTGTCCCTGGGAATGCAGACAGAACACGGAGTCCAGGGCTCAGACAGACAGACAGAATTCAGTCAATCGATGGTATTTGTGGAGCACCTACTGTGAGGAGAACGCTGCACTAAGCACTTGGGAGAGTGTGATAGAGGAAACATGATCCCCGCCTGTAAGGAGCCTACAATTTTACAGGAAGGCGGGGCGGCCCCAAATAATTTGCAAAGAGAGGAGAAAGGGAAGGCAAGGGAGGACAGATGAGCAGGACAGGCAGGGGGAAGCGAGAAGAGGAAGAGGAGGAAAGGCAGAGGCACAGGCACCTGGAATAAGGCCGTGAGGACACTATTCTGACCTCCGCCCCCGTTTTTAGCCCCGTGCACAAGGAGAGGGGACGACAGGGAGCGATTGCAGCTGCCAGTGTTAGAATGTAATTCTCAGACTGCTATTTTAAGGCGAGCCTTACTTTTGAGGGCTAAAAACAGCCCTAGCATCTGTGGTTTTGCAATTCTGCAGGATCAGAGCTTGCTTCACCCCAGTGGGCTTGGACAATCAGTTTTGTTCAGACTCCCGGCAGTATTTTTGGGGTCTGACTCCCCAGCTAGAGTGTAAGCTCAGTGAGGGCAAAGGATGCACCCCATGATTCAGCTAAACTGTCCCAAGTGCTTAGTGTAGCATGTTGCATTCGGCAATTGCTACTGCTACTTTCATTCAATCGTATTTACTGAGCGCTACTATGTGCACAGCACTATACTAAGCGCTTGGAATGTACAATTCGGCAACAGATAGAGAAAATCCCTGCCCAATGATGGGATACTACTTACCATCGCTAATTTTCCCTAGGTCAGTGTGCAAACCTGAGCCTCTCAAAATGTAGGAGACTCACACTCGCTGAGGGTTTGTCTTAGGCTAAGATGGTTGTATTTTACTCTCCCAAGCACTTAGTACAGTGCTCTGCACATAGTACATGCTCAATAAATACCACAGTGATCGATTTAAGGAGGGCTGGCTTTAGCTGGGTGACAGCTCAAAGCAGGAAAAAATCCACCACCCCTTCCTGCCCAGTATGACAACACTTTATGCCATAATGATGTCTGTCAGTCAGTCAGTCAGTGGTATTTACTGAGCACTTACAGGGGGCAGAGTACCGTACTAAGCACTTGGGAGAGTACGATATAACAATATAATAGACACATTTCCTGCCCGCAGAAGTCTGTTGAAACCTCCCAATTTTGAGTGTTTTTCCAGGGGCAGGGTAGTAGGAGGAATCCCTGACCACTGAACTTGATCCAGAACCATCGAATGTCCCTTTCAGTTTCCCGGGAACACGGGCGTCTCTTCTGATATAGGCTGCGGGTGCTGAGGGGGGCCTTCAAGCTTGAAACGGCTACTATCACCCATGATCGCCCCTTCTGACAGTGTGCCCTGAAGCAGGCTCTTCCCATGTCTTTTCTCGGCCACTGGCCACGCAGCTGAGCTCTGACTAGGTCTGAAAAGAGGCCTTCCTCTCCTCCAAGAGACCTTCTCTCCTCCAAAATTCATTTCCTCTCTCCAAGAGTCTTTCTTTCCTCCAAGCGGTCTATTCCTTCTTTCCTCCAAGCGGTCTTTCACTCCTCCAAGGGACCCTCTTTCCTCCGAGGGGCCTTCTCGCTTCCAAGAAACCTTCTCTCCTCCAAGACACATTCTCTCCTCCAAGAGTCCTTCTCCCTTCAAGAGGATTTCTCTCCTCCATGAGGCTTCCTCTCCTCCAAGAAACCTTCCTCTCCACCAAGATGCCTTCCCTGACTAAGCCCTCCTTTGCTTTTCTCCCACGCCCTTCTGCATCACGCTGACTTGCTCCTTCATACATCCCCCTTCCCAGCTCCACACCACTAATGTCCAGATCTATAATTTATTTATATTAATGTCTGTCTCCCCATCTAGACTGTAAGGGAATGTGTCTGTTATATTGTACTCTCCCAAGCCTTAGTCTAGTGCTCTGCACACAGAAGAGCTCAAAATGTACAACCGACTGACTGACTCACTGACTGACTGAAAAAATGGTGACGCACCACTCAGGGACGTGAAGTGAGTCAAGGGAGGGCAGAGGAATCCAGGGAAGTGTTATTGTCCCCCTATTCAGAGCCACTCCGAGTGCGGGATCCAACGACCGGAGAACAGCGAATTCCTATTCTGCTTTGTCACATCGGGTACCGGCAAGCCGATAGGAAGACCTGAGTTCTCTCCAGTCCGGGGAGAACGGATTGTTAGGTTAAAAATCCGGATGGAAAAGTCTTTTGTTTTGTTTTTCTCCGTAGCTCAACCGGCAAAATGGGGACATTGATGACTTTGGAAAGAAATAGGAGGGATCCCGTCGAGGGGGAGAGAGGCAGTCAGAGAAACGGCAGCGGGAGCAGAGGCTTTGAGATTCATTATTGCCTTTTCTTTCCCTCTTTGATCCCAGATTCTCGTTAGGGGGAAAAAAAAGAATCCATCTGTTCTGCTGGTGACCTTTATTCTGGGAGGAAAGAGCATTTCAATCCTCCAAATTTCCATTTCTGCTCTTCCCCTTCCAGCTCCTTGGCGTTCTCTGGCTTCAGGTGAAGGCAAACGGGAGAGGAGGACATGGAGACTTCCGCGGCCCTCACTCATCCCAGAAGCCCTTCACTGCCCAGGGAGTAGCCAAACAAAGCATGTCACACTCTGGGCAGCACACCATGCACACAGCATCATCTAGTGATGTCATACGGAAGCTTGGGTGGAAAGCCACAGAGCACCGATTTTTTCTCCACTGGGCAAGGGGAGGGAAGGATCTCTGACCCACTCCCTTGAGATCTCAGTGGAAAGAGCCTGGGCTTGGGAATCAGAGATCATGGGCTCGAATCCCGGCTCCGTCTCTTGTCAGCTGTGTGACTGTGGGCAAGTCACCTAACTTCTCTGTGCCTCAGTTACCTCATCTGTAAAATGGGGATTAACTGTGAGCCTCATGTGGGACAACATGATTACCTTGTATCTCCCCCAGCGCTTAGAACAGTGCTCTGCACATAATAAGCGCTTAACAAATACCAACATTATTATTATTATTATCATCTCTGCCCCCCTCCCTTGATTCAGAGCCACTGCTTCCCCTCTAGGCTCCCTCGAAAGCAGGCGTGACTCTGAGCCGCAGGGTTTGGCTGCCGGTGCCGAGGTGGAGAGAGTTGGGGGCTGAAAATCTCCGTATGTTACCCTCATCCACACTGGCCGGAGGGAGATACCATCCAAAAGTCAGACCGTCCAGGCTCAGACTGGACAAACAGCCATCACAGGTGTCCACGGGGCCCTGGCTAGAGTTCTTATCCTTCCCCAGTGGGTCCAATCTTCATGATGCCAGGCCAGTTTAGGGGTGAGGAGTGGGCTTCCTGGAAGAGGAAGAGAGGGTGGACTGGTGCTGATGATGTCGCCAGGGGATGTGAGTAGGGAAGAGCTCACCAAGTCCCTCCACCTCAAGGAACAGAGGAGGAGTGTGGCCTACTGGATAGAGCACGGGCCTGGGAGTCAGAAGGACCTGGGTTCTAGTCCTGGCTTTGCCACTTGTCTTCTGTGTGACCGTAAGCAAGTCACTTCACTTCTCTGTGCCTCAGTTACCTCATCTGAAAAATGAGGATGAGCCCCATGTGGGACAGGGACTGTGTCCAACCTAACTTGTATCTGCCCCAGGGCTTAGAAGAGTGCCTGGCACATAGTAAGCACTTAACAAATACCATTAAAAGAAAAGGAATGGCTGAGCTACCCTAAGGGGCCCCCGAAGAAGCTCCAAACACCGGCAGCTGAGGGGAGACTCTTGGCGACTCACAGACCCTCCGGAGGCCTCTTCTCTAGTCCCACTTGACCAGGGGTGGGAAGCCAGTCCTCCTTGTGTGTCAGAGACAGAGACTGGGCACCATTTCCCCTGAGACAAAATGGAGTCGTCCTTCAGGAAGCTGGTCCCGCAAGGGCAGGTGTAAAAACACCCGCTCATAGTAATAACCGAAGGCAGGCCTGAGCCACACCTGATCCATGGCAGAGCTTGATCCTCCCAAAACCCACTTCCTTGGAGAAGCGCAGAGTCACGCTGCCCTTCCCAACAAGCCGGACTCTCTCTCTCAGAGCAGCTATCGTTCTTTGCACGCATCTAGCCAACTTCCACCCTCCTGATTTCCTCCCTCCCTGGCCTCCCCCCTGCCCACCCCAGGCCCTCCCACCGTGGCTCCTTCCACAGGCCTCAGATGGAAAGCTCCCCGAGGGCAGGAGCGTGAGGCTTGTCTCTGGAATACACTCCTCAGTCAGTGCTGACCCCCAGCATAGGGATCAGGGAACGTGTCCACCAACTCTGTGGTATTGTTCCCTCCCAAATACTTAGTACAGTTCTGAAACACAATATATGCTCAATAAATACCACTGATTGACCGAAAGGGGTGGCTTTTTGGGCAGAAGCTTCCTAAGGCTGGAGAGGCAAGGAAGCAAAAGTAAAGACAGCTGCTGCAAACCAGAAATATGACAGGACAACAGGGTCAGCCATTGTAGTGCACAGTGGAGCCAGGACCCAGTTCCACTGGTTTGCTCTCTTCCAACACACACACACACACACACACACACACTCCACCATCAGTGGAGTCTTCTTTGAAAATGCAGGTAGGCTGTATGGCTACGTACGCACCCACTCTCAAATGCTAATACTGTGCTCTTCACTCAGTAAGCCTTCAGTAAATAAGACTAGAATCCATTGATACCAATAAATTCCATGGACTCCTTGACTAGAAAATGTTCATACGCCCCCACGTTCTCACCCTGACAGAACCCATGCCCTTTCGAACTCCCTCTCTCTCTCTCAGCTACCTGTGACATGCTTTTCCCGATTGGTGGAAAGTCTCTCCTCTGACAAGCAGACTCACGAAGGAATCTGTGGCCAGGGTCCTCATCCACCTCTCTGCTAAGGGTGGTGGGACTAAGGCCTGTTTCCCTCCTCTCTCAGACATTTCATCCAGTGTGCAGGTGATATGCACGCCAGTGATTTAGGATTTGGTCTACAGGGTCTTCCCGAGGTCAACGAAAGGACCGAGGAACGTTCTGGTCCCCGGAGAAGCTGGGTCCCCCTGCTTACAGTGGTCTGTTTGCGGAGGGCTTTTTCCACGTGGGAAAAGGCACGTTTCTCCAGTGGGGAGCCCAGGGCAAGCTGGGAGTCAGGAAGCCTGGCCGCTCCAACCCTGCAAACCGGGATGGAGTATCGCGGTGGGCCAAATGCTGTGTTAAGCCTGGACCAGATCAGGCCCGGTCCTTATCTCAGGGGAGATTCACAGCTAAAAGAGGAAGGCAGGGAAGGTAGCCTATCCCCATTTTATAAATGAGGAAACTAAGGCACATAGGGAATGAGTAACTTGCCCAGAGACACCCAGGAAGCCAGCGGCAGAGACGGGGCTCAAACCTGAGCCTCCTGGCTGCCAGGCCCATGCTCTTTCCACTAGGCTACACTGCCTCTCTATGCCATTCTTTGAAGGAGGATGAAAGCCCCATGGACTGGAACCCTCGGAGCTTGGAGCTTGGACTGGGGCCGAGAATCCTGAGTAGTGAGGGCCGGGGGGACGGGGAGAAGAATGAGAAGCCCAGAGAGACCTGCCCCAGACCCCGCTGGAGAGGCCGTCTCTCCCCTATCCTCTACCACGTCTGGGGAGTCGGAGGGGAGTCCCAGCCGGGAGCCAGGGATCGCCCCGAGATTTCTTTCCCCCATCCCTTGTGCCGTTCCTTCTGGTTGCTAAGCAGATCCTTCGGGTAACTACGTGGGCAGGAAAGTTCTGTAAGACGCCGGGGACCGCTTCCCCCAAATGTCGTGGTGAATGTGAAATCGCTCCACTCACCTGTCACCGCGGCTCAGCCAGCCTCCATCACTTCACGCCAGGCCCCATGGGAGCAGCACCTTCCTGCAGGGAGAGAAAACAGTTTCGCCTGGTGGGTGTTTGCGGGGGTTAGAGGTGGCGTGGGGAGGGGCGGGGAGAGGGTTGTCTTCCGCCAGTGTCCTTGGAAGGCGGCTAATCGCTGACGCTTTCCGAAGTAGAACATCTTACGAGAAGGCAATGGGCGTGGGATCTTCTCAGGCTGACTGGTTCATTCATTCATTCGTATTTATTGAACTCTTACTGTGTGCAGAGCACTGTACTCAGCGCTTGGGAGAGTACATTGTAACAATAAACAGACACCTTCCCTGCCCATAATGAGCTTACAGTCTAGAGGGGGAGACAGACATGAATAGAAGTAAATAAATGACAGATATGTGCCCAAGTGCTGTGGGGCTGGGACGGGGGTTGAATAAAGGGAGCAAGTCAGGGTAGCTTGGGCCAGTAGCCAGGCTGAGTAATAAAGTGTAGGCAGAGGATCCGCGCCCCTCCATTCTCTGCCTAACCCCTCGGAGATGCAGCCCCCTTTGCTAAAGCCCCTTTATAGCAAACACCTCCCCATAATCCATCCCAGCGGCCAACTGCCCAGAGCCCGTGGTGAGCCGGCCCACACCCTTCAGCCTTGGGGGCCCAAACCAAGGGGTCTGGAGCAGCTACCCCGCAAAATGTTACTGTTTCTGTCTTACTTCAAATCCTAAAGAAATCCCTCCCCTTTAACAAAGTCTCTGAGGTTGCTGAATTGCGCTTTTCCTGAAACTCTGAAAGATCTCCAAATCCATGGGCAAAGCTTCGCAAAAAATTCTCAATATTCCAGAGGCCAATATGCTTTTTTCCTAAGAACAAATTCAGACTTTTCTCACTGTTTGGCTTCCAGAAGGCAAGTGGTGGGGAAAGGCGAAGAAATACGACTACTCTTACTGCTACTAACTACTTCTATAATATACTACTTCTAATAATTACTATAGTTATTATTAGTAACTATAATATATAGTAATTATAATAGTATAATTACTATTATACTACTATAATATAGTATATTATAGTGGCAATTACTATACTACTTCTAATAATAACAACTGAGGTATTTGTGAACCGCTTACTTCGTGCCAAGCAGTGAACCAAGCCCTGGGGTAGATACAAGATGACCACCCAGAGGGCTCACGGTCTGCGGGGTAGGGAGAACAGGCATTTAATCCCCACTTTACCACTGAGGAAACTGCGGCACAAAAGTAGTTAAGTGACTTGCCCTTGATCACACGGCGGGCGAGTGTCAGAGCCGTGATTGAGATCGAGATCCTTTGACTCCCAGGACTGTGCTTTTTCCACTAGGCCACGTTACTTCTCTAAATTTCTCTAAGAAATGGTCAGTAGTTCATTACAGAACGCAGAGAAAATGCTCAAGAAATGTTAACTGGAAACATGTCTACCAAATCTGTGTGTGCTCTCAAGCGTTTAGTACAGTAAGCGCTCAATAAATACCATCGATCAACACCCATCAAAAGAGAGCCAGCACCCAGGCTAAGAAGCAGCATGGCCTAGTGGAAAGATCAGGGGCTTGGGATTCAGAGGACGTGAGTTGTAATCCTTGCTCTGCCACGAACCTGCTGTGCGACCTTGGACAAGACACTTCTTTTTTCTGTGCCCAAGTTCCCTCATCTGCAAAATGGGGCATCAATACCTGTTCTCCCTCCTACTTGCTCTGTAAGTCCCACGTGGGACCTGATTATCTTGTACTTAGCCCTGTGCTTGCCACATAAAAAGCACTTAAATACCACAATTAAGAAAAAATAAGTGGAGGGAGGACCCCTGAGAAAAAATCCTCTGCTCCTTCCCATCCCTCTTCTGCCCCTCCTCGAGCTTACCTCTCTGCGTGAGCCAGCCCCCGTCAGCTCCCGGAGGGACCGGACGGCTAGCCTCCGGCGGTTGTTCATCTTGCCAGTTGTTGCTCACCCTGGATGCCGGGTCAGGCTGTCCCCCGGAGAAGGAGGCCCAGAGTACCGGGTGCCTCAGGGAATTAAAAATCCCAGTGATATCTGCAAGCGAAAGAAAAATAAGATCCTCCAGTTGTCCCGTTGCATTTCTGCCAACCTTGTTGGCATCTGCCGAGGGTGCCCACAATGGCATCTTCCTCGGGTTCATTTCCGGCCCCGATTTTGGTGAGGCCGATTGGTGGAAGGTGTCGGGGGGCGACACCTGAAAGGTGGGAGGGGGAGACCAGTGGCTCCATTGTAGGCAGTGCTGAGCAACCACTGCCAGGTGCCTGTCCTCATTACCCTCTGCATTGGGGCAGCAGGTGGATAAAAACGTCTGAGCCGATACAGATCAGGGCTATATGTACACAGCTCGTTGTGGGGAGGGAATGTGCCTGTTTATTGTTCTATTGTACTCACCTAAGCTCTTAGTACAGTGCTCGGCACACATAAACGTTCAATAAATACAATTGACTGACTATTGTAAGGGTTTCTCCGAATTAATTTTAGCCCAACTTTGGGCTAGAAGGGTAAAGACGTACTTACTACAGGGCGAACTAGACTGTAAGCCCCTTAAGATGTCTTTTAACTCTATTGGGTTCTCCCAAGCCCATGGTAGACTTTCAGTAAATATGACTGATGGGAATAGTTGGGAATGAAGTTTACATCGATCAATCAATAGCATTTATTGAACGCCCTCTTTCTCCTGACGACCCTTTCCAAAGGAATGAGGTTTTCTTTCCCCTGCTGGCATCAGTTCACGCAGGAGTCATCCTAAGCCTCCCTTTTCCTCTCCTGCCCCTTCCTTCCCCTCCCCATCGCCCCGACTCGCTCCCTTTGCCCTACCCCCCTCCCCGCCCCATAGCACTTGTGTATATGTGAAACATATTCATAATTATAATTCTATTTTTATTAATGTGTATATATCTATAATTCTATTTATTTATAATGAAGCGACGGATGCCTGTTCACTTGTTTTGATGTCTGTCGCCCTCCTTCTGGACTGTGAGCCTCTTGTGGGCAAGGACTGTCTCTATGTGTTGCTGAATTGTACTTCCCAAGCGCTTAGTACAGTGGTCTGCACACAGTAAGTACTCAGTAAATACGATTGAATGAAAGCACCTGCCATCATCATCAATAAGCTCATTGTGGGCATGGACTGTTGCCGTTATATTGTTCTATTGTACTCTCCCTAGGGCTTAGTACAGTGCTCTGCACACCTTCATTCATTCAATCGTATTTATTGAACACTTACGGTGTGCAGAGCACTGTACTAAGCGCTTGGGAGAGTACAATAGAACAATAAGCAGACATATTCCCTGCCCACAATGAGCTATGTAGATAAAGTCCAGGGCTTACGCGTTTTTATCCACCTGCTGCCCCACAGCTGTTCAGGAGGCATTTCTTAGAGTTCTTTCCTTCCTTCTTTTTCTTTTCTTTCTTTCTCTTCCTTCTTTCTCCTTCTCTCTTTTCAGTTTAGACAGAGTTCATGTCCCACATGGGGCTCACCGAATGAATCCCCATTTTACAGATGAGGTAACTGAGGCAGAGAGAAGTGAAGGTCACACAGCAGACAATGTGGCAGATCAGGATTAGAACCCAGGTCTTTCTGACTCCCAGACCGGGTGCTCTTTCCACTAGGTTGCATCGCTTCTCACCGACTCGTCCAAAGATATATTGGAATTTTCAACATCTCTCCCTTAGCCACTGAGCCCACTGGAGCTGCTTTGAGGGGAAAAAAGCCTCAAAGCAGGGGAAACGTAACCTATAGACACTCTGGCAAAGACAGTTCCCCTCTTCCTCCTCTTCTTCCTCAGAATTGGACTCCAGTCACCAATACCGAGGGGAAGCTGAACCTGTCACCCTTGTCGTGCTTCTTGGTCCTGAGGGAAGTGGTCCCTGGAAAATGGGGGCTTGTCATCAGAAAGGAAGAATTAGAGCTGGAAAGAGAGGGCAAGGAAACAGGGGTGAGGGCAGAACTTGCCCCTACCCCTTTGGCAGGGTCTCGGAAGAGGCTCTGCCTATTTAGGGCAAGTCCAATGGCCTCATCCCCTCGTTAGGGGGTCTGTGTCTCGATCCCCCAAACTGCTCTACAGGGGAGCCGTTTCCAACCTCGAAAAAATATACTTTCCCAAACGAAACTGCACCTGGCTGCGCCTCCTGAAGAGAGGGGCCACCGACGGTGAAAGCAATGAGACTCTAGGCCATAAACTCGTTATGGGCAGGGAACTTGTCTAATTCTGTTGCACTGTACTTTCCCAAGGGCTTAATACAGTATTCTGCACATAGTAAGTGCTCAAAAGCCACTATTGGTTGACTGATGGATTGATTAATAGTGATCTCTTCTTCTTTACAGATCCAGAACTTTCCTGGCTGACCCGTGAAAGCAGACTGGATGCCATCTAAAATGGGGAGGCGCGGACATTTCCACATCACGGTGACAGCGGACTTTAGGGTGCTTGTTTTCTTTTCCAAAGCGATCTCACTGCACCGATCCCATTTGGATCTTCATCACATCCCTGTGGGGCAGGGAGAGGCGGAAAGAAGGTCGGAGGCTCACTGCAGGGGTCCACGAGGACAAAATTTGTGTGGGGGCGGGTAAATTCCTGGACTTAAGTACAAGGCTGTTGGCTTAGCCCACTTTACAGGTGAAGAAACTAAGGCCCAGAGGGGTTAAGTGACATGCTTGATGTCGCACAGCAATCTGGGGGCAGAGCGAGGATAATGAGGCTTCATTGAAAGTGGCTTGTTATTCACAAAATACATCCAAAAATATCAGGGCCTTCCTACTTACCTCCCTACGTAACTGCCTCCCCCCCGCACACACGCTTAGGTGGGGTAAATGCACTGGGTATATTAAGTTCTCTGCACTGGGCCAAACTGACTATACTCCCCCTTTCGTGGCCTCAAAATTCGGCACCCACATTAGATTGAGAAACCCGTGGTGCCAAGGCTGTAGTCCACTTAACATTTCTTGATTTTGGAAGGAGCGGAGCACCAGCTTTTAACTCAGTTGCTAAGAGATGAACTTGCTGCTATTTTAAACTCCAGAACAGGGAACTCCAGGAAAGAACAGGGAAGCGGTGTGGCCTGGTGGGAAGAGCGTGGGCCTGGGAGTCAGAGGACCTGGTTATCTAATCCCAGCTCTGACATTTCTCTGCTGCGTGACCTTGGGCAAGTCACTTAACTCCTCTGGGTCTCCTTTTCCTCATCTGCAAAATGGGGATTCAATTTCCCTCGTCTGCAAAATGGGGATTCAATACTTGTTCTCTCTCCTACTTAGACTGTGAGCCTGTCATCTGATTATCTTTAATCTACCCCAGAGCTGAGTACAGTGCTTGGCACACAGTAACAGCTTAACAAATACCGCAAGTATTAACATCCACTATCTTGGCCGACTTCACATGCATTAAGAAGGGGCTACTTCCTCATCACCCAGGTCTCTGTCGCTGGCCCGTGACTGCAGGTGGACCAAGGAAAGAGGCCGCTACAGGAGAGGTGGAGGAGGTGGGGAAGAGTAGAAAGAGCACAAGCCTGGGAGTCGGAGGACCTGGGTTCTACTCCCAGGTCTGCCACCTGTCTGCTGTGTGACCTCGGCTAAGGCACCTAACTTGTCTGTGCCTCAGTTACCTCATCTGTTCTCCTTCCCCTTTAGATTGGGAGCCCCGAGTGGTACAGGGATTGTGTCCCAACTGGATAATCTTGTATCTCTCCGAGTGTTTAGTAAAGTGCTTGGTACATAGTAAGAGCTTAACAGATACCCTAATTATTCTTATTCAGCCCCATTTTACATATTCACCCCTCAAGGCCCTCCTTCCCTCCCCTCCCCTTGTCCTCCAGAGCTCAGACCAGAGACAGTTCTGAAGGTAGTAAAAATAGGCCTTATTACTATGACTACCACAGGGTTTAGGCTAATGACTCTACCCTCAGTAAACATTTAGTCAATACCCTGATTGCTAATGCTCACTCCAGTCTATCTCAGTGGGCCTTGAGGCCCCTCTACCGGGAGAGGGAGATTCAACCCTCACCGACGTCTTAATCCCCATTTTACAGGTGAGGTAACTGAGGCCCAGAGAAGTGAAGTAACTTGCCCAAGGTCACACAGCAGTCAAGTGGCAGAATCGCAGTTACGTCTTCTGACTCCCAAGCCCGTGCTCTTGCCACTAGGCCATGCCGTTTCTCTGAATGAAGACCGTGAGCCCATGTCGGATGGGGACTGTGTCCAACCCAATTTGCTTGTATTCACCCCGGCCCTTAGTACAGTGCTTGGCAGAGAGTAAGCGCTTAACAAATACCATTATTATTATTATTATTATTACCCTGGCTACCAGCCCTGCTCTCATTCCATAACTGCCCTCGAGCAGGCTCACTGGGTCAGCTGAACCATTCCGCCGTTCGTTCGATGCATTTGACAGGCACTGGGGTGGGGGGTCGGGAGGATGCTGTACCCAGGAAGTAAGAGCCCCTCACTGCAAGGAGGCAGTGTGGCCGAGTGGGTGGTCCTCGGGCCTGGAAGTCAGGAGACCCAGGTTCTAATCTCAGCTCAGCCACCGGCCCGTTGTGTGACCTGGGACACGTGAATTAACCTCTCCCATCCTCAGTATATTCCTCTGTTAAATGGGGATAAGAACACCTGCCCCTCCTTACCCTAGAGGGATGATGTGAGGACATAAACAGATCGTGGATGGGGAAGCACTTTGGGGAGACATGAGGTCAGGGATGACGATAATAATATTGTGGCATTTGTCAAGTGCTTACTCTGTGCCAAGGACTGTATTAAGATCTGGGGTAGATACAAGGTAATCAGGCCTCTACAATGGGACTCACAGTCTAAGAAGGAGGGAGCACAGGTATTCAATCCCCATTTTGCAGATAAGGGAACTGAGGGGAAGAAAAGTTAAGTGACTTGCCCAAGCCAAAAGTGGAAGATCAAGAAGCAGTGAAGTAGCGTGGCCTAGTGGATAGAGCATGGTCCTGGGAGTCAGAAGAACCTGGGTTCCAGTCCCGGTTCTGCCACCTGATTGCTGTGACCTTGGGCAAGTCATTTCACTTCTCTATGCCTCAGCTATCTCATCTGTAAAATGGGGATTACGATTATGAGCCCCATGTGGGACAGGGACTGTCTCCAACCTGACTACCTTGAATCCAGCACTTAAAAAATACCACTGTAATTATCATCATCATCATTATTATTATTAACTGGGATTAGAATCCAGGTCTTCTGACTCTCAGGCCTGTGTTCTTTCCACTAGGCCACACTGCCTCTCGGAGGAAGCAGAACTCTGGGCCCCTGGGGAGAAACCCACGTTGGTTCCTTTTCAAGCACAGGATCCTGCAACCTAAGAAAACAGCAGTTCCCTCACCCGCCCGCCTCCTCCAGCCAGTTCTGTGTGTGGGCTGCGGCCGCCCCTGGGCGGGCGCGGGGAGGGCTGAGATGAGAGTAATTCAGGAGAAATTTAAATCAATGAATTCACTTCAGGTACAGCCCTGGAAAAAAGCCAAAAGCAAAAAGAATGGAGAAATTCATGCGATCTTAAAGAAGAGGTCTTGATCGACTTGCTGGGCAGAATTTTCTAAGTGGGTGAAAACAACAAAAAAAAACCTTTGAAAAAGTTTTTTTTTTTTTTAACAGGAAATCAAGTATAATAACCATCATTTACATAATGATTCTGTGGATCAAGGCTCCATGATTTCATTCCCTTTTAACCACTGTTTCCTGAGAAAACTTTGTGGCAAGCAAAGCGAGCTTTCTGGAAGACTCTGTCTGGAGGAGGTGGATAAATTGTTTCTTGGCTATCTCCCACTTCCAACCCTGAAGCAACCTCTTTGCGATAGCCTGCAATTTCACCCAGGGAAGGGCTGAGGAGCTGAGAGGCAGAGGTTGCCAGGATGGCAGTCAACAACAAAAGGCAAAAAAAAAAAGAAAAGAAAGGAAAAGAAAAAATCAGCATAAAATGTGTTTTAGCTAGATTTTCGCAAAACATCCTTTCAATTATTATCATTCTCATTCTCACTGTTATTATTGTTATATTTGTTGGGCACTTACTACACATCAACCACTGTTCTAAGTAGTGGGTAAATTCCTATTAATCAGGTCAAGCACAGTCCCTGTCCCACATGGGGCTCTCAGTCTAAGCAGTGGGGAGAACAGGTACGGAACCCCCATTGTAATGTTGGTATTTGTTAAGCGCTTACTATGTGCCGAGCACTGTTCTAAGCGCTGGGGTAGATACAGGGTAATCAGGTGGTCCCACGTGAGGCTCACAGTTAATCCCCATTTTACAGAGGAGGTAAATGAGGCACAGAGAAGTTAAGTGACTTGCCCACAGTCACACAGCTGACAAGTGGCAGAGCCGGGATTCGAACTCATGACCTCTGACTCCCAAGCCCGTGCTCTTTCCACTGAGCCACGCTACTTCTCTAACAGATGAAGAAGCCGAGGTCCTGAGAAGTGAAGGGACTTTCCCAAGGTCACACGGCAGGCAAGCGGCAGAGCTGGGATTACAGTCCAGGTCCCCTGACTCCCAGCCCCAGGTTCTAGCCACCGCTCCTCATATTGACATGAGACCAGGGCGTTTCAATCACATTACACCGTGAAAACCAAGTATTATCGACAACTCTTACCTCTAGCTCTGCTCACAAACCACGCAGCCATTTCTCCAGCATCCATGGGACGTGTGGATAACCGAAACCTACAGATAATCCAACTCCCCCTCCCTTTACCCAGTGGCTGTTTGATCCTTCTTCCTCTACACTGTAAACTCGTTGTGGGAAGGGAATGTGTCTCTTTATTGTTATATCGTGCTCTCCCAAGCAATTAGTGCAGTGCTTTGCACACAGTAAGCGCTCAATAAATACCACTGACTGATTTTTCCAGCTAATTCTTTTCTGTCAGAGCTGCTAGCAAGTAGTGACCCTGAATGGAGGCTCAACTCTTCCTTTAAACCCTGTAAATCCCTTCTCCCCACAACCTGATAAAAGGAATTAAGGGACAGAGAATATAAAGCTCAGTCATGGGCCTGAAAGGAAATAAAAGAATGAAGAGAACAGCGGAGGAGAATGAGACTTTTTTTTCTAAAACTGTGGGATGAGGTGAAGAGAAACGGTGTTGGGGTAAAGAGGTTTGGGGATTATCTGTGTTGAACGAGTATGGAACTTCTGACTGTTTGGATGAGTCAAACACTTCCTTTTTTAAGGAAAATTGACACGGTTGACATATGGGAAGCAGCACAGCCTTCTGAAAGAAGCACGAGCCTGATAGTCAGAGGACCTGGGTTCTCATCCCAGCTCCACCTCTTTCTGCTGTGTTAACTTGGGCAAGTCACTTAACTCTGCTTCAGTTTCCTCATCTATAAAATGGGGATTAATTCCTACTCCCTCCTACTTAGACTGTGAGCCTTATACGGGACAGGGATTGTGTCCAACCTGATTATCTTGCCTCCACCTAGCGCTTAGTACAGTGCCTGGCACATAGTAAGCACTTAACAAATGCCATAATTATTAATCATTATATTATTACTTGGAGTCCTTGAACTGAGCGCACAAGCTTCCACCTGTTACTTGGAGAGAGGTGGATGGGTGACTTGTCTGGTTCTGATCCCGACTCCGTCACTTGTCCGCTGTGTGACTTTGGGCAAGTCACTTCACTTCTCTGTGCCTCAGTTACCTCGTCTGTAAAATGGGGATGAAGACTGTGAGCCCCACGTGGGACGATCTGATTACCTTGTATCTACCCCAGGGCTTGGCACATAGTAAGCGCTTAACAAATACCATCATCATTACTATTATTATTCCAAGGGAGTTCCCTCAGGACTATCATTCCATGCTCCTATCTAGACTGTAAACTTGTTGTGGACAGGGTACGTGACTACCAACTCTGTTAAACTGTACTCTCTCAAGCGCTTAGTAATAATAATAATATACGTTCCCTGCCCATAATGAGCTGACAGGATTTGGTACAGTGCTCTCGGCACACAGAAAGGGCTCAAAAAATACCACCGACTGATTGAAGGATTATCTATAATTACTTTATGTCTATTGTTCCAGCTAGACTGTGAACTCGGAGGAGGAGGACCGGAGGTCCAGAGGAGTTAGTGACTTGTCCAAAGTCCCTCTAGGCTAGAATCAGGGGATCCTGATGTCCAGTCCCTCGATCTTCCCACTAGGCCCCCCGCTGCCTCCCTATCTACTCTAGCAATCAATCCACGGTACTTATCGAGCACTTACTGTGTGCAGAGCACTGTACTTAGCACTTGGGAGAGTTCGATACAACAGAGTTGGTAGATATGTTCCCTGCCCACAAGGAGATTACAGTATAGGGTAGGAGACAGTCATTAAAATAAATTAACGATACGGACATAAGTGCTGTGGGGCTGAGGGTGAGGTGAATGTCAAGTGCTTAAAGGGTACAGATTCAAGTGTACAGACTATATGAATATCAAGTGCTTAAAGGGTACAGATTCAAGTGTACAGACTATACAAAAGGCTCTTGAAGGAAATATGATTTTAATAAGGTTTTGAAGGTGGGGAGGGTGGTGATCTGTTGGATAGGAAGGGGAGGGAGTTCAAAGCCAGAAGCAGGATGTGGGCGAGGGGTCGGCGGCGGGATAGATGTGATGGAGATACAGCGAGTAGGTTGGCATTAGAGGAGTGAAGTGAGCAGGCTGGGTTGTACTAAGAAATCAAAGAGGTGAGGCAGGAGGAGGCAAAGTAAATTGGGTACTTCAAAGCAGGTGGTAAGGAATTTCTGTTTGATGCAGAAGTGGATGGGCAACCACTAGAGGTTCTTGAAGAGTGGGAAAACATGGACTGCATGGTTTTGTAGAAAAATGATCCGGGCGGCAGAGTGAAGTGTGGACCGGAGTGAAGAAAGACAGGAAGGTCAGTTAGTGGGCTGATGCAGTAATCAAGGTGGGAAATGATAAGTTCTTGGGTCAGCCTAGTAGCAGGTGGATAGAGAGGAAAGGACGGCTTTTAGCCATGTTGAAAAGGTAGAATCAATCAATAATGTACTGAGTGTTAACTGTGTGCAGAGCATTGTGTAGTAAGCACTTGGGAGAGTATGATAAAGGAAAATGAGCAGATAAGTTCCCGGCCCATAATGAGCTGACAGGATTTGGGGGCAGACTGAATGTGCAGATTGAATGAGAGAGATGAGTTGAGGATAACGCCAGGGTTATGGGCTTGTGAGACAGGGAGGATGGTGGTATTCTCTAGAGTGATGGTAAAGGCACGGGGAGGTCAGAGTTTGGGTGGGAAGATGAGGAGTTCTGTTTTGGACAGGTTCAGTGTGAGGTGTCAGCGGGACACCCAAGTAGAGATGTCTCGAAAGCAAGAAGAAATATGAAACTGCAGAGAAGGAGACAGATTGGGCCTGAAGATGCAGATTTGAGAGTCACCCATGTAGATATAGTAGTGGGGCTTTTTTAACGGTACTGGTTAAGCATTTACTATGTGCCAGGCACTGTACTAAGTGCTAGGGTAAATGCAAGGTAATCAGGTTGGACAAGGTCCCTGACCCACATGGGGCTCACAGTCTTAATCTCCATTTCACAGATGAGGGAACTGAGGCTCAGAGAAGTGAAATGACTTGACCAAAGTCACACAGTCGACAAAAGGCAGAGCTGGAATTAAAACCCTCTGGCTCCCAGGCCCTTGTTCTAACCACTAAGCCACACTGCTTTTCAGGAGTTGAAGCCATAGAGGGAACGAGTTTTACTGTCTTCTCAAAGCCGGCCCCTGTGACGTTCTGCCCCAAGTCAGCCCTGGCCTGTGTGTCCAATGGCTGGACACAGCCAAGCCAGGTTGTCACAGCCTAGACTACAAAACCCACTTTGGCGCCTGGGCGAGCTGACGGCAGGCAGCAAATCGCCAGATAATCACTCAATCCCGCCCTCCCTCAGGCTGGGCTGGGCAGACCCAGCCGGAGAGGGCGAGTAACCGGGCTGGGCTGACGTCCGTCCACCGCAACTGGAAGGGACCCGCCAGACGACACGGCGACGGCTGGTGTCTCACCTAACACCCACGGAGAGAGGGGCTTCAAAGACCGACTCCCCACAGGCCATGACGGATGAGAGATGAGAGAACGAGAGAGTGAGAGACAGTGAGAGCGCGTGAATGGGTTTGTGAGAGACACAGAAAGAGACAGAGAGAGAGATAGGGAGAGCGGCTGCTGGAGGAACACGGGAGCCAGCTCAGAGACTGAGGCTGTAGGATGGGAGAGAGAGGATTGCAGGGTTGTCTAGAGTGTTCACTCGGGATTCATCCATCGAATAGTAGGTATTTCAATCTCTTGATGTCCCCCTAAACCGGCACTTTCCTACTAGTGTTAAGTTATATTCCTTCCTTCCTTCCATCCATTCATCCATCCATCCAATCATCCATCCATCCTCCCACCCACCCACCCATGGTAAGACGCTGAATTCTAGCCCAACTTGGAACTTGTTTCACCTTATCCTCTCAGCGCAATCACTGCCGGCGGCTACGACTTATCGGCAGG
Source organism: Ornithorhynchus anatinus (assembly GCF_004115215.2). Taxonomy (NCBI): domain Eukaryota; kingdom Metazoa; phylum Chordata; class Mammalia; order Monotremata; family Ornithorhynchidae; genus Ornithorhynchus; species Ornithorhynchus anatinus. Next base: position 26,971,197 of record NC_041728.1, on the reverse strand, counting down.
GCGAAATGGCAGACTTTCTGGGTGCCCCCAGAGCGCAGCTAGATTCATGTCGGGCTTCCAGCTCTAGAAGATAAAATGCAGAATGTCCTTTGGATGTTAGAAATTATTCTGGGAGCCAAAATAAAATAGGCTGTTAAACTTTTCCAAAGGCTTAGTGGGTTCTCAATAAATACCACTATGACGACTGCCCACAGAAGAGATATAGGTAGTGGGACCTAGGGAAGAGAGCAGTGTGGCATAGTGGAAAGACCCCCGGGCTTGGGAGTCGGAGGTCGTGGGTTCTAATCCCGGCTCTGCCACTTGTCAGCTGGGTGACTTTGGGCAGGTCGCTTAGCGTCTCTGTGCCTCAGTTACCTCATCTGGAAAATGGGGATTAAGACTGTGAGCCCCACGTGGGACGGCCTTGTATCTACCCCAGCGCTTAGAACAGTGCTTGGCACATAGTAAGCGCTTAACAAATACCATACTTATTATTATTATTATTATTAAAGAACTGGGAGTCAGGAGAACGAGGTTCTAGCCTAGTCCCAGCTCTGGCCTGTTGTTTGACTTTAGGCAAGTCACTTAACCTCTTTTGGGCCTCCATTTCCCCATCTGTCAAATGGGGAGACGATATCTGCTCTCCCTCCCTCTTTGATTATGAGCCCCAGGTAAGACAGGGCCTATGGCTGATATGATCGATACTATGATAATAATAATCATATTATTATAACAATAATATAATAGATCTTGTTAAGGGCTTACTATGTGCCCAGCCCCGTTCTAAGCGCCGGGGTAGATATAAATTAATCATGCTGGACACAGTCCCTGTCTCCCATGGGACTCGCACCCTTAATCCCAATTTTACAGATGAGGTAACTGAGACCCAGAGAAGTGAAGTGACTTGCCAAGGTCACAGAGTAGACACGGGGCAGAGCCGGGATAAGAACCCAGGTCCTTCTGACTCCCAGGCCCGCGCTCTATCCACTAAGCCAGGCTGCTTCCTGAACCTCTTGTACTTTCCCCATTGCTTAGCACAATGCTTGCTACAAAGCATTAATATATATGCATTAATATATATTATAGTAAATCGCTGCGATTTGGAGCGAGAGGTCAGCTGGGTGCTGGGGGTGGGGCGGCCAGTGTGGGCAGTATGGGATATTGTACTCTCCTGAGCGCTTAGTACAGAGCTCTACACAGTAAGCGTTCAATAAATACCACTGATTGATCGGCCCACTGAGGGTCAGCCCCACCGCCCCTTCTGTTTCTGATCTCCATCAGGGCTGGCCCTTGGAGGACAGCACAGTAAGTTATCGAGATCGAAAGCTCCTTGAGGGCAGAGAGCGGGTCTACCAACTCTACGGTACTCCCCCCCAAGCACTGCCAGCAGCGTTCTGCCCGTAGTAGTCACTCAATAAATAGCAATGATGGATTGATAATACACAGTAGTAATGCATGTTTGCATCACTCTCCCATGCTAAACCTGCATTTTAGAAATATTTTGAGAGAACTTTAAGATCTTCCCCGGGAAAGAACTACGACTTCGCTGTCACGCTCGCCCTCACGCACAGGGGTACACGCAAACACGCGAGCCTTTCCGTGTCGTCGGCCTGGTGCCGTTTCCCTACCTCTGGCCGCTGATGTTCCTGGTGTGACTATTTTTGACAGTAAACCGCACAGAGCAGGGCTCTCCATTTTACTTTTTCTACCCATTTATTTGTCAAAATGGATCTTCTAAGGTTTAGCGTGGCTTCCTACATTGTGATTTAGAGAAAAGGGACCGGTGTGCAACAGCATCGATTATTTTACAGTGGCTAGGCACGACCTTTACACAGGTGAACTCTTTTCGGTGAGAAGTAGTCTCCAAGGGTGGCAGTTTGTCATCTTTCGGGGCCGTGCTGGGTCTTTTCCCGTGGAAAAAGTCTGTTTTCTTCCGTCGGCTGTTCGGCCAACTCCTAGGTAAGATTCCTTCCCTCCGACCTCTCTTCGACTTCATGATTATTTCATAGAAAATCAAGGAGGACGCAGCCGTCCCCCTCTCGATCCACAGTCGAAAAAGTGCTCAAGCACGCACAGCACCGTACAGAGAGTGGGAGGCTGCTTAATGCTCTCCCGTCCCGCGGCGCGTTCCAAATCTGAGGTGCCGTTAAGTCTTTACCGACGGTTATCACCGACGTGCCCGTTGGGGAGAGCCATTTATACGTGCGCGGTACCAGGAAGGGAGAGTCAAGTCCCCCTCGCATTTGAACCGTTTGTTTCCCGGATCTCTGTGCTTCGCGAGCTCACGGTTACTTGTGTTTGGCTAAGTCCGGTGGTTCTATGCCGGTGTGCAGGGTGAGCACTCCGGGCCTCTCCAGGGCGAAGGCCGGGTGGGCGGCTTCGCCGAATCTGTGCCGGATGATGAAGAGCAGCTGGCCGCTCTGGGCGTTTCGGAACAAGAGCCGCTGGCCGCCGTAATCCAGCAGGACCCCCACACGGGCCGGTCTCTCCGACACGTGCACGTTACTTACGACCCCGTTGGAGAAGAATTGGTATCTGGAGCGAAACGGCGAGGTCGTGAGAGAAATCAAAACTGGAAATAAATAAGCTCCCCCCTTCTTCCCCTCTAGATTGCAAGTTCGTTGTGGGTAGAAAACGCGTCTGACAACTCCGTGGTCCCAATGCAGTAGTCTGTACATATTAAGCGCTCTATAGATAGCACTGATGATGGTGATGATTAGTTGGGAGGCAGTTTATGGCCGTCTCCACCGTTAGAGTGTAAGCTCCTTGTGAGCAGGGACCAGGTCTTGTGAATATTATTACTATGGTTATGACTGATAACAATAACGATTGTGGTGCTTGGCACATAGTAAGTGCTTAACAAATACCATAATTATTATTATTATTATTGAGTGCTTACTAGGTGCTAGACACTGTACTAAGTGCCGGGGTAGATACACTGTAATTGGGGTAGACAAAGTCCCTGTCCCACGTGGGTTTTAATCCCCATTTTACAGATGAGGGAATTTAGGCACAGAGAACTGAAGTGACTTGCCCAAGGTCACTCTGAATACAAGTGACGGAGCTGGGATTAGAATCTAGGTTCTTCTGAGTCCCAGGCCAGGGCTCTATCCACTAGGCTATGATGCTTCCCTATTACTACTGTTGCTGTTATTATTATTATTATTGTTGTATTTGTTGTGTCTACTATGTGTCAAGTAGTGTACTAAGCGCTGGGAGAGATACGATTTAATCAGGTATTGCAAAGTTTCTGCTGTGTTGTCCTAAGAGTTTAGTTTGCACCCTGTGAAGGGCTCAATAAATACCATTCCTGTTACTAAAATCCCACAGCAATGTCATTTCAAGATTCCACTCTAGAGAGTGTTTCAGCTCAGCACAGAGTAGGAGCTCGATCAGTAGCATTGATTGATTGAGTGATTGATCATTCGCTTCCGGAAAGCTCACTGTGGCCAGGGAATGTGTCCGTTTATGTTACCCTGTACTCTCCCAAGAGTTTAGTACAGTGCTTTGCACACGGTAAGCACTTCATAAATAGGATCGAATGACGGAATGAAGCAGTGTGACCTAGTGGAAAGAGACAGGCCTGGGAGTCAGAGGGCCTGGGTTGTAGTCCCAGCTCCGTCACTTATCTGCCGGGTGACCTCGGGCAAGCCACTTCACATCTCGATGCCTGTACAGTTGGGATCGAATACCCCCTCTCCCCCTTTGACCCAGTGGGAGACAGGGACTCTGTCCGATTTGATTACCTTGTACCTACCTTAGTGTGTAGAGCAGTGCTTAATACATAGTAAGTACTTAACAAGTACTATTAAAAAACCCAAAAAAACCAAAGCTCCAAGAGCGCTCTCTCTCGACATTCCACCTTAGCACAAAGTAGGCAATCAAAATGATTGATCAACTGAGTGATAGTCAATCAATCATATTCACTGAGCACTTAGCATGTGCAGAGCATTGTAGTAAGTGCTTGGGAGAGTACAACAGAACAATCTAAGTGGCACAGGCCCTGCCCACCACGAGCTTACAGTCTAGAGGGGGAGCTGACTGTCTAGAGTGGGGAAATAGGAGAGATTGGTAGATAGATTATTCTCTTCAGCCCGATCTGACCTCCCATAGTCCTTCTGCTCTGAGAACCTGCCTGCTTCTTCCCCAAACCCGAGCTCTCCTCCGTGACTGGGCCCGCTGGGGACTGGGCCTTTCTTTGGGCAAGGAGCACCGCAGCCCGGCGACCGGCCCTTCCTGGACTTCTCCATTCCCTTCTGCCCACGCACTGCCCAAGGATTTCAACCGGCCGTTTCCGCCGATTGTTATTTCATCCCGAGCCCCGCCAAAGCTGCCAGACATCCAGAGTGCTCTGCAGGATTTCCCTCCGAGTGACGAATTGAAATGGTTGGAGTTGACAAAAAACGGAGAAATTCCTTTATGTAGCTTGTGGAGGGAAAACGTAATCATTTCTCTTACGCCTTCCCAGTCAGCCCACGGATGGAATTTATTGAGCGCCTTCCGAGGGCAAAGCACTGTACTAAGCACTTGGGAAAGCACGGCAGAAGCAAAACACGTGATCCTTAAGGTCTAAGGGGAGAATTAGCACTTCTTGCAAGGCTAATGCACTCAATCAAATGGTGCTCAAGAAATGCCATTGATTGATTAACTGGTGGAGTCCTAATAGACCATTCCATGCAATCAAATTGGGTCAGGCTGAACCCTGTTCATATCTTCACCCTTCAAGCACTTGATAGTCACCGCCTCCCCTCATCTCCATGATGCTTACATACACATCTGGAATGTATTTATTTATATTAATATAATATATACTCTCTAGACTGTAAGATTCTTGTGGGCAGGGAACATGTCTACCAATTCTGTTATACTGCATTTCATCATCGCATCATTATTTCTCCATCCTAATTGACTCCCATGCCCACTGCCCTCACCAGTTGTTTCAGAAATTTAACTCCCTCCCCAAAACCCCTGTCCCCCCGCCCCACCTCCCCCATCTCTTGCCGCTAATGACCTGGCCATCTACTTTATTGAGAAAATTGAAACCCTCAGGTGTGATCTCCTTAAAATCTCCCCTGCTTCGATCCAGTCCCTCTCCCTTCCTGCCCCTTCTTTGACTCTCCTGTCTTTTCTACCAGTATCTCAAGAGAAAGACTCCTGCCACCTCTCAAAATCCACCCCCTCCACCTGCATCTCTGAGCCCACTGCTTATCAAAGTGCTTGCCCCTTCCTTTCTTCCCTCCCTGACCACCATCTTCAACTGTTTATTCTCCAGTGGCTTTTCCCCCACCGCTTTAACGTCTCTCCCTATCCTAAAAAACTCTTCCCTTGACCCCACGGCTCCCTCCCGTTATGACCCCGTCTCCCTCCTACCATTCCTCTCCAAACTCATCGAGCGAGTCATCTACACCTGCCGTCCCTAGGTCCTTTCCTCCAACTCTCTCCCTTATCCTCTCCAATCTGGTTTCTGTCCCCTTCGCCGCACTGAAACCACCCTTTCAAAAAGGTCACCAATGAGCTCCTTCTTACCAAATCCACCATTCTCTATTCCATCCTAATCCCCCTCGTCCTGTCAGCTGCCTTGACTCGGGCAACCACCCCCTTCCCCTGGAAACATTATCCAACTTTGGCTTCACTGATACTGCCCTTTCCTGGTTCTCCTCCTATCCCTCTGGCTGCTCATCCTCAGTCTCTTTTGCGGGCTCTTCCTCTGCCTCCCACCCTCTTAACCGCGGGAGTCCCTCAAGGCTCAGTTCCGGTCCCCTTCTATTCTCCATCTACACCCACTCCCTTGAAGTACACCCACTCCCCTGGAGAACTCATTCACTCCCATGGCTTTAACTACCATCAAGATGCAGATGACTCCCAAAACCCCACCTCCAGTCCTGATCTCTCTCCTTGGGCAAATCACTTCACTTCCCCGTGCCTCAGTTCCCTTATCTGTAAAGTGGGGACTAAGACTGTGAGCCCCATGCGGGCCAGGGACTGCGTCCAATCACCTTGTATCTATCCCAGGGCTTAGTACAGTGCCTGGCACATAGTAAGCACTTAACAAATGCCACAGTTATTATTATCATTGAGTCCTGGAAGGAAACGGCTGACAGGAAGAACCCCCAAAAGATCTATGAAGGGAAGGTCCTCCAGCCTAGCCTCGCCCTGACCAGTAAATTTGTTAAGCGCTTACTATGTGCAAAGCACTATTCTATGTACCAACATTATTATTATTATTATGTGCTGGGGGGATACAGGGTGATCAGGTTGTCCCTCATGGGGCTCACGGTCTTCATCTCCATTTTACAGATGAGGTGACTGAGGCCCAGAGAAGTTAAGTGACTTGCCCAAAGTCACCTAGCTGACAAGTGGCGGAGCTGGGATTAGAACCCATGACCTCTGACTCCCAAGCCTGTGCTCTTTCCACGCTGCTTCTCTATGCTCAGGCCAAAGGCTGCCATCAGGGATCATGCCAAACTTGTCCGTCCCCTCTCCCTGGTCTTGCTCTGCCCTGGCCCGCTGAGCCCCGGAGCCAGCTTGCGCAGTGTTGGTCGGCAAACTCCGTCCGTCTCTTTGATTCCCACCGCTTTGCCCACCGCCCCCAAGCAAGAGAGAGGCGCCGGAGCAATGGGGTCAGGACGCTCGGTCTTGGGTGGACAAAGGCCAGGGTGATGGGTGGGATTACCTCTGCGGCTCCGAGCAGTGCATGTACCACGCAGCGTTGTCTCGGCCCAGGGCGCTGCCCGGTGCCTCCGAGGAAGCGGAGCAAATCCCGATTCGGTAAGCCGGGCAGTCCGCCACCGTGGTTTCCCAGTAGTGCTGGCCGCCGGCAGGTAACCGCTCCCCCAGGACGGATGGAATTCTGCAGGGAAAGGGGATGGAACTGAGCAATCCACAGCACACCACGGACTGAGCTGATACTGGAGAAACACACCGTGCGGCCCCCCGCCGCCCTCTCCCCTGCCTCGCCACACGCACGTGTTGATTTCCTAAAGATCTACTCTTCCAGGCTTCAGAACACTGCTGAAATCCCACCTCCTCCAGGAAGTTTTCCCAACCGAACTCCACCAGATCATTCCAAGTCCCCTTTAGCAATCATCTACAGATCAATATATCTCCTTTTATATCGTAGCAATTTACATATACTAACCATTCATTTACTTATTTAATGTTGGTATTTGTTAAGCGCTTACTACGTGCAGAGCACTGTTCTAAGCGCTGGGGTAGACACAGGGGAATCAGGTTGTCCCACGTGGGGCTTACAGTCTTAATCCCCATTTTACAGATGAGGTAACTGAGGCCCAGAGAAGTGAAGTGACTCGCCCACAGTCACACAGCTGACAAGTGGCAGAGCCGGGATTTGAACTCATGACCTCTGACTCCAAAGCCCAGGCTCTTTCCACTGAGCCACGCTGCTTCTTATTTATCCCCCATCCACTGTTCTTCATTCTAATCTATTTCAGTTGTATCTTTACCCTTCCTCACCTGTCAGGCCCATCCACTATGCAACTTAATTTTATTTATTTATGGCATTTGTTAAGCGCTTACTAGGTGCCGGGTCCTGTACTAAACGCTGGAGTAGATACAACTTAATCAGGTTGGACACAGTCCAGGACTCACATGGAGCTCACAGCCTCAGTCCACATTTTACAGACAACTGAGGCACAGAGAAAGAGTATGGGTTTGGGAGTCAGAAGATCATGGGTTCTAATCCTGGCTCTGCCACGTGTCTGCTGTGTGGCCTTGGGCAAGTCACTTCACTTCTCTGGGCCTCAATTATCTGTAAAATGGGAATTGAGGCTGTGAGTCCTATGTGGGACAGGGACTGTGTCCTACTTGATTTGCTTGCAATCACCTCAGTGCTTAGTACAGTGCCTGGCATATAGTAAGCAATTAACAAATTACCATTATTATTATTATTATTATGTGACTTGATCCACTAGGCCACGTTGCAACGATAGCCTCCTGTCGGCCTGCTGACCGTCTCGGTAGAAAATAACACGAATAAATAAATAAAATAAAACTGCATAGTGGGTGGGCCTGACAGGTAAAGAAGGATCCTCTGCTGGGCCCTCAGTTGGTGCTCAGGACGTGTTGGGGCTAGAACGTTGTCTAGGAATCAGGGAGCGTTCGTCCAAGAATGTGGGTCTGGCTGCTGGGGGGTAGAAGAAAAGATCGTGCTCGTGCACGTACAGGTGGATGCACTCGGTGAGGTCGGACATGGTGAGCTCTGTGAGTTCCTTGTGCTTTTTTTTTTTTGGTAATAACAATAACTGTAATATTTGTTAAGCACTTACTATGTGCTACTCACTATTCTAAGAACTGGGGTAGATATAAGGTAAACAGGTTGGACTCAGTCCCCGGCCCATGCGGGGCTCACCGTCTTAATCCCCATTTTACAGATGAGGGAACGGAGGCCAAGAGAAGTGAAGTGACTTGTCTACACACAGCAGACACGTGGTGGAACCAAGATTAGAACCCCAGTCCTTCTGACTCCCAAGCCCGTGCTCTCTCCCCAAGGCCATGCTGCTTCTCGAGTGCCTGGCACTGTACTAAGCGCTGGGACGGATATAAGCAAATGGGTTGGACACAGTCCCTGTCCCACCCGGGGCTCACAGCCTTAAAACCCCATTTTACAGATGAGGTAACTGAAGCACAGAGAAGTGAAGTCACCAACTCAAGGTCACATAGCAGACGTGGTGGAGCCGAGATTAGAACTCAGGTTCTTCTGACTCCCAGGCCCAGGCTCTCTCCACTAGGCTACGCTGCCGAACCCCTTGTTACGGGGTTGTGCGGGACACCTGCACCCAGATCCCTTCCCGGATCCAAGAATCGCGCCCGAGTAGGCCTGCGTCGAGCTCGGCGCGCTGTCCCGGCCCCACTTACTCCGTGAGGCGTCTCCGTTCCGTGAAGCAAATCACCATCCCGTCCGCGGAGATCTGAAGGGCGGGGTGAGCGGTCTCTCGCAGCAAGAGGAAGCGGGTTCCTGTGGCGCAGAGGGAAGAGGACGGACGGAATGAGAGGGGGGATCCGAACGCGGGAGGAAACAATGCGGGCCGTTCCTCCCTGAGCCGAAAGGAGAAGGAAGTGAACGTCTCCGGGCTCCCCGCAGAAAAAGTCCCTCGGGTGGGAACCGGCACTGGGCTAGATATCCCAAGGCTCCTCTGGGGCCAGTGCAACGAGCCGCTTCTCTGGGTACCTTCCAAGGAAGTGATGGAGGAAAACTTTCAGAAGTAGCCATCTTGGGGGTGGTCAACGAAGGGAAAACTCACTTATGCAAAAAAAAACCCTTTCCTTGTGGGATAATCTTTATTCTGTACGGTGAAAAAACAATCACATCGTAAGTGGTTCTTTGCCTGAGCCCCAGTGCTCAGAGCAAAGGAGCAAGAACTTTAGCAGCGCTGCAGGTGGACCTGAAATGAGGAATTAGGGTCATGAGTAGCATCTCCTGGTGGAAAAAGCCTGGCTCTGAGTTGTCTCAATCTGCTGTGTGACCCTGGACAAGTCACTTAACCTCTCTGGGCCTCATTTTCCTTGGCATTGAAATGGGAAGAGGAATCTGCCTCTCAGGGAAGTTGATAGGGAAGTGACTTAGGTATTCTAGGAATTATTAGGAAAGGATAATGCTATAGGTGCACGTTTGAGAACGGATTTGAGTGGGGAAGCTGGGGAGTCAGAAAATGTTGCTTTACCTCGTGTGGAGATGAGGGCAGCTTCGCTCTGTTCGCTCGTCCCGAAAGCGTTTACGGCTTTTGCATAGAAGAAGTAATTATCATTGGGCTGGAGGTTAACTTTCAGCTGTGTTCCTTTAATTCCGGAAAAGGACCTTAAACCAAAGCGAAAAGATGTGCATTTCAAAAGGGCACTCTATCATTATGCATTTTTGCAGGGGAGGAAACCTCATATCAATAAAGCAATGGTATTTACTGAGTGCTTACTGAGCTGGGATACTGTACTAAGCAACTGGGAGTTAGAAGATATGATCTCCCTTCTCAAGGGGCTTAAACTGAATAGGAGAGACTGATGGACACAAAATAACTTTCAGGCAGGAGAAAGAGGAGAATGGGAAGGTAGATATGTGAATGAGTAAGTGGCGCATGGCCTTCCTCCATTTCTCCTCCCCCTAATGATGATAATGATAATAACGATGGTATTTGTTAAGCGCTTACTATGTGCAAAGCACTGATCTAAGCACTGGGGGGGGGGATACAAGGTGATCAGGTTGTCCCACGTGGGGCTCACAGTCTTAATCCCACTTTCCAGCTGAGGGAACTGAGGCACAGAGAAGTGAAGTGACTTGCCCAAAGTCACACGGCTGACAAGCGGCGGAGCCGGGATTAGAACCCATGACCTCTGGCTCCCAAACCTGGGCTCTTTCCACCGAGCCCTGATAATAGCGGTGGTATTTGTTAAATGTTTAGTATGTGCAAAGCACTGCCCTGAGCACTGGGGCAGAGATGATATAAGCAGATCTGGATATGTTCCTGTCCCGCGTGGGGTTCCTGCCGGGTTAGGTATTATTGGGCTCCACTGATCTAAAGCACTTTTTAAGCCAGTCAGTGGTACTGAATAGAAGCAGCGTGGCTTAGTGGAAAGAGTCCGGGCTTGGGAGTCAGAGGTTGTGGGTTCCAATCCCGACTCCGCCACTTGTCTGCTGTGTGACCTTGGACAAGTCACTTCACTTCTCTGGGCCTCAGTTACCTCATCTGTAAAAATGGGGATTAAAAAAATGTGAGCCCCACGTGGGACAATCTGATGACCCTGTATCTACCCCAGTGCTTAGAACAGTGCTCTGCACATAGTAAGCGCTTAACAAATACCATAATTATTATTATTATTACTTACTGTGCGCAGAGCACTGGACTAAGCGCTTGGGAGAGTATGAGATAACAATCTAATGGACACGGTCCCTGCCCACATGAGCTTACAGTCTAGTGGGGGGGAGACAGACATTAATAGAAATAAATTACAGATTATGTACATAAGGGCTGTGGGGTCGGGGGGGGGGGGGGAGAAAGGGAGCAAATCCAAGTGGAAGGGTGACGCAGAAGGTAGTGGGAGAAGAGGAAGGCCTCTATCATTCTTCAATCGTGTTTATTGAGCGCTTACTGTGTGCAGAGCACTGCACTAAGCGCTTGGGAAGTACAATTCAGCGACAGATAGAGACAATCCCTGCCCACAACGGGCTCACAGCCCAGCCACGTCCCTGCCCTGCCATGTGAACTTGGGCAAGTCTCCTAACCTGTGTCTCAGTTTTCTTATCTGTGAAATGGGGATAGGATACCCGCCGCCCTGACCTCTTAGGTGCAAGTCCCTTGAGGGACAGGGACTGGGCCCAATCTGACTGTCCATTATCTACACCCCAGCACTCGGCACCGTGCTCTGACACCTAGCAAGTCCTGAAATAAATACCATTTTTTTAAAAAGGGTTTCCTGTCCTCATTCTCCCAGTTGACTTTTCATAGCGGTCCCAGCAGGGAGCACTACAGCATCCGTAGAACACGCTCAGCTTATCCCTGCTGGGATATTTCAAATTATTCCTTGTATTCTCTGCGGGGTGACCTTTCGCTGACCAACAGAGATCCCCTTTGGGACTGAGGTCAAGCCAAACAGGTCTGTAGAATCGGGCCCGTTAACGACCTAACAGATCGAGCTGCACACGAGAAAGCTCAAGGCCGATGGAGGTTACTTGGATGAGAACTATGCCAATTGGCCTGGTTGACTGCGACTGGACAAAAAACAGAAGGAGCTGTCATTTCTAAAGCCATCCTGGCACGGAGAGAAGAAAAAAACACACTTACAAAACAGAAGGAGTTTTCAAAGCCCGGCTTCCTGCCTCCCTGGAGGAAGCGAGAAGCCCCATTTAAGGGAGCGGTCGGGGGCCCGGTGGGCTTAACCGGGACCCCGCTGGGGTCCGGCGAGGGGCTGCGAACCCTCCGAGCGGCTCTGCTGGTCCCCTTCCTCTGCTCCGTTCTCCGGAGCTGCCCTGGCACTGTAGTTATGACAACGTGCACGGTTAGAGCCGACGAGCATCCTTTATTTAGCCTCTCCTTGGAGAAGCCCCTCGGAGAGGTGGAAAGACACGGGAGAGAGCAGAACCAATCGATCACATTTCAATCAATCGTGCTTACTGAGCGCTTACTGTGCGCAGAGCACTGAACTAAGCGGTTGGGAGAGTATACTAGACATGTTCCCTGGCCACAAGGAGCTTAGCGTCAGTTCTGCAGAGGCATCTGGTCAGAATTGTCTGGATCTTGATGAGAGGCTCCCACTCCCTCCCACCCATCCCCAGCCCAGGACCCAGTTAGAGCTGGACTGGAGCAGAGAACTAGAACTAGAACCCGTCTCTCTCTACCCCATCTCTTCCCCACCTCAGCCTCTAATCACAATTCCTGGCCACAGGCTGCTCCAGACTAGGCTAAACGTTCCCAGCAGCGAACCCAGAGAAGCAGAGTGGCCTAGTGGATAGAGCCAGGGCCCGGGAGTCAGAAGGACCTGGGTTCTAATCCTGACTCTGCCACTTGTCCGCTGTGTGACGTTGGAAAAGTCACTTCTCTTCTTTGTGCCTCAGCTACCGCAGCTGTAAAATAAAATATCTATTCTCCCTCTTCCTTAAACTGGGAACCTCATAATAATAATTAATAATAATTGTGGCATTTGTTAAGCGCTTACTATGTGCCAAGCACTGTTCTAAGCGCTAGGGTAGTTACAAGGTAATCAGGTTGTCCCACGTGGGGCTCACAGACTTAATCCCCGTTTTTACAGCTGAGGTAATTGAGGCCCAGAGAAGTGAAGTGGCTCGCCCGAGGTCACACAGCAGACAAGTGGGCTTAACAAATACCAACATTATTATTGTAATGGGATGTGAGGCCCCTGATGGGCTCCCCATTTTGACGCCTACAAGTCCATCAATCAAAGGTATTTATTGAGCACTCACTGTGTGCGGAGCACTGTACTAACTGTTTTGGAGAGAACAATACGATAGGGTCGGTAGACATGATCACTGCCCATGAGGGGCTTACAGTCTCGAGGCCTGGACAGTTAAAGAACTTCCTCAGCCCTTGGGAAACCTGTTTCCCGACAGCAACCGTGGGGAAACAAGCTTTAGCGGCCCTGCGTTCTCCAAACTCCTTGTGGACAGGAATCATGTCTACCTACCTACTCTATTCATAATGTTGGTATTTGTTAAGCGCTTACTATGTGCAGAGCACTGCTCTAAGCGCTGGGGTAGATACAGGGTAATCAGGTTGTCTCACATGAGGCTCACAGTCTTCTTCCCCATTTTACAGGTGTGGGAACTGAGACCCAGAGAAGTGAAGTGACTTGCCCACAGTCACACAGCTGACAAGTGGCAGAGCAGGGATTCGAACCCATCACCGCTGACTTCCAAGCCCGTGCTCTTTCCACTGAGCCACCCTGCTTCTCCTAAGCTACTCTATTGAAATGTACCATCCCAAGCGCTTAGGACAGTGCTCTGAATGCAGGAAGTGCCCAGTAAATACCATGACGGATTCTCTCCCTCAGTGATCCTGTGTTCTGCTGGCCACCCGATTAGAGAAATCATTTTTGGGAAATGAAAAGCAACAGGGAACTGAGTATTGTGTTCTGTGTACAGCAGGCTCCCATTCCAGCACTGCACACTCAAGGCACCAGTAATAATAATGATAATGATAATAATTAGGGTATTTGTTAAACACTTACTATGTGTCAGGCACTGTCCTAAATGCTGGGGTAGATACAAGCAAACCAGGTTGGACACAGTCCCTGTCCCACGTGGGGCTCACAGTCTCAATCCCTACTTTACAGATGAGGTAACTGAGGCACAGAGAAGTGACTTGCTCAAGGACACGTAACAGACAAGGGGCGGAGCTGGGATTAGAACCCTTGACTTTCTGACTCCCAGGCCCTATCCACTACGCCATGCTACAGAGTTCTGCGATGGCAAATTCTCACTCCCCTCAGCTGAGCCCCCTTTCCCTCTGCTCCTCCCCCTCTCCCTTCCCCTCCCCTCAGCACCGTGCTCATTTGTATATATTTTTATCACCCTATTTATTTTGCTAATGAGGTGTCCATCCCCTTGATTCTATTTATCGTGATTATGTTGTCTTGTTTTTGTCCGTTAGTCTCCCCCGATTAGACTGTGAGCCCGTCACTGGGCAGGGATTGTCTCTATCTGTTGCCGAACTGTCCATTCCAAGCACTTAATACAGTGCTCTGCACATACTAAGCGCTCAGTGAACACTATCGAATGAATGAATGAATGAGAGTCAGAGTGGGGTCCCGACCAGAACCTCCCCGGCTTCTCCTCGTCCCTTGGCTACAATAAGAAGACGTGAACGAGAGCAGAGAATCCAGCCCATCACAGGTTCGGGATGGGCCTGGAGACTTCTGCTCGTTCCCTCCTCTCACTCAGCAGACTTGAACAGAAGCGGAGAACCCCACCCTTCACTCAGGCTTGGGACAGGCCTGGAGACTCCCCCTCACTCCCTCCTCTCACCCAGCAGGAGCTGCAGGGGCGCCCGGCCTCGGGGGTTGTCGGGAAGCCAGGAAGAGGATGTCCAATCCCCAAGGGAGCCTCCGCCCGGGAATGGCCATTCTAGCTACCCCGACTCAGTGAGATGTGGGGAGGGAATTTAGATAGTCCCTGCCCCGACTGATTGGCGGCTCCCTGACTCTCCCCGACTTACCATGCGATTCACCGTTCCTCCCGTACCACCCACCCAGCCGATCCTGAGGTCCGGCTCCTTCCCTTCGCTTCCCAACTTCCGCCCGCAGCGGTGGGAACTGTAGAAGCTCTGGGCCCACTTGACCAGAGAAGAGCTTCAAGCTGGGTGGGGGGAGATCTCCAAAACCACACCCAGGAAAGGATCACCCTGATTCTATTTATTTGCTATTGTTTTAATGAGATGTTCTTCCCCTTGACTCTATTTATTGCCATTGTTGTCTGTCTCCCCCGATTAGACTGTAAGCCCGTCGAAGGGCGGGGACTGTCTCTGTTGCCGATTCGTACATTCCAAGCGCTTAGTACAGTGCTCTGCACGTAGTAAGCGCTCGATAAATACTATTGAATGAATGAATGAATGATAACAGCCATCCATTTTCAAAACCATATCAGGGACTGGTCGTTGGCATCAGCACACACTAACGTGTAAAAAGCCCGCTCTGCTTCCGGGAGAAAGAGCATCAAAACAACCACGTGCTTTGTGTCCTTTGGCCGTGAGTGGCGGCCCACGCGACCAAATCTGCAACGTGCTGCCCTCCTCGCCCACCTACTCCGAGCCCCAGCGGAGATAAGACCGGGCAGAAGGTGCTTTGCAAACCGGTAGCCCCGCTATCGACTCCCTGGATCTCGGGTTTGAGTCTCAGAGTTGAGGTTCGCCGTCATCCTTCTCGACCGATGAAGAAGGATCATCTAACACGTCCCCTAGCATGTAGGGAAACCCGTCTGTTCCGTTTCTTTCCTTTTCGGACTTGGGCCTGGGGGCCCGGGGATACAGTCTTCCTCAACTACCCCCACCCCCCAGAGGCGGCTCAACACTCACTCCCTGGAAGCAAACTCCCAGTGGCTGAGCGGGAGAAGATATTCCAATTTTCCTGGAAAAACAGGTCTACGGTTTTTGGCTCACGTCGTGAAGCTCTACAAGCACACTGGTAATCGGCTCCTGACTATCGCAGACGTATGAACCTAGCCCTGCAGAGCGATAAAAACATCGACACTAATATTGGAAATGCTTGCCTCCTCGTAATCCTGCCGATGTGTCCAATAAAAAGCACGCAGAAATACACGGAGCCCTTCCCGTGCCTCAAGCTAAATACTCCCCGAGGGATTTTCAATCATTTAAAATTCATGTATATTTCCTTTCCGGTGGGGGCTCTTAACTGCCTTAAAGCCCCTTGCTTTTCCCCGCCTCTGAATGCATCGCTGGAGAGTGATAGTTTTTGAAGACATTCCTGGTCGCAAATCAAGTCGGCCGCTTAATTAGCCTGGTGGAATTAAAGGTCTTTTTTTCTTTTTCTGATTCCGAGAGCCCCTTGCCAAGCCTGGCGCCACCCGGCAGAAGGGGGTTTCGGGGAACGGGCGATGGGGAACGCGTGCCTGGCACCCGCCGCCCCCTCCATCGCGCCCCACGGCGCTCCGAGGGACCCCACGGCCCATCGGGGACGACTGACCGGAGTCCCTCCCCCTCGGGGGAGTTCTGCCTGCAGTATTCGACGGTGTAGGTGTCGGTGGGCGCGGCATTGGCTTTGCTCCACCTTATAGTGGCGGTGTTCCAGCACACGGTGCAGTCCTCGGCCTTGATCGCAGGGGTGGACGGAGCTGTGGACACACGGTTGCGTCAGTGGGGACTGGAGCCGCGCTACCTCGTGCTGCGGGGGCGGTGCTGGGAAAGTCACATTCTAAGTTTTCTTTTTTATGGTATTTGTTAAATGCTTTCTATGTGTCAGGCGCTGTACTAAGCACTGGGGTGAATCCAGGGTAATTCAGTTGGACACAGTCCAAGTCCCACACGGGGCACACCGCCTTTTTACAGATGAGAGAACTGAGGCGCAGAGAAGTGAAGTGAGTTGCTCAAGGTCACCCAACAGAGAAGTGGAAGAGTTGGTATTAGAATCCAGGTCCTTTTGACTCCTCGGCCAGGGCTTTATCTACTGGGCCACGCTACTGCTCCAAACAAAACTCTAAAATGCACAGTGGACTGCCAATCCTTAGACAACAAGACGATTTTACAATTAACCTCATCTGATCTCCTCCAATGGGAATGACTGAAATTTGGGAAAATTACTCTGTAGGGGACCCAGTTCAGGACACCCTTTTTTCTTTCCCAGAAAAAAGACCCCAAGTAGCAGTGTGGCCCAGTGGAGAGAAGGACCTAGGTTCTAATCCCAGCTTTGCCCCTTGTCTGCTTTGTGACCTTGGGCAAGTCACTTCACTTCTCCGCGCCTCAGTTACCTCACCTGTAAAATGGGGATTAAGACTGTGAGGTGAGCGTCCTCATCTGTGAGTTAACTGTGAGTTACATCATCTGTAAAATGATGGGTTTAAGATTAACAGTGTCAGTTTTCTCATCTGTAAAATGGGGATTACGACTGTGAGCCCCACGTGGGACAGGCACTCTGTCCACTTAGGGCAGGGCCTGGCACATAGGAAGCACTTCACAAATACCACGGTTATTATTCCATGCAGCTCTGTGGCCAGACGGGCAGTCTCCCGTAACTCCACCCGCTCCAGATGAATTGAGGGAATGGTCAAACTGGGTAGGGTGGGGCGGAGGGGATCGACGCGTGCTGTTACCTGTTTTGAAAAGGGCCCTCTCACTAGGTAAACTGCAGCCAGTGAAGTTCACAGCCATGACCCACACTTCGTAGCACCGATCTGGTTCCAGGTCCTCGAAGACGCAGTAACTTTCCTTCACCGTGACCCTGTATTCCTCCACCAAAGCTGGTTCAGAGACAGAAATGGGAATCGTTAGATCCGATCAGCCCGTGATCCAGTGAATGCCGCAGCCCCAAGAGGACACCCTCTGACCGCTGACCGGTCTCATCAACGGCACCGTAGTTAGGACTCGATCGGTTGGTCATGGGGCTTATTAAGCGCTGACTGCGTGCCAAGCACTGGGCTAAATACGGAGCGGAGAATGTTCTCGGCCAACTCCAGCCTTGACGGACTTTAAGCTAGACTGCAAGCTCCTTGAGGGGAGGGATTCTGTCTTCTCACTCTATTGTACTCTCCCAAGAGCTCAGTACAGTGCTCTGCACACAGTCAGTACTCAATAAATACCACCGATTGACTGATCGAAACGCTAGGTAGGTCGCGCATATCTTTCACCTTCCAAACCAAACTAAACCATCTCTCTTAACTTCCAACAAACAGTTGGGAGTGACGGGTTCCGTTTAGAACACTCCCTTGGAAAAGTCTTAAATCTTGTCTTCTCACAAAAACCATTTTTGCCTCTGTCCCTCATTTGAGTGAAAGTTCCTCGAGGGCAGGGAAGGTGTGCCATGCTGTGCTCTCCCAAACGTTTAGTACAATGCTTCACGTACCGACTGATGGATCGCATTCAGTCATTTTAAAGTCCTCCAAAGGAAAGCTCCCCTCGACTCCCGCCAACGCTGTACATTTAAACAGCATTGCACTAAAACTCTGTAAATTGGTTTAATAAAAACCTCAATTATTCATCGATGCTGGTAAACATTTCCACACTTCCCTGGAGCTCCCCTATCCCTAATTAAGTGAGAGCAGTAGCACCCACCGTGTGCCACTCTAAAACATCCGCCCTTTGGGCTGAAATGATTATTCTGGTGTAAATATTCTCAGCAGAGTGCACGCTTTGGAATCTCTTTAATCAGGCCACTCATGACTCCTTCACATTCCCTTCATCTTGAATCCTCTTAATGGCGGCTCTTTGGGATGTCCCGGTTAATTAACTCGCTGTGAGCCCCACTCACCCATCTCCATGTCCCTTGGGAGCGGCTGGGAGGGATGGACACTACCTGACCTCACGCCCCCAGGCCCCACGGCCCCCGGCCCCATCCTCCCAGGACCTACGCGTTCCGACCTGACGCCCCCAGCCCCCTCCCTGGCTCGCACGTGAACCAGATCTGGTGGTGGCAGGGATTCGCCAGCACCCCAGAGTTTACCCACCCTCTATTCCCCCCCGCTAAGCTCACTGCGGGTGGGGAATGTGCCTGTTATATCTTATACTGCACTCTCCCAAGCGCTTACTACAGTACTCTGCATACCGTAAGCGGTCCATTAATACAACTGACTGACTGACCGAAGCGTGCAAAAACTCCTCACTCTAGGCTTCAAGGCTCTCCATCACCTTGCCCCTTCCTACCTCTCCTCCCTTCTCTCTTTCTACC
This sequence comes from Ornithorhynchus anatinus, assembly GCF_004115215.2. Lineage (NCBI taxonomy): Eukaryota > Metazoa > Chordata > Mammalia > Monotremata > Ornithorhynchidae > Ornithorhynchus > Ornithorhynchus anatinus. The sequence goes on along the minus strand of NC_041728.1, from coordinate 26,952,366 downwards.
GCCCACCCCGCACGCTCCGCTCCTCTGCCGCCCACCTCCTCACCGTCCTTCGGTCTCGCCTATCCCGCCGTCGACCCCCGGGTCACGTCCTCCCGCGGTCCCGGAACGCCCTCCCTCCTCACCTCCGCCAAACTGATTCTCTTTCCCTCTTCAGAACCCTACTTAAAAATCACCTCCTCCAAGAGGCGTTCCCAGACTGAGCTCCTCTTCCCCCTCTACTCCCTCTGCCATCCCCCCTTTACCTCTCCGCAGCTAAAGCCTCATTTTCCCCTTTTCCCTCTGCTCCTCCACCTCTCCCTTCCCATCCCCACAGCACCGTACTCGTCCGTTCAACTGTATATATTTTCGTTACCCTATTTATTTTGTTAATGAATTGTACATCGCCTCGATTCTATTTAGTCGCCATCGGTTTTTACGAGATGTTCTTCCCCTCGACGCTGTTTATCGCCATCGTTCTCGTCTGTCCATCTCCCCCGATCAGACCGTAAGCCCGTCAAACGGCAGGGACCGTCTCTATCTGTTGCCGACTTGTTCATCCCAAGCGCTTAGTACAGTGCTCTGCACATAGTAAGCGCTCAATAAATACTATTGAATGAATGAGAGGCTGATGGTCCAGTGGCCACCGGCACCCGCCGATATCCCCTGCTCCTGGCTCACTCTCAAAGGCCATCTGTCGCCTGTCTTCTGGAGCTTACCCTGCCCACAGACCTTGCATTGCCTCACACCTCCTCCAAGAGGCCTTCCCTGACTAAGCCTTCATTTCCTTTTCTCCCACTTCCTTCTGCATCGCCCTGACTTGCTCCCTTTATTCACCCCCACCCAGCCCCACCACCACTTAGTTTATTTATTCATATTAATGTCTGCCTCCCCTTCTATTGTAACCTCGCCGTGAGCAGGGGATGTGTCTGTTATATTGTTGTATTGTACTCTCTCAAGTGCTTAGTACAGTCCTCTGCACACAGTAAGCACTTAACAAATCTGATGGATCGATTGATTGATTGGGAGATGCTGCCTTCTCTGCCCAAGATGACCCACCGTGGGTGGCGGAGGGAAATAATGGGAGGGACAGGGAAGGAACCAATCAATTACTTAATTTTGAGTGCTTACTATGTGCGGAGCACTGTAGTAAGCCCTTGGGGGAGTACAATGCAACAGAGCTCCTTCATTCAACCGGATTTATTGAGCACACATACTGTGTGCAGACCACTGTACTAAGCACTTGGAAAGTACAATCGGGCAACAGATCGAGACAATCCCTTCCCAACAATGGGCTCGCAGTCTAGAGGAAGAGTCAGAGAGTTTCCTGGCCTCCCTGGGCATTCCTTTGTTGAGGTTGGTTTCGGTTTTAATACGGCTACTAATGATAATTGTATCTGCTAAGTGCTTCACCCTGTGCCAAGCATATTGTACTAGGTTCTGGGATAGATACAAGATAATAGAGTTGGACACACAGTCCCTAGCCCACATGGGCCTCACAGGGTAATCAGCCACGACTGCTTTCTGACATTCTCCTGCCTCGTGTTTGGAACTCATGGCAACACCAGAGGTTAAAATGGCAACTGTGAGAATCAATGTGGCCCAGCGGAAAGAGCAAGGGCCTGGGAGTCAGGAGACGTGGGTTCTAAACCCAACTCTGCTACTGGCTGTTGGGTGACCTTGGGAAAGTCACAGTTTCCCTGTGCCGCAGTTTCCTCATCTGTAAAATGGGGATTAAGTCTGTGAGCCCCACGTGGGACATGGACTGTGTCCAACCTGACTAGCTTGTGTCTACCCCAGCGCTTAGAACAGCGCCTGGCACATAGTAAGCTCTTAACAAATACTATACATAATATAGTATGGTGTTCGTTAAGTGCTTACTATGTGCCAAGCACTGTTCTAAGCGCTGAGGTAGATATAAGATTAGCAGGTTGTCCCACGAGGGGCTCACAGTCTTAATCCCCATTTTACAGATGAGGTCACTGAGGCAAAGAAGAGTTAAGTGATTGGCCCAAAATCACACAGGTGACAAGTGGCGGACCTGGGATTAGAACCCATGACCTCTGACTCTCAAGCCCGGGCTCTTTCCACTAAGCCACGCTGCTTCTGGAGAAGCAAACACACACACACATATGCAAACCATCATGGAGGCAGCAGGGCCTGGTGGAAAGGATTTGGGATTGGGAGTCAGAAGACCTGGGTTCTAATCCCAGCTCTGTCACAGGCCAACTGGGTGACCATGGACAAGTCACTTAACTCCTCTGTGCCTCAGTTACCTCATCTGTAAAATGGGGATTAAAACTGTGAGCCCCACGTGGGACAACCTGCTAATCTTATATCTACCTCAGCACTTCGATCAGTGCTTTGCACATAGTAAGCACTTAATAAACACCATCATTATTATATATAGTATTTGTTAAGAGCTTACTATGTGCCAGGCGCTGTTCTAAGCGCTGGGGTAGGTACAAACTAGTCAGACTCTCCTTCCCTCTTTGACCTGGGCCCACTGTGGGACAGGGATTCAGTCTGATTTGATTCTCTCGTACCTAACTCTGCCCTCAGCAGTGCGCTTGCCATATACACAAGCCCTCGATGAATACCATCATCGTCGTCCTCCTCCTCCTCCTCCACATGATCAACACTGGGGTCATCGTGTCCCTACCATTTGGTTCTCGGTCGTCCTGAGGCTCCTCCACGCAGTACACTTGGAAAGAGTCAATGATGTCTCCTTTACTCACACTCCAGTAGACTGCTATCGTCGTGCCGGTGGCTGAGTTGGCCTCTTGGGGCTCCAACCTCGGGGCCTGGGGAACTGGAATGAAAATGAAATTAATGGCTTGTCCACCTGCGGTTGGAGATCAGGCTTCTTTCAATTGGGTAATAGTAATGATGATAATAATAATAATATTGGCTTGCGAGTCAGAGGACTTGGGTTTTAATCCCAGCTCCACCCCTTGCCTGCTGGATGTCCTTGGACAAGTCACTTCACTTCTCTCTGCCTCAGTTCCCTCGTACGCAAAATAGAGATTCAATGCCTGTTTTCTCTCCTCCTTAGACTGTGAGCCCTTGGAGTCAGAAGGCGTGGGTTCTAAACCCAACTCCGCTACCGGCTCTTGGGTGACCTTGGGCAAGTCACAACTTCCCTGTGCCGCAGTTACCTCATCTGTAAAATGGGGATTAAGTCGGTGAGAATACAAGAATATCTTATAGACAAGATACAAGAATATCTTGTATCTACCCCATCACTTAGTACAGTTCTTGACACACCACTATTATTATTATCATGATTTTTATTGTTATTATTGTTAATGGTATTTATTAAGTGCTTTCTGTGTTCCCAATACTGTACTGAAGCTCTGAGGATAATCTAGCTGGACACAATCCCTGACCCTCATGGGGCTCACAGCCTAAATAGGAGGGAGTAGGATTTAATCCCCATTTTACAGAAGAGGAAACTGAGGCACAGGGATGTGAAGTGATTTGCCCAAGATCACACAGCAGGCAAATGGCAGAACTGGGATTAGAATCCAGATCCTCTGACTCCCAGGTTTGTGCTTTTCCCCTTATGCACAGTTGCCTCTATCTGGTACTGTGGCTGATTTTTCTTTAAAAATGAGGGGGTTGGAGGTTAAGAAAGATGAATCAAGGATGAGTTGTTGAAACAAATGAATACAGATTTGGCAGGGAAGGTAAGATGACAGCCCAGACAGATGGATTTGGGAAAATGGTTTGCATGGAGATAGGAACTAGAAGCAGCTAAGCAGCGTGGCCTGGAAGTCAGAGGACCTGAGTTCTAAACCCGGCTCCACCATTTGCCTGCTGTATGGCCTTAGGCAAGTCACTTCGCTTCTCTGGGCCTCAGTTTCCTCAACTGCAAAATGGGGATTCAGGACCTGTTTTCCCTCCTATTTAGAATGTGAGCCCCATGGGGGTCAGGGACTGTGACAGACCTGATTAATTTGTATCTATGCCGGTGCTTAGACCAGTGCTTGACACGCTTAACAGATACCAAAAAAAAAAAAAAAGCTCTGCTGTTCTAGAGAAGTGGCGTGGCTCAGTGGAAAGAGCCCGGGCTTGGGAGTCAGAAGTCATGGGTTCTAATCCCGGCTCCTCCACTTGTCAGCTGTGTGACTTTGGGCAAGTCACTTGATTTCTCTAGGCCTCAGCTACCTCACCTGTAAAATGGGGATTAAGACTGTGAGCCCCACGTGGGACAACCTGCTTTCCTTGTATCTCCCCTAGAGCTTAGAACAGTTCTTGGCACACAGTAAGCACTTAACAAATACTACTAGTATTATTATTAAATCTCCTTCACTATCAGGATGATAACCAGAACACCTCTGCAATAATTAAGCTTAACCTATAATAAAATGCTTCCTTCCTTCCTAGCTATCCTTCAAGTCCAGAATGCAGGCTACAGTTGCCTTCTTTCTGATGTATTTCTCTCCACGCACGTGAGGAGATCAGGATCCGGCTGGAAATGAAACCACAGATCCCAGAAAGGTGAAAAGAAGGTAGTTTTAGTGAAGCCAGAATAAGATAAAGATGTCAGTGCCACTATGATCTTCAAGAAGAAAAAGAAAGCAAAGGCAATTATTGTCTTTCACTGGCAAGGTCTTATCAAGAGTCTTTCTGCATCTTGGAATTACAACCGAGGTCGAGGTAGAGCCTCATGGAAAGAGCATGGGCCTGGGAGTCAGGAGCCCTAGGTTCCAATTCTGGCTCTATCACTGGCAAACACCTGAACCACTCTGGGCCTCAGTTTCCTCATCTGTAAAATATAGCTAATATATGATAATGTCTCTCCCTGCCTTTTAGATTTTGAGCCCTAGAAGGGGTAAATATAGGTTATGAGCATAGAAGGGAAGCGACTTGCCCAAAGGTCACTCAGCAGACAAGTGGCAGAGCTAGGATTAGAACCTAGGGTCCTCTGATTCTCAGGCCCATGCTCTATCTGCTAGGCCACACTGCTTCTCTGTCCCACACAGATCTCACTATCTAATTTATCTCTACTCCACTCCTCTCCATTCCCTCCCTCCTCCTGCACCTTCTTCGACCCTCCCCTCTCTCCCAGCAGTATCTCAAGGGATCTACCCCCTCCTCTCAACATCTTCCCCCTTCTACTGGGCCTCTGACCCCCTCCCTTCACACCTTACCAAAACACGTGGCACTTCTCCCTCCTTGACCACCATCTTCAACTGTTCACTCTCCAGTGGCTTCTTCCCCACTGCTTTCAAACATGCTCTAGTATCTCCTCATCCTAAAAAAGCCCTCCCTTGACCCCCGCAGCTCCCTCTAGTTATTGCCCTACCATTCCTCTCCAAACCCCTTGAGAGAGCTGTCTACCTCAGAGGCTTCCAATTCTCTCCTTGACCCCCTCAGGTCTGGTTTCTGCCCCCTTCACTCCAAGAAACTGCTTTCTCTACGGTCACCAAAGACCTGTTTCTTGCCAAGTCCAATAGCTTCAACTCCATCCTAATCTTCCTCGACCACTCAGCTGTCTTCGATTGTGGACCACCCCCTTCTCCTGGAAACATCATCTAATCCTGGCTTCACTAAAACTCTCCCCTCCTGGTTCTCCTCCTATCTCTCTGACCGTTCCTTCTCGGACTCCTTTGCGGGCTCTCCCTCTGCCTCCCCGCGTCTAACTGTGGGGGTCTCTCGAAACTCAGTTCTGGGGCCCCTTCAATTCTCCATCTACACCCACTCCCTTGGAGAGCTCATTCACACAGTGGCTTCAACTATCATCTCTGTGCAGATTCCCAAATCTACATCTCCAGCCCTGATTTCTCCCCTCCTCTGCAGTCTCGCAAAGACTCAGTGAAGCTTAACAAAAGACGAATCAGTAGAGCAACAAATCAGAGACAACCATGGCAGATGAACCAGCCCGAGGAATGACTCTTCTAGGGCAGAGGTTTTAGGAAGATCTTAATAGCAAGGGCTGAGTCAACAACAGTGACGAGCTCTGTAGAGCAACCGATGCATCACCTCAAAGAGTACGAGCCAGCGAGGGAGGGAACCGTAGGTTGTGAATTGGCCTCTTCAAGCCACGGGTGTGAAGAAATTCTCACCGTCTCTAACGCCATGTGCATATCTGTACGTATCCGTGATTTGTTTATATTAATTTTATTATTATTGACATTAATCTATTTATTATTGTTATATTGTACCCTCTCAAGTGCTTTGGACACAGGAAGCCCTCAATAAATACTATTGAATGAATTTATATTTCTGTCTCCCCCTCTAAACTATAAGCTCGTTGTGGGCAGGGAACTCTGTTATACTGTTGTATTGTCAACCAACTCTGAAATACTATTGTATTGCACTCTCCCAAGCTCTTAGCACAGTGCTCTGTACACAGTAAGCACTCAATAAACATGACTGATTGATTGATTGACTGATTGATTGACTGGTCATCCGGGGAGGAGGAGCGGCGGAGAGCCCTGGGTATATACACATTCAGAGCTTTCCCCTGGCAACCGCTGGGACTTGGTGCCTGGCAGTCCTCTTGGGAAGTAACATGACGTAGTGGCTAGAGCACGGGCCTCGGAGTCCGAGGTTATGGGTTCTAAACCTGGCTCTGCCACTTGTCCGCTGTGTGACCTTGGGCAAATCACCTCACTAGGCCTCATGTGCCTTTTCTGTAAAATGGGGATTGAGACTGTGAGCCCCACGTGGGACAAGGACTGTGTCCAGCCTGATTTGCTTGTATATACCCCAGTGCTTATCACGGTGCCTCGCACGAAGTGCTTAAAAAATACCACAGTTGCTATGATTTAAACCTTCAGTGGTAAGATCAAAAGCTTACAGGAAGATTGAGAGTAGGGGGGCCTGCGGCTTCTGTCCCACTCGGAGACTACCCCAAAAGTAAATGGCACAGTCCCTGCCCTCAAGGAATTTACAATCTAAAGGCAGTGGTCATCCATGGATAGAAACTCATATTCAATTTCTGGATCTGCTCAGAATTTCAGCTGATTTTTTTACAGAAAGAGGAGATGAGATCCCAGAGAAAACTATGAAAAACCCCAAAGGTGCAAAATGAGTTCTGCAGATTCTGTAAAGTTCCTGAAAGTCAAGGAGAAAGTTTTGGCTGCTTCCAGGTGTCCGCTCAGCAGTTCTGTGGGGCCCCAGGGGCACGACCAAAGAGGACTGCAGTTTCTCACTCGTTTTAATGAATTATACAGTATGGAAGCGGCAGAGGGAGATTAGATCTGCCTCTCCATGGGAAGATCTCTTTTTCAGGGGCTAACACTGTTTCTCCCCTTTTGTTTTTTGCTCTGCTTGTGCAAGTTTACAAAATGGAAGAATGGAAAGATTGATAATACTGCATAATCTGGAGCAAAGAGAGGATCTGAATCATTCAACAAAACGAGGAGAGAAATTAATTTTGTTTTAAAAACTCAAAAGCACCCAGATCATTACAAAACCAAAGGCTATTTCCCTTATAAGTCTTAAAATAATAACTTTTCTCTCCAGCAGTCAGAGGGCTACAGGGAACGAAAACTCTACTCTGCTCTCCCAAGTGCTTAGTACAGTGCTCTGCACACAGTAGGTACCCAATAAACACCACGGATGGATTGAGCGATTTAAACCAGGGTTCAGAATATGCCTCGTGTTTCCAACTCGGCAGGAGCCCTAAGCAAAGGGAAGGACTCTCAGTGGGGATTTTTATTTAAACTTCTGTCACGTACATTTTTATTTAAACTTCTGCATTGAAGCAGTGTAGCCTAGTAGAAAAAGCACAGGCTTGGGATCAGAGGACCTGGATTCTCATTCTGGCTCCGCCACTCATCCGCTGTGTGACCTTGGGGAAGTCACTTCGTTTCTCTGTGCTTCAATTTCATCTATAAAATGGGGATTAAATCCTAGTCCCTCTATTTAGACTCTGCCCAAACCGAATAGCTTGTATCTACATCAGGATTTAGCATAGTGCTTGGCACGTACTAAGTGCTTAATGAATACCAAAGAGTTATGTACAATGCATTATTTTTAAACCAGGGATGTTGGGTGGTTCTTTGGCGTGCTGTAAATGGAACTAGGCAACTTCCATGCATCAATGACGCTTTCAAAAATCTAAATAAGTTTCATTGTCTTATTTGTCTAAATAGCAGGTATAAAATATTTTGAAGGCTGAGTGGGTGGATGGTTGGTTGGCTGCAAAGTACTATGCTGATCTGATGGCTCTCTAAATTAATATGCTCTATTTGTGGGGGAAAAAAAAAGATCCAAAAGGAGATTAAAGCTACAGGAGAGAAATCTGGCCCTCTAGTGGAATGGGTAGACGTACAAAAAATATTGGATTTACTTTTCTCACCTCCTTGACTGCTGGCGTAAAGGATAGAATCCCTGCAAAATTTCAGGGAGGGTAATAATAATCATAATAATAGTCATACCTATTAAGCGCTTACTATGTGCCAGGCACTGTACCAAGCACTGGGGTAGATACAAGGTAATTGGGTTGGACACAGTCCCTGTTCCACATAGGGCTCACAGTCTTAATTCCCATTTTACAGATGAGGCAAAGAGAAATGAAGTAACTTGCTCAAAGTCACAAAGCTGACAAATGGTGGAGCAGGGATTAGAACCCAGGTCCTTCTGACTCCCGGGCCCATTCTCTATCAACTAAGCCACGCTGCTTCTCTCATATTTTAAGAGCTAAAAACTTGGGTTCCTGTCTCCTATCTCCTTGATATCTTTGTAGAATGATAACATTGGAAGGGGAGACATGTTTCATTTTGTTGAGCCACATTACGCGTTGATTTAGGCCATAATTATTTAATCTTGCAATTATGCATTTTTTCCTTAAGCATATTGAGTATTATTTTTAGCTCTTCCTCCAGCTCACCTCAAACTGTCCACTCTTGCCTTGGTAACACAGAAAAGTTCTTACCGGCCATGTGCTTTAACATCTGGTTACTTCTTGCCGAGCTGTCCGAGTAATGCTCGAAGAGTGAAAACGCAGTCGGCATCTTTTCCAAAGACGCGGTGTTCTCCATTGCGGAAAGGAGCCTGTAGGGTCAAACGTTTCCAGAAGGGTGAGTGGACTGCGATCCAAAAGGCACAGGAGAGGGGTGGGTAAACAGCATTTCTCGAAACAGTTTGGGACTCAATGACAAGTCCAGGAAGGGCGTGAGTCGTTCCTAATCGTGGAGGCGGCCAGCAGATTCAGAGTATCAGAATCCTGCATGCCAGATGGTCTGCTCTTCAAATCGCTGTATGGGATGACTATATTTGGCCTTGAAAATCGGTATAACAATTTCAGATCGAAAGATTACTGTCATTAATATGTGGCCTCGTAATTTGTTTGGAAAATGGCACAGTTTGCTCACGATATACGGGCAATGTGCCTTTCCTTGGCTTTGGACGAAGGGAGTTTTAGACTGGGAACCTGTCCTCTAGACTGTAAGCTCGCTGTGGGCAGGGAACATATCGGCTAATTCTGTTGAATTGTAGTCCCCCAAGAGCTTAGTACAGTGCTCTGCACGTAGTAGGCGCTCAATACATACCATCAATTGACTAGTAAGCCTCAATACATACCATTGATTGGCTGATCGATTTGGATCATATTTTGCCTATGGATCATCCAACTTTCTCCCATTTCCGCTCACCCACCATCACGGCTCTTTATTTCATAGCCAGTTCGTACCAGTGGCCAGGGCCTGAAATTCCTGTGGGAATTTTTGTGCCTGATTCTGCTTTTTGGGAGCCCCCAGAATTTCCAAGCTCTCTCCTTCCTGGGGCTAGTAGAACTCAAGCATTTAGTACAGGGCACAAAGTAAGCACTCCATAAAAGAAGCAGTGTGGTCTGGTGGAGAGAGCACAGACCTGGGAGTCAGAGGAGCTGGGTCCTAATCCCTACTCTGCTACTTGTCTGCTGTGTGACCTTGGGCAAATCATTCAACTTCTCTGTGCCTCATTAGCCTCATCTGTAAAATGAGGATTAAGACGGTGAGCCCTACGTCGGTCATGGATGGACCTGATTATCTTGCATCTACCCCAGAGCTTAGTACAGTGCCTGGCATATAGTAAGCACTTAACAAATACCATGAAAAATAAATCAAAACCGATTGATTGAGAACAAGGGCAGGAATTAAACCTGATCACTGCCAAGGTTTACATGGGGAGGGGCATTTCGCCTCAGATCTCGGATCTAGGACCTTATTTGGAGGGTGCCGAGAGCTGGGTTGGGGTGGGGAGGGGGATGTGGGCAATGCAGTCAGAATTTGGGAATGGGATGGAGAGAGAGGGAGAGGAAGAGAGAGAGAGAGAGAAAGAGAGAGACTGACTCCAGGCCAGTGCCCTTTCAATTGCATTTACACTTTGGTACTGAGAAAATAAGCAACCCAAATCAACCAAGAAGATAACAACTCCTTTTCTATTAAAGCATGACCAGATTACTCCCCCATCTTCCACCTCAGCCCAAGACAGTTAAGTGCACATCTTTATGTATGTGCAGAACTAGCAGTGACTGTGACAATCATCTTTTTCTCATTATTAAGAGTAAGAGGAACAAAATTAGAAATTAGACGCATGCCCCTCAGTAGAGCGGCAGCTTCTAACCAGATGCATTTTTTTCATGCTATGCAAATGTTTAGTCTTAGTAACTTGACAGCCATCCTTAGCTGAGGAATTTTAAAAAGTAGAGAAGAATCAAATAATAGATGAGAGGTGAAGTGCCTTCAGAGTTATAATATAACGCAGCTGATCCTGAGAAAAAAGGCACCAGGGGAAAATGAACTCAAGCTCATCAGCACATAGCAACTGAGTTTGTTAAAGAAGAGAATGGTATTTTTAACTTGGAAGGAGAGACTTTAAGGACATGGAAAATCTTCCATTCCTTGTGGGCAGGGATCATGTCTATCACCTCTGTTGCACTGTACTCTCCTAAGCACAGTGCTCTGCGCACTGTGAGCCCTCAATAAATACCAGTGATTGATTGACGAAAGAATTCCTTCTACAATCAAGGCTCATCAGGTGTGTGTGTGTTTGTGTTCTTCACAGGACTCAGATTACTCACATTTTCCTACAAAAGGTATGGACTTCTTTCAGCCCAGGTGTAAATCTTAAATCTCCCTTTCCTCTCACTGCTACTCCAGAGCACACTACCTTGTCATTGGGAACCGTTAGCATGACACACTAAAAAACAATAAATTCCCCAGGGATTTCTACTGCTTTAACCTTCAGCAGTACAGGATCCCACTCAGAGAGACCACAGACCTGGAAAAATTTGGCTAGGGGAAGGAGATGATGAAAGCCCCTCTCGCTCCTACAATGATCCCCTGGAAAAATTTTAATAAGATTCCAGATGATGTGAAAATTACAGAGGCAGATAAGAATGGAGCTTTCAAAATGTTATTCTTCTGTGACGGGGAACTTCAGTTTTGAACAGGTTTGCAAATAAGCAAAGCATCTAATGTGAGCAGATGACCCAAAATATATGTATCATTATCACTGTTAAACACATAAATCACCAAATTCATGCCATTCATCTTAAGAGCTGTCATCTAGCTCTAAGGAGCATAATCATTCAAGAAGAAAGCCAAATGACTTGCTAAATAATCAGCATTTCTATTGGCGGCGTGCTTTCTACGAAGCTTTACAGTAAAATCATCCAACCATGCCATTTCAAAAGCCACTCTGTGGTAACACCACACTTCGTATACCTTTCATTGATTTCCTTAAATGACTAAAAGGAAAAAAGAAAGAAAAACTCATTAACACTTCCAAAAAGTACAACAGTCATGATGAGGTAAAGGGCAAGTAAAACTCTCCACTAAGTTGACGGAAGTATTTCTCCAAGGGTGGGTATGCCTTTCTCCCAGAAAATTTGTCACCAAGCAAGATTCAGACTGAAAAGAGGGTTTGAGTTCAGATGGAGCTGCCCCCATAGTTTGAAAATCCCATTAGACTGTAAGCACCACGAAGGCAAGGAATTGCATGTCCTGTTGGGTTTTTTTTTTTAATTCATTCAGTAGTAATTAAAGAGTGCCTTTTGTGTATACAGCACAGTGCTTCTCACTCAGCTGGCGCTCAACCAAGACTATTGATTGGGAATTTGTTTCCAGTTGTCACACTTGCCCCCTTCCTGCGGGAGTGTACTCAGCGAGTTCCAGACTATACAGGTCTCGAAGGGCAGATGCACCCCTCAATCAATCAAAGATGATTACAGAACACTTACTGTGTGCAGAGCATGTAATTTTGTTTATTTATATTAATGTCAGTCTCCCCGTCTAGACTCTAAGCTCACTGTGGGCAGGGAATGTGTCTATTACATTGCTATACTGTACTCTCCCAAGAGCTGAGTACAGTGTCCTGCACATAGTAAGAACTCAATAAACACGATTGTCTGAGTAGTAAGCATTTGGAAGACTACAATACAATTAAGTTGGTAGACATGATCCCTCCTCCCAAGGAACTTACTGTCTAGAAGGGGAGACAGACATTAAATTAAAATACAGATAGGGGAGGGGAGACAGACATTAAATTAAAATACAAATAGGGGAAATGGCAGAGTATAAGAACATGTACAAAAGTGCTGTTTGGCTGAGGGTGAGGTGGATATCAAATGCTTAAGGGGTACAGATCCAAGTGGGAGAAGGAAGAGGGAGTAGGGAAAATGAAGGCTTAGTCAGGGAAGGCCTCTTAGAGCTGTGATTTTAGGACGATTTAGGAGGTGGGGAGATCTGGGGAGGGAGTTCCAGGACTGAGGGAAGATATGGGCAATGGCCAGTGGTTGGCAGGCAAGATGGAGGGACAGTGGGTAGACTGGGGTTAGAGGAATGAAGTGTGCGGGCTGGGTTGCAATAGGAGATCAACGAGGTTAGAATGGGGAAAGCTGATTGAGTACCCAAAAGCTGATGTTAAGGAGTTAGTGGAGGTGGAAGGGCAAAACTTCCACATTGGAAGTTTTGAGGAGTAAGGAGACGGGGACTGAACACTTTTTTAGGAAAATGATATGGACAGCAGAATGAATTATGGACTGGAGTGAGGAGAGACAGGAGGCAGGGAAGTCAGCAAGGAGGCTGATACAGTAATCAGTGCAGGAAACGATAAGTGTTTGGATCAGCGCAGTAGTAGTTTGGCTGGAGACAACAGGGTGGTTATTAATTTTTTAAGGTTATTTGTTAAGCACTCACTATGTGCCAGGTTCTGTAATAAGCGCCGAGGTAGATACGGGATGATCGGGTTGGGCACAGTCCCTGTCCCACATGGGACACACAGTCTTAATCCCCATTTTATAGAGGAGGGAATTGAGGCACGGAGAAGTGAAGAGACTTGCCCAAGATCACACAGCAGGCAAGAAGTAGAGCTGGGATTATAACCCAGGTCCTTCTGATTCCCAGACCTGGGTGCTTTCTATTATGTTGTGAAGGAAGAATCATCAGGATTCAATAACAGTTTGACACTAGCAAGCCAGGGTAGAAATCCTTTTATTAGTAGTAGTAATACTTATTAAGCACTTATAATATACAGAGCACTGTTCCGAACACTGGGAGAGAACAAAAAAGTGGAAATTAGCTACAATCTCTGTCCCGGGGGGCCTCACTTAAAAAGTCCTAATTTATTTAAGGAAGAAGTTAAGTCTTGCACGTTTAGGCTAGAACCTCAATCCTCATCCCAGCTCTGCTACTGATAATCGGTGAGAGCCTGTACCGAACTGCTTAACCTTCACCTCAGTTTACCCTCCTGCAAAATGAGAAGGGTTCCAGAAGGGAAGCCATAGGCAGGTCTAAAGGAGGGTTGTTGTTGAGGAAGCAACATTTCGCACCCCGCAATAACTCCGTCCCTCTCCCCAGTGCTTAGTTCAGTGCTCTGAGCTCAGAGTTGCTCACTAAATTACAAATGGACCAGGGAAGATCCCTCCGACGGCAGCTTGTCCGGACTAACGGACAATGCCAGGGTAGCCGGGGGCTATTTGGATGAACCATCTTCAAACCACAACAGGGCTGCAGAGTTACTGCCGGTGCCAATAAGTACAGGAGAGAGAAGACAAATCATTCGGGGAGTGAGGTTAGCAACTAAGCCTGACTTTCTCCCCTCTCTTCCACTCTTCCATTCCTTGAAGGTGGTTCTTTAAAGTCAGCAGTCGGGAGAAGCTTCCTACCTGCTCCTGTCCTGTGGACCAGAAAAAAGCCATTGTTTGGGAGGAGGGGATGTCTCCTTTGCTTTCCGGTGCCTTCCTCCAACACGGAATTAAAACAATTTATCCAGAGCACATTCTCTTCAAAAGAGAGGGCTGTTGGGGATGATAAGCTCACTGAGGACAGGAATTGTATCTTTTGGTTCAGGTGAACTCTCCCAAGCCCTTAGTGCTGTGCTCTTGACCCACTAGGCATCCAGTACAGTGCTCTACACAAAGTAGGGTCCTATACAGTGCTCTGTGCCCCACAGGGGTTCCAGTACAGTGCTCGGTACGCAAAAGGCGCAAGGTTTGATTGACTAATTGGGAAGAGCAACACGCAAGAATAGATCCACTTTTACCAGCCAAGATACTATTTCGAGAGGGAGCAAGAAGGTGCTTGTTGCTGTTAAAATGCTTACTGTGAGGAAAACGGATTCGTCCAGCTCCTCTGCTTCCTTCACAATTGTTTCCAGGGTCTCCTTGGCCGACTCCATACTCTGGAGGAAGCTCACCATCTGGTCATGGAGGTAGCTCATTTTCCTTCTCTTCACCTCCTCAAAGCCTTGGGCCTTCTCGTCATACTGGGCCAGCACTTTCTTCATCATTTCTTCATTCTGCTCTTCTAGAAGTTTCTCATTCTTACTACAGTTTTCCTGAAAAGGGCAGAGAAAAGCCATGTCGAGAAATCTTTTAAGAGTCCCCCCACCCCATTCGCTTGATGAAGCCACCAGTTCCAGAGTCTGACTTTTGCCAGGGCTTCATGAAGGTAGTTCAGACCTCCTTCTTAGACCCTCCCTCCATTTTCAAACCAGTCTGTACTGGTGCCAGGCATCTAAAAAATCCTTGTCCTGCTCATCTGGTGGAATGAAGTTTTCTCGGCTGCTCTAGGAATTTTGTCTCCATAAAGACGGGAGCTTAGCTCTCAGAGACATCAACAGTAATAGCAAAAGCACAAAGGAGGAACCGCAATTTGTTCAGCAGTGATTCATTTAATTGTATTTATTGAGCGCTCACTGTGTGCAGAGCACTGTACTAAGCACTTGGAGAGTACAATTCATCAATAAAGCAATAAATAATAATGATAATAATGGTATTTAAGCGCTTATGATGTGCAAAGCACTGTTCTAAGCACTGGGGGGATACATGGTGATCAGGTTGTCCCACGTGGGGCTCACAGTCTTAATCCCCACTTTACAGATGAAGTAACTGAGGCACAGAGAAGTTAAGTGACTTGCCCAAAGTCATACAGCTGACAAGGGGCGGAGCTGGAATTAGAACCCATGACCTCTGACTCCCAAGCCCGTGCTCTTTCCACTGAGCCACGCTAATGATACGTACGGGGAAGAAAGCAAGGAAAGGTTGAAGAGAATAGCTTACCTCAATGGTGTTAAAAAAGGATTCAATCTCAGTAACAAAAGCTTCAATCTTCAATGACTTTTCTTGTAGATTTTCAAGAAATTCCCCTAACTGAACCTGCGAGAAAGAAAAAAGAGAAAAAAAAAGAGATTGAATTTGACTCTGACGCCTGAGAAAATGGTGTTGAAAAATCTTGCGACCATCTACTTGACTTAGAAATTTATCCTACAAGGAAACTGATTCGCTACCTCGCTAGTAGTTATTTAATGCACTCATTTACTCTGAAGTAGTCCTTTAATTAATATCATCAATTTTCCAGTTTTACCAAATGGGGTTGTGATTCAGTGACTACCGTCGCGTTTAGAATGCAGTGAAATGGATCTGCCGAGCTAGAAGAATTCAACATCTCAATCATCTTCCACAGCAAAAACCGGAGCCGGCACTGTGCAGAGCCATAGAATATCCAGCAAAGAAGAAGCAAGGGATGTGGTCCCTGTCCTGGAGGACCCCACAATCTAACAAAAACTAAACGATAGGCAAAGTACATATTAATGGTGCATTTTTTCCTTCTATTGAATGTTCCCAAACCCCAAAAATGTGCTCCATAAACAGGAAACACTCAATCGGTGCTGCTGCTGCTGTTGATGATGATCAATCCATCAATTATTAGTATTTATTGAGTGTTTGCTGTGTGCAGAGGACTGTACTAAGCGTTTGGGAGAGTACAATATAACGGGGTTAGTGGACACATTCCCTGCCCACAGTGAGCTTGCGGTCTAAAGGGGGAGAAGGACGTGAATATAGATAATTGAATTACGGATATATACATAAGTGCTGCGATTGATCAATCAATCGATGCTATTTATAGGGTGATTTCTGGGTGCAGAGCACTGTACTTAGCTCCTGGGAAAGTACCACAAAATGGAGTTGGTAGACGCAATCCCTACCCATAAAGAGTTTACAGTCTACAGAGAAGCAGTGGGTTGAGCCCGGGCCTCGGAGTCAGAGGTCATGGGTTCTAATCCCGGCTCCGCCACTTGTCTGTGAACTTGGGCAAGTCACTTCACTTTTCTGTGCCTCAGTTACCTCAGCTGTAAAATGAGGATTGAGACCGTGAGCCCCACGTGGGACAACCTGATCACCTTGTATCCTCCCCAGCGCTTAAAACAGTGTTTTGCACTTAGTAAGGATTTAATAAATGTCATTATTATTATTATGTGGGACAGGGATTGTGTCCGACCCTATTTGCTTGTACTCAACCCAGCGCTTAGTACAGAGCCTGGCACGTAGTACACACTTAACAAATACCACAATTATTATTATTATTATTACAGGATGTTGACCATCCAGTAGCAGAAAGGCTAGGGAAAGATACGGTTGGGGGTCGAATCCTCTCCTCCCACAAACTCCTCAGTGCTCCACAGGGCAAACTCTGGCTACGGCTGCAACAGCCTTGCATGACAGTCAGTCAATTAATTAACAACATTTGCTGAAGGCCTTCTGTGCCCTGAGCACTACCTTAAGCACTTGGAAGACAATGCGTTAGAATCAGTGTACACGATCCCTGCCCTCAAAGACCTTACAATAATAATAATTGTGATATTTTTTAAGCGCTTACTATGTGCCAAGCATTGTACCGAGTGCTGGGGTATCTACAAAACAATCAAGTTGGACACAGTCCCTGTCTCACACAGGACTCACAGTCTTTATCCCCATTTTACAGATGAGGTAACTGAGGCACAGAGCAGTCGTGATGTCCAAGGTCACATAGGCAAGTGGCAGAACTGGGATTAGAACCCAGGTCCTCTGGCTCCCAGGCTCATGCTCTTCGCACTAGGCTATGGTGCTTCTCTGTTCCGTTTTGCACTTCTATTACCAAAGCACCGTACATAAATTATTTTAATTTACCCCCCACAAAACCCCTGTTAGGTAGGGTTCAGGTACTATTATCCCTAATTTATAGATGGGGAAACTGAGGTGTCTTATGATCTAAGTGACCACAAAGATCTGAGATATATTTAGCAGGGTCCTGTAGAATGTATTTTATATCCATTTGGGAGAAAAAAATTGTAAATACTATCAATTTAAAGACAAATTATGCATTCGAAGATTAAGAATCTCAGAAGTACTATAAAACACTTCTCTCTTTTCTGCTCAAAATGCTCCACCTAAAGAATTCCAAAATGGTGTCAGAAGGCTACCTCATGTCTGTTAAGATGTTTTCAATCAATAGTATTTATTGTGCACCTACTGTGTGTAGAATGCTGTGCTAAGTGCTAGATACTGTATAACAGAAGAAGACATGATCCTGCCCAAAAGGATCTTAGAACCTAGCTGAGGAGCTAGACATCAGCAGCACGGCCGAGTGAATAAAACACGGGCCGGGAGTCAGAGGACGTGCATTCTAATCCCCGCTTTGCACTCGCTTGTCATGTGACCTTGGGCAAATCACTTAACTTTTCTGTGCTTCAGCTCCCTCATTTGCAAAATGGGGTTTCAATACTTTTCTCCCTCCTACTTAATAATAAAAATAATGATGTCACTTTGTTAAGCGCTTACTGTGTGCAAAGCAGTGTTCTAAGCGCTGGGGAGGATACAAGGTGATCAGGTTGTCCCACGTGGGGCTCACAGTCTTAATGCCCATTTTACAGATGAAGTAACTCAGGCACAGAGAAGTGAAGTGGCTTGCCTGAGGTCACACAGCTGAGAAGCGGCGGAGCTGGGATTTGACCCCACGACCTCTGACTCCCCAGCCCGTGCTCTTTCCACTGAGCCACATTGCTTCTACTTAGACTCCGAACCCCATGTGGGACAGGGACTTTGTCCGACCTGCTCTTCCCCAGCGCTTAGATCCGTGCTCCACACAGAGTAAGTGCTTAATATAATAATAATAATGATGGTATTTGTTAAGTGCTTACTATGTGCCAGGCACTATACTAAGTGCTGGGGAGGATACAAGCAAATCGGGCTGGACGGAGTCCCTGTCCCACATGGGGGTGACAGTCTCAATCCCCATTTTACAGATGAGGTCACTGAGGCACAGAGAAGCAAAGTCACTTGCCCAAGGTCACACAGTAGACAAATGGTGGAGCCGGGATTAGAACCAATGACCTTTTGACTCCCAGGCCTGTGCTCTATACGCTATGCCATGCTGCTTCCAAATTATTAATTACTACAAATGGGAAGAAGAAGGGTTCAAACAGTAGAATATATAAAACCCATTCCCGTTCTCCTTCCCACTTAGCCTGAGACTGTAGCCCCACGTGGGACAGGGACTGTGTTCAACCTGATTAATTTCTATCTACCCCAGTGCTTAGAACAACGTTTGACCCCTAGTAAGTACTTAACCAATGCTGTTTTTTAAAAAAGGAACATGTACGAGAGGGCAACGAGGCTCTTCTATTACAAAGGCCTCAAGTCCCTGAAGGTTTAATAAAAAAACTTACCTTTACCACACTTATAGCTGTGTCCAGGGCGGAAACTTCATGGTCTTTGTGGATGCCGACAACTTTGTCTGCGGCTGGAATCGGACACTTGCACGTGTAGCAGAAAGCATCAATTTGGGACTTATTTGATTCTTTCTGCGTAGTCTCCGTTTCCGACAACTCCACTGGCGACTTTCTTCGACCGATCTCCAAACCCGACTCTTGCCACTCCGCAAACGTACTTGGTTCTGGCTCCCTCACAAATTCATAGCTCTCGCTCACGTGCTCAAAAGACTCCTTCTCCTCAGATAACACGTCCTCAGGCGCGCTCTCAGAGAACAACAATTCTTCTGATAAGACGTCCTCTTGGCTAACCAATTCAAAATCGATTGATTCAGCGAAGTCTCTATCTTCCTGGGGAAGGGCTCTATCGCCAGATCGGTATTCCTGCATTATATGAGTTGAGGCTATTTTAGCCTGTTCTTGCTGGTTATCTTGCCAAGAAGCTTCTTCCGAAACAAATCCTTCTTCCTGACATGGCGTCTGCAGTGGGAAGTGTTGGTCTGCCCCTGCCAAGGCAGTTTCTTCATCGGTCTGGCTTGCGGATTCATCTACTCTCTCCAAAACGTTATGCGTGTCTTCGAATGGGATGGCATAGGTGATTTTCTGAGTCACCATTTTAATTTCCTCCATAACGGGGGCTTCCTTCTGCAGCCCGTGGTCATTGCTATCCTCCACCCCGCCGCCCACTCCTCCTCTATCTCTGCAAATAGGTTTCTCTTCCTTTCCCATGTTCTCCTCCTCCAAAATAGTGCCAAGCCTCCCCCAGACTTCTTCTCCTTCAGGAAGCAGCAGATAGGAGTCCTCCCCACTGCCTGGTTTATCTTCCCAATTTTGATCTTTCTGAGGCCCAGGAGCGCCATGTAGAAAGTCATCTTTGAGAGTGTACTTCTCGAAATAGAGTCCGGTTCCTTCGTCTGCGTCGGAGTCCCTCCCTGGGGATGGAGCCTCAGAATTCAAACTCTCTCCGTCTGAAGTCACCTGGCCTTCTTTCCTTCTGCCTCCCGCCGCCTCTTGGGAGACGACCTTGTCGAAGAACTCGGATGCAGGCCGTTCCGCTCGACGGTCTGGATCCGCCGGAGGGAACAGTACGGTTTGGGACAAGATTGCTTCTTTGGTGTCCGATAAGGGTGCTCCGAGTACCTTCAGGTCCACATCTTCTCTGTTTGCTTCCTTACTGATATCCTGGTCGGCCGACTCTGGGGTCACCGAGAACTGAGCAGAGTCTGCCGGCAATAATCGGTCATGCTTCTTTTCAGTTCCATGAAAGGCTGAATCCAATTCCACCACATAAAATTCACTTTCCTCTGGACTTTCCGGGAATAAATCTGTCCCTTTCGAAGCCTTCTGTAGGGTTTGCTCCTGGACTGCCCACGTCTGAATGGGTTTCTGCTCTTCCGGCTCAGGGTTGATGTTGTAATCAATTAAGGTGTATTTTTCAAAATAATCCACGTCACTTGTCGTGTCGGGATGACCAAAACCCAACTCATCATTTTGGGAATTTGCAGAAATGTCCCTGTCACTTTTGGGCGATTCTGTTTGACTCTTTTCGGTCACCTCAATGGCACCATCATCAGGGGGGCCTGCGGGTGATTCTCTCTGAAAACCTTTCTGACCGGCTGTCTCCCCACGGTCATCTTGAAGAAGTCCGGTTTTGAGAGAGGCGCTTTCTTCCAAGTACTCGACTTCCTCCTGCATTTTTTTACTCTCCTCTTGGTCAGCTGAAGAAATAAAGGCGGGAGCGTGAATACTCAGGATCTCGCAACTGTCGGAAATGATATTAAACTGATTTTTCTGATCTTCGGACCCCGACGCAAATCCAGCCGACTTAGAAGACACCAATGGATCGGCAAATTTTTCTTCCTTTGCATAAAGAATTTCAGGCTCCTTGGGCGTTACCTCAGTGGGGCCAGCCTCACTCAGGTTGGTGGTTAGTTTGTCCTCAGTCATTTGTTCAGGTTGTCCAGTTGCTAGGGGGAATGGTTTTGGGGGGACGGCATCGCTCCTGATCACTGCACTGGAAATCTGCTTTGAAGCCAAAGGAGAGAGTGTGGGGGGACTTGATCGAATGTCTTTGGACATTTGTGTAGTATGAACAGTCCTCCTTGGAGGAGGCGGGGGCGGAGGGGGAGAGGATGGAGAAATTTCTTCCTTCTCTGCTGCTTGCGTCTCCGGAGATGCCTTCGAAACCACCGTCTGGGACTCTACAAATGACAGTGTTGCTTTGGCTAAAGGATACTGCTGCTTTGCTAAGTGTTCCGTTCGTTCAGAGGGACGGTCTAGAGTAACTACGGATTCTTCTGACACCCGACCGGTCACTATAGCCAAATCAGGCTGAGGGGTCTGCCTCAGATTTTGTGAAGCATCAGTTTCTGGCAGCTCTACCTCTATATGTGCTCTCTTGGAAGAATAAAACAATCTTTCTTCCTCTTCAGGCCTGTCTACAAGGGCCGTGACTTTTTCCAGCTCTAACCTCTCAACTCCTGAGTTGGACAGCAGGTGACTTTCTGGCCTCTCATTCTCCTTCTTGGGAACCCCTGACACCCCCGTTTCTGAAAGCAGATTAGTTTCCCTGGAAGACTTACGCTGCGACACTAGATTCTCTTTTTGACTAAGAATTTTCTCTTCAGAGACCACCGACTTTTCTGCCAATAAACTAGATGTCCCGGTGGAAAAGGGTGGAATTTGCTCCTTGTTGGATTCCTTAGTGAGGCTTGGGGCAGGAGCTGTTGAAGGCTCTGTTACCATTCCTGTTCTCCCAGGGAGGTCCAGTGGACTTTCTTTCTGGCCTTTTTCATTGCAATAAAATATTTCTAATTCCTTTGATCCTACAGATTTCCAAGGTCTCGATTCACTGGAGAAGTCTACGTTCCTTTCGCTTACATCTCTTGGAATAAATGGAGCCACTTTGTCTGATTTTTCTTCCAGAATATTTATTTCTGCAAAAGAATAAGGCCGACTTCCCAAATCAGCTTTATCATTAAGGTGGCTTTCGGGTCTTAATTTTGATTCTGCTTCAGAGAGGTCAAAGGAAGCATAAGCCTTTGGTGGCTCTGAGAGCCCTCCTACTACCACAGCAGATGGCAAAAATGGTGATTTTTCCTCCTTTCTTTCTACGTCACGTTTAAGTAAATCGGGTTGGGCTTCTCCTACTGCTAAAATCCTAGTCTCGGCTAAGGGATGTACTGCTGGGGTCTGTGATTCCCAGGTCACACTATCACCTGTGAAGTCTGAGGAAGCAGGCATTGGTGGTGCCTGGTCCTCAACTCCTTTATCACATATTTCTCCTTGGTCACGTTCTTCAGCTCGATTAGCTGGGGCACTCTTAGTCTCTCCGACCGGAACCTTTGCCTCAAAGGGACGATGAATTTCTGGCTTTTGTTCTTCTTCAGCATCCTCAGCAACTGGGACAGCCTTCTCAACCTCTTTGGGAAAGGTGTTCAGCTGAGCTGCGGCCTTTACTCGATCCTGAGTGGAGTCTATATTTGCATTTGCTGGTTCTTCTGGCCACCGATCAGCTCTCTCATCCACATAAAGTTGAGGATCCTGCCCCCAGGAAACCTCGATGAACCCCTCAGAATCAGGCTTTGGTTGTTCTGACAGTCTTTCTCCTTTCTTGGCCGGGTGCCCTGGTGTTTCTCCCTGGGCTCTTTCCCCACCATCTTTAATTACAGCCTTTTGGAATTCTTCCACCGTCAGAATCTTAAATTCTGGAACAGAGTGTGCTTTTGGCTTCTCTGATTCCTTCGTCCTAGCTTCATCAGTGAGGTCTGGAGCTGCTGACTTGGGCTGCTCTAAGTCCCCACTTGCTCTTTCAGGTGGTGTCCTTTCCTGTCTTTTCTCTTCCCTGGGTTTAAACCAACTGGTCTTCGGCTCCTCTTCGGGTGACACTCTGAGCTCTGACTCGGAGGGTAACGCAGGCTTCTGTGCTTCATTAAAATCGGCGGGTCCGATGGGAGCGGAAGCTTTCGACTCTTCCACCAAAGAATCTGTTTCCACAGAAGGGCCAGGGGGAGTTTCTAAGCCTTCAGTTTCATCACGGTTGCTTTTGGGACTTCTCCCTCCAAAAAACAAACTGGTCATCCATGAAGTAAATGATGATGCCCCTTTATTCACTTTGCTGTCTGGCGTGGCTGGTTTCTGTTGTTCAGTGACTCTGCTTCCTCCTTCGGAGGAGTCAGGTGGCACTGCTTTCTGAGCTCCTTCATCAATCTGAATTAAGGCCCACGTGGATTCTTCTGGCATCTTTGCCTTAGGAACAGGACTTGTTTCAGGCTCTTGCGCTTCAAGAGTATCTTTCACAGTTTTTGAAATGACCATTTTGGGCTCTTCCAGAACCGTAGAAAATGGTAGACTTCCCAGATCTTCATCATCCACAGAGCTACCTACGGTGGTTTTTGCTTCTTCTTCCAGCAAGTTAGGTTCTTTAAATGAAGAAGCGATACTTTCTGGTCTCGGAGTTTCATGTTTCAACCAGGCAGGCTCTAAGACCCCACTGATTCCTTCAGAAAATAATTCTTTCTGGTTATTGCCTTTACTAAGCCTGGAAAATTCAGTGTTGGGCTTTTCCAATATCAAGCTGTCAGACTCTACCAAAGAATGGATCTGTTTATCCAGTGCTGTGTTTTCCACTGGAACAGCAATTTTGGACTCCCCTGATACCTGGAATCCTTCCAAAGGATAGGCCGCCTTTCCCATTTCCTCTCTATTGTCAGCCGATCTACCTATATCCGGTGTTGCCTCGGGTGATGATACTTCCACGTCTCCGGCCAAGGGGACTAGAGTGTCCCGCCTCCCATCTCCGTATGTCTGACCATCACCTGGGGAAGCAGGTTTCACTTCCTCTAATATTGTCTGCTTGGTGTCTGAAGAATCCAGCTGTTCTCTTTCTTCAAAAGGTCTGGGGAAGTCTCCTTTTGAAGTTCCTTTGATGAAACTTTGGGACCCCTGGGGAGGAGGGGATTCCTGTCTCTGGGCTCCGTTAATGCCTGCAAATTCAGTTGGCACAGCAGACTGGGTCTCTTCTCCAGGGGAGCTCGTTCCTGCAGATGTTTCAGGTAGAATTCCTAGAATTTGTACCTCAGGTGGACTGGTTATTAATACATCAGACAGCAAATGGACTTTGTCTGAGGAAAATGTCTCTTGTTCCTTATGCTCCTCCTGGAGGCCAGAAGCAACTGTTTCTAATTTCTCTGTCAGGCTTTGTGTGGTGACAGATACATCAAGCTCTTCACGGTGTTTGGTTAAAACAAACTTCGTCCCTTGGGCTGCCAGATTTTCCACCTGAGGCAAAATATGAGTTTCTTCCACTGCTTCTTCACTGCCTGCCAAATCTTTTGAAATCCTAATATTGGGCTCTTCCACTAATGATTTTAAGGAAAACAGATATGACTGAGGTCTTAGATTGTCTTCCTTGTCTGAAGAGGTTACTAATTTACCAGGCTCTGAATGCACCACCTCAGGTATGTGAGATGGGGTTTCTTGGAGCAATTTTTTGGCACTAAGATTCTCAGCCATCGGTGTTCCCTCTTCACTTGTGGAAACAAACTCCATCGTCTGAGTTTCCGGCATCAAGCTCCCTGTCCCGGGCAAAGGAAATTTTGCTTGTTTTAAATCTCCAGGCACGTTTTCATTAATTAAGGCACTTGATTCCTCTGACACAAGGTGTGGTGATTCTGGTGTGTGATGCTGCAGAGCTTTTGTCCCAGTTTCCAGAGCAAAACTCAACAAAAGACCACCTGACTTTTCTGACAGATACTCTGGCAAAAATTCTTTGTCTGGGGAATGAGATATCAATTCGTGTCTATTCCTGTCACCGGTATCAATTGGTGAAGTGGCGATTAACTCTTCTGACATCAATTTTTCTGATTCATGGGGAATAGCTTCCATTTTTCTCTTTTCTTCTGATAAATGAGACTCAATTTTTCCTTCCTCTGTTTCATCAGCGGATGATAGTGGAATCCAGGTTTGGGGCATAAATGGGGGAGAAAGATGTTCAGGTATTGTCTTGGGAGGTTCAACAGAAGGGTCAGATGAAGGGGTTTTAGTTGGTGGGATCACAGTCTCATTTTCTACCCTTCCAACTTCTAAAACAGAAGAGTCGGGTAAAGCTGCTTTGGGTGGTTGTGAGCGAGGTTCAGTTTCTTTCTTTTCTACTTTAGATAGAATAGAGGATTCATACGCAGCTGCTGTGGAGAATTGCAAACCTGATGAGATATCTTTCTTCCCTTCTTTGTTTAAAACGGTATGTTCAGCTTCCCACGTCGTTAGGGTTGGAGAAGTCTCAATGCTTTTCTTCTTATCTTCAGGCAAGAATGAGTTTTCGGACTTAGATGTCGTAGCCTCTTGAGAGCCAAGTTCAATATCTTTCTCTCTATGTGGGGGTTCAGCTGAATGTTCAAGTGTGGGTGCTGATTCCCTGGGGGAACCAAGTTTAATATCTTCCTTTCTTTCTTCTGGCAGGACTGAGTGTCCAGATCCAGATATTGAATCTCCAGGAGAACAGAGTTTGATGTTTTCCTCTCTTTCTCCCGGCGGGACTGAGGGTTCAGATCCAGATGTTCCGATCAGAGGTTCAGTGGTTTTCTTTCTTTGTGGGGGCACGGCTGATGGTTCAGATCCAGATGCCGTCGACTCAGGTGATGAACTCCCCTGGAGTTCTTCCTTTCTTTCTTTTGACAGGCCTGGAACTTCCTTCTCTGCTTTTGAAGATGCTAAATCCTGAGCTTGCCGGGAGCTCCTCGGTTTTGCAACGGGCTTTTCTTTGTTTTCTACTTCCGGTAAAACTCCAGACCTGGAAGTGGTCTTTAGTTGGGTATGGTGATCCTCCTCCTCCTCCTTTTGGTCCTCAGCATCTGGTAAAACCTTACATTCCGACACAGACGCCACACCTGGTGATGACTTGGGCTTCATGGCCTCCTTTGGCTCATCAGCTGGAAATGGGGTAATTGAGGGCTCAGTCACAGACACGGGAGCTTTTGGAGAACCTCGTTCCACATTTTGCTTCTGGGATGAAGGTGAAGGCACTGGGAAAGATAGTGAAATTTCTTGGGGAGCCGGTCCAATTTCATCCTTTCCTACTTGTGAAGAAAGAAAATCTCCAGATGGACCTGGCTCCAGTCCTTTTTCAAATACTGACACAGAGACCGTAGGGGTTGGGAAACCTGGGTGGCCCTCTCCCTGCCCTTTAGGAGAAACCACACTCTCAGAAGCGGACGCGGCCCTCTCTAATGAACCTAGGTTAATTTCTTTCTCCGCTCCATCCATCAACTCCTGTGATGCCAAATGTTTAGTCTCAAGCATCGGAGAGGGAGGCTTAGTTTTTCGCCTCTGGGACAAAATGAGATGTTCAGACACGGTTTTTGATGGAGGTTGGGTGTCTGACTCCGTCTCTTCCTTCTCTGCTTCTGAAAACAGGGAACACTCAGACACAGACATTGCCGTGAGCAGCGAGCCAGGCTCGAGGTAGTTCCTGTCCGGTTCGTGGGCCTGGAATGGTGGGGCTGAATATTCAGCGACTAATGCTGAGTCTGGAGAAGAAATTGCCATCTCCTCATTCTCTTCTTCGGATATAATTGTGCGGTCAGAAGCTGGGGTCGACCGCAGAGAGGAATCATACTCAAATTCTTTCTTCTCTGGTTCTTTGGTGGCAAATGGTGAGATGGAATATTCTGACATAAATGCGGAATCAGGTGAAAAAGGGCCCCGATTTTCTTTTTCTTCCTCTGAAAAAACTACACGTTCAGATGCAGATGCTGCATTTAAAGAGGAATCGAAATCAATTTCTTTCTTCGATGGGAAGAGTTGCATGAGTTCTTCATGAGTTGCATATGGTGGGATTGAATATTCTGAAACAGAAGCTGAGTCTGGAGAAAAAGGTCCCCTCTCCTCCTCCTCATCTTCTTCTGATAGGAAGATCTGCTCCATTGTAGTTACTGTGCTGACAGAAGAATCGGGCATAGCATCTTTCCTTTCTGATGCATAGAGTGGAATTGAATATTCTGATACCGAAGCTGAGTCTGGAGAAAAAGTTTCCATCTCCTCCTCCTCATCATCTTCTTCTGATAGGACAATGTGCTCAGTTGTAGTTATTGTGCTGAGTGAAGAATCGGGCATAGCATCTTTCTGTTCTGCTGCATAGGGTGGAACTGAATATTCTGACATAAAAGCTGAGTCTGGTGAAAAGGGTTCCACCTCCTCTTCATTATCTTCTTCTGATAGGACGATGTGCTCCGCTGTAGTTATCGTGCGGAGGGAAGAATCGGGCTCTATATCTTTCTTTTCTGTTGCATAGGGTGGAACTGAAAATTCTGATACAGAAGCTGAGTCTGGTGAAAAAGGTTCCATCTTCTCTTCATCATCTTCTTCTGATAGGACGATGTGCTCTGCTGTAGTTATTGTGCGGAGAGAAGAATCGGGCTCAATATCTTTCTTTTCTGTTGCATAGGGAGGAACTGAATATTCTGATACAGAAGCTGAGTCTGGTGAAAAAGGTTCCATCTCCTCCTCATCATCTTCTTCCGAAAGGACGATGTGCTCTGTTGTAGTTATTGTTCTGAGTGAAGAATCGGGCATAACATCTTTCTTTTCTGCTGCATAGGGTGGAACTGAATATTCTGACACAAAAGCTGAGTCTGGTGAAAAAGGTTCCATCTCCTCCGCGTCATCTTCTTCGGAAAGGACAATATGCTCTGTTGTAGTCATTGTGCTGAGCGAAGAATCGGGCACGTTATCTTTCTTTTCTGTTGTACAGGGTGGAATTGAATATTCTGATACAGAAGCTGAGTCTTGAGAAAGAGGCTCTACATCAGCATCTCCTGGCAGGACAACATGTTCAGATGTGGTTATTGTACTACGTGAAGAATCAGGTGTGACATCTTTCTTTTCGGGTGCATTCGACGGAATTGAATATCCCGATCCTGAAACTGGGTCTGGTGATAGAGTTTCCATCTTCTCATCATCTTCTTCTGTCAGGACGACTTGTTCCGTCGTAGTTATTGTGCCGAGTGAAGAATCCGACAGAATACCTTTCTTTCCTGTTGCATGTGGTGGAAGTGAATATTCCGTTACAGAAGCTGAGTCTGGTGAAAAAGCTTCCATCTCCTCATCCTCTTGTTCTGATCGAACGACCTGTCCAGATGTGGTTATGGTACCGTGTGAAGAATCGGGTGCAATATCGTCTTTTTCGGTTGCGTAGGGTGGGATCGAATCTTCCGATACAGAAACTGAGACTGGTGAAAAAGCTTCCCTTTTCTCGTCATCTTCCTCTGATAGAATGACATGTTCAGTTGCAGATGATGTATTCGGTGAGCAGCCAGGCTCAACAGCTTTCTTATCTAGTTCATTTTCTGATGCAAAAGCTGAATCTGGTGAATATGCTTTCTCTCCTTCTGACCCTTCTGATACAACTGCATGTTTGGATGGAGATGTTGTTGTTAATAGGTCACCAGACTCAATTTCTTTCTTCTCCATTTCATGAACTTCATACGGAGGAACTGAATTTTCAGTCCCAGACAGACTTTCTGGAGCCTCGATTTCTATTACCTCCTCCTCTGACAAATACGACTGATCGAGCCCAGATGTTGCTGTTAGCGGTGAAAAAGGTTCAACGTCTTCCTTCGTTTCTTCTCCTATCCCTGAATGCTCAGTCGGCACTCCTGGAAAATCTAGATCGATCCTTTCTTCCTCTTCTTTCTGAATGGGATACGGTGGAATCCCCAGTTGGGCCTCGGTTTCGGCCTTTTCTAGAGAATATATCTCCGGTTTGTCTTCCTTCTCGGCAGAGACTTCTGATGTAACTGCTGGTGGTTCTGACTCAGTGCCGTCCTTCTCTGCCTCAAGTGAGACAGAAGGTTCAGAATCAGGGGGTGAATCTGATTCAATACCTTCCTTCCCTTCACCAGGAGCTACAGGTGGTGAAATGGAACGGCCAGGTGCTGCTGTGGCGGTTAGCTGTGAATCTCGCTCAGATTCTTCTCCCGCTGCTTCTGCTGATGCTGAATATTTTTGTGGCGATGGTGCAGCAACTGGAGCATCTGGTTCCCTCTCTTTCTTCTCTACCTCATCCCCTGAATGTGGCGGGATAAATTCTGGAGTTCCCAGAGTACGGGGCTGTCTTTTATCTGCTGCTCCTTTGTTTGTGGAATAAGCAGGACTAGGAGACAGAGTTTCTCTCTGCTTTATGTCCCCATTAAGCATCGATGACCCTGATCGTGACTCCTTGGAGAGCGTTTCTCTCCATGGTGCAGAATTCCATGTTTCTTTATTCTTTTCAATATTATGTGTGAATGACCTATCTGTCTTTAATGGTAGAGTAGAGTCAGAAGCTGGTTCTAGAGTAACGGATGCATCTTTTCCCTTTCTATAACTGATTTCTTTAATTACATAACCCTTTGGTAAAGTTCCATAAAATTGTAGCGGGATTATTTCTTCCTTAACCGAATT
Source organism: Ornithorhynchus anatinus (assembly GCF_004115215.2). Classification (NCBI taxonomy): domain Eukaryota; kingdom Metazoa; phylum Chordata; class Mammalia; order Monotremata; family Ornithorhynchidae; genus Ornithorhynchus; species Ornithorhynchus anatinus. The sequence continues at coordinate 26,922,984 of NC_041728.1, read as the reverse complement.
GAACATCTTAATTTTATACTGTACGGTTCCTATATATACTGGCTTTAAATCTAATGGCTTATACTCTTTGTATATCGCGCCGGTGATCGGGGGAGTGTTGGAAGTTGTTTTCTTTTTCCTCGTTTTATCGTAGGGGCCGATGGGTGGCTTTTCTCCATTGGAAATGGAAGAATGGTCTTTGGACTCTTCCAGTCCTTTTAACTGAGCCTCAGGAGAAGGGCTTTTTCTATTCCGTTTCCGACGCAGAGATGGTGAACTGCGTTTGGATGATTTTCGCGATCTCTTCCGCATCTTCTTCCCTTCATCCATGATGAATGAAACGTTCCCAGGTGGAGAACTTACAGTTGAACTTTCTGGACTGTATATATCAGGAGTTGAGCTACCTTCCGAAGCCCAAGGAGTGGAACATCTACTTGAGTTGGTCTCCCAGGTTATTCCGCTATCTTCACGTTGAATGGTTACCATGGAAAAGGATGGATCAGATATAATACACTGCTCTCTGGATTTTGCCTCTTCATCTTGGAGATGGTCTGTCAACCTAGCAAAAAAATAAAAATTATATTTAGATATATGCAATCACATTCTAGTATGGCAGGCTAACAACAATGGTAAAATTTAATTTGGATAATGATGACCGATGCTCCTTGTGAGCTCTGGATCTGTTGCATTCCCCTTCCATGTCCCAGTGAACATAGGTGCCACTTCTGAGCCTTGGGACTAGTGGAACAGTCCATGGTATTTTTGTGAAAAAAAAAGAACCCCCTCCAAAAAAATACAAAAGAAAAGCATTTTAGTAGCCCATTAAGGAACAAAATGCAGATATCAACATGAACATATGTTTTTCAATTTATCTTCCAATTGAATTGTAGGTCCTAACAAGCTTACAACCATTCCTGCAAAGTCAGGTTCTCTTTAAGTTTTTAGGGCAAACACAGCTGGTAAAGGATAATAATGATAATGGTAGTATTTATTATGGGCTTGTGGAGCAGTGTGGCCTAGAGAATCGAGCCCAGGTCTGGGAGTCAGAAGGAACCTGGGTTCTAACCCCGGTTCTGCCACTGTCTGCTGTGTGTGACCTTGGAAAAGTCACTTTACTTCTTTGTGCCTCAGTTTCCTCACCTGTAAAATGGGGATTAAGACTGTGAGCCCCATGTGGGGAAAATGGGCTGTGTCCAATTTGATTAGCTTGTATCTATCCCAGCACATAGGACAGAGCCTGGAATATGATGTGTGCTATGTGCCAAGAACTTTACTAAGCACTAGGAAGATACAAGATAACTAAGCTCAATGTGGGCAGGAAACGTGTCTACCGACTCTGTTGTACGGTATTTTCCCAAGCGCTTAATACACTGCTCTGCACATAATTAGTGCTCAATTACCATAAATTACCATAAATACCATCAATGATAATGATGATGATAATCAGGTTAGCCTCAGTCCCAGTCCAACAAGGGGCCCACAACCTAAAGGAGAAATCTGAATGGATTTGAGTTCTCCATCACGTTGATGATGTCACCTACCATATTCGATTCAAGAAGGTCTACACACTCTGACAAGGAAGAGATGGGTTGTATGGGGAAGCAAATGACTGTTAGTTGGAGTATAGGCTCTTTGAGGGCAGGAAACATGTCACTTCTTTGTTTTCTACTTCCTAAGTGCCTTAGGAGAGTCGGTTACATGCAGTGAGTCTCTCAATAAACACCACTGCTCCTCCCACTCACTTTCCCCCAGAAATAATAATAATAATTGTGGTATTTGTTAAGCGCTTACTATGTGCCTGGCACTTTACTAAGTGCTGGTGGGGAATTTAAGCAAATCAGGTTGGACACAATCCCTCTCCCACATGGGGCTCACAGCCTAAATCCCCATTTTATAGAGGAGGCAACTGAGGCCCAGAGAAGTGCAGTGACTCACCCAAGGTCACAGAGCAGACATGTGGTGGAGGCGGGATTAGAACCCATGATCTCCCGACTCCCAAGCCCATGATCTATTCATAGTTACAGATGTCAGATTAAATGCACGAATTCCCGAAAATTAGGTCCAGACACAATTCACAGATCCCTATGAGGCTAAAAAAAAAAAAAGAAGTCAAGAGCATTCTCAAAAGTTAAGACAGTCTCTCAGAAAATGATGATTACAAGTCTGAGAAACTTACGACCCACTTTTTTTGAGAATATTTATCAACTATATAAGTCTACTGGTAGGCATAAAACTCCCATCCAATTTTGCCTGGTAGCGATTTCTATAAAAGCCTCTAGCCAAACCACTGGGACCGCCAAAGCAACTTAATGTCTTTAGGTTGTTAATAATTTTAGTCTGAATGTGAACAACATCTTAATATATGATAAATGAGGATGGGCAATGGGACCCTCTTCATAATTGGGCACTTTTTGAGGGGTAACTATTTCTAGAGGAAAGACGCTTTAAAATCTCCCAGGAAAGGAGAGGGTGAGCTTTTTCCAGACAGCGGCTCAACAAAATTTTCCGTAACAGGAAAATTGTTTGTTCTACAAAATTACGTGTACTCTGCTTTCAGTTCAAGCAGTCCAATTTGGACACTGCTGTCTGCGATTACCTTAAGAAATATACTGACCTTCAGTCAGTCACGAGGGGAGTGGGTGACCATTCCAACATCCCTGTTGTCAAAGCGAGTATACTTGTTTTAAAATGAATGCCCTCCCGCCATTTTAAACAGAGGTACTGGTGCCTTTTCTTTCTCCCCTTTGAGAACTGATGGTGCCTCGTTATGACTCTCTGTAAGTTTGAGCTGTATTTTGTCTTTGGGGAAAGCAGTTCTTTAAAAGAAATGACCTGGAAAAGCTGGCCAAATATCACTGCGGCCTCACCCCTACCAACGGTGAAGCTGCGTGGCCCTAGTGAGATAAACAGGGGCCTTGGAGTCAGAAGACCTGGTTCTAATCCTGGCTCTGTCATTTACTTGCTATGTGACCTTGGGCAAATCACTTCTCTTCTCTAGGCCTCAGTTCCTCAATTGTAGATGGGGATTCAGTCCTTGGACTGTGAGCCCCATGTCTCTGACCTGATTACTTTCTATCTAACCCAGGGCTTAAAACAGTGCGTGACTCATAGTAAGCGCTTAACAAATACCATTAAACGCATCCCCCCCAAACAAACAAATGGTGCAGGCGGAGGGGAAACAAGCACCCAATGTGTCAGAAGAAAACTGAACTTGATAGAGAAGCAGTGTGGCTCAGTGGAAAGAGCCCGGGCTTGGGAGTCAGAGGTGATGAGTTTGAATCCCCGCTCTGCCACTTGTCAGCTGTGTGACTGTGGGCAAGTCACTTCACTTCTCTGGGCCTCAGTGACCTCATCTGTAAAATGGGGATTAACTGTGAGCCTCACGTGGGACAATCTGATTACCCTGTATCTCCCCCAGCGCTTAGAACAGTGCTCTGCATATAGTAAGCGCTTAACAAATACCAACATTATTATTATTGTGTTTTTGCATGAAGTGTGGGACAGCAAAATGGAATCACAGACTTTTTGCAGCAAAATATGCGCCACAGAAACACTGATTTCCCAACTAATTTTTCAGCCCATGTACTTCAGGGAGGGGAAGGAGAGGGCAGGGAGAGGAGGACCAGCCTAGTTACCTCTCTTTCAATCAATCCACCAGTCAGTGTTATTTATTGAGCATGCACCGAGTGTGTCCTCAAGGGGCTTAAATCACAATGGAGTGTATTTCCCATTAGATTATAAACTCCCTGTGAGCAGGGAACATTGCTCCATCAGGTTGATATTGGCATCTTGTGCCTCTATTGTCTATCCCGAGCATTTAGTACAGTGCATGGCTTCTATTGTATATCCTGAGCATTTATTACAGTGCACTGAATTCAGTAGGTGTTTAATACTACCCATTATTACTGCTTATCTATGTTGACCATAATAATGGGGGGAGAAAAAGTCATAGGATTTTGGCCTCCAACATTTTCCCCACTTTACAAGTGAGACACACCAAAGGCACGGTCTCCATTTCCTCTGCCACTTCTTTTTTATTTTAAATGGCATTTGTTAAGCGCTATTATGTGCCAAGAACTGTACTAAGTCTTGGAATAGATATGTTAATCATGTCGAGTTCTCCATCACATTGATGTTGGCATCTACCATGTTTGATTCATCTACCTGACAAGGATAGATGAGGTAACTGAGGCCCAGAGAAGTGAAGTGACTTGGCCAAGGCATCCAGCAGGCAAGTGGCAGAGCCAGAATTAGAACCCAGGTTCTTCTAACTCCTAGGTTCATGCTCTATCCATCAGGTCATGCTGCTTCTCACTCCTGACAAGTGAACCCCTGGCAGCAGTTATCGGGGCATCTCACAGCTCTCACTGTATAATTATAACTATAATTATGGTATTTGTAAAGCACTTACTATGCACTAAGCACTTTACTAAGCACTGGGATAGATACAAGATTATAAGAGCAGATGTAGTTCCCGTCCCAGCACAGCACTTATGTACATACCTGTAATTATTTGTTTATTTTAACGTCAGTCTCCCTCTCTAGACTGCAAGGTCGTTGTGGGCAGGAAACTCTATTACATTGTACTCTCCCAAGTGCTTAATACAGTGTTCTGCACACAGTAAACCCTCAATAAATACAACTGATTGAGTGATTGATTGGTTCCACATAGCGGTCACAGTCAATGAGGGATGCTCTGCACACAGTAAACCTTCAATAAATACAAATGATTGATTGATTGGTTCCACATAGGGGGTCATAGTCAGTGAGGGAGAAACACCAGGTGTCTTATCCCCATTTTACAGATGAGGAAACTGAGGCAAAGGGCGATTAAGAGACGCTTCCATGGTCACAGAGCAGCCAGGGCACAGCTGGAAAAAGAATCTGGGTCTTCTGACGCTCAGTTCCATGTTTTTTTCTGCTAAGCCACATTCCCTCCCATACTTCCTGACCCTCTGTTGGAGGACATAACAAGAAATCTGGAAGCTGATGTCAGACCATACTTCTGATTGCCTGAGAAACTTTGCCATCACAAGATGTCGTAAGATCCATTAGCTCTCCTTGAGGTAGCCAAAGTCATCCCGCCCAGGTAATCAGTGCGCTTCATTGAGCGGGTAGAGAAGAAACAAACCACGTAGTCCCAAAGAGAAATGATATATGATCCTCTAAACTGTAAGCTCACTGTAGGCAGGGAACGTATCTACGCTGTTGTACTGTACGCTCCCAAGTTCTTAGTACAGTGTCCGGCACAAAGTAAGCACTCGGTAAAAGCCACTGATTGATCGATGGCTTATTTAGAAGTTCCGAAAGGAACAGCAGGACACAAAGGAATAATATAGTACTTACAGGCACACTGCAAATTTTTTTCTTACAGTAGTATTGAAATAATTTACAAGCCATACATGTGAAGTGCCATATTTTTAGCTGAGAAATCCGACTTTCAAATCTGGCGATGGTAGAAGAGAAGGTTATTGTGTGCTATGCTTAGCTGAGCCACAGAGGGAAGAAACTGATGTGTCTTGTGGTAAAACAGAAGCAGCGTAGCCTAGTGGATAGAGCACAGGCCTGGAAGTCCAAAGACCTAGGTTCTAATACTGGTTCTGCCTCGTGTCTACTGTGTGACCTTGGACAGGTCACTTCACTTCTCTAGGCCTCAGTTCCCTCATTTGTAAAAAGGAGATCCAATACCTGTTCTCCCTCCGACTTTGACTGTGAGCTCCAGGTGAGGGACAGGGACTGTGTCCAACCTGATTATCTTTTATCTAGCCTGGCACATAGGAAGAGCTTAACAAGTACCCTAAAAAAGAAATAGCACCCAATGAATGATGCTCAGTTTAAACTTTATGTGCACCACATGTAAATCAAAAGTTCCTCAAGTTTAAACCTTCCCAGGGATTTTAGGAACACCCTATTGATGCATCGACAGGTATCCATGACTCTCCATGTACGCACGCGTGACAGTGGGAGCGATGCTTCATCTTTTCAACAAGCGCCACGTGTGGATTGAGTGGACTGAGCTCCTGGGAGGATCATCATCATCACTGGTATCTATTGAGTGCTTACTTAGAGTAGTAGTGTGGCTTAGAGGACCGAGCGTGGACCTGGGAGTTAGAAGGACTTGGGTTCTAATCCTGGTTCTGCCACATGTCTGCTGTGAGACGTTGGGCAAGTCACTCAACTTCTTTGCACCTCAGTTACCTCATCTGTAAAATGGGGATTAAGAGTGTGAGCCCCATATGGGGCAGGGATTGTGTCCAACCTGATTTAGTTGTATTTACCACAGTGCTTAGAACAGTGCTTGGCACACAGTAAGTGCTTAACAAACACCATAATTATTTTTATTATTATCACTGTACTAAGCCCTTGGGAGAGTACAATACAAAGAGTTGGCAGACAGTTTGCCTGCCCATGATGAAGACGATGATGATGATGATGATGGTGGTATTTGTTAAGTGCTTACTATATGCCAAGCACTGTTCTAAGTCCTGGGGTAGATACGAGGTAATCAGGTTGCCCCACATAGGGCTCCACAGTTTTAATCGCCAGATGAGGTAACTGAGGCCCAGAGAAGTGAAGTGACTTGCCCAAGGTCACACAGTTGCCAAGTGGCAGAGCCGGGATTAGAACCCTCGACCTCTGACTCCCAAGCCCGGGTTCTTTCCACTAAGCCATGCTGCTTCTCATAAGGAGCCTACAGTCTAGAAGGAGATGTTACCTGGTCCAGGTGTAACTGCCCACCTTTAGGAAACTCCCATTCCTTGCACGCAAGGCTTGGGCTCTTGCCGACTCCCGTGTGAAGGATCGTGCCCACGGTAGGACTCTCTGCAGCCTACCCTATATGTCTTCCGCACAAACTCCTCCAAGAGGCCTTCCCTGACTAAGCCCTCCTTTCCTCTTCTTCCTCTCCCTTCTGCGTCACCCTGACTTGCTCCCGTTTTTCATCCCCCCTCTCAGCCCCCAAACACTTACGTACCTATCTGCAATTTATGTTATTTATATTAATGTCTGGCTCCCCCTCTAGACTATAAGCTCACTGTGGGCAGGGAATGTGTCTGTTTATTGTTATATCGGACTTTCCCAAGTGATTAGTATAGTGCCTGGCACATAATAAGCATTTAAGTTCATTACGGGTAAGGAATGTATCATATTGTTATATATTGTACTCTCCCAAGAACTTAGTACAGTGCTCTGCACGTAGTAAGTGCTTAATAAATATGACTGACCGATCGATCAACCAACACCTTTAAAAAAAACCCCAACAACCCTCTGCCGACTGAAAAACACACCCCCGGATCTACTTTCCTTGCGTATTCATTTCCACGAATAAGCAAGCAGGGACATAGTTATTCTGCTTATTAATAGCTGAGGTAACACGAGTCATGTAGGGTTTAGAACACGGGCAGCACACTGACAGCCTGGCCAGAGTGAAGGAGGGTTGATTACATTTTGAAAGGTCACAGTTGAGAAGTTTTGACTAGTTTCCTGTCCCCACTGAAAAAGCAACATCATGAATGTCCTGGAATTCATATGCATATCCATATGTCAGACACGGGTAGGTGTGACATATGAAAAGGAATAAGCAAGATCAGCAGGTAACTAGCTCCCCGGATATCTGAGTAGCCCCGACTTTGTGGAAACAGAGTCCCAGGAGTTCTCGGTTTGACCCAAGAACCCACAGAAACCAGGTCACTGTCAGTAATGTCACCTTTCCACTCAAAGCAACACAGTAGGTTGAAAAAAAAAAAACACCCAAAAGAGATCAGATAGGAATCCCTTCCATGATTTCTTCCTCTGGGTCTTTTTCATTCCTTTGCCTATTCCCTCTGAACAAAGTGACTGGGACGCTGTCACAACAGTGGGATCTATTGCTGACAGATAGCTACATCTTCTGAAGAAAGGTTTGCTGTTGGCCCAAATACATGAAGACAAAACAGAAGAGCAGGCAAAAAGGACATGGAGAAAAGAAACGAACTGGAAAGTGTGAGTAAACGGATAAAAATAGTGCCTTCCCTCGGTGTCTAAAAGAAAAATAAGTTAGTTTTGTAGAAAAGATTCTTTAAATGACTGCAAACCGGCAGGAATGAGAATAGCATATTCCGGATTTTCCAGACGAGACCAAAAGAACAGACCTAACTGTATATAAAACTGATATTATTGAAGAGCTCCTAAATATTGATATGGAAGAGATGCCTTCTCCATGTCTGTTTGGGTTTTTTTGTATGGTATTTGTTAAGTGATAACTATGTGCCAGGCACTTTAATAAGCATTTAGGAGAGCATGATGTAACAGAGTTGGTAGACACGTTACCTGACCGAGGCAAGCTTACAGTCTAATAATAATAATAATACTAATAATGGTATTTTTTAAGTGCTTACTAAGTGCCAGGCACTATACTAAGCGCTGGGGTGGTATACAAAGCAAATCGGTTTGGACACGGCCCCTGAACCACAAGGGGCTCACCGTCAATCCCCATTTTACAGATGAGGTAACTGAGGCACAGAGAAGTGGAGTGACTTGCCCGAGGTCACCCAGCAGACAAGTGGCAAATCAGGATTAGAACCCATGACCTTCTGAGTCCCAGGCCCACGCTCTATCCAGTACACCCTGCTGCTTCTTTTTGCCAGGAATATCAGTATCTAATAACAAATACAACCCTCATCTGCCAAATGTGGTTTAAGACTTTGGGGCCTTTGTGGAACAGGGACCGCAAAGAACCCGTTACATTTTATCTTCCCCAATACTTAGTACAGTGCCTGGCACACAGTAAGGGCCGAAAAAATACCTTTAAAAAAGAAAAAAAGATTCTTTAAGCACAACAAAAGACGGGAGAATTTCGGAGTAAATGGGGCAGTCGGGATAAAGAGCAGATAGCTGCTCAGTGTAGTCTTTAGGTAAGTGTTGACTGAGGAAGATTTTAGAGAAACCCCTGCTTCCTCCTGTATTTTGTAGCAGACAGAAGAGGAGGGATGACCACCCAGGTTGCTTTAGGACCAAACTGACCATCTTGATGCAAACACATCGCCAGGATCGGATTGCATTCACCTGACAGTTGGGGAAGAACTCCGAGGGGAAAACTGCAGCACTCCTGACAAGAGTGTGATACCTATTTTTACAAATGGCCACTGTACCAGAGGCTTAGTGGATGGCCAGAGAAACACCCACATGCGACAAACGTTTCGGGAGAGAGCCTGGGAATCATGGACCCATAAGTGTCACTTTTATATCTGGCAAATAGGTCGACTCAGTTAAGGTTAAGATTAGTGAGCACTTAGAGAAAGATAACGCGGCTTTTCACCCTTCTCCTTAGACTGCGAGCCCTGCCTGGAACAGAGACCACGTCCGACCTGATTATCGAGGACCTATCCCAGCGTTTGGGAAGGTCGCTTGGAACGTTGGTAAGTGCTGGAGGATTCGACTGTAATCTCTAGCCTTTCATACTTAGAGAAGCAGCGTGGCTCAGTGGAAAGAACACGGGACTGGGAGTCAGAGGTCAAGGGTTCGAATCCCGGCTCCGCCACTTGTCAGCTGTGTGACTTTGGGCAAGTCACTTAACCTCTCTGTGCCTCAGTTACCTCACCTGTAAAATGGGGATGAAGACTGTGAGCCTCACGTGGGACGACCTGATTACTCTGTATCTACCCCAGCACTTAGAACAGTGCTCTGCACATAGTAAGCGCTTAACAAATACCAACATTATTATCATTATTACTTGACCTCTAGACTGTATGCTCCTTGTGGGCAGGGAATGAGCGGCATCTCCTAACGGATAGAGCAGGGGCTTGGGAGTCAGTAGGACCTGGGTCCTAATCCCAGTTCTGCCACTTGTCTGCTGCGTGGTCTCGGGCAAGTCACTTCACTTCTCTGGGCCTCGGGTCTCTCATCTGTAAAATGGGGATTGAGACTGTGCGCCCCAAATGGGACCTGGGCTGTGTCCAGCTTGATTAGCGTTTATCTACCTCAGCGCTTACAACAGAGCCTGGCCCAGAGTAAGCGCCGAACAGATACCATAAAAACAAAACAAAACTGCAAGAGGGAGAGGCAGGGAGGAGAAGGAGGCAAGAATCGGGGAGCCGGGAGCCACGAGGGCTGAGGGAGAGATCGTCCAAATCGGCCCCCGAGGGGACAGTATCACTACAGAAGGAGAAGGGAGTCAAGTAGGGATTGCTATGGGGGTGAGGGTGGGGCAGGAACTGATGTGAGGATGAGGGGGCGGGAGCTTCGGCTAGCCCTTTATAGACTGGAATTATCCCTTATCTCATTGTCTCCTCCTGTCAGAAGGGAATGTGCAAGTGACAGAGGTCCCTTCCCTTTTCAGGAGCAGAAGGCAGGGGGGAGTCAGCTTTCAGCCAGTGTCCTCCAATTTCCAATCTGAAATTGGCAATCCCAAGGGAGGGGCAAGGGTACACCTGGATAGGCAGCACCCCTCAAAATCTGGAAAACTGCAAGTTCATCCTTGAGGCTGTAGGATTGTTGTGGGCAGGGAGCGTGTCTACCAATTCCGTTCTATTGCACTCTGCCCTGTGAACTCTTCACCTAGTAAGCGCTCAGTAAATACCGTTGGTTGACTTGCGATTTTTTTTCCGCTAATGGAAGAATCACTCTAACGTACATATGATCCATTAGATGGGAAGCTCTTTGAGAGCAGGGATCATGTCTACCAACTCTATTGTACTCCCCCCAAGAACCTACCGCCGTGCTCTGCACACAGTAAGCACTCAATCGATACCACGGATTGACCGGTTTAAAAGGATTCATGGAATACCCACACAGCACTTGTTCCCCTGAAGGACACGGAAGGCACCGGAGAGTCACTACACAAAGTCAAGCTGAAACTCCCCGAACTCGAGAGCAGAGCCCCAAACTGTCCCTGACTTCACTTTGCAGCCTAAAACCCAGCAAAATCAATGACCCAACTATTCTTAGATCCTCCAAACAAAATGCCAGGTGAGTGATTTTTGCTTCCTCCCAACTCCCGGGCGTGTTAATTCTGTGAATAGTGAAAAAGCTTCAGGGCTTGCTGAAAAATGCCAGCCTTGGCAGGAATTCAGTTCACCAGAAAATGTCCTTCAGAACAAAATGAAAAGTCAAATCACAAGCCAAGGGAAGAATGAGAAGAAAAATCCCAAATGTTGGATGTCCACGAGGACAGATAGCCTGAAGTTCCTCCACGCAGCTGGGGGGGTCCCTCTCAATCGATCCATAATTATTGAGCACTCACCGTGTGCAGAGCACTGTACTAAGCAATTGGGAGGGTACAACAGAGTAGAGGTTATGGATGGGGCAGGTTGCCAGGAGGGGTTGGCGTGGCCTAATGGATAGAGCTCGGGCCTGGGAGTCAGAAGGACCTGGATTCTAATCCCCGTTTTGCCCTTGTTTGCTGTGTCACTTGGGGCAAGTCATTTAAATTCTCTCTGCCTCAGTTCTCTCATCGTAAAGTGGGGAGTAAGACCGTGAGCCTCGTGTGGGACAGGGACTGCCTCTGACCTCACTTGATTGTATCTATATCAGCGCTTAGCACAGTGCCTGGCACTCAGTAAGCACTTAACAAAGGCCACAGTTATTATCATTATTAGACATAAACTGCTTATAAAATCGGGAGCAGGAGGAAGAATGAGGGTGCCACTGAAAGTGGTACAAATAAGTCAGGAGGAGAGAGCTGGATATATTCATGCCCCTGAATAAATTCATTCCACGTACCGTTGAATATACATATGCTCATAAGTGCTGAGATGGTGTAAATTCCTAAGAGCTCATGGTCTTATGTTCTTCAGGGACCTCAGACGAACTCTGCTGCCAAACAGCTAGATCTCAAGTGCAAAAAAACCCACAGTCACACGATGATAATTAACGAATCGGGGACTTAAAAAACTCAAGCCAAAACCAAACCTCCGCGGAGATGTTCTGGATGGAACGGATTCCATCGATCGCATCGGGCCGGTTCTGTTTCCAAAGAATAATTGCTTATAATTAGGGAAGAGGGTCCCCCCCGTTTATGTGTTCCAGGGGTGGGAGTGCAAATCTCTCCGAGGTCGATCCGATCGAAAGCTGGCCCTGCCCTTGGATCACCTTGAAGTGGGAAGTGTCCTAAACATTATTATTTTTATGGTTATTATTATTAGAGATGATAATAGGTATTTGGTAAAGACTTATTATGCGCCTAAGCACTGGGGTAGATACAAGATCGTCATGTCTCATTTGGTAGGAGGGAGAACGGGAACTGAATCTCCATTTTGCAGGTGAGGGAACTCAGCCCAGAGAAGTGAAGTGACTTGCCCGAGGTCACACAGCGGATAAGTGGTGGAGTCAGCATCAACATCCAGGTCCTCTGACTCCCAGATTCGTGCTCTTTCCACTAGGCCACACTGCTTCTCTGCATTAGGAAGAAACCCAGGTAAAAAGTACTCTGCTTTGCCATATTCGGCCCAGCTCGGAGCAGGAGCAATAAAGGATAAAACAAAAGGGAGGAGAATTTTTTTAGGGGTTCGGGTCGCTTCCGGGCCAGGAGTCTTCGGTACCCGAGGGGTCAAGCAAGGGGGATGGAGCTTTGGGTTAGTTCTCTCAGATTCCCAGTTGGCCACGAACAAGTCAGAATTATTGGCTGGAACTCTAAGACCCAGTGAGAAGCAGCATGGCCTAGTGGATAGAGCTCAGACCTGGGAATCAGAAGGGCCTGGGTTCCAATCCCTGCTTTGTCACTTAATAATAATAATAATGTTGGTATTTGTTAAGTGCTTACTATGTGCAGAGCACTGTTCTAAGCGCTGGGGTAGACACAGGGGAATCAGGTTGTCCCACGTGGGGCTCACAGTCTTAATCCCCATTTTACAGATGAGGGAACTGAGGCACAGAGAAGTTAAGTGACTTGCCCACAGTCACACAGCTGACAAATGGCAGAGCTGGGATTCGAACTCATGAGCCCTGACTCCAAAGCCCGTGCTCTTTCCACTGCGCCACGCTGCTTCTCGAGAGAGAGAGAGAGAGAGCACTTCTCTGCTGTGTGACCTTGGGTAAGTCGCTTCATTTCTCTGGGCCTCAGTTACCTCATCTGGAAAATGGGGATTAAGACTGTGAGTCCCACATGGGACAGGGACTGTGCCCAACCTAATTAGCTCGTATCTCTCCCAGGGCTTAGTACTGTACTTGGCACACAGTAAGCGCTTAACGAATACCATAAAAAAATCATAATATCCCTGCAACCTGAGGGAAAAAGGAAAGAGCTACTTCAGCAGGAAACAGTAAACGGATAAGGCTAAATAGAGGAGACGAGGGAGACGGAGAGGGAAGGGGAAAGGAAGGCAGGAGGGAGAGAAAAAGGAGGGGTGAAGGGTTGAGGGAGGGGATGAAAAGAATGCACTGGGGAATCTCTCTGGAGCTCGGGCAGGAAGAAATTCATCTCAAGCTTTGTCCGACGGGAACTAAGTGAACCGCGTTTAGACTCCGTTCTGGGACATTCAAACGGCCGTCCTCCCCGCGGTCAGTTTATTCCCTGCTGTAGAGCTGTCCGTGTTGATTTAGGGGGTATCGACCAAGTAAGTGGTGATTACTCTGCGCACTCGGAAAGACCTAATATATATGGTATATCTGATCCCGGGCCCGTGCTCTATCCGGAGTCCAGAGAGCCAGCTTCCCGGCGGTGTTCCTCCGTGCAGCTAACAACCTCCGCCCTCGAACCTTCCCTTCTCCACCCGAAGTACCGGCCGGTGGGATTTCTCCGGCCTGGGTGCCCGACTCAGATTCGGAACCCTCAGGAAGTAGAAGGCCTGTTTCTCGGGGTGGGTAGAGCAGCGATACAGCTTAGTGGATAGAGCACGGGCCTGGGAGGCAGAAGAACCTGGGTTCTAATCCTGGCTCTGCCACTTGTCTGCTGGGTGACCCTGGGCAAGTCACTACACTTCGCTGTACTTCAGGTCTCCCATCTGTAAAACGGGCAGTAAGACCGTGAGCCCCAGTGGAACAGGGATTGTATCCAACCTGATTAGCTTGTAACCACCCCAGCGCTTAATACAGTGCCTGGCACATAGTAAGCACTTAACAAATACCACAGTTATTATTATTAATAATATCCAATGCCCCCCCCCCCACACACACACAGACACACCCCTAAAAGTGCTTGCAGAGAGGCCTGAAGGGGAAAGATTAAGCTGGGTCGTTTCCTCCCCTACACATTGTTTTGTGGTGAAGCGAAAGCTGTTTTCAGGACTCTGAGCAAGCCGAAGCTCGGCTTCAGGGTGAGCGTCCCCTTTCCCTGGGCTACATTTAGCACCCACGGATGGCCTCGAGGCCCAGCCTCCCCTCAGCGCTGGCCAACGCTGCTTCCTTATCAAAGCTCCTTCGTCCTGCGACGCTTTCTCCATAAATAGACAAAGAGAAACGCAGGCAGTCTGGAGGAGATAAAACACGGGTACATCTTCCGATTCCAAGGCGACTGCTTCTGAGCGGGTCGGGTCCGAGGTTCGGGACATTTGGAGGCGCTCTATGCACTGGCTCCTGCAATCTCGGGATTCGTTTCATTCCTCAATCAGTCTATCTGCGTGTGATAGACCCTGCTGGGTGCTAAACACTGTTTTAAGCTCTTGAGAAGTAGCGCGTCTTAGCTGAGAGGGCACAGGCCTGAGAGTCGGGGGCCTGGGTTCTAATCCCCACTCTGCCACTTATCTACCGTGTGATCTTGGGCAAATCGCTTCGCTTCTCTGGGCCTCAGTTCCCTCATCTGCAAAATTGGGATTCATTACCTGTTCTCCCTCCTACTTAGACCGTGAGCCCCAAGTGGGACCTGATCATCCTGTATCTACCCTGGCGTTTAGTACAGTACTTGACTCGTAGTCACTTCGCTTCTCTGTGCCTCAGTTACCTCATCTGTAAAATGGGGATTAACTGTGAGCCTCCCGTGGGACAACCTGATTCCCCTGTATCTACCCCAGCGCTTAGAACAGTGCTCTGCACATAGTAAGCGCTTAACAAATACCAACATTATTAAGCGCTGAGAAGCAGCGTGGCCTAGTGGAAAGAGCATGGGCCTGGGAGTCACAGCTCCACCACAAGTCTGCTGTGTGACCTTGAGCAAGTCACTTCACTGGGCCTCAGTTACCTCATCTGTAAAATGGGGAGGAAGGTGAGCCCATGTGGGACAGGGACTGTGTCCAACCTAATTAACTTATGTCTACTCCAGTGGTCGGTACATAGTAAGCGCTTAACAAGTACCAGTATTATCACTTAAAGACCACAATTATTATTACTATTGCAGAAGCAAGGCCCACGCTGCCTATCTTCAAGAAGCTCACGATCAAATCGGAGAGAAAGACAAATAGTGGGAGCTGGAGGAAGAACACGGGTAAAATGGGTAGATGACCGAGGTTGAAATAAGAGTAGTGTGAATATACGCCCGGATGAGGTAGCAGAAGAAATACATGCTGAAGGTGAGTATAAATATATAAACGCCAAGGTCCACCTTGCCCCCCTCAGCAGGTGGGTTGACAAGACTTAGGGTATTGGAAATTAATCAGGGAAAGTTTCACGGTGGAGGTGGGGTTTGGGGAGGGTTGGACTGGCAATTGGTGGGGAAGGAATTCCGGGCTGGGGAAACAGAATGAATAAGGGGTCGGAAATGGGGACGGGATCCCAACCACTGGCAAAGCCCCGCCTGGAGGATGCCTCTGAAACCTGGCACTGCCTCAGCAGAAACCATTCATCCATTCATTCATTTGTCTTTATTGAGCGCTTACCGTGCGCAGAGCACTGTACTGAGCACTTGGGAGAGTACCTTATAACAATAAGTAGACACATTCCCCGCCCACAGTGAGCTTATAGTTGGCATTTATTAAGCGCTTACTATGTGCAGAGCACTGTTCTAAGCGCTGGGGTAGATAGAGGGTAATCAGGTTGTCCCACGTGAGGCTCACAGTTAATCCCCATTTTCCAGATGAGGTAACTGAGGCAAAGAGAAGTTAAGTGACTTGCCCACAGTCACACAGCTGACAAATAGCAGACCCGGGAGTCGAACTCATGACCTATGACCCCGAAGCCCAGGCTCTTTCCACTGAGCCACGAGAAGCAGCGTGGCTTAGTAGAAAGAGCACGGGCTTGGGAGTCAGAGGTCATGGGTTCTAATCCCAGATCCTCCACTTGTCAGCTGTGTGCCTTTGGGCATGCCATTTAACACTTCTCTGTGTCTCAGTTACCTCATCTGAAAAATGGGGATGAAGACTGTGAGCCCCACATGGGACAACCTGATTATCTTGCATCTCCCCCAGTGCTTAGAACAGTGCTTGGCACATAGTAAGCACTTTACAAATACCATCATTATTACTATTAGAAGGGGAGACGGACAATAGAAATGAATAAATTACAGGAGGGTTCATAAGTGCTGTGGAGCTGGGAGGGGGGATGAATAAAGGGAGCAAATCAGGGTGACACAGAAGGGATTCCCATATAGATACAGGACTGTGAGCCCGTCACTGGGCAGGAATTGTCTCTATCTGTTGCCCAATTGACATTCCAAGCACTTAGTACAGTGCTCTGCACATAGTAAGCGCTCAGTAAATACTATTGAATGAATGAATGGACAACAAGGCAACAGGCCAATAGGCCAACAAGATCCCCTTCTGGCAAGAGAAAGAGAAGCGCTAGAATATTTCAGAAACGAGGGTCGAAGGAGAAGCGAACCGAGCTTGACGGGTGAAAGGTGAGGGAAGAAGAGGAGTGCGTGAAAATGGGAAGGGGTGGAAAACACAACAGAAAAAACCAGGTGATGGCGGTGAAACTAGGGGTTGCAGTGAGAAGGGGAAGATGGCTGAGGGGTGGATGGGGGCAGGAGAGACTATGTAGTGGGCAGGAGAAATAAGCCTGAGGAGGAGGTTACGGTCAGACGCCATTCTGTCACCACCAAGCAGCTGCTCTGGACTCCAGAGTTCTGCTCTCTGTGTTCCTACACAACCCCCGCGGTGAGGTCGCAACCCCAGAGAAAAAGAAAACAGCATCAGATAGAGAGCTTTCGCAGACAGAAGAGGATGGAAGAAAAAAAGGAAAATAGCAATAATGATGGGCTAGAGGATATGCATAATATCTGGAATGTATCTACCGTTTTTGTCCCCACAGCGTTTTCCCATCAGTCGTGCCATTTAATCTTCACCACGGCCCCCGGGAGGGAGAGGGAGGGAGGCATTTTACGGATGAGGAAACTGAGGAGCAGAAAGTTTAAGCGCCTTGCCCGGAGTGATCCAGCAGACCCGCCAACTCCCGGACCCATACTCTTCTTGTCGGGAGTCCTAATGACCTTGAGCTAAGTCAGGCCTAGCCAGGAGGGGGGATCAAATTATTGGAGCTGGAGGCATTTTCACCGGAGATTTGCAAATTGTTCACCCACATGCCGCCGTTGGGGGTTTCTATGGAGCGTGAAGTTTAAGAAGCTACAGTGAGTACTTCTATGCCATTTTCCCAATTAAAATGTATACTCCATGCGGGCAGGGAGAGTATCATTTCTTTGATTTGTACTTCCCGAACCCTCGGGACGATACATTACACCCTAGCGATGCTATTTCTTCGACTAATACAACTAAGCTAAGATTCCTACTGCATTCCCTCTAGACTTGTCAGCTCACTATGGGCCGGGAACCTGCCCGCTAATTCTTCTGTATCGTACTCTCCCAAGTGCTTAGTACACTGTTCTTCACATAGTAAGTGTTCAATAAATACCACTGATTGATTCCCATATTTGGTTGGCCACCTGTAGCTTACGGCCTATTTAAAAAAAGTAAGGTCCAGAAGAAGTTTTCAGGATAGCTACCTCATAATTTTCTATATCTTAATGATCGGCAGATAAAACCAGGATCCGGCACCCTTCCCGCGGTGCTTTCATCGGAAGGGCATGGCAGAGTTTTTCTGCAGGTTGAAAGGCAGGGATGGAGCAAGCAAGAAGCAAGGATCAAGAGTACAGAGCAGAAAGATTGCGAAAAGGAACTTAAAATTATTTGCCACACACCAGGGTTGTTGGGAAGGAAAGGTGGAAACGGGAGACGCGGAGCAGGTGTAAAGCTTAATCAATCAACCAATCAATCAGTCGTATTTATTGAATGCTTACTGTGTGCAGAGCACTGTACTGAGCGTTTGGGAGAGTACACTATACCAGATACATTCCCTGCCCACAACGAACTTACAGTCTAGAGGGGACACTAAACTCCTTCTCTATTTTCCTGCTACTTATAAATTATTTTAATGTCTGTCTCCCCTCCTCTTTAAAGAGATTCTTGAGGACGTTCAGTAAGGGGGACAGGCGCAGAAGGAACCCTAAAAATTAATTATTATTATACTTGTTAAGCGCTCACTATGTGCCAAGCACTGTTCTAAGCGCTGGGGTAGATACAAGTTATTCAGGCTGGACACAGTTCCTGTCCCCCCGGCGTTCATATTCTTAATCCCCGTTTTACCGATGAGGTAACAGAGGCCCGGAGAAGTGAAGCGACTTGCCTAAGGTCACACAGCAGACCTGTGGCAGAGCCAGAATTTGAACTCAGATCCCCTTGACTCCCAGGTCCGTGCTCTAGCCGCTAAGCCACGCTGCTTCTGGTTGAACTGGGGAGGGGTTGTTGGGTGACATAGATCACAGTAGCTACCAAGACAACGTATGGGGCAAGGCCAGAATGTCAGAACAGGGCTGTGGTTCAAATAAGTTCCGAACATTTTTTTTAATGGCATTTATTAATCGATCGATCGATCAGTGGTATTTACTGAGCACCTATTATGTGTAGAGCCCTGTATTAAGTGCTTGATAGAGTAGCAGCGTGGCTCAGCGGAAAGAGCACGGGTTTGGGAGTCAGAGGTCGTGGGTTCTAATCCCGGCTCTGCCACCTAGCAGCGGTGTGACCTTGGGAGAGTCAATTAACTTCTCTGTGCCTCAGTTACCTCATCCGTAAAATGAGGATTAAGACTGTGAGCCCCACGTGGGACAACCTGATCATCTTGTACACCCCCAGTGCTTAGAACAGTACTTGATACATAGTAAGCGCTTAACAAATGCCATCATTATTATTACAACAGAGCAGAAATAGCACTTTCCCTGACCATTCAATAGTATTTATTGAGCGTTTACTATGTGCAGAGCACTGTACTAAGCGCTTGGAATGTACAATTCAGCAACAGATAGAGACAATCCCTGCCCAGTGACGGGCTCACAGTCCAATCAGGGGAGACAGACGGACAAAAACAAGACAACGTCATCAGGTTGTCCCACGTGGGGCTCACAGTCTTCATCCCCAGATGAGGTAACGGAGGCTCAGAGAAGTTAAGTGGCTTGCTCAAAGTCACACAGCTGATAAGTGGCGGAGCCGGGACAGGCGCCAGGCACTGTACTAAGCGCCGGGGCGGATACAAGAAAATCGGGTTGGACACAGCCCCCGTCCCACGTGGGGCTCACAGTCCCGATCCTTATTTTACCGATGAGGAAACTGAGGCACATAGACGTTAAGTGACTTGCCCAAGGTCCCACAGCAGACAAGTGACTGAGTCGGGATTAGAACCTATGACTCTCTGACTCGCAGGCCCGGGCTCTAGGCACTAGGCCATCCTCCTCCTCACCCGTTTTTGGTCCTGAAGTTTGAGGATCGAGGTTTATCCGTTGTTTTAGGCAAGGGACTCCTCATTAGTCTGCAAGTTCCTCGAAGACAAGGACTGTATCTTCCACTTTCATTTTATGCTCCCAAGGGCCCTAAAGCGGCGCTCTGCACACACAGCAGGTGCTCAATAGAGCCTTCCGAGCAGAGCAGACGCTCAATCGATGGCGCCTCCTTGCCCCCGACATAAGCACCGGGGTAGATACGAGGTAATGAGGTTGGACACAGTCCCTGTCCCGCGTGGGGCTCACGGTCTTAATCCCCATTTTACAGATGAGGAAACTGAGGCACAGAGAAGCGAAGTGACTTGTCCAAGGTCACACAGCTGACAAGCGGCGGAGCCGGGATCAGAACCCAGGTCCTTCCGACTCCCGGGCCTGTGCTCCGTCCACTAGATCACATTTAAAGGTGCTTGCTAGTTTCTCTTTCTGCCTGACCTTCGATAACCTTGGATGTGTTATTGGCTTGGGGTCGAATCAGCATATTTAGGTAATGGGGCAAAATGAGAAATATGCGCAGGTAAAGATGAATTACTGACAACTTTGCTACCTCTAAGACCAATCACAATTATAACAGTGGCGTTAATGAAACGCAACGTGCTTATGGACAAAAGAATCAGGTCGGACACAGTCCCCGTGCCACTCGGGGCTCACAGTTTAAAAGGTAAGGAGAGTAGATATATCATCTCCATTTTAGAAATGAGGAAACTGAGGCCCAGAGGGTTAAATGACTTGCTCAGAGTTAGGACTAGAACCCCAGGTCTCCTGACTCTCGGGCCCCACGCTTTTACCACTCTGCAACTCTGCCTCCAGAGAGCTATTCATTTCACTCATCTGCAGCCCCCTCCACTCCGCAGAAAGTGCCCTCTTTAAGGTCACGGACTGATCTCCTTCTGGCCTAACCCAAAAGCCTCTAACTCCATCCTAATCCTCAGTGACTTCTCGGCTGCCGTGGACCACCCCCTTCTCCCGGAGACACTATCTAGCCTTGGCTTCACTGACCCCGTCCTCTCCCGGTTCTCCTCCTACCCCTCTGGCCCCTCACTCTCAGTCTCTTCCGCGGACTCCTCCTCTGCCTCCTAACAGTGGGGGTCCCTCGAGGCTCAGTGCCGGGTCCCCTTCTCTTCTCCATCTACACCCGCTCCCTTGGGAACCTCATTTGCTTCCGTGATTTCAACACTGATGATTCCCAAAGGTTCCTCTCCAGCCGTGGCGTCTCTCCAGTCCCGCATTTCCTCCCGCCTCGGGGACATCTCTACTCGGCTGCCCTGCCGACGTCTCAAACTTAACGTGTCCGAAACAGAACTCCTCATCTTCCCGCTCAAACTCCAGTCTCCTCAAGACTTCCCTCCGGTGACACAGGCCACTCTCACTGGCCTCGTCTCACAAGCCCACAGCCTTGGCCTCATCCTCGGTTCCTCTCTCTCATTCAACTCGCATATGGTGACTTTGCCACCAATCCAAATCTCTAGACTCCACCCCTCACTCTCCGCTCAAACTGCTGCCAAGCTGATCCAAGTACAGATCATATCCTATCTTGACCACCGCATCAGCCTCCCGCCTCTTCCCTCTCCAGTTCGGTCCATTCATTCATTCAATAGCATTTATCGAGCGCTTTCCGTGTGCAGAGCATTCATTCATTCAATAGTATTTATTGAGCGCTTACTATGTGCAGAGCACTGTACTAAGCGCTTGGAATGAACAAGTCGGCAACAGATAGAGACGGTCCCTGCCGTTTGACGGGTTTACGGTCTAATCGGGGGAGACGGACAGACGAGAACGATGGCGATAAATAGAGTCGAGGGGAAGAATGTCTCGTAAAAACCGATGGCGACTAAATAGAATCGAGGCGATGTACATTTCATTAACAAAATAAATAGGTTAATGAAAATATATACAGTCGAGCGGACGAGTACGGTGCTGTGGGGATGGGAAGGGAGAGGGGGAGGAGCAGAGAGAAATGGGGGGAAAAGAGGGTTAAGCTGCGGAGAGGTGAAGGGGGGTGGTAGAGGGAGTAGAGGGAGAAGAGGAGCTCAGTCTGGGAAGGCCTCTTGGAGCAGGTGAGTTTTAAGTAGGGTTTTGAAGAGGGGAAGAGAATCGGTTTGGCGGAGGTGAGGAGGGAGGGCGTTCCGGGACCGCGGGAGGACGCGGCCCGGGGGTCGACGGCGGGATGGGCGAGACCGAAGGACGGCGAGGAGGTGGGCGGCGGAGGAGCGGAGCGTGCGGGGTGGGCGGTGGAAAGAGAGAAGGGAGGAGAGGTAGGAAGGGGCAAGGTGATGGAGAGCCTCGAAGCCTACAGTGAGGAGTTTTTGTTTGGAGCGGAGGTCGATAGGCAACCACTGGAGTTGTTTAAGAAGGGGAGTGACATGCCCGGATCGTTTCTGCGGGAAGATGAGCCGGGCAGCGGAGTGAAGAATACACCGGAGCGGGGCGAGAGAGGAGGAAGGGAGGTCAGAGAGAAGGCCGACACGGTAGTCTAGCCGGGATACAACGAGAGCCCGTAGCAGTAAGGTAGACGTTTGGGTGGAGAGGAAAGGGCGGATCTTGGCGATATTGTAGAGGTGAAACCGGCAGGTCTCGGTAAGGGATAGGATGGGTGGGGTGAACGAGAGAGACGAGTCGAGGATGACACCGAGATCGCGGGCCCGAGAGACGGGAAGGACGGTCGTGCCATCCACGGTGATAGGGAAGTCTGGGAGAGGACCGGGTTTGGGAGGGAAGATGAGGAGCTCAGTCTCGCTCATGTTGACTTTTAGGTGGCGGGCCGACATCCAGGTGGAGACATCCCGGAGGCGGGAGGAGATGCGAGCCCGAAGGGAGGGGGAGACGACGGGGCCGGAGATGTAGATCTGCGGGTCATCTGCGTAGAGATGGTAGTCAAAGCCGTGAGAGCGAATGAGTTCACCGAGGGAGTGAGTGTAAATGGAGAACAGAAGAGGGCCGAGAACTGACCCTTGAGGACTGTACTGAGCACTGCACTGTACTGAGACTGTACCAGATCACTGTACTAAGCGCTTGGAATGTACAATTCGGTAACAGATAGAGACAATCCCCGCCCAATAACGGGCTCACGGTCTAAATGGGGGAGACAGACAGCAGTCCGTGTCTCTCCCCTCCTCAGAAGCCTCCAATGATTGACTGCCCAACCACCTCTCCCGAAACTCCTCACCATCAGCCTTAAAACACTCCTTACCTACCTCACCTCATTGATCTCCAACTCCAACCCAGCCGGCACTCACCGCTCCATCAACTCCAACCTGCTCTCCGTACCTCAATCTGTCAAATCCCACCACCGGACCTCTTTTCCTCCCCCCTTTCGTATCCAGCAAACCGCCTCTCTCCCCATCTTCAAATCCATCTAAAATCACGTCTCCTCCACCGGGCCTTCACAAACTAAGCCCTCGCTTCCCTGTTTAAACCCTCCCTTCTGCGTCACTTATGGATTTGAGTCTGTTCCCCTTGAGTGCTTTGAAATGCATCCTTTTCCCGGTCCCCTAGCACTTAATAACAATAATAATAATAATAATAATAATAATGATGATACTTGTTAAGCACTTACTACGTGCCAAGCACCGTTCTAAGCTCTGGGGCAGATACAAGTTAATCGGATTGGATACGGTCCCGTTCCACAGTGGGACTCACAGTCTTCACCCCCATTTTGCAGATGAGCGAACTGTGGCCACGTCCATCCGAAATTCATTTTAACGTCCATCTCCTCCAGTCTGTGAACTCCCTGTAGGCAGGGATCACCTACACCTACACCTTCGTATCGTACTCTCTCAAGCCCTTATTACGGTACTCGGCCCCCGGTAAGCACTCAAAAAATATATCGATTTGAAAAAGGAGTTGGAACGGAGCGGGTGGGGGAGGAGAAGACGAGGCAGGAATGGATCATCATCATCGTCATCATCATCACGAAGCGCCATCGAGTCGTTTCCGATCCGTAGCGCCTCCACGGATAGACTTCCTCCAGGACGTCCTGTCCCCCGCCATAATCCACAGCCTCTCTAACGGTTCTTCCGCTACGGTTGCTACGAGCCCGTTGTCGGGTAGGGATCGTCTCTAACTATTGCCGAATAGTACTTTCCAAGCGCTCAGTACAGTGGTCTGCACACAGTAAGCGCTCCATAAATACGACCGAATGAATGAAAGATCGAATGGTCTCCATCCATCGAGCCGCCGGCCTGCCCCTCCCACATTTTCCCTGGACTTTTCCTAGAATCACTGTCTTCTCCAGAGAATGAGTCCTCCTGATCACGTGTCCATAATGGGCTAATCTAAGTCGAGTCACCTGGCCTTCCAAAGACCACCCTGGCTTAATCTGCTCCGAAAGCCATCTGTTTGTTTTTCGGGCAGTCCATGGCATTTGCAAAATTCATAAGGAAAGCACCTCCTTGCGTATAATGCCCATAAATGGTCCCTCCATATAGGAGAACCACAGTCGCCCAGAACCAGATCTCCCGTCCCGTCTCCCGGGAGTTGCCGCGGCACGCTGCCGGCTGGGCTTTTAGGAGAACGTCCGGAAAGACTTCCAGAACTAAACGGGGAGTCGGCCCGACCCCGCGGCCCTCGGCAGCGCGAGGGCCTGGAGGAGGGCTGGGGTTCGAGGTTGGACCAAGAGCCGGAGCAAGTCGGCTTCGAGTGGCAAGGGCCGCTGAAATTCAAGACTCCCAAGCGAATCCCTCGCGTAAACAAGATAAGCGGGTCACAAGGAGTCGGTCAGTGGTGGGAGGAATGAGGGAACGGTGTGTCCTGACGATAGCAAGACCCGTCACTCCAAGGGACGGGCTTCTTGGCTCTGGAGGTGGCTTCCGGGGCCAACCGGTGCTGGGGGTGGGTGAGGGGCGGGGGGCGGGGAGGGTAAAGGACCTGCAAACCCCGTCGGCGGTCACTTTCCAAGCCCCTTCCCCCGTTCCCCTCCAACCCCCTTCTTTGCAATAGAGCAAGGTTGTGGGGAAGCTCAAAGAGTGGCAACCCGGAGGCCAGCTGGGAGGGGACATGGGGCCACTGGGAGGGAGAGAGAGGGAGGAGAGGGGGCAACTGGGAGGGAAAGAGAGGGAGGAGGGAAGGAAGAGGAGGAGGAGAAGGGGGAGGAAGGAAAAGGAGGGAGAAGGGAAGGAAGAAGAAGGAAGGAGGGAGGGAGGAGAAGGAGAGGGAAGGAAAGGGGAGGAAAAGGAGGGAAGAGAAGGGAAGGGAAGAAGAGGGAAGAAAGAGGGAGGAGAAGGGGGGGGAGGGAAGAAGGAGGAGGGAGGAGAAGGGGAGGGAAGAAGAAGAAAGAAGGAGAGAGGGGAAGGGAAGGGAAAGAAAGGAAAGGGGAGGGAAGAAGAAGGAAGAGGGAGGGAGGAGAAGGGGAGGGAAGGGAAGGAGAGGAAAGGGGAGGGAAGAAGAAGCAAGAAGGAGGGAAGAAGAAGGAAGAAGGAGGGAGGAGAAGGGGAGGGAAGGAAAGGAAAGGGGAGGGAAGAAGAAGCAAGAAGGAGGGAAGAAGAAGCAAGAAGGAGGGGGGGAGAAGAAGGAAGAAGGAGGGAGGAGAAAGGGAGGGGAGGAAAGGAAAGGGGAGGGAAGAAGAAGGAAGAAGGAGGGAAGAAGAAGGGGAGGGAAGGGAAGGAAAGGAAAGGAAAAGGGAGGGAAGAAGAAGCAAGAAGGAGGGAAGAAGAAGGAAGAAGGAGGGAGAAGGGGAGGGAAGGGAAGGGAAGGAAAGGGGAGGAAAAGGAGGGAAGAGAAGGAAGAAGTAGGGGGGGAGGGAGGAGACGAGGAGGGAGGAAAGGGGAGGGAAGAAGAAGGAAGAAGGAGGGAAGAGAAGGGAAGGGGAGAAGGAAGAAGGAGGGAGAAGGGGAGGGAAGGAAAGGGAGGGAGGAGAAGGGAAGAAGGGTGGAAAGGGAGGGAGGAGGAGAGAGAGGGAGGGAAGGACGGGGAGTGGGAGGGAGAAGGGGAGAAGGAAGAGGAGGGAAGGGAGAGGAAGGGGGAAAACTTTAGGAGGAAGGGAAGAGGCGAGGAGGGGAAGGGGAAGCAGGTGAGAAGAGCGGGCAAGTGGGCGCTACCTCCCGTCCGACTCGTCCTCGGTTTCGGCCGCTGTGTCCTCCTCCTCGTCCTCCTCCTCCTGGTGGTCCTCCTCCTCCTCCTCCTCGTCCTGGGGGTCCTCCCGGGGGTCCCCGCGCTCGGCCAGCTCGTCGTCGTGGTGGCCGTCCATCCCCCCGCCCGGCAGGCCCCGCACCGGACCCCCCGCACCGCTCCGCACCGCACCGCCCGAGGCTCCCGGCCCGGGACGGCCCCGCCTCCCCCCCCCCCCTCCCCCGGGGAGCACGTGGCATCGGGGGCCACGGGCCCTCCCGGGCCCCGCCCCCCGGCATGATCGCTGGGGGGGCGTGCAGGGAGAGGGGTGCACGTGGGTAGGTACGTACGTCTCGCTACACAGACACACACACGCACATATGCATATATCTATATCGACCTATATGTGTCGATAGATTGATAGATGGGTCTACAGAGAGAGATATATGCATAGATCTATATATTCCTATATAGGTAGATTAGGGATAGATAGATAGATAGATAGATAGATAGATAGATAGATAGATAGATAGATAGATAGATAGATAGATAGATGGATAGATGGATAGATGGATAGATGGATAGATGGATAGGTAGGTAGGTAGGTAGGTAGGTATGTAGGTAGGTAGGTAGGTAGGTAGGTAGGTAGGTAGGACGGACGGACGGACGGACGGACGGACAAACAGGACAGATAGGACAGATAGGTAGGTAGGTAGGTAGGTATGTAGGTAGGACAGACGGACAGATAGGACAGATAGGACAGATAGACAGACAGACAGACAGACAGACAGACAGACAGACAGATAGATAGATAGATAGATAGATAGATAGATAGATAGATAGATAGATAGATAGATAGATGGTAGGTAGATAGACAGATAGAGACAGGACAGAGAGATAGGACAGATAGATAGACAGAGACAGACAGGATAGATAGGTAGATAGATAGATAGATAGATAGATAGATAGATAGATAGATAGATAGATAGATCGATCGATAGATCGATAGACAGGGAGGGAGGGAGGTGGACAGACAGCTAGATAAGACCTGAGCCACCTCCCCTGGGCACCCTGCAGCCCCCCAGGGCAGGTTGCCTGTCCCCCCCAGCCTCGTCTCCAACTGGAATAATAATAAGGTTGGTATTCGTTAAGCACTTACTACGTGCCGAGCACTGCTCTAAGCGCCGGGGTAGATACAGGGTCGTCGGGTTGTCCCACGTGGGGCTCGCGGTTTTAATCCCCGTTTGACCGACGAGGTCGCCGAGGCGCGGAGAAGTGAAGTGACTTGCCCGAAGTCATACAGCCGACCGGTGGCGGAGTCGGGATCGGAACTCGCGACCTCTGACTCCCGAGCCGGGGCTCTTTCCACTGAGCCACGCTAGAAGGCCCTCCGGCCTGGCCCCCCAGCCAGCTCCGCTTTGGGCGAGGCCCCGCGCACCTCTCCGGGCGATGGGACTTGCGCTCCTCGGGAGCCGGCTGCACCGCCGGGGACGGGGACGGGGATTAGACTGTAAACCCATCGATGGCAGGGACTGTCTCTGTTGCCGGTTTGTACATTCCAAGCGCTCGGTACAGTGCTCTGCACATAGTAAGCGCTCAATAAATTCTATTGAATGAATGACAGTGACACGACCGGGACCGTCCCCTCCCTCCCTCCCGGCCCAGCGACGAGCCCGGCAGATCGCAGCAACTGAAAAGTTCGGCGGGGCTGAAAGTAAACCCCCCCGACCCGCCCACCTCGGCCTCCTTCGCCCTGAACCCTTTCCTTCCTTCTCCGTCCTCCCTTCCCTTTTCACCCCTGCCGGCCAAGAAAGCCCGCTCAGATGGGATTTGCCGAGAGCCTGCCGGGCGCGATGCGTTTACCCGTGCACCTGGGAAGCTACGAGCAGGAGACGCATTCCCTGCCCACCGGGATCTTATATTTTCAAAGGGTGTGGGGGCTGGGGGAACGGGACGTTTAATTGGAATAAATCGAACGTACACGTGCCATGTACATCTCCGGGTATAGATACGGAAGTGCAAGATGGAATCGGGCTGGGCTGTGGATAATTTGTCCGGAAAGGCCTCCTGGAAGAGAGGGGATTTTAGGGCTCTAAGGGGGAAAGGGCTGAGGCCTGGAAGATTCAGAGGGCAAAGAGGGGGAACAACGCTACCTAGGGAACAGACCCATCGGATGAGGTGAGAGTTAAGAGATCTGCTGGGGAGGAGCTAAAGATGAGCTGGAAACTAAGCAGATACGTAAGACAGAGAGACCTGGTGGGGCCTAGAGTCTTAATCCCCATTTTCCAGATGAAGGAACTGAGGCCCAGAGAAGTGAAGTGACTTGCCCTAGGTCACACAACAGACCCCACTTCGCTCTCTTCTCCCACTCAGAATGGAAGCTTCTTGTGGGTAGGGTGTCTGTTGCATTTCCCAAGTGCTCAGTACAGTGCGCCGTTCTAAGTGGACACTCGATTAGTATTCATTGAGCGCCCATGTGTTAAGCGCTTGGGAGAGTGCAGAAGATACTCTTCCTGGTTACATCATAATGGGGAGAAAAGAGAGGCAAACGCTATTTACAGTAGGGGGGGAACAGGTAAGAGGAGAAGCTAACCCCTGTCCCTCTCCCATAAGCGGTGGAAGGGGCCAAATTTAGCCTGCTCCCTCGCCGGGGACCGGCGGGTCTTCCATTTCTAAACCAACGTACCCAATTCAGGGAATTAAAGTGAAATCACGGTTTGCATTCCTGTAGAGCATCGGGGCAGAGAGAGGGGAGAGCGACTCTCAAAAGCCTCCAGACCAAATGGAACTGGCCTCGTTAAACTGTAGGTAAAAGCGGTTTTCGTCGGTCCGATGGGTTCCCGGAAGCCCTTCAGCCCTCGCTCCCAAAGGCAATCAATGGCTTGGGTTACAAAGGGCAGCTGTGCCTGTGTAGTTGGTCCGGCTGACCGACGGTCAGTACAGGGCAAGCGCCCACACATCCAGACACACCAACACATGGTCTGATACCCGAATACACGTTGAAAGCCATGACTACACCCGAGAGACCATCCCACACCCGGATAGAGAGGGCCGGGAACACCAGAGAGAGAGATGGAAAAACAAAGTTAAGGGGTAAACGCGAATAAAGTGAAAAGGCTTGCGGAAATAGCCACGGCAGAGAGAGAGCGAACTGACGCCTAAGGGGGGGGGGGGGGGGGCGAGGATGGTGAAAAACGCGAGGGAGACGGAAAGGCAAAATGTGGGGACGAAACGACCGGAAGACGTGAATCCTAACAAAAACGGCCGAAGCCAAACGATAGGAGGTCTGCTGATGCCGGAGGGGGAATGGTGCTGGAGGTGAGGGAAAAGGAAGAGAGCTGGTCAGATAGAAAATGACCAAAAAATATCGAAAATCAAGCGCCAAAAAGCAGCAAGCGAGCATGTCAATAGCCAATGAACAAAAACGATATAACTCCTACACCTTCTCAACCAACAAATAAGCGAAATAGGTTGTTAGCGGAGATTAAGGTTAGTGCTGCGATTAAGAAGATTAAGAGGTATTTTATGAATTGGTTGATCTTTGGATCCGAGTTTACATATCAAATGGAAAATTCTATGATCGAGTAATTAAAAGCGTGATGGGTAGGAGGAAGCGGCACGCCCCCATCTTTGACAGAGAAGAGGTGTTTTGGCTAGAGCAGCTTTACTGTATTTCCCACGAGTGTTTTAATTCAGCGAGGGTACGGATAAATTAGAAACAGGCGAGACCGGCGTATTTTGCCTCCCTCCCTCCAGGTAAGAGAAGCATTATCTGGGCGAGTTGGCGTGCGAAGCAATCGAAAGGTCCTGAAAAAGGATATTTTCCATACATAAACTTTATTCCTCTCGACACCATACAAAATAAATTTAGGAGAAAAATGAAAATATGCACCTTTCTGAAATCAATAAACTGCAATGATCTGAACATGAATCGGTCTGCGATAAATACGTTAGAGGCACAAACTGCGCTACAGCAGGTCTAAAAGAAGGTTCACACAGTCCTTTTTTTTTTTGGAAAAGTTAAAATTTTTCAAGTTTTTTTTTTATATTTCGATTTACAGTAGCTGACCAATTTACAATATTTACACAAAATGAAACCAACTTGGTTTATTTTAGCAGCTATCTGAGCAGCCACTAACTACTTTCTTCATATGGAAAGAAAATATTTTTTAAAATGTTACATGATCTAATCATTTAGCCTTACATACACGGGATTTACACTGGGTTATTTAAAAGTGGGTGGTATATCTTGCTACCTAAAAAAAAGGAAAAAAAAAAAGAAAAAGAATCCAATCTAAACGATGATGATTCCCGTATTTTGGAAGTCAGAAGACAGCCGATATTTTAGGGTGTAATCTCACCTTGGCTACAGGGGAGAAAGATCTCGCAGTAAACCAAGTAAAGGAAAAACGCCCCCGGATTAAGCCCAGCACAGGTGACGTTATCCGGGGGCCAGGCCCACGCCAAGCAGATCCCGCTGAAAGATCGACCCATCTCGTACACCCGCTTGCACACGCGTCAGGGTAAAACCTGCCTTCGTTTCGATGCGTGAAAATTAAAAAAAAAAAGAACAAAAAACTTCAGTAGTAGAGCGAAAGCACGAAGCTACTGACACCCCTGGGGCAGAGACACGAACAGAATGGAGGTGGGAGAAAGCCATCCGGGAAACCTAGGCCAGGAAAAGCTACGCTAGATTTCCGTTGGCCCGAATTTTCTGGGTCTTCCTCCCAGTCCTCCACCTCTCTTTCCTCGGGCTGCCCCGGAAGATGAAACACACGTCCGCCACTGGTGAGAATGCAGGATCAGAGCTCCATTTCTTCAGTGTTAAATAAACATCTGACAGTACGGTTGTATTTTTCATAATGCAGATATCCTTCCGTTTACTCTGGTAATCTTCTGAAACATCTCTGACCTCATGCCTACTTATCCCTCCTTCAACAAGTCAGTGATATGAACATCGTCAAAAAGACGCGCTTTTGAAACGGGGTGGTATTAGCGAATGTTATAGCAACAAAATGTGATCTGTCATACAATTATTTCACTTTTAACAAAACTTGAACAAAGCATTTCATTAAAAAGAAACTAACTGAGGGAAATAAAATGCACGGCGATGGTGGTAATTATTGTCCTTTATTTGTCAGAAGGGAGGAGAAGCCAGTTATCTCTTCTGTATGGTCGCTCTTAAGGGTAAGATGCTGTTCAAGTCTCTCACGTTATGCAATCTGTGCCACGACTGGAGGAGAAGAGAGAGCATATTTTTAAGGGGTAACTCGATTCTCTATTTCCAGTTAATTAGCATTCAAGGAAACAGTCCGATGAAGCCCCGGTACGACCTTCAGAGAGCCGCCGAAATGCCTTTCATTCAGAACGTACGGTTGTCGTTCAGTAAGATTAAGTTTCTGAAGTCGAGAGAAAATCAAAACCACGGGTGTCCCGTCCTGGCAAGTGCAAGACAGGGATCCCCTCTGGGAGGTCTGCAACTGAAGGGCAGGGGGCGATTTGGCTGGGCGGAATCCAAGTGGAAGCGACTCTCAAATAAGGCCCTGGGAGTCACCCAATGCACCCCGCCCGTGGATAGGGGCCGGGCCCTCTGTGACCTTACGCAGGCCTGGCCCGACGAAGCTTCCGTGGTTCTGCTGCTCTCCCTGATCTGCTTTCCAGGAGCTGGGCTTGCTTGATAAAATGCAAATTCACTCAGTAGTATCTATTGAGCGCTTATCAGGCGCAGAGCACCGAAGGGAGCGCTCGGAATATACAGTTCGGCAAGAGAGAGAGACCATCCCCGCCCAATGACGGGCTCACAGTCTAAACGGGGGGCTCACGGTCTACGAATCGGCAGCGGGGCTCTCCTCCCAAGACAGGTTACTTGGCTGGAGAAGAGCTCAATACCGAGTCCGGCCCCCATGGGGGACGGGGACTGTGTTCAACCTGATTAACCTGTATCTACCCCAGCGTTTAGAACGGTGCTTGGCACAGAGTAATCGCTTAACAAATATCGTAATTAGTATTATTATTATTACCCCGCAGGACTCAATCATCCGCTTGAGGGTCTTGGGCCGTCTTAGCGGGTTTGTGGCTTTTAACAGTCACACATATTCACCCAACCTCAATAGCTCTTTGGAGGAACTAGAGAAATCTAACTAAAAACAATCAAGTTTTCCCCATAAGAGCATTCCTTTGCGGTGCTCCAGTAGGTTCTGTACTAAATATTTAATTCATACGAACCAGAGCAGAAGCCAGTGAGGCAGGCGATCTAATTATCTGGTCACTTTATGAGCCTTTTTCCGTACTGTACGAAACCGCTGACCTTGGCTTGTATTTTTCGGTCTCAAAATCTTTTGGGATAAAAACGCCGCACGAGCCCGACGCATCTTTTTACCTTGAGAAATTCATCTTTAATCATGTCAAACTTCTGCTTTTCATGCACAGCTCTGGCTGTATTCGTTCCATCAAAAGGTTCTGTAATGATGGACGGACAGATTAAAGGAGAGACGTTTAGAACGAGCTTCTGCTCCGCGGCGCACATTTTCATTCTATATCATTTCAATTAAAAGTCTTTGGCTAAAACGTGAGAAACAATGAGAACGCTGTAGCCTTCTAGGAAAGTTAAAGAGGCAGACGATATTCCTCAACCTCCACTTCCCAATTCTGGAAGAATTTGAATTTTCCCTTCCGTCTGGCTTCAGCAGCACAGCTATACTTTACAGGCTGCCATAACACACGTCTTCAGGTGCTCTGTTTTAGTTACAGTGCCGTTACAGAGAGAAGCACCGTGACCTAGTGGAAACGGGGCAGGCCTGGGAGGGAGACGATCTGGGTTCTAATCCCAGCTCCACCACTTGTCTGCTGTGTGACCTTGGACGTGTCCCTTCACTTCTCCGGGCCTCGGTCCCCTGGTCTACAAAATGGGGACTCGATACCCCTTCTCCCTCCTTCTCCGACTGTGAGCCCCATATGGGACCTGATTATCTTGTTCCAACCCCAGCACATGGCAAGGGCTGAACAAATACCCCAAATATTATTATTATCGGGGAATATTCTTTCAACTCCATGAGCCCTTTCGAAGAAACTGCCTAGGTGCACGTAAGTTGCTGCTTGGACTGTGAGCCCCATGTGGGACAGGGACTGTGTCCAACTTGATTAATTTGAGTCTACCCCAGAGCTCAGAGCAGTGCTTGATGCACAGTAAGTGCTTAACAAATATGATTCTTATAATAATAGCAATAATAATAATGATAATTGGTGGCATTGGAACAGTTGAATACTATAGGATGAGTTTTCCTTAAGGCTTACTGCGTGATTCTGTAATAATAAAGATGGCATTCGTTAAGCGCTTACTACGTGCCAAGCACCGTCACCCAACATTCCAGGAGGACGTGGTGAACTCTCAGCTCTCAATTACCAGTGAAACAATAATAACTGGTATTTGTTAAGTGCTTACTATGTTCCAGGCACTGTCCCGAGCACTGGGACGGATACAAGGAAATCGGGTCGGGCACAATCCCTCACCCGCCGGGGGCTCTCAGTCTTAATCCCCATTTTACAGACGAGGTGACTGAGGCGCAGAGAAGTGAAGTGACTTGAAGGCCACACCGCAGACAAGGGGCGGAGCCGGGATTAGAAGGCATGCCCTTCTGACTCCCAGGTCTATGCTCTATCCACTCTACCATGCTGCTTTCCCAAGACACCTGGATAGCAGAGATTTACTAGAGTCCCTAGAGTAAGGGGGACTGCAAACCCTGACTCCCCAAATCTTCCTGGGATTTGGAAGTGAGCCAGCGTGGGGTAGGCCCCTCCCCTGACCGCTGACAGTCCTCTCTGCCTGCCCTAATCAGACCCCACTGTCCTCTCCTCCTTCCTACTCCATCTGCCCTCGGTATCGGAGCAAGGAGTCAATCGTATTCATTGAGTGCTCACTACATATAGAGCCCGGTACTAAGCGCTCCCTGTCCACGACAAGCTTACAGTCTAGAGGGGGTGACAGACATCAATATACACTGAAGAGGAGAGATGAAGGAAGCTTGTTGGAGCAATACGACACTGCTCTATTTTACTCTCCCTAGTGCTTACTTAGTACAGTGCTCAGCACACAGTAAGCGTTCAAAAAACACCACTGACTGACGAAGACACACCCTAGACATTATGTTATTAATGAGTCGACCTAAATGGTCAAGATTGCTCGAACAATGTCAAGGCTGTAACAGCTGTTTTAACGGAAAGAGCGAAGCATTCATCACAGACCTCACATACCCTTTTCTACAAATTAGTCTCAAATAGCAAAGGACACAGAAACTTGGCTCTTGAACACGTAAAGCATAAGAACATGATGTCAATCTGGATGAGGCCAGAGATCCGGCCAGCCCAGTATTCAGTCTCCCGCAGTCGGAGGAAAAGGGTGATGGTTGCCCACCTTGAAAACCAGCTACGGGGTCAGGAACAAGCTTTCTAACATTTCATTTTTGCTCTCTAGTAACTTAAAAGAGCTCTCTTAAATAGGTACTAAGCAAAGCTAATCTTTACCTTAAAATCTACACACAGCACTGAATATTCTTAATTCCTTTGGCACTTTTGGCATTATTTATCTCATGTGGCCCTTATAATGTCCCTGTGAAATGTGGAGAGATAGGTATTATTTTCCCCATTTTGAAGGTGAGGAAACGGAGGTCCCGAGAGATTAAGTCATTTGCCCAGAGAAACAATGGGATTAGAACCTGGGTCTCCCGATTCCTGGACCGTGCCTTCTCCATTTACCCACCCTGTAATTTCTTCAGCTTAATAAATGGGGACCCTCTACGAGAACACCCCCAAATGGGCAAGATGCGAATAATTCCACCTGTCGAACTTCTTTCTAGTTAACGTTTGCCGCTTTCTTTAGTCCGACAAACCTGGCTACTATTTGCCTATCAAAGACAATAGTTTCTCTTCAACCCCTCGGGAATCGCACAGAGCCGGGGATTGGAGAAGCCCGAGGTAAAAGGAGATTCTAACCGGTTTTCAGGCAGAGTCTAGAAGTTGAGGCTCGACTTCTCTAGTGGCTTGATAATTAGAGCAATTTATCACAGGGAGAATCAGTCTTACCATGAGCTGCATCATGAGCTCTTGGAAAAAACATACTCTAAACTTACAATAAACAGATAGCCTCTCGGGGGGGAGTTGGGTGGGGTGTGAGGGGGGAGGTCGAGTCCTGAGAGAGGCCTGGTTGGACTAAAGGCACGGAACACTCCTCCCGCATGGGGGCTCGGGGTCGGGGGGAAGACCTGAAATGGCAAATGCATCAACTACAAATCAAAGTACGGCATCGATTCTGCCTCGCCTGAGGCACCCGGATTGTCAAACTACCTTCTACACAGATGAACTTGTTTCTCCATTCAATCCCGTTAGGTCTTGGAATGGCTTTGGCTTCACGAACTGAAATCATTTGGCTGTTCCAGCTGGACGGGGGGATGGGGGAGGATGACAAAAAAAAAAAAAAGAACACCAACAACATTTCTGTTAAAGGAGCCAAATATTTTCAAGCCAAAGCATCCTGGAAGAAGGCTGACTTTTCAAGCCAACCTGGAATTGGGGGTTAGGGAGGAAGGTGTGGGGGGCCGGGGAGAGTTTACTGACAGCATCCTGGGGGAAAGGGAAGCCAGGAGGATAGTGTGTCCTGCACACACAGTTCTCGTACCCTGCCCACTCCCCCAGCCACTCATCTTCCAAAAACCTGGGATGGGCAAGAAGGTGGGAGCTGCCTAAGTCATCCCTGGAAACAGGATGGAATTTAGGCCAATATAATCCGTCGATGGTATTTACCGAATGCTTACCGTGTGCACCTGGGAGAGTACCAATATAACAATTGGTAAACGTGATCCGTGCGGGAAGCAGCTTACAATCTAGATTATATGTGTGTAGTCTGCATATACAAATTAAAAACGCCACAAATCTCAGTTCTTACCAACAGAACTTCGATTTGAAGGGGTTTATACCTTCTTATGCTTTCTGGCCAGTGAGCTAAGCTGCTCAAAAATATCTTATACCAGTCTGCCAAGGAAGGAAAGAGGGGCGGCGTGTAGGTAAGAGCACAGGTTCTCCCACATATGTTCTACCAGCACCACTGTGGAACGACTCTCAAATCGAGATCCGTCACCTCTCCCTTGCATTACCCTTGCTTTGTGATTTTCTCTTGGGTCTTGGTCACTGCCAACTGTTTAACTCATCCACACTATAGAATGTGCCCAGAGAGGAATGCCTCATCTTCCATCTGTTTCTATATCACCACCACCATAACTGTGGTCTTTGTTACTATGTGCAAGGCACCACTTCTGTGGTATTGAATATTATGTGCCAGGCCCAGTACTAAGCGCTGGGGTGGACACAAGCAAATCGGGCTGGACACGGTCCCTGCCTCACGTGGGGATCACAGTCTCAATCCTTATTTTACACATGAGGAAACTGAGGCACAGAGAAGTGAAGTGACTTGCTCAAGGTCACAGAGCAGACCCGTGGTGGAGCCGGGATCAGAAGCCAGGTCCTTCTGATTCCCAGGCCCACGTTCTGTCCGCTAGACAACGCTGCTTCTCTGCGCCCTGCTCCCCAGGCTTGCCACCGAGGTTTCTTCTTCTATTCCTCTCCGCCTTCTACTTCCCAGTCAAACTGGCTCTAAAGCCTGCCTGTTCTCCCATGTATTTCCGTTCTGTTCCTTCCTCTACCTCACTACCAGCACTATCCTGGTTAAAGTCCTCACAACCGTCCCCACAATCTAGACTGTAAGCTCGTGGTGGGCAGGGAATGTATCTATCAGAATGTACGCTCCCAAGTGCTTAGTACTGCGCTTGGCACCCGGTAAGCACTCAATACGCTCGACCGACTGACTAGTTAGTGCTCAATAAATACTACTGACTGATTGATTCAAAACCTTCCTAAAGCCATATCTCCTCCAAGCTCTCCCCTCTGCGATGACACTGAACTTGTCTGGGTACACCTCCGCCCACATATTCGCCAGGCCCCACGCTACTCAGGTAAATATTCTTACACTCTATTATCTCGCCTATCCCTTAGCTATTTGAATGTGTTTTTCCCTCTCGGGACTGTAAATTCTTTGTGGGCAGGGGTCACATTTACCAACTCTGTTGAATTGCGCTTGCTCCGGCGCTTAGTACAGTGCTCTGCACATGGTAAGAGCTCAATAGATACCACTGATTAATGGACTGATGCCTTTTGGAACTTCCTCCCGGCTCTGCTGTGCCAAAGCCCATTCTTTCTAAATGCCTATGATTAATCCCCCAGAAGAAGGCTGTGCCATCCTCATCTCTCATCTAGGCATTCACGAATACTTACATCTATTTTTTAAATGGCTGACGTGCTTTTTAATCATTTGATTCTTTTCTCTTATTCTACCTATCGTATATTTGGGGATTTGTGTCTGCTTCCTCTCCCCCTATGGGACTGTAAACTCCTTCTCCATTATGGGCTCCCAGCTGTTCGGGACAATGCTCTGCACACGGCAGGTACTCAACAGACACTATCAAAGAAGAGCAATAACAGCTGTGGTATTTGTCAAGTGCAAAGTCTGTGTCAGACACCGTACTAAGCGTTGGGGTAGATACGAGATCAACAGGTTCTTACGTGCGGCTCACAGACTAAATAGGAGGGAGAACAGGGACTGAATTCCCATTTTTCAGATGGAACTGAGGCATGGAGAAGTTAAATAACTTGTCCAAGGGCACACAGCAGGCAAGTGGTGGAGGCAGGAACAGGATCCAGGTTTTCTGACGCCCAGGCCCGTGCTCTCTTTACTAGATTGGTGTGAGGAGGATCACCGTTTTGATGGAGTAACCAACTGGGCTCCTTTCCATCAATGAAGCGGCCTTTTAACTTGCTTCAAAGACAGCAGAATGCCAGAAAATTCAAAGCCAAGAGGCAGCTCTCAATTGAAACTGCCATGAAGGCGAAAGCAAACGTTAAGGAAGACATTACTATGAGAAACTGGATTTTGCTTGCTGTAAAGATGCAGCGAGTGCAGCAGCTTCAAAAATACAGGTTGGAGCAGGAAGTGGAATATTTTACGAGACGACCCCTTAGCGCTCTCACTACGGGGCCCGGGAGCGCACCTTACAGTTCATCAGAAGGGTTTTCAGACCGGATAGGGAAATGAAACCAAACCTCAGCGGTCATTCACAACTGACACTACTTGTCCTCCAAACAAACCCACCAATTCAAGTGCAAATGATGAATCGATCAATCAGTGGCATTTGCGGCACCCTTACTGTGTGCAGAGCACTGTAATAAGTGCTCGGGAGAGTACAATTCAACAGAGTTGGTAGACACATTCCCTCCCCACATGGGGCTTGCGGTCTAGAAGGGGAGTCAGACATTAATATAAACAGATAAATTACAGATATGTACCTAAGTGCTATGGGGCTGAGGGTGGGGTGAATATCAAGTGCTTAAAGGGTACAGATCCAAGCGTGTAGGTGACACAGAAGGGAGTTGGAGGAGAGACGGCTTAATCGAGGAAGACCTCTTGGAGGAGATGTGATTTTAATAAGGCTTTTGAAAGTAGAGGACTACAGATTTCAGTTGCTACTTGACTCCTAGTGTCAATCAATAAAGCAAACTGAATATTCAGTAGGTGAAAAAAGCAGTTAGTGCAGGAAAAAAACAAGCCAAAAAAAAAAAAAACCAAACTCACAATTGTGTTTTCTGTAAGACGGCTGGAGCACTGAAGTAGTATTTTCAGATATTTAAATCACTGTTTTCCTTTCCCTGAGTCACAGAAATTCCACTTCCCGCACTATATGTCAATTCATCCCAATCCCAAATTTCCTGTCTTATCACCGGAACCCATATTCCACAATGGGTTAGAGAGAGGCCACAGGCTGGCTATCATTTTTTTGTAGACGCAGCTCAATCACCGGGGCTTGGCCCTCCGCCGTTCCTCCAGAAGAGGGTGACCATGTGAAATCCCTTGAGAAAAAAGGGATGGAGAAAGGGGTCCCCTACAGTGCTTACTGAGCCCCAGTGGAAAGGGGATGAGCCCGGCAGAAGACTTGGGTTCAAATCCCTGGGCAAGTAGCAGATATTCCTTAGAAAAAACCAATAATGGTCATTTTAAGCACTTCCTATGTGCTCACCCCTTACATACTACCGCTCGAAACTTTGAAGAGGCTTCTATAGTTCTAGTCAAATTCAAAACCCATAAATATGAGGCCTACATACTTTCACTTTCAACCACACAGGCTTGAATTGTAACATGAGATGGTATTTTGGGTCCAGTGTTAATTCAGCATCTGATTCCTTTATCCAAATGCCCTGCCTATAAGTAAGGCATTTATCAAATCAAGCGCTTCCTCTACTACAAGAATCTACCGAGGGAAAAACCTGCTGCTGTCACTCAAGACCAGGAGAGTAAAATTAGATCCCGGTCCCGGGAGAGCATTTCCCTAAAAGATACCAGGGACAGCAGATGTAACTTATCTTGCTCTGAAATCTTATCTCTGCTCTAATGGTCTAATGCGTACAGTTGATTAAGCAATTTTTAAAAACTGCTGGCTTTTCGCTTGTACAAGTAAGGACGTGGGGTTTTTCAACATAAAGATCACGTAAGCACACTTTCTTCGATACTTAAGGGACATAAATGTTTATGAAACAGAAAAGGCACAGCTTCAGTAACGTTTACACATCTCCAATACTTCTACTTATGGTATCTGTTGAGCGCTTACTACATGTCAAACACCGTTCTAAGTGCTGGGGTAGATATAAGTCAGTCAGGTCAGACCCAATTCTTGCCCCACCATCAATCGGTGCTATTTACTGAGTCCTTACAGCGTGCAGAGCTTTCTCCTAAGTGCTGTTTTGGTTTTTTTTACGGTATTTGTTAAGGGCTTACCGTGTGCCAGGCTCCGTACTAAGCGCTGGAGGAGATACCAGTTAATCAGGCTGGACGGAGTCTATGTCCGACATGGAGTTCACAGCCTTAATCCCCATTTTACAGATGAGGTAACTGAGGGTCAGAGAAGTTAAGCGACTTGCCCAGGGATCAGAACCCAAGACCTCTGCCGGGCCCGAGCCCTTTCCACTAGACCATATGGCTCCTAATAGCCAAATGATGTTATTTATTGAGCACTTATTGTATGCAGAATATAGAATTCAGCACTTGGGAGAGTACAAAACAACAGTCACGTTCCCTGCCCACAAGAAACTCACAGTCTAGTATCTATCTAAGTGCTGCCTGGGTATGAGCACATACTAAGTGCCTGAGAAGGGACAATAGAAATAAAAGACACATTCCTTGTCCTAGGGCAACTTAATACTTAATTAGAAATTCATTATATCTAATATTAAAATGTGAAGCTATGGAGTTTATTTCTAAAAAGGAGACCTCTGTAGCCACCAGCAAGCACGGCAAAAAATCCATATCATATTCACATATTCATACCCACCTATCCCTCTGCACCTTATTTTTTTAAATGGTATTTTTAACTCTGTGCCTGGCACTGTACTCAGCGCTGGGGTAGAGACAGGCTAATTAGGTAGGATACAGTCCCTGTCCCACATGGGGCTCAAAGTCTTAATCCCCATTTCACAGGTGAAGGAACTGAGGCTTGGAGAAGTGACCCGCCCAAGGTCACACAGCAGACAAGTGGCGGAGTTGGGATTAGAACCCAGGCCTTTATGCCTCCCAGGCTCATGCTCGATCCACTAGGTCACACTGCTTATCAAAACACTGGCCCCCTCCCTCTTCCCTACCTTTATGACCACCATCTTCAACTACTCCCTCTCCATTGGCTCCTTGCCACTGCTTTCAAACGTCCCAGTGTATCCCCTGCCCTTAAAAAAAACCTTCCCTTGACCCTACATCTCTCTCCAGCTATCACCCAATCTCCTTCCTACAATTCCTATCCAAACTCCTCGAGCAAGCTGCCTACGTCTGCTGCCTCCAATTCCGCTTCTCCAATTATCAGACATTCTCCAATCTGGTTTCTGCTTCCTTCACTTCTCAGAAAAGGCCCCCATAAGGTCACCAGAGAGTGACCTTGTCCAATCCAACGGGATCTACTCCATCCTAATCCTCCTTGACCCCTCGGCTACCTTGGATACCGTGGACCATCCTCTTCTCCTGGAAACATTCTCTAACCTTGGCTTCCCTGACACTGTCCTCTCCCGATTTTCCTCTTCTCTCTTTTGTGGGATCCTCCTCTCCTTCCCATCCTCTAATTGTGGGAGTCCTTCAAGTCTCAGTACTGGGTCCCCTTCTACGAGAGAAGAGAGGTGAGATAGGAGGAGGCCAGGTGATGGAGAGCTCTGAAGCCAATTGTGAGGAGCTTTTGCTCGATATGGAGGTTGACAGGCAACCACTGAAGATTTTTTTAAGGACGAGGGTGACGTGCCCAGAACGCTTCTGGAAAAAGATAACCCGGGCAGCAAAGTGAAGTATAGACTGAGTGGGGAGGTCGGGAGGTCAGAGAGGAGGCTGATGCAGTAATCCAGTCACGATAGGATGAGTGACTGTACTAACGTAGTACCGGTCTGGATGGAGGGGAAAGGGCGGATCTTGGCGATGTTGTGAAGGTGAGACCGGCAGGCTTCGGTGACGGATTGGATGTGTGGGGTGAATGAGAGAGCAGAGTCGAGGATGACACCAAGGTTGCAGGCTTGTGAGACGGGAAGGATGGCCACAGTGATGGGAAACTCAGGGAGAGGACAGGGCTTGGGAGGGAAGATAAGGGGCTCTGTCTTGGACATCCAAGTAGAGATGTCCTGAAGGCAGGAGAAGATGCAAGCCTGGAGGGAGGGTGAAAGAACAGGGGATGAGATACAGATTTGGGTGTCATCTGCGAAGAGATGACAGTTGAAGCCGTGGGAGCACATGAGTTCACCAAGGGAGAGAGTGTAGATGGAGAAAAGAAGGGGACCAAGCACTCACCCTTGAGGAATCCCTAGAGTTAGTGGATGGGAAGGGGAGGAGGAGCCCACAAAGGAGACAGAGAATGACCGGCCAGAGAGATAAGAGGAGAACCAGGAGAGGACGGAGTCAGTGAAGCCAAGGCTGGATAACGTGTCGAGGAGAAAGGAACGGTCGACAGCGTCAGAGGCAGCTCAGAGGTCGAGGAGGATTAGGATGGAGTAGGAGCCGTTGGATTTGGCAAGGAGGAGGTCATTAGCGACCTTTGAGAGGGCAGGAGACAGAGAAGAAGCCCGTGAATGAGCGTGAGAAGGAGCAGCGAGAGAGACTGTCAGAGGAGAACCAGGTGAGGACAGTGTCAGTGAAGCCAAGATTAGATAACGTTCAACGTCTCAATCATTCAATCATCTTTACTGCTTACTGTGTACACAACACTGTACTAAGCACTTGGGAGAGTACAACAATAAACAGACACACTCCTCATCCAAAATGGGCTAACAGTATGGGGGTGGGGGGCAGGAGGGACAGACATCAATACAAATAAATTGCAGGCATGTATGTAAGTGCTGTGGGGCTGGGAGGAGGAAAGACGAAAGGAAGCAAGTCGGAGCACAGCAGAAGAGAGTGGGAGAAGAGGAAATGGGGAGGGTTAGTCTGGGAAGGCCTCTTGGAGGAGATGGGCCTTCGGTAAGGCTTTGAAGAGGGGGAGAGGAAGTGTCTGTCGGATTTGAGGAGGGAAGGCGTTCCAGGTCAGAGGCAGGAAGTGGCAGAGGGCCGTGCACACAGTAACTGCTCAGTACAGATGACTGAATGAACGCATGAATGACACAGACGAGATCAAGATACAGTGAGAAAGTTGGCATTAGAGGAACGAAGTGTGTGGGCTGGGTTGTAGTAGGAGAGTAGTGAGGTGAGATAAGAGGGGGTGAGGTGATTAAGTGCAGTGGAGCCAATGGCGAGGAGTTTTTGTCTGATGCAGAGGTGGATGGGCAACCATGGGAGTTTTCTGAGGAGGGGGAAAACATGTCCTGAATGTTTTTATAGAAAAATGATCCGGGCAGCAGAGTGAAGCATGGACTGGAGTGGGGAGAGACAGGAGGCTGGATGGTCAACCATGGGAGTTTTCTGAGGAGGGGGAAAACATGTCCTGAATGTTTTTGTAGAAAAATGATCCGGGCAGCAGAGTGAAGCATGGACTGGAGTGGGGAGAGACAGGAGGCTGGACGGTCAGCAAGGAGACTGATGCAGTGATCCAGGCAGGATAGAATGAGTGACTGTATTAATGGGTAGCAATTTGGATGGATTGGAAAGGGCAGATTTTAGCAATGCTGTGAAGGATTTAGAGATGGACTGAATGTGGGGGTTGAATGACAGAGAGGAGTCAAGGATAATGCCAAGGTCCAGCCTTATGAGACAGGAAGGCTTCCATCTAGAGCGATGGGAAAGTCAGGGGGAGGACAGGGTTTGGGGGGGAAGATAAGGAGTTCTGTTTTGGACATGTTAAGTTTGAGGTAACAGGAGGATATCCAAGTAGAGATGCCCTGAAGGCAGGAAGAAGTGCGAGACTGCAGAGAGGGAGAGAGATCGGGGCTGGAGATGTAGATGTGGGTATCATCCACAGAGAGGTAGTAACTGAAGCCTCGGGAACGAAGGAGTTCTCCAAGGGAGTGGGTGTAGATGGAAATTAGAAGGGGAGCCAGAACTGATCCTTGAGGGACACCCACAGACAGGGGGAGGGAGGCGGAGGAGGCGCCCGTGAAGGAGAAGGGGGTGTTCCACAGTGTCAAGGGCAGGTGAGAGGTTGAGGAGGATTTAGGATGGAGTAGAGGCCGTTCGATTTGGCAAGAAGGAGGCTACTGGTGATCTCTGAGAGGACAGAGTTTCTGTGTAGCGAAGGGGGCGGAAGGCAGATTGGAGGGCGTCGAGGAGAGAATTGGAGGAGAGGACGCGGAAGCAGCCAGTTGAGAAATCCAGCTCAAGGAGTTTGGAGAGGAATGGTAAGAGGGAGATGGGGCGATAGCTCGAGGGAGTTGTGGGGAGTGTTTAGATCCAAGGAAAACTCTGCAGCTGTTATCTGTAGCTATTCAATACCACTAACTCCAAAGACCTGCTAAAATCAAGAACATTATAAAGGGGAAAAAGCTGGAGTTCCAATGCCAATCTTTCTTCCCTACAGACTCTTCCGGGCAGTGACAAACTCCGCAGGCCAGGTCAACTCTGCCCTCATAAGGAACGATAAGGAAAACAGAATTACATCTTGCCGGGGGAAGAGAGTCAGTACGCTGCCACTGAAAAGAGTCACTTACTCAAACTCGGTGGCATAATATTTCAGGAAGCCCAGTAAGAGGTCTCCGAGGGTTGCTCCGTTCTTTGAGAGGTAAGGAGGGATGGTGCACGAAGCTTGGTGTACAAGGTGCAGCTGCATAGACGGACTGAAGGAATTCTGCCAAAATTAAAAGGATAAAATGGGCAGTGTTATATATTAGACAAGGATTCTGGGGAAATAAATCAAAAGCTTCCTGGAAGGTGACAAAAGCAACACTGTAAAACAGATACATTTTGGAAAACTGTTCCTCTCCCCTCAACCTCAGCCACAGAGGGAGGGTGGGGGTGATTTCTAGGTCACTGTTTTCCATAGCAGCTTGGGAGAATACCAAGAATAGTTGAACTATACAGATTTATTCTCCAATTTTGGCTTCAGAAGTTGGCCATATGGGCTTTGGAGTAGGGAGAGCTCTCTTCATTTATATCCAAAATCTGCCCAAGCTGCGGTAAACACTAAAGGCCGCTCCACCATTAGCAGACTTCTTTTTTCTCATCATCCTTACTTTGGCGCTCTCAGGAACAGCACTTGCAATAATAATAATTATTATTATGGCATTTATTAAGCACTTACTATGGGCCAGGCACTGTACTAAGCGCTGGGGTTGCTATGAGAACAGTGCTCAACACTTAGTAAGTGCTTAACAGATACCATAATTATTATTATTACGAACTAATATCAAGTAGGAGACAATCCATGTCCCACATGGGGCTCACAGTCTCAATCCCCATTCTACAGCTGAGGTAAGTGAAGCACATAAGTTAAGTGACTTGCTCAAGGTCACACTGCAGACAACTGGCAGAACTGGGATCAGAATCATTATCTTTTGACTCCCAGGCCCGTGCTCTATTCATTATGCCAGACTGCTTCTTGGGAGCAGAAGATACTGCCAAGAGTATTGCAGGATTTGGCAAGCCCAACTTCCTCAGAAAGTCCTATGAGTGATTTCAGTGGGGACAACCCGCTTCTCCAGATTTCCCCATTTCAGTAGCAGTGGAGGGGGAAGAGGCAGGGAAAGCAAAAGCAGCCATCTAATGAGAGAACTCAAGGCAAGAGCAAAGCAAGTGCGGCAAAGGGGTGTGGAGGAAAGCGGCAGACACTTAGGAAAAGGGGAGTAGACATTTGTTGGTTGATAGATCAGGCCCTACACG
This sequence comes from Ornithorhynchus anatinus, assembly GCF_004115215.2. NCBI lineage: Eukaryota > Metazoa > Chordata > Mammalia > Monotremata > Ornithorhynchidae > Ornithorhynchus > Ornithorhynchus anatinus. The sequence goes on along the minus strand of NC_041728.1, from coordinate 26,877,994 downwards.
GGAGAGCTTCATTTAATTCCGGGGGATTTCCACAATTTCCAAGCATACCCAAGCCAGAATGCTGTGCGGGAGACTAATCTTGATCTTCCCAACGTTTCCTTCCATTCTTGTCACAAATCCCACCCTGCTGGTAACTTCCAGATCTGAGAATGCTTATCCTAGCTGGAGGACCTACAGGTATACATTTTAGTAAAGACCACAGGACCGGGAGTCAGGAAACCTAGGTGAGAGGCTCAGCTCTCTCACTGGACTACAGTGTGACCATGGGAATATCACTTACCTGCTCTGGGCCTCAGTTTCCTCTTTTTTTTTTCCTTCGGTAGTTAAGCACTTACTATGTGCCAGGCACAAGCACTGGAGTAGATGGGACACAGTCCATGTCCCACATGGGGCTCACAGTCTTAATCCCCATTTTACAGATGAGGCAACTGAGGAACAGAGAAGTGAAGAGACTTCCCCAAGGTCACACAGCAGACAGGTGGCAGAGCTGGAACTAGAACCCAGGTCCTTCTGACTTCTTGGCCCATACTCTTTCTCGATGACTGATTGACTGTCTGACCAGGGAGGCGTCAACACGTCTTTTTGACTTCAGTGAACTAAATGCTGGCTACCCTATCACAGAAAGACCCTCTCAATCACTACAAATGCATTCATGTACCTATATTTTAGTACACAGTTCTGGTTCATTTTGGCAAAAATATGGTACCTGATCTCAGTTCAGGAACCAATCTTTCCTTTCTAACACTGTTCCTATGAGAAAATTGGTTCCGACTTAGAACATCTGACTTAAAATGCAGCTTTCGGGAAACGACTGTTCTCTAAGTCTGGGACCTGCCCACTGTAATTTTGCCAAGTGAATTGCATAAATTACTTGTTGTGCCATGACAGTGTCAATATAACATAATTATGCATTCTTTGCATAATGGCTATGGGTGTCTGTTCTCAAAGAAATAAGGGGAGTAATTAGAACTCTTCTCATCAACAAGTTTGAAGATAAAAGGCCCCTAGGAACCTGGGGCGCCCTGCCCCCCCACCTCCCCTTGCCTCCACTGACCTGGCCACCAAATTCATTAAGAAAACTGACCCTATCAGCTGTGAGCTCCCTAAAATTGCCCCTGCCCCTGCTCAGCCCCTCCCTCCCTCCTCCTGCCCCTTCTTCAACTCTTTCATCCTTTCCAATAGTGTCTCTGGAGGAGATCTCTTGCCTCCTCTGAAAAACCACCCCCTCCACCTGCACATCCAACCCCAATCCTTGGCACCTTATCAAAACATTTGCCCCCTTCCTTCTTCCCTCACTAACCTCCATCTTCAACTGCTCCTTCTCCATTGGCTTCTTCCCCACTGCTTTCAAACATACCCATGTCTCCCTGACCCTAAAAGAAACCCTCCCTTGACCCCTCGGCTCCCTCCAGTTATCACCCCATCTCCTTCCTACCATTTCTCTTCAAACTCCTTAAGCGAGTCGTCTACACCCGCTGTCTCAAATTCCTCTCTTCCGATTCTCTCCTTGATCCCCTCCAATCTGGCTCCACAGAAACCGCCTTCTCAAAGGTCTCCAGTGATCTCCTTCTTGCTAAATCCATCGGCCTCTACTCCATCCTGATCCTCCTCAACCTCTCAACTGCCTTTGACACTGTGGATCACCCCCTTCTCCTTGATTCGCTATCCAACCTTGGCTTCGCTGACACTGTCCTCTCCAGTCTATGAATGCGCTTTATTTTCATTCAGAGACTAGAAGTGGAAACAAGTTCCGACCTCAACTGTATCCATACCGAGGAGAGAGGCAAGCCACCGTGCAACTAACTCAGGATCCGCAATTTTAAATCTGAAAGACAAAATACCTTTCCTTCCAATGATGAATTCAGAGAGTCATTTCTAAAAGAACCCAGCAGTTGTGTTCCTGAAGAACCTGATTATGGGAAAATCAGGTTTTAGGAACTATTTTGAGCCACTGGGAATTAACGGACTAGGTGGTAGAGAGTTTGAAGATGTTACCTTGGTATAAATTTTCATATTATGGCTATTTTCTCCACCAGCAGAATGCTTTGCTCCCTTGTCACTCATTGTTCTTTCAGTGATTCACAAACTGTAACGTTCAAAATCCCAAACAAATGCAAAAGTACTGCAGGGCACTGTTAGTCATGATGCAAGAAAATAAAATAAGAGAGTCATCGTATAAGGATACCACCTACTTTATTTAACACAAAAGAGTCTGCTTCATTTGGCTTAAAGTCTTCAGCACTTAGTTACTTCAGGTTGACTCCAATATTCACTTTTCAAGAAACTGGGTGACTCACTGTCAGAATGACCGACAAGAAACTCTCTGAAGTCTTAATTCGCTATTAAAGTGTTCAGCCCGGATTTTCAGACTGTTTCTCAGAACCAAAGGCTATTTCTAGGCTATGCTGATGACTTCGCCTCTTCTGTGTAGGTGGATTAACGACCTTTTGGCAGAACCTCATCCCCGGTGTTAAAGGTGATCAGAAAATGTTGTTACCATTTTCTTGCCTGGAGCTATTTACGCCCATATGGCTCCATGTAGTTTCACTGGATTGTAAATTCCCTGAGGACAGACGGGGTATGCTGTTTTTCTCTCCCAAGTGCTTAGAACAATGCTTTGCACTTCCCAGTTGCTCACCGAACACCACTGATTGATTCAAGGATCCACAGAATTCCTAGTTTCAATGCAGTCTGCTGGCTTTGGATCGCTTTTAGCTTTTTTTAATCACCTGTTGCATGTGTTCCTTGGCTGGCTCCATCTACAGGCTTAATTTTCAGACGAGCAATCCCCTTTATCTGGATCGCAAGGTTTGCCAAGTGGTGATGGTTCACTGAGAGGACATGGGCCTGGGAGTCAGAAGGACCTGGATTCTAAATCTGGCTCTGCCACTTCTGTATGTTGTGTTGACCCTAGCCTGTCACTTCTCTTCTCTGGTCCTCCGTTATCTCATCTGTAAAATGGGGATTGAGACCGTGAGCCCCATGGGGGAACAGGGGATGGTTTTCAACCTGATTCAACCGGTGCTTCAGTACAGTGCCTTAACATGTAAGCATTAACATGTACACAATTACTGACTGATTTGCCTCAAGTGGTATTTTGATCGAGTTGCTCTCCTTAGGTGAATCCTGGTATTGTCTACTAGTGACGCCCCAAGACTTAATGACTGTCGTTTTATGAAGTTTTAGATTGCTGTTTCCCTCCTGCTTCCCCTTCCCCAGCCAAATTCTAATTTTTCTTTCTAACACCACATTTCATTTCCCTTCTGAAAAGATTTCCTTGTTGTTTTTAGTGGCTGATTTGCAAAATACCTGAGGGTTTTTAAAATCCAGAACGTCTTCCATAATAAAAATTGCATATGGAATATATTTCCCACTGGTGGTAAACAAGGATCTTTTGCCCTCCTTGCCATTTATTCTCATCAATCAATCTAGCGTATTTATTGAACGCTTACTGCAGGCACGGCAACATACTAAAGCACTTGGGAGAGCACCGTACACCGGTTTTGACAGACATGTTCTCTGAGCCTGAGCTTAAAATCTCACGGTAATGCTTCCTAATCCCCTTAGTCTTTGAAATTTGTCCCACAGCACTTTAGTCCATACCTATTCATGATAGACTATAAATTATTTATAGTAATGTCTGTCTACCCCTCTAGACTGTAAGCTTGTTGTGGGCAGGGAACGTGTCTACCAACTCTGTGTACTGTACTCTCCCAGTGCTCTGCACACGACAGGCATTCAATAAATACCGCTGAGGGTAAAAGTATGATCAGGGTAGCGATAGCACACTGGAGTATAAATTCTGTAACTTCCTTTGGGATATTACAGATCACAGTTGGGAACAGTAATGTTTCTGTATCTATCATCCAATTATACGCTATCAACTCTATTCAGGAATAGAATGTGACCTTCGGATAGAGGGCTGTAGTGTCCTTGATTCAGCTCACAATGACCATTAGCTGTAAGCGGTCACAAGATTGTTCCCAAACAAAACCAATACTTCAGATGAGATCGGAATCCAACAAAGAGTGGATTGTCAAAAAAGGAAACCAAAGGGAGAGCTTAGCAAAAATCAAGGAGAGTTAAGGAAAATAGATTTCCTCAAAAGCTGCCAATAAGACCCTCGGGATCCTCTCTCCGGGACAACAGATAAGTGGACCGAGCTTGGCCTGGGAGTCAGAAGGACCTGGGTCCTAATCCTGCATGTGCCACCTGTCTGCTGTGTGACAATGGGCAAGTCACTTAACTTCTCTGTGTCTCCACTATCTCATCTCTAAAATGGGGATGAAGACCGTGAGCCCCAGGTAGGTCAGGACAGAGTACAACTTGATTAGCTTATATCTGCCCAGCACTTAGTACAGTGCCTAATACTTAGTAAGTGCTTTACAAATACCATCTGAAGCAACAACAACAAAATCTGTTCGTCAAATCGATGAGATCAGATGAGGGAGTAAAGTAACCAGAGAGCTATGTTTTTCACGTTTCTGCTCCCTACCACCTTCGGACTGGGAATCAGGATTAGGAAAAGAAACGTAGAATTCCTAATGTCACAACGCTAGAAGAACTCTAGAAACTGGAAGAGGGAAACTCTGGGACATGCCAAGGGGAATTTAACACAGTGAACAGGAAATTCTATCAATTAATGGTATCCATTGAGCACTTACTACATGCAGAGCGCTGTACTAAGCACAATACAGCAGAATTAGCCAACATGTTCCCTGTCCATAACGACCTTACAGTCTACAGAAGCAGCGTGGCTTAGTGGAAGGAGCCCAGGCTTGGGAGTCAGAAGAGGCAGGTTCTAACCCCGGCTCCGCCACTTGTCTGCTGTGTGACCTTGGGCACGTCACTTCACTTCTCTGTGCCTCAGGTCCCTCATCTGTAAAATGGGGAGTAAGACTGTGAGCCCCACATGACCCAACCCGGTTACCCTGTATCTACCCAGCGCTTAGAAAAGTGCTTGGCACATAGTAAGCGATTAACATACACAATTATTAGTACTATTATAGTGTATATCTTCAACTCCCATCAATGAAGATCTTGTTTATCTTTAGACAAAGACACCACAGCCTTAATGGCAAGTTACCCACCGACAAGCAACTACAGCACTGACAATCTGCAGAATCATGATCAAATACATTCTAATGGCAGGCCAACACAATATACTACTTTTGCATTCCTAATAAAACTGAAGATAAACTAGTTTTAATATCCATTTGATGAAATATGTACCATGATAAGTCAGAAGAAACACTTACTGGGTATTTTTTTTGGAGGGATGGAAGGACGGGTTCAGGTAGGGCTAGAAAATAAAAAGCGTAAAGCTTCTGTGATTCACAAAATTCCAAAAAAGCAATCATTTTGACAGTTACACTATAGGTGTGAGACAGAGAAGGCCTATGGGAAATGTTTACTCTGAAATTCACCAGCTGCCATACAACCTGGGGTGTTTATGATTTACATAAATTCAAGAGCATCTAATGAAAACATTAATGAAAAGAGTATTTAATAATGAACTGCTATTTCTTACTTACAGAATAAACAATTCTATGTACACCAATGCTATTCTTTCTTTAAAATTACTACTTTGGTAAAATAGGTCAAACAAAAATCCTCAAATATACTAACTCCAGGAACACTGGGGCACTGGGAGAAAGAAAAAATAATAAGCAGCCAGAAGATTAAAAGAAAGGACTGAGGGCGAGGGGTGTAAAAACCAGCTCATCTCCAAATAGGCTGTTAAATAGATTTCCCTCCAAATGCAGCACTATTTTCCTAAATATTAATGGAACTTTTGCCACCGTGAATTTTTTCCAAAGTATCTGACAGCCACTCTCTTCCGATGTCATCGAATCCTTTGAAACTAACTTGGCATCGTCACTATGTTGTACGACGGACGGATCTAATACCTTCTAAGAAAAATCCCTATGAAATGCAGTACCTTGTACTCCAATGCAAGATCACAGATTTCATGATTTCCCAGAGACTATACATTGCATATAGCAGCAGAAGGAAATCCTTTTATTTTTCAGAATCAGTCGTATTTATTGAGCGCTTACAGAGCGTAGAGCTCTGTACTAAGCGTTTGTGAGATTACGATGTAATGACAGAACTGAGACATTCCCTGATCACAATGAGAATGGTGAGTTATCTCATTATTAGTAATACAATATACATATAAAACAACTCAAAGCCCAATAGCTAAGAGTGGAACTTTTCAGTAAATGTGACATATTCCATGGTTTTATCCTACGCTGATTAAAAAAAAAAGGGGAGAAGTCAGTTCTTCAATATTCCCTCAAGGTCTACAGCTTTCGAAAGACAAATTACATCTAAGGCGGCTTTAACTGCACCATAAAGTCTCTATTAATATTTCTCTCTATTCAGAGTCTGGGGACACAGAGGATGTTGGACACATGCAAGTGTTTTCCTATTTCAACATAAAGAGAGTAAATAAACACCCAAATAGAAGTCCCATGGTGTCCCGTGTGATATCGGGGGGAGATTTTGCTTACTTACCAGCACTGGCATTTAGAAAGCTATTAGGAGCTAAAGGTTTTACTGAGAGGATAAGAAAAAGAGAGGGAAAGGGTAAAACTGCTTTTCAGAGGCATCCAAGCACTCTTGAGGACTCTGGGTAAAAACAAAAAAAAGTCTACTCAAGCCCCAGTCGCTTCAGTTCTGGATGCTTGCTACTGCAGGCAGAACAGAACAAAACAAGTAGTTCAATTAGGGAAGAAGGGAAAACTGAGGGACCCTAAAAGAAAACAACTCATTTAAACACTGAAATTCCCATTGAGAAGGAGCATAGGAATGATACGCCCGCAGTCCAGAGCAAAAAGATGCAAGTAGGAGTAGAAGCCGTGCTTTCGTTCTAGCGGAAATGTGCAACTTAACAACGGAGGGAAGAAGAGCAGTACAGACAGCCTCGGTAGCTGCTAGGGACTTTCCCCCCATAATTACATATGTTTTTTGTGTATATATACACACATACACGTGCATGGCTATTTGTATATACAAATATATAGACATGCATATCTGTATGTGCACATATATACATGTGTGTATGTATACGTGTGCATATATACATGTGTATATGTGTATGTGAATGCATATATGCACATGCACGTGTAAGCATATGCACATGTGTATATATACACATATGCACTAAATATATATGCATGCGCGTGCACACACACATAGACATATATCTTTCCCAAGTAGAATAGTGTATTCAGTTAGTGGTCGTCCTGTCTTCTATCCCCGGGCATAAATCCCTCCTCACAGTAAATGAGGCGGAAAGTTACTTTCTCCAGGCAGGCTTATTCCTGACAAGTATAGAATGATAACTTTGAGGGCAGGACTATTTCTGCACCGACTGGGTAACATTTTCTCTCACCAGCACTCTACCCGGGTCTTATCCTTCCTCGGGGCAAGAAAGGATTAGCCAATCTATAACTCCCAGGCCTCGGGCCTCCGTCTCTGCCGACTGTGACCAACGGACCCCTTCACCCCTGGACCAGAGTATATTAAGGGTCTAAAAGCATTTGCAATTACATTTCCAGTCTGGACTCACTGACGCTGGGGAATAAAAAAATGAACTAATGGGAACGGTGCTTGAGCACAGTTTATAAACCTTGAGCGTTCTCCTGCCTCAAGATAAGGGATCCGAAAAGGATATAACAGTGGAGATTTCTTCTAGGAGAAATTAAGGTTGCTAAAAGGAGTGCTGTATAGGAGGAGGGTAAAAGAGCAAAACTCTAGTGTAAAACCAAGTGAAACTCCTTTATAAGGTTTTATAGGGGGTTCAAATTTTTACACAAGCATATTCGGGATGATATTATGGGAGAGATCTATCTCCCTGGCTAGAGCTTTTAAAATGACTCCATGGCAGGAAAAGATCAGTAATGGGGATATTATTATGAAGTTTAAGCTCACTTCCATTTCATCAGCGGGGGGAAAAGAAAAGAAGGAACGAATGGACGGACGGAAGCACACACACCACTTACTTTGTAAATAGTGCAAAACCATCAATACAAGACTGTAGCTGTTTAAAGTACCCCGACTGGCATCGTTGATGTCATGGTGACTCGCCCACTTCTTAACCACCAGTACTAGGGGACGAACTCGATTCTCCACTGAAAGTGAAATTAGTAAGTAAAAGAGTAACTACAAAATATGTACAGAATTTTCCTCCCCATTAACAAGTCCGACACCTTGAGAATTGCGATTTGGGCCCAACCTCCATCGTTCTACGGTGGCGTTAAGCTTTCTAGTGTTTACCTTCCCTTTGTTCAGCCAACCCAAAATCTCGATAGAACATTTTAAATATTTGACAATATTTAGAGCAACAATTTGGGGGGATACAAATGACTGCACTCTTCGCAGTAGCGCAACAAACCATATATTAAAACAATTGTACCGATATTGGGACTCACTTCAACACATTTAACAAAAGATTAAAAGGTCGACAAGTACCTAAAGCAACTTACGGTATGCATAGGTTCTGAGAAGGAATGTATTTCTTATTCCTACAACATTGTTTACATTCAAGTCAAATTCCACACAGCTGAGGAGGCAAAAAAAAAATACAAACAACGACAGTTACAAGTTTAATCAATCAATTCTGTAATGAAATTTAACAGACTAAAGTAAGAGTTAGCCACGAAGGTGGCAGGAACCTAAGGGCTGGGAAAAAATAAAACTGGGCAGTGTGCTAATTGAATGCAGCAGAATTGTACATTTTTAGTTCCTCAAGTTTGCAACTATGAGCTTTACTCTTATGTTGTGGTTAAGCATGAAAGAGGGTGATGAAAATTTAACAGACTGGAAGCATTTTTACTGAACAAAAGATATTTTTAAAGCATCTCCACCAGGACGGTTAATGCCAGTGCTGTGCTTTTTCACACAGGAGTCACGATTATTTTAGCAGCAACGAATGAGCCTTTGCTCTTAACATTAAAGTCTAAATGACAACACAATAGAACATCACGAAGGCATGCAAAATTAGATTATCAATGAAAATTCTTGCTCCGGCAGCAACGTTTCAACTACATAAAGAGACATTTTGGATTATACAAACAACCAGTGTGGCAACAGGATAATTGAATCCATCCTGCAATTCGTCTCAGATAAGAGTAACGGTGCTAGTGGGCCTCTGCAAATGGGACGGTCTCTCTCAAAATGCACATAAATTAAGTCCCCCCAGGAGCTTCATTTTTTTGCAGCTGGAAGCCTTTGAAGATTTATTGTAAAGTCTGCAGCGGCGACCAGCAGACCGCCACTCTCCCCATGTGCAAAACTGTATTAAAATCATATCTCCTCCAAGAGACCTTCCCTGACTAAACCCTCATATTTCCCTAAAACACCCTCTCTTCAGCATCACCTGTACACTCGTGCCTGTACCCCTCATGCACTTTGATATCAACCTACCCCTAGAGTATATAATGTACATAGCTGCCTGTAATTTATTTTAATGCCGGTCTCTCCCCCCTACTTTGTAAGCTCCTCGTGAGCAGGGATTTTATTCTCCCACTCCTTTCTGCATCGCTCTTGCACCTTTTAATTCACCCTCCCACAGCACTTATGTCCACAACCCTAATTTATTAATACTAATGTCTGTCTCCCCCTCTAGACTGTAAGCTCACTGTGGGCAGGTTACGTGTCCACCAATTCTGTTATTTTGTACTCTCCCATTCATTCATTCATTCAGTCGTATTTACTGAGCGCTTACTGTGTGCACAGCATCGTACTAAGCGCTTGGAAAGTACAATTCAGCAACAGATGGAGACAATCCCTTCCCAACAACGGGCTCGCAGTCTAGAAGGGGGAGACGGACAACAAAACAAGTAAAGAGGCATCAACAGTATTAAACAGAATTATAGATATATACATATCATTTATAAATAGAATAATAAACATGTACAAATATACACAAGTGCTGCGGGGCGGGGAAGAGGGTAGAGCAGAGGGAGGGAGCAGGGGTGATGGGGAGGGGAAAGGGAGCAGAGGAAAAGAAGAGAGCTCATTTGGCGGATGTGAGGAGGGAGGGCATTCCAAGCCAGGGGTAGGACATGGGCCAGGGGTCGACGGCGGGACAGGCGAGAACGAGGCCCAGTGAGGAGATGAGCGGCGGCAGAGGAGCGGAGTGTGCGGGCTGGGTTGGAGGAGGAGAGAAGGGAGGTGAGGTAGGAGGGAACCAGGTGGCGGAGAGCTTTGAAGCCAAGAGTGAGGAGTTTTTGCTTGAAACGAAGGTAGACAGACAACCACTGGAGATTTGGGGGGGGGTGACATGCCCAGAGCAAAATGCTTAGTATAGTGCTATGCTCACAGTAAGCGCTTGCTATGATTGACTCCAAATGCTTAGTACACTGCCCCGCACACAGTAAGTGCTGAATACCACTGATCGACTGATTGAAACCGACAGTTTTGGGCCGGGCCGTTCTTCTCCCCAATGGGAAAAATGTGTATAGGGTTATGAAATTCAAAACGGGCACTGAAGAAAAAGTTTCATTTCTGTGAAGAAATTAGAGAGCGCATTCATTCTGGCAAACCCATCATACAGCTGACAGGTCCTACAAACAGCAATCCCCATCAGAAAATTGGCTAATATGTTCTTCTGTGAACCAGCCCCCAGGATTCTTTTCAGCTCCAGTCATGTACATATTCCTCTAAAGTCTGAAAGGACAATAAAGTGGCTGTAAATCTACTTTTCTGTCTCAGCAAATGGCTTATTCAACTTTTACAGAACATGTTTTGCCGCTAGGCCACTTATGCTATTTCAACTAAAAAGAAGGTTTCAGGAAGCCCGGCTTCCTAATATTCACTTTATTCTTCTTCATTTTCAAGCAGGGCAGACGTACGGCAGTGGGAAATATTAAGGGTCGACATATTTAACCCAGAAACATTTAAGCCGTGGGCTAGTAAAGAAATTGGGAATCCGACATTTTGTTATCACGTGGCTTCGTGGAAAGAGTCAGAGGCTTGGGAGTCAGAGGACCTGGGTTCTATTCCTGTCTCTGCCGGGTACCTGCTGTGTGACCTTGGGCAAATCACTTAACTTCTCCGTGTCTCAGTTCACTCTTCTGCAAAATGGGTATCTCCCTCCTACTTAGACTGTGAGTCATGTGTGGGACCTGGTTATATTGTACCTACCCCAGTGAATAGTATAGGGATTGGCACAGAGTAAGCACTTAACAAATATCATAATTTTCATTATTAGTTCTTAATTTCCCCTGAAAATCTATCATTGGGGGACCACAGATAGTTTTAGCAAGAAAAATAACTTATTTGAACGTGACTGTGTTTCTTTCAGAGTGACTTTAGATAACAGATGGACCATGGTGATGGACCATGAATTCCCAACTGGGCCTCAAACTTTCACACATGTGGAAATCAGACATTTGAACTCTGTTGAACCAAAGACCAAATTTGTGGAGGGGAAGAGAGAGCCAGAGAGAGGGGAGGGGAAGAGGGGAAACTGGTCAAAAAGTCTCTATGGAGATGACTGGATTCTTACAAATGAGTCACGGATGGGAGACGATCTAAAGGTCCATCCGGTTTTGGGTCACGTTGGAGCTGAATGCACCTGGAAAGTCAGTTATTTTCTGATGTTCTTAATAATCATAATAATTATGGTATTTATTAAGTGCTTACTATGCGCGAGGACCTGAACTAAGCGCAGGGGTGCATACGAGCAAATTGGGTTGGACCCAGTCCCCGTCCCACATGGGACTCACAGTCTCAATCCCCATTTTACAGATGAGGTAACCAAAGCCTAGATAATAACAGTAATAATAGTACTTGTTAAGCGATTACTATGTGCCAAGCACTGTTCTAAGCACTGGGGAAGATACAAGTTGATCAGGTTGGACACAGTCCCTGTCCCACAAGTGAAGTGACTTGTCCAAGGTCACAAAGCAGACGAGTGGAGGAGCTGGGATTAGAACCCATGACATTTCTAGGATCCCATTAAGCAAATCATGGTTCCAAAGCACCAGAATTACCTAAAATCCCACTGACTTGGGGCAGAATTGGAAGCATTAAGCTAATTCTACAGTCATCACCTACTCCTCTTCTACTAGTCTATGTATGTGACGCACCGAAGGCATAACTTCTTGTTTTTTAAAAAAAAATTAACCTGGTTAGACCTCCCTAAATCTGCTCCTCACCGGTTACCCTGATTAAACTGACTCCCCATTTTAAGGCTCAGGACAGCAGGCGCCTGAGGGGGTGAGTAGTCTGAAATAAAGGCACCAGCCTGTGGACTTCTTTTAATCTGAAAATCATTTCCGAGGGCTTTTAGTTTACTGACATATGTGTGCATAAATGACGGATGTGGTGTCTACCTTCATTACTTGGTACTACTGTTCATTCAGTCGAGTTAAGAAAAACTAATTCAGAAGTAAACATTAGTGCTCATTTATGCTATATTCAGGTCTCTAGATATTAACACTCTGGAAAAGGAAGAGAAATGTCCAACTACGTGCCCTAACAACTGGCCAAATGGTTTTGGCCATCGCTTAATAGGGGTCACCGAGCGCCTTCTTAAGCCACGGCTGGGGCAAGGAAAGAAACAGGAAGCAAGTGAGGGCAGATTTCGGATAAATCAGACCACGTGGAGACCCACAAACTGGACGAGGAAAGATAAGAGGTACTCCTTTCCCTCAGCAATTAAACCAAACAGCGGGCTCAGTGGAAAGAGCCCGGACTTGGGAGTCAGGGGTCATGGGTTCGAATCCCAGCTCTGCCACTTGTCAGCCGTGGGACTGTGGGCAAGTCACTTAACTACTCTGTGCCTCAGTTCCCTCATCTGTAGAATGGGGATTAAGATTGTGAACCTCACGTGGGACAACCTGATTACCGTGTATCTCCCCCAGCGCTTAGAACAGTGCTCTGCACATAGTAAGCGCTTAACAAATACCAACATTATTATTATTAAGGTCTGCCTGCTTCTACTAAGGCAATTTTAATTCTTTTCCTATTTGTTCTCTCTGGAGGTGAAGAGCTCATCCCCTGATCCTTGGAAGGGTCTCAATGATTACACAACTGGAACTATAAATTCAAAGCTTTTGGATATTTTTCAGGTTCTTCATTTTTACCTTTGAATCTCCACAATCAATTATATTTACTGAACGCTTACTGTGTGCCTAGCAATGTACTAAGTGTGTGGCAGAGTACAATACAACAGAGTTGGTAGGCATGTTCCCTGCCTGCAATGAGCAAGCTAGAGGGGGAGATAGACATTAATATAAATACATAAGTCATGGATATGTGCATAACTGCTGTAGGACTGAGGGCAAGGGAGACATAGAGGGAGTAGGAAAAGAGGAAATGGGGGCTCAGCTGGGGAAGGCCTCTTGGAAGAGATACGCTTTTAATAAGGCTTTCAAGATGGGGTCAGTGATTGCCAGATATGAAGAGGGAGGACATTCGAGGCCAGAGGCAGGACACGGGCGGCCAGAGAGATCAGATCGAGGTCCAGAGAGCAGGTTGGAAGTAGAGGAGCAGAGCGACTGGGCTGGGTTGTAGTAGGAAATTAGGGAGGTGAGACAGGACGGGGCACGGTGATTTAGTGCTTTCAACTTCTTGGAAAAATCACCCCCTCCTCTACCCCAAATGGAAAATCGTGTGAATTAAAGCTTCGTCTGCGAGGCCAAAGAGGGAACGAATGAAATTCAGGCGGCTCGCAGAACTACTGCTCAGGAGGTTCTCAAATCTGAAGGGAGACGAAGGACAAGTGAGTTCTAAAGTCCAGAAGAGTAGGAGGTGTTTTCCAGGATGTTGAGGCGAAAAAGGGATTAACAGGGCAACTGTAGGTACACGGTAAAATTCTCCAAGTGATCCAGAAACTTCAAATGAGAGGAGGAGTTTCACTGATTACTTGCCTGACTTTATCCCTGAACTTCACTATTGGCACTTTTGCTCGAATTAGCTGAGGTCTCTCAATGTAGCTTGCTGAAAAAGTAAAAGGAATACTATGAAATACACAATGAGCCCATTTCCACATTAACTCTTTTTGATCTTTCTGCTTGTATCCACCCCAGCAATTAGTACAATGCCTGGCCCATAGTAAGCGCTTAACAAACACCACAGTTATTATTATTATTATTATAATATCTAGTGTATGATTACTAACATCGAGGCTCCTGAAGGCAACCTGGAAAACCCCTCAGAGGGATGGTTAAGCCATGAAGGGCGCAGTCCAAAACGGATGATCCCGTGATGCTCTGTGGCACTCGCCCCCTCCCCAGAAAAGTTAACTGTGGAATCACAAACGGTGTCCACAAACAATTCTTCACTCTATTTAAAATAAGGAAGGGACAAGGCTACAACTCTCCAGTGCTAGCAAGCCTACTGCCGTGACCACAAATGCCTGCCACGCGCTTGCTGACATTAGGGTGAACCTGAATTCTGTGGCTTCGGGGGTACTCTTGCGCCACCAGAGATTCAGGGCAGCCTCAGGGGTGATGCCCAGCCGGACACTCATCTCGGTTTGGAGTCGCCCTGGAGTTGGGGCGGTTTGGGGACACTCAGATTTGGGTACCAATACCCCCGGGGCCAGGATTCTGATGCTTGGACCCTCTAGAACTGACCGGTGGCCCCAGAAACAGTCCTGATTAAAGAGAAGCAGTGTGGTTTAGTGGATAGAGCACAGGCTTGGGGAGTCAGAAGGACCTGAATTTGAATCCCAGCTCCACCACGTGTCTGCTGTGTGACCTTGGGTGAGTCACGACTTCTCTGGGCCTCAGTTACCTCATTTGTAAAATGGGGATTAAGGGTGGGAGCCTCGTGGACAAGGACTGGGTCCAACCTAATTACCTTGTACCTACCCCTGTGCTTAGAATAATGTTTGATACATAATAAACGCTTAACAAGTACTATTATTATTATTACATCCCTGGACCCAAAGCCCAGACTCCACTGTGTGATCTCTGTGACCTAGAGCACTGTCAGTCCCTTTAGCTCTCTTGGACGATTCCCTAAATCACCAGCAAATTTGGGGGATCCTCCCCTTCGCAGAACTGCCCTATGGCTGGGGGGCTTCCAGCCTGTCAGGATCCTGTTTGGCCCAGTGAGCGTGACCAAACGCCAGGAAGGGCATTTGATCACACCGAGAGACTAATGCAGTTAACGGACCCGGGGGTATCTGGTCGAAATCCAGAAATGAGGAAGAAAACAAAGAGCTAATTTGCCCAACGCCTATGTCTTCCTCATTCTCCCATGCTGCCCTTGAACAGAAATGACTTGATGAATTACGTTAGTGTCTGGCAAGATTCCACGACAGCAGCAGACAATTTACATGCCTTTGGAGGATGCATCTAATTAATGAAATCAGAAAAATAAGTAGAAGGGAAAAGCTTGAGGAATTTCAAAATAACCGAACACACAGCCAACTACTATATACTGTCGCTCTGACAATCAAATCGACTCAACTTCCTTCTATTTGTAAATTAAAATTAGATAAGAGGTAAATTAAAGAAGGCTGAGACTTACAAAGTCTAGTAGAGAAGTGGTTTTGGACTAAGCTGAGAATATATCTTGCTTCTGTCTTCTGATTTACCTGAAATAAGCATGAAAAAAACAACTTTAGGCTTTCTCCCCTCAATTCCATGCTCAGAGTAATATTAACTTTTAAAGCTTCCTTCAAGAAAAGTGCACTTTTTAAACGATGAAAAATGTACATAAATTTACAACCCATGAAATTTACATAATGCAATCCTAAAATTCTCAAATCTTCTTTCTGAAAGCTTATTCTAAAGAGAAATACCCCTACGGTCCCTTTCTCTTCAGCATAAAATTATGAAAACAATGAAAACAGATCGAGAGACGGTCAGCATCATTTCCTCAAATGGGTTTTTGCATTGTGTACAATACTTGGGAATATAAGGAGGATGTCCCTCTATCACAATTGCCTTTAAAACAATCAGCCTGATTAAAATTTGATGTCACATTATACAGAAAACTAGAGAGAATGAACATAGCTAAGACTCATGAGAAAAAAACAAAATTTCAGAGAGAAGAAATCCCTGCACTGGAGCTTTACCTCTGACAAGCCTTTTGCATGTCAGTAGGTGGGGGATTTGTGTAATGGATAGAGCCCGGGGCTGGGAGTCAGAGGTCATGGGTTCTAATCCCGGCTCTGCCACCTGTCTGCTGTGTGACCTTCGGCCAGTCAGTTCACTTCACTGAGCCTCAGTTACCTCATCTCTAAAATGGGGATGGAGACTGAGAGCCCCACGAGGGGCAGGGACTGTGACTAACCTGATTTGCTCGTATCCACTCAAAGCGCTTAATACAGGGCCTGGCACACATTCATTCAATTGTATTTATTGAGCAATTACTGTGCGCAGAGCACTGTATTAAGCGCTTGGAAAGTACAATTCGGCAAAAGATAGAGACAGTACGCACTTAACAAATACCACAATTATCATTATTATTATGATTAAGTTGCTACACTGCAGCCCTCCTCCCACCAGACTGACGAGAGAGACCAATGTTATCTTCCCATCGCTATTCCCAGAGGCCCAGCTCGACCTGCCTTGGGCACACAGGGTGTGGAGACTTCAGCCGCACCACGCACGGTCTCTACCAATTTTAGAACCACGGGAAGCTCTGGAAGTTACTGGACTCTCGACGTCCCGGGTGGCGTCACCCAGACGCCCCCCACTGTCCCCGTTACCACCAGACTTGTTGTATTAAGGACTTTTCTGTTGTTTTGTATTTCTATTATTGCTTCGTCACTAGTATGTCGGTCACCGAAGCATTCCCCACCTTATTTTGAGAACGTGAGCCCCTGGAAGGCCTTACCTGTGCATTTTTTCCCAGTGCCCGGTACAGTGCTCTGCACACAGTAAGCATTTAATTCTACTACTATTCTAGACCATGCCTAAGGAAATTGACGTGTCCTCATTCACCATTTGGGAATTTCCACTGGATTAAAATTTTGCAAGGATTCTATTAGTCTTCTATACTATTCTAAAGACCGCAGAAGCATTACTCAATGGATCTTTTGGAGCAGATAGCCCCGTGATTTGCAATACCTGCGAAACATTGTCGGTGGAATACTGGAGTCGGTGAAAACATGGGTTAGCGCTCAAATTAATTTGTGTTCTTTTGGCAAAAGGTGGATTGGCATCACCATTCTACTAGGCATGTATTATTTACATTGTACTCTCAAAAGCGCTTAGTACAGTACCTTGTACAAAGTATGCACTCAAATCATCCCACTGATCACAGAGGAATTTCCAAAGGGAGGAAATGAAAATCTACATGCTAGTCCAGAAAATCCAAAGGGAATGGGCACAAAAACCAAAACACACTCCAGAACTTCCAATAATATCTCTGGGCAACCTCCATACTGGAGGGAAGGCTCAGGGCAGTAGAGGGGAGGAACTGGCTCCGACTGTCCCAGATAGACCCCTTCACGTCTCCCCCGCCCTTCTTTCTCTTACAACCAAGGAAATGCTGGAGTTGTTGGCAGTCGTTTCAGGAACCCAGCTCAAAAGGAGCGACGGGATTATTAATATCCCAACTCTGAAAATGAACTTGCATAATGCCTAGAGAGGGAATAAAAGAGGATTTCTGTAGGCAGGGAGAGCAGCGCATGTCAGGGTAAGAAGAGGGGTAGGGTTGGAATGCCCAGGAAGCAGGCTTGCCCTGAGAAGTATCTCTTCTGAAATGTTCAGCCGCCTGACAAGGTAAGAGAAATAGGGTCAGAGTGCTGCGGACAGAAATTTCAGTACCTTGAAATTTTCTTTTTTTAAAAAAAGGGGTGCGCGCGCATCGGAATAGGAGGAGATAGGGATATCATAATTCTTCCCATTTCACTGAATGCCAATGGCACGCAGGACCTGGGAGCGTACAAAGAGTTTCCTTTCTCCCCTCCTTTCCTCCTGCTCTCCCTACTGCTCAATTTATTTCCCCCTCATGATAGCCTGTTGAGAACGTTAAGGAAAAACACGGGGGAATTAGGCAAATCAATAAAGTTAACCAGAAAGGAAAACAGGAAGGACTTTCCCTTCTTTTCACTGTTTCCTTCTAAAAGCAAACATCCGCATCATACCCCCCACACGACAATGCAGAGCAAGCATCACATCTCGGTATATTCTCGATTTAGGCAATTTCTGATTCACTAGACTGGGCAGTGAGTGAGTCAACGGTTGATTAGCAACTTACTGGTTCCTCGGTGACAACGAGGCACAGATCGCCATCACTGCTGCGGGTTCCAAATCCATTTAGTGAGGAGCCGACCAGAAAGAGTCTGCTCTCTAAAGACAGAGGACAGGATAACAGAGATGCCGATTGACTCCTGGGGTGTCGAAAATGGAAATGCTTCATCTAATGTTTTTGAACTCGCAAAGGAAAGAAAACATACGTGGATAAATCCGCTGAATTTCTCGCTGTAGTTCTGTTCGGCAGAGTTCTTTCTTCTTCAGATCGCACGCTTGCTGCTGACATTCTTGAAATAAATCCAGTACCTGCTGACTCAACTTAATCCCCCCAACACAAAAAAAAATTTTGGATTTTAGGAAATTATCAAAAAGCAATTAAGATGCTTTAAAATGGAGATGTCTCACTTATGATCTCATCACGTACATGCACTCAGCAGTCTCTCCCAGGCTGCTGTCTCAATCATTCTCTCAGACCCAACCCCAGGAGCGTTGGCCACTTCAGCTCCTCCGTGTCTCAGCTAATGAGATGGGTGATAAAGTCCAAATAATAACAGTTACGGTATTTGTGAAGCGCTATGTGTCAGGCACTGTACTAAGCGCTGGGGTGGATACAGGCAAATCGGGTTGCATACAGTCCCCGTCCCACAAGGGGCTCCCAGTCTCCATCCCCATTTTACAGATGAGGGAACTGAGGCCCAGAGAAGTGAAATGACTTGCTAGGGTCTCACAGCAGACAAAAGTGGCAGAGCAGGTTTAGAATCCAGGTCCTTCTGACTCCCAGGGCTGTGCTCTCTCCTCTCCGCTGTGCAATTACCAGTTCCCAGTCCACCTTCAAATCCTAATTATCCAGACGGGGACCGAAGGACACTGGAGTGAATCTCTAATAATCCAAATCTCTTATGACAGGAGATTCTCATCGGCTGTTACTGGTCCAACAGAGACTCAAGTAACGTGGGGGGGCGTGAGCCCGCCAACAACAGCTCCCCCTTTATTCCTAGTTCTGGCCCACCTCCATCTTAAGCAGAGCCTTTGGGTTGGGGAACGGAGGGTGGAGGAGGAAGGCTCTCTGCTCCACATCCTTCGCTGTAGAGAGTGGCGGGAGGCAGCACGGCGTAGTGAATAGAGCACGGGCCTGGGGGTCACAGCCTGGCTCCGCCACTGATCTGTGCGGCCTTGAGCAAGTCACTTCACACTGGCTCTCAGTTTCCTCATCTGTAAAAGGGGATTAAGATTGTGAGCCCCGCAATCCACCCCATTTGCTTGCATCCACCCCAGCGCTTAGTATAGTGCCTGGCATATAATAAGCACTTAAATATCATAATTATTATTACTAGGTGGCATGGGAGTCCCAAGGCAGCTATATGAAGAGTGATTGATTCACTCTGGGATAGGTCCCTGGGATCCAAGCAATGGCAGATCCCAACTCCTAGGAGACCCGGAACAGAACCGGCCTGGTCGATCTAGGAGAATAGGGGATGGAGAGGTAGCACGAAGTTTCGTGGGGGGTTGGTCTAATGGAAAATCACCCCTAAAGATACACGATGAACCGGACCGGGGCTCCGTGTTCCTTTCCGGCCTCTACATCTATGATCCGCTATATCTGTCCCTCGCAACCAACTGAATTCATAAGATTATTTGCTAGAGGTACCCTTTGCTTTTAACAAGATGAAGAATTTCATGGTCTAGAAAAATCTGATGCGCCTGGGAAACATATCTACCCAGCTGTTGTACTACCTCTGGCTTACTATACTTCTCATCTGACATTTTAGTAGGTGATTCGTTCATAGCGACAAAGTCAGATGTCAGAAGGTTGGAGGTGACTGAAACCCATCATCCCAAGATCCTCCCATCACAATCGGGCTTATAGTAGAAGCATATCTCACCTCCTCTGCTAGATAGTGTGAAGGCCTTTCTGATTATTGTTTTTCTCACATTAGTATGTAAAGGAAGGGCAGAACCTTATAGCTACAACTCAAATACACAGGGAAATGTAAAAACCAAGCTGGACCTACGTCACTCTGCTGCCCAGATCATTATGTCCAACAACAACACCAAAAAAACGTTCTGCACAAGTCTCCCCACTCCTCGAAGGCCTCCAATGGCTGCCCATCCACTGCCGGATCAAGCAGAAACCCCTCATCTTTGGGTTCACGGTACTCGCTCGGCTCTCTCCCCCTTTATCCTTTCTCTTCTCTCACCACAACCCAGCCCGCACACTTGGCTTCTCTATTATGAGAAGCAACGTGGCCCGGTGGATAGAGCACCGGCCTGGAAGTCAGAAGACTTGGGTTCTAATCCTGGCTCTGCCACTTGTCTGCTGTGAGACCTTGGGTAAGTTCCTTTACTGAGCCTCAGTTTCCTCATCTGTAAAATGATGATTCATTCATTCATTCAATTGTATTTATTGAGCGCTTACTATGTGCAGAGCACTGTACCAAGTGCTTGGAATGTACAATTTGGCAACAGATAGAGACAATCCCTGCCCAATGATGGGCTCACAGTCTAATCGGGGGAGATGGATGGACAAAAACAAGACAATATTGAGACTATGAGCCTCAAGTGGGACAAGGACTGTATCCAATACAATTATATCCTATCTCCCCCACCGCTTAGTACAGTGTCTGGTACATAGTAAGCTCTTTACAAATACCACAATTATTATTATTATCATTGCCAACTTACTCACTGTCCCTTCCTCATGTCTCACCTACCGCCGTCCCCTTGCTTACACCCTCCCTCCTGCCTGGAACTCCCTCCCCCTACGTATCTTACAGAGCAGCACTCTCCCCATCTTCAAAATCCTACTCAAATCGTACTTCCTGCAGGAAGTTTTCCCGGACTAAGTCCCCTCAATCAATCAATGATATTTATTAAGCACTTAGTATGTGCAGAGCGCAGTACTAAGCACCTGTGAGAGTGCAATACAACAGAATCAGTAGACCCTTTCCCTGCCCATAACGTACTTTCAGCCTAAAGGGACTATTCTATTCTCCCTCCTTCCCGCCTCTTCCACACACTACATTCCACAGAGAAGCAGCGTGGCTCAGTGGAAAGAGCCCGGGCTCGGGAGTCAGAGGTCACGGGTTTGAATCCCGGCTCTGCCACCTGTCAGCTGTGTGACTGTGGGCAAGACACTACGCTTCTCGGTGCCTCAGTTACCTCATCTGTAAAATGGGGTTAACGCCGTGGGATAGGGTACGCCCAATCCGATTTATCTGCATCGATCCCAGTGCTTAGGACAGTGCCTGGCACATAGTAAGTGCTTACCACTATTATTACTATCATCATTATTACTATAGATCCCTCCAGATCATAATCTGTGGCTTTCCTACCACTTGGTGTGGGCCCTAATTAGTCACATGACCACAAAGCATCAAAGGGGGGCTTGTTGGGCCGTTCATCGCAAATCACAGTTCCCGGTAGGGTAACGATCCCTTTAGCTAGTCATTCGGAGACCTGGCCACAGATTTATCGGGAGAATGTGCCCGATTATCTGCTGCGTGACCTTGGGCAAGTCATTTCACTTCCTCTGTACCAGTTCCCTCATCTGTAAAATGGGAATGAAGACCGTGAGCCTCACGTGGGACACGAACTGTGGCCAACCTCATTGGCTTGTATCTACCCCACTGCCTAGAACATGCCTGGCGCACAGTAAGTGCTTATCAAATACCATTAAAAAAAAGGATCACTACTCTAACGAACCAAAATATCCCAGGATTGTCTCAGAAACAGTTGATTTTCTTTCTAATTAAATTAATATCTGTAAAAAAAAAGGATTCAGAGGTCACTAATGTAAAAAAAAAGGTGTACCTCCCTTAGACTTTACCAACTCACTCGATATCAGAAGTGTCAGTAACTCAGCAGTATCGATGTTACTGTGCATTCCAAAAGAGATTTATAAAATACAATTTTTATCACTAACAGCACTGGTCTTAAAGACATTTTTGTATATTTCTTCTGGCTGACCACTAGTGAAATATGTATTTTCCATTTTAAAATAAGCTAACGGAACATGCTGATTTTACTGCAATTAGAGTAAAATTGCAAATATGATATAAACTACAGTTAAAGATATCCCTCTCAATCTGCAAGATAAAAAACTGATCTCTTGTCCAAATGTGCCCAAACTTAAATTTACCCCCTAAAGCCATCACACAGAGTAACCCTAAGAGAAGTCAGTATATGATTCCCGGTTTCTGCTCTCCCCTGTTCTTTTGGGAAATTTGGGGATATCTTGACAAATGTAAGACTGAAAGGTACAACTTCTGCATGCTGTAACCAGTATGCATTTCCCATATGTCAACTGTGAAGCTGGCTCTGGAGAGAGAGGGAAAAAAAAGGATCTCTGAAATGGGGATAGCAATGCCAAAAGCAATATGAAAAATGGTGTCAGTTTTATGTGCGACCTTACCTTTACCTGTAAGTTGCCTTCTGAATGCCAGTTTAACTGGTAATTCACATTATTTATCATGGCCTATTAAGCAAGGCTACATTGGTCTTAAAAAAAAAATTGGCCTTAAGCAAGGAGGAATTGGAATAAAATGGACACGTTTTCCAGCTAGCTTACTGAATTAAGATACTTCATCACTATTACACTGGAAAGCTTGGGGAACATCTGGTGAAAATTTTCCAAAGTGGCAATTTTTGAGCTAAGTATTTGCAAAACTGAATTCATTTTCGTTTTGTTCCAGATGTGCCAGGCTATCGAGCAAGAAGAGATCAAAAATATTTCATTCCTTGCCGTAGGATACGGTTCTATCCTCTGCTTATCAAAATACTAGAAGCGTAAAAAGCACTTAGGACAAAATATTCCAAAATACACCACGGGTACTTCTTACCTTCAATTGCTCCCTACGCGGTTTGTCAAATGCCCAATAAGGTTGAATTAAATGGTAAGCCAATTTTCAGAATGGATATGTAATAGACGGGACAGACTATCTCTTCTCAACATGAGAGCCCCAAGTATACGTTCTGTACCCAGAAAAGCAGAGATTTACTTCTAATCCAAAAGAAAAATCCACACACGCAATATTCCGTGGGGAAAACTGACTGGGACGTCTTTAAATAATGGAATACAACCTTTACGATACCTGGTTGAAGAACAAATGTTTAATTCTAGTTTTCCATGTGTTACTGTAATGACCAGAGAGAGAGAGAGTGCATATTTTGCCATCAAGGCAAGAGAAAAATCCTTTAAAGAACATGACCTCAACAAGTGCTTAAGATAGTGCTAGGCACATAATAAGAGCTTAACAAAGACCATTATTATTATTATTATTATTACCTACTCCACAGGAGCACTTGCTTTCACCGTTGTTTGAGCTGGGCTAATCTCGCTTATCCCAGGCCTCCTGATAATGATAACGACGGTATCTGTTAAGCGCCTACTATGTGCCAAGCACTGTTCTAAGTGCTGAGGTAGAAACAAGCTAATGAAGTTGGATACAGTCCCTGTCCTCCATGGGACTCAGAGCCTTAATCCTCATTTTACAGCCGAGGTCACTGAGGCACAGAAAAGTGAATTGCCCCAGGTCACAGAGCAGACACGTGGCACAGCCGGGATTAGAAACCATAACTTTCTGGCCCGGGCTCTAGCCACTAGGCCAAGCTGCTTCCTACTGAGACCGGAGGGTTTCCAACCAGGAAAAGGACCCCAAATGGAGGCTTTCTAGCTCTCGGAACTCCTCTCTTCCTAATCCACATCTCCCTACGATCCTTGCGCTACATTCACCACGTTGTCAGCTCCCGCTGGTCCCTCTGACTTCAACAGAGATCTAACAAACCTGATTTTTCCTTTTGACTGAATAATACCGGTACTTGTTAAGCGCTTACTATGTGCCCAGCACCGTTCTAAGCGCTGAGGAAGATACAACAAGTTCATCAGGTTGGACACGGTCTCCGTCCCACACGGGCCTCACACCCTTAATCCCCATCTGACAGATGAGGTCGCTGAGGCCCAGAGAGGTGACGTGACGTGCCCGAGCTTGACACGGCAGACACGTGACGGGGCCGGGATTAAACCCAGGTCCTCCGGACTCCCAGGCCCGTGCTCTATCCACGCTGCTATCCAAGCCACGCTGCTTCTCCAGCAGCATCTGCAGGTGCCCAATTCGCAGACCTGCCAAAAAACGGAGGGATCTGGAAGAGAGCCAGGGCCAGTTGCCCATCTTAATCCTCGTCCTGCCAGGCGGCTCCCCATGAGACACGATGAGCTGGATGTCACCAGCCGCTCTACTGTTCCTTCTTCTGGGATGTGCCCTGAGCCCAAATGTCTGGCCTAGTGGACAGAGCACGGGCCTGGACGTCAGGAGGCCCCGGGTTCTAATCCTGGCTCCGCCCTGTAGCTGCTGTGGGACCTTGGACAAGCCATTTCACCTCTCTGGGCCTCAGTGACCTCATCTGTCAGATGGGGATTAAGAGTGTGAGGCCCATGTGGGACAGGGACCGTGTCCAACCTGATTAACTTGTTCTATCTTCCCCAGTGCTTAGAACGGTGCTTGGCACATAGTAAGCGCTTAACAAGTACCATTATTATTATTCAGTCAATCCAGATGTGCCAGACTATCAAGCAAGAAGAGATCAAAAATCATCTGGATTGAGACTGTGCGCCCCAGGTGGGACAGGGACTGTCCAACCTGATTTATTGAGCGCTTACTCTTTGCTCAATACAGTGTGCTCACTGTACTAAGCGTTTGGAAAGTACAATTCGGCAACAGATAGAGACAATTCCTATCCAACAACGGGCTCACAGTTCAGAAGGGGGGAGACAGACAAGACTGGCATTACTAGCATCAGAATAAATACTTAGGCGGAAGGACCAGGAGATGGAGGTCAGAGGGACAGAGGGAATGGAAAGACGTAGGGGAGGAGGATAAGAGGGATGGAGGGATGAAGAGATGGAGGAAAGGAGGAGGGAACGGAGGGATGGGGGGACCTGAAGGGGCACTGAGGAGGTTGGGGGGCCGTGGGCACCAGGGCAGTGGAAGAGAAGCTCCTCTGCCCGGCTGGAAGTTGGGCTCACAGCTTTAATCCCCATTATACAGATGAGGCAACTGAGGCCCAGGGAAGTAAAGTAACTCGCCCAAGGTCACCCAGCGGACAAGTGGTGGAGCCGGGATTAGAACCCAGATCCCTCTGACCCAGTCCCGTGCTCTATCCACGAAGCCACGCTGTTTCTCTTCAAGGATCCCTCGTGCAGCTTACAATCTAGCTGGGGAGGAAGTTATGAAAAGAAATAGAGGCTATACACACCTGTGTCATGGAGCTGGCGGTGGAGAATCAAAGTGCCTGAGGGTTACAGATCCCAAGGGCTTAGGCGACACAGGAGGGCGGGTGAGGAGTTGGGGAAATGTGGGTTTAGTCACGGAAGGCCTCTTGGACAGGTGTGACTTCAATCAATCTTTGAAAATGGGGAAGGGGGGGGTCTGCGGTTGAGATCGATGTACGGTGAGTAGGTAGGTTGGAACTGGAGGAGCAAAAGGTGCGGACTGGGTTGCAGTGGGAGATTACAATCCCCACACTATCGAGTCTTAAATAATAATAATAGTAATGATAATAATAAGTGCATTTGTCCAACGCTTACTGTGTGTGACGCACTCTTCTAAGCACTGGGGTGGATACAAGGTAATGAGGTGGGCCACAGTCCCTGTCCCACGTGGGGCTCTCAGGCTTCGGCCCCATTTTACAGATAAATGAGACGCGGAGAAGTGACTTGCCCAAGGTCACCCGGCAAACACGGGGCAGAGCCGGGATTAGAACCCACCTCCGCTGACTCCCGGGCCCGAGCTCTTTCGCCCTAAGCCACGCTGCTTCTCAAATCTACCCAGACCTAGCTGAAGGGAGAGATGGCTCCGCAGGATAACAAGGAACACTGGCTACTTAACCTTCCTTCACCCCACCCAATTTTCCCGCTCTCCCAACCTCCAGTTAGACAACTAAACCCCAGCATATTAAGGCCCCTCGAAAAGAAATATTTTTTTTTCAAAGCGGCAAGTGTTTAAAGAAGCCACGCGCAGCCAGTTCCGTTAACGCAGTAAACTGGTATCATTAATCAGCTGCATTCTAGAAAGCATTCGCTGGGCGCAAAATCCCCTCTCCCTCAGGAATGGTCTTTGACATTTCTGAACTCCCCCAAACCTTTATTCTTAAAATCACCCCGACCGTGGGTGCCCCGGCCTTTTTCTTTTTCTGATCCGAAAGGGGGCAGATGGGAAGGAATCTGGCCCTTTGGAAAATCCCCAATTTCTCTCTCCTGACTATAGCCTGCTTACGATTAGACTGTAAGCCCGTCGACGGGCAGGGATCGTCTCTATCTGTTGCCGAATTGTACATTCCAAGCGTTTAGTACAGTGCTCTGCACATAGTAAGTGCTCAATAAATACTATTGAATGTATCTTTCATTGCCGATGCCATCTTTTTCTTCTCAACTCCTAGTAGACCCAGGCAGGAGAGGGGAATACCTATTTTCCCTCTTGCTTAAACTGGGATTCCCATCTGGGATGGGGACTCTGTCCAACCTGATTATGTTATATCTCTCCCAGTGCTTAGGAGAGTGCTTAGCACATGGTAAGCGTCTAAAAATCACCACTATAATTAGGGGAGAAAAGAGACAGGGTGCCAAGCGCTGATGGCGTTTCAGGACTTAAAAAGCAGCGCAGCCTCGTGGGTAGCGTCCACATCCGGGAGTCACAGGACCCGAGTACTAACCCCGGCTCCGTCCACTGCTTGCTGTGTGACCTAGGGCAAGTCAGTGCACTTCTCCGCCTCGGTCACCTCACCTGTAAAATGGGGATTTCACCTCCCTCCCTCCAATGCAGACTGTCGGCACCACGTGAGACTGGGGTTGCGTCCGACCTGACACAACTATCTACTCCAGAGCTCAAAAGCGTGCTGGACACGTAGTGGGTGCCTAACAGATACCATTTAGAAAACGCAACGAAAAAACCTTGGTAAATCCGGAGCGGCAGAGGAAAAGGAGAAGAAATGCACAGCCCTGTCCTTTCCCCGAGGGCCTCTGGGGAACGTACCCATTTCTAAATCCGTGCCCTTGAGAAACAACAGCCTATCATTCCCCCAGGATCCAGAGTTGTTTCCCAAGCCGACCGATTTAAATAGCCGAATTTCACTTATCTAGAATTCCTACTTGACAAAACCTCTCGCCTATCCAAATTCTAGTAACATCGCTTTGTATGAATCACTTCCCCAGTAACTCCCGGGACTCTCTATTTTTGAATCCTCAAAAACACTGGGTAAACAAGACTGCACCAGAGCAAATTACATCATTAGCAATAGATCGATGCGGCAATTATTTTAAAACTTCCACTTGGGGAACAAGCGAGAGCAGCCAATCGGCTCGGAAGAGTTCTCTCTGACCCGAGGCCAAATTACTTAACCTCCCTAACTGATCCTAGGAAGCTAGAACAGACTTCTGAGAGGAATGGCTAGCCCAAGTCATCTAGCTGGCTGGATAACTTGATCCCGTTTTTTAAAAAAAGAAAATACCACACATACGCACAAAGCACACACCGGGTCACCCGTCTCGGCACCCTATGCCGAGAAGCAAGCACTTCCGACCTGCCCAAGTTCCTGCCCTCTTACTTGACCGCCCGAGGGGAAAACAGATATTTGCATTCATTTACCTTATCTTTGGCCACAGGAAGTGTGATTTCTCTCGGTTCTAAAAATGAAGTCTCTTGCAAGGGTGGAACACATCTGACTAAATCTGGTATATAGTGTGTAGGAAACAACGAGGGCGTGATGGCTCCCGGGATGGAATATCTGCGTTCGTCTCTTAAAGGCACTGTCGGGTGAACTGCGGTTGACTCGTGGTGAGGGGAATGGAACCGCTGCCGCTTCACGTCGTACGGAACGTTCTGTTCGCTGCTCAGTCGCCTGCGAGTGGACAGAGAGACGTCCGATCAGGGAGGAACGAGAGGCCGACACCCGATCGGGAATTCCAGGACCCGGAGGCCGCGGTGCCCGGGAGCCCAGAGCGACCGGTGGGTGACTCCTTCAGCAAGCCCGCCCAAGGGGGCGTGGGCGGGGGTGAAACCTGACGGGGGAGCCCGCGGGCGGTTTTCCGGGCTAGCGTTTGGATCCGGAGCCACGGTCGCGTGACCCGACGGCTCAGAGCAAGCATGCAGTAACACGGCGACCGAAGGAGAAGTCGGGAAAACGGGGGCGGTGGTGGCCACGGGGCATCTTCTAACTGCAATTTAACCGGGGCATGAGTGCTTAGGGATCTCCTTCCGGAAAAGGGGCAGCTACTGTCTTTTTGCCCGCCCCCTCCCCGCTCCAGAGGCGGGCCCTCGTAAGGGCGGACTTCCAGAGGTAAATTTAGAACGGGTGCACGCACCCCCCGTGATAAAACTGAGGGGCTTGGAGAGAAAGACTTACCTCACAAGCCATTCAAAGTGTAGAATGCCTGGGGAGGTTACATTGTACACACAGTAAAAAGTGTAATCTGGGCAGAAGAGAACCTCGGTTCACTCGGCGGGTATTCACCGTTCATTCAGTCAACAGCAATCCGATGTACACACTTAATGTCTCCGTTTTAACGAGGCACCGTAACGTGTTCGGGGAATATAAGACTCGTCCCCAAAGCCTCTTGTAAAATACCGACGTTCAGGTAGCGGGGTCGCCTTGGAACGTGAACACGTATACTCGTACCTCGTCTCTGCTACGCGATCTGTTGCCTTTACCATGGAAAAGAAGGATTTTCGTAGATCCGGATCTTTTCTACTCCTTAAATCTTTTTGCACAAGGCAGCCGGCTTTGCTAATCCCGACCGACTCTTTTAAAAATTCCATTGTTTTGAGCAATGCCAACTGACACACAGAACCGTGGGAATAGATCTTCTTTAGCCAGAGTGTGGCACCTTCTTAAAAGGCTTTCACCACACATCTGTTTGCCCGCACAAAGTGGAAGCTCGGATGAGAGACGCATCGTTTTGGTTTCCCGTGCATCATCGGGAGGTGGGGTGTCTCGGGGCTAATGCTGGCCCCCCTAAGGCTCTGGGGACAAGGCTACGCAACCTCAGGCTGCCCTGGGGTCGGGGTGCTGACTGTGGGTGACCCCAAGTCATTTGGAGCTGCAGAAGCAGTAGCGTAGACCCAGAAGACGGTACAGGAGATGAAAATGGGAAAAGGCTCTGTCGTCCCGAAGAGTCAGTGAATCCAAACTGGCCTAGCCGACCAAAAGCGATCGTATTTATAACACAATGGAGGTCCCCGTGGCAACTTCCTTTATTACCGAGCACCATCGCGTGCGTGAATTAGTTGAGGAATCGATTTGCGATCGATCATAAGGCAACTAAAACAATGCAGTTCTTGGGCAAAATTGTTTCCAAAATAGTAACCCAGGCTGATACTTTTCTTCCATTTCGAATACAAGCCCTCTGTGCTGTAAGCTCCCTGTGGGCAGGGAATGTGTCTGTTATATTGCACTCTCCCAAGCTCTTAGTACAATGCTCTGCACACAGGAAGCGCTAAATACGACTGACTGAGAAATGCGGTAGACCGACTAACCGGGGATCAGGTTCTCACAGCATTCTAAATAACTACAAATTATTAAAATCAAAATTAATTCTCAATAGAGAAGGCAAAATTCCCACACCTACAGGGTCATTATGAATTTTTACCAAGAAAAAATGCTTGGAACTCTTGCACCAGAAATTAGTTTCCTTCTAAATGAGCCAATTCCTTTTTAAGTTAAGCTTACCGTTTGGAAAAGTATTTTGACTTTAAGAACAAAATGAATTCCATCTTTTTTTCAAAAATATATATTTGTCTCATCAATCAATACTCTTTATTCAGTATCTGCTGTGCGTCGAGGACTGAAACTAAGTGCTTGACTAAAAGACATGGTCCCGGCCCCCAAGGAGCTCACGGGTAAACACGGGCTATTCACAAATAGACGGGAGAGGACAGAGAAATCATGTAACGGTTGTTGATAACAGAAGTATGGAAGGACACGTAGATAAATAGCCGAGTGCAAGTTAACATAAATCAAAAATATGCACAAAGAATAAAGGTAGGTGTAGAAGTTCAGAAGTGCTATGAATGCGGTTGACCTGGGAAATCGGAATTTAATCGGGGACAGTCTTCTGGAGGAGGGTTTTATGCACAGGGAGGTCAGTCCTTAAAGTGGAAATCAGTTCCGGGCAGGAGGAAGAGTACGAGCAAAGGGCTGGAGGTGGGAGAGTCTAGAACGAGGCACATAAACTTGAAACCCGACTATATTCAACTGGTTTCCTAGCGGCAAGCTGCGAAACTGGGAAATGGGAATTGCAGATCTGGAAGAACGCTATCAACTCCGGTTCATCGGATTCTCTCTCAACGTCGGTTACGCCCGTTCATTTCCATCCCGACAGTTGCCACCCTGCCCGTCGGCTCACTGAAAAACTAAAAATCCCGTGGCCGTAGCGCTGTTAGATGAACTAGGCTCCGGGAAGATGCGCTCTAACTCCCTGAGACATCTAGTGATGGAGACAAAGGGAAAGCTGGAGTTCAAACTGGGATTTCTGGGATAAAGTTATTTCGGGATTCACTTAAGCAGAGCTCTGTCAGAGAGCTGAAAACACAAAGGAGAGTTCAAATGAACCCCCGAGACCAGAACAGGAGGACTAAAAGATCGACCTTTTGCAAGACCCCGCTTCTCCGACACCCTCACAAAAGGGGAAATGATGAACATCAACCGGATGGACAGCAAGCGAGGAAAACGGAAGCGGGGAAGTTGCGACTAGTTTCGTTCACTGCCAAAAAATTCTAGGTTGGTCTGGAGCCATGAATGAACTTCAGGCTGAATCTGGAATAGCCTGAAACTAACCGCGGGGAAGGGACTCTTGGAGGGGGTGAAGATTCCCCCTAATGTTGCTGGGAGGCGTCGTCACAGTAGTAACAGTAACCTTAAGCGCATACTGTGCGCGGAGTGCTGTACTAAACACCGCGGAAGAGTTTACAGGGGGAGTTATTATAGTCATCTACTACTGACTGCCCCCAGGACTGTGCAGACAGAAAGCTACCTACGTGGAGAGAGCCCTGTTCCTCCCCATATCCTGATCACAGATGTGAGGCCGATCTCACTGGACTCACTAGCCATGTGGCGTGTGCTGCGACCCTCTCCCCAATACAAGACCGGGATCAAATGAACTGGCCCGGGTCGGTCGGATTCGGTTTCTCGCCACCAAATCCCACCCCCAAACCCTCAAGATCCGTGGGCTCAGCCTAGCCTTCGCAGAGAGAACACATTCCCTCTTGATTTGGCCTTGGAAGATGACCTCGGGCCCTCCATCCCCATCGGTGACTCTCAGGAGGCCATAGTGGCTGGCCCCAGCTCGAGGGGTCCCCCGGCACCAAACGACTATGGAGTAACTCCGGGCCAGACTGCAGGAGGAGGAGACAACCTCTCTCCCACCCCTCCACCTCCTGGTCCGATTTGCTGGTACACCCCAGCGCTCAGTACTCTGCCTGGCACATAGTAGGCGCTTAAATTCTGCAATTATTATTATTATTGTTGTTGGTCATTAGGACACTGTGCCACACTGGGAGAGAGGAATGGTTCACCTAGCCCAGCTGCTTAAGGAGGCTTAATTACAGTGGAATTAATGGTGGTCCTCCTTGATATTCCTTCTCAAGGCTGGGGACGGACACTCAAACATCCCTAATTTTTTCCACCGTGGATGGTCGTTCGTGAACCCAACTAAGCCCTTCTTGAATCTATCTGTACACTGGCATGGCACCACTTCCTACTGAAATGGAAAAGCTCAAGTAAAACCCCCACAGATCACTTAAGCAGACCTCCGTGTCTTTCCGGGTCTTCCCCCGGCCCCACGCTCGCTCCTCAGAGGGGCACGTGGATTTCTTTTCCAGGACCTACTCAGAAATTCTCCCCGAGAGAGGCAACACAGCCTAGTGGGAGAAGCACGGGTCTGGAAATGAGGAGACCTGGGTTCTTGACCCAGCTCTGTGATTAAACTAGGGTAAGAGCGGTTAAGTGACTTACCCAAGGTCACACAGCTGGCCCGCTGCCGTAATACCATAAATGAAAGACCGAAAGAGCTGCAATTCTCTCAGAACTGCTCAAACTGACAGAGATTCTCAGGGAATCCCTTTATCCAAGGTGAAAATACAAGCACAGAGCTTTCCGCCAAAAAGCAATTAAAGGCTCCAACAAGTTTCAAGTTCTGTGAGCATTTCTTTAAAAGGCCCAAGAAAAAGACAAAAATGAAACGATGCAAGTGCTGCTTTAAACACACCTCTGCTCTCAAGAGACCCATGAGCTTCGGTTGCATAACCGAGAAAGCCTGCCATTTGCATGAAAATCTTTTGGATAAAAAGACAGGTGAATGAACCTCATTCTCAGTAACAAATTCTTACAAAGCTGGGAACTCTAATCGGGACTTCCTTTGGAGTTAGCCAGGGGCTTGGCAGAAGATCTTCTCTTCTGAAACCTTCCCACTGTGGCACTTACAGACCTCAAAAACCCTCTTGGCCCGGTCTGCAGACCTTGGACCTTTTGGGAAGCGTCAATAAAAGTTGTTCCAGAACTGTGGTCCCTGACAAAGTTCCCATCATGAACCATTTTAGCCTTTATTAAATTTAGTAACACAAAAAGGGCACCGGGGGGGCGGGAGGGATGGCAAAACTATTTTTGCATTAAATTAAATGCTCAGAAGTATGGAAAGGAGAAGATTTTTTAATCTACAAGTTCTCAGAAATTTGAAAAATTAGCTGTTCTGTTAGAGTAGTTCCCTTTCTTAGCAGGCGTTCCAGGAGCTTCCCCTTCCAGGAGAGATCGACTCCACCCAGGCCCCTACTGAGCGGGTCTGATTTTTAGCTGATCAGCACTTTGGACTAACCAAGAAGTCGTGGCTCAGTGGCAAGAACCCAGGCTGAGGAGTCAGAGGTCATGGGTTCTAATCCCCGCTCCGCCGCTTGTCAGCTGTTTGACTTTGGGCAAGTTTCGCTTAACTTCTCTGGGCCTCAGTTACCTCATCTGGAAAATGGGGATTAAAAATGTGAGCCCCGCGTGGGACCTGATGACCCTGTATCTACCCCAGCGCTTAGAACAGTGCTCGGCACAGAGTAAGCTCTTAACAAATACCAACATTATTTCCCAAGCATGCCAGTAAGCAAAGTTTTCACAGAAGCACACAGTTGCTATGGATGATACTGAGTCTATATTTGAACTTATACATATGTATATATGCACATATACACACATATAGTTTATATATATATTTATATACATAATGGTATTTGTTAAGTGCCTACTATGTGCCAGGCACTGTACTAAGCCCTAGGGTAAATACAAGTTAATCAGGTTGAACACAGTCCCACATGGGGCTCCCGGTCTCTATCCCCATTTTATCGATGCGGGAACTCTGTCATACCTCGGGAGCCAAGCTCTAGCCGCCGAACCCGAAGCCGAACTTAAAGCGGTTAGGCGCTAAGCGATCCCGATTCTCTTTCTCGGAGAGACGGGCAGCCTGTACTTACTTCCTTCCGCGGAATGTTGGTGAAACTGATGACCGTATCGGACTGCCATTTCCAAAGGCTAAGAGAGGCTGTGACGACCCGGGAGGGATCGGTGAAAGGTTCCCGCTCAAGGGAGCTCTGGACAGGCTAGAAGAAAAGAGAAACCATCAGTATCCGTCTCCACGGAATCGACTGATCACCTTCACCGCGCAGAGCTCTGTAAGGTCCATTAATCATCGGGCGGTGGCTTGGGAAAACGCCTCAGAGGCAAAAGGCGGCTTCCCTGCCCTCAAGACGCTTACGGTCTAATGGGGGGGGGGGGGAGAGCACACACGACTAAAATTTTTTTTTATAAATGGTGGGAGCAGGAGGAAGAACAAGGATACAACAGGTAGTAGGGCAAACATCAATGACTGAATGCGCGTATGCACCCGACTGCTGAGGATGAGTATAAGAAGGGCAGCTCTCTCCCTCCTACCTTACCTCACAGATCTCCTACCGCAACCCACTGTACACATGGCTCCTCTAATGCCAACCTACTCTCTGTACCGTGATCTCGCCTATCTTGCCTCCAACCCCTTGCCCACGATCTCCCTTCCCCTCTGACAATCCCCCGCTCTCCCCACCTTCAAAACCCTCCTAAAACCACATCTCCTCCAAAGGACCCTCCCCGACTAAACCCTCCCGCGCCCTCCCTACCCTTCCTTTTGCATCGCACATGCACTGGGACCTCTACCCCTTAAACTCTAGACATTCATCCCGCCTTCCGTTTCCCAGCACTGCCACTCCCCCTTTCTGTAACTGATTTTCATATCTGCCTCCCTAACTGGACTGGAAACTCCCTGTGGAAAAGGACCGTGTCTCCCGACTCTGTCGCACTGTCCTTTCTCAAGCGCTCGGGACAGTGCCGTGCACACCGTAAGCGCTCGATACCTACCTTTGATTAACCGATCCCCAGGGGAACAAAAAAGTAGTAGTAAACGATGGGACCCTGCCATCAAAGGGCTTAAAATATAAGGAGGGGGAATACACACACACGGTGTTTAAGAAATCCTAGTGAAGAGTGAGAAAAATGCTAAAATTCAGAGGAGCAAGTGAATAGACTGATAAATATATTAGTGCTGAGGGGGGTTAACCGAACGACGGGTCCAAAATGATGGCAGCAGACTCTCAGTAGGATTTTAGGAAACAGAGAGAAGAAGTTTGGTGAAGTGGAGGGCTAAGAGAACTCCACGGGAGAAGCGGCGTGGCTCAGTGGAAGGAGCCCGGGCTTGGGAGTCAGAGGTCATGGGTTCGAATCCCGGTCTGCTGGCAGCTGTGTGACTGTGAGCAAGTCGCTTGGCTTCTCTGTGCCTCAGTTACCTCATCTGCAAAATGGGGATGAAGACTGGGAGCCTCACGTGGGACCACCTGATGACCCTGCATCTCCCCCGGCGCTTAGAACAGTGCTCTGCACAGAGTAAGCGCTTAACAAATACCAACATTATTATTATCCAAACAAGGGGAAGGGCGTGAGCCCTGCAGTCCTGGAAGTGGGAGAGCTGAGAGGGAAGGAACGGTTTGGAGAAGCTAGAAGCTCAAGGACGACCTTATTGTTATATTGTTGCTGTTCCTGTTTATACACCAAGCTCGATTCTTCGTGTTTTTGGAGGTTGGAAAGAGGTTGGATCAAAGCAGGCAAACCAGAAATGCGGCGAGGCACATCTCTGCCTAATCAATTCCTTCCAAATCTGGGAGAACCCAACGAAAACAAGAGAGGAGAGGCCGCTTCGTTTCGATGAGAAGAAAGGAAGAGAGCAAAACCATTTTCCTCTCCTTTAGAGAGCCCGTATGCCAAAAGGAGAGGGGTTTCGGAATCCAACGGAACACACACTTTAGGAGTTGATTCTGAAATTCCGCTCCACTTACTCGGCATTCTGAAAATTGGCCTGAGCACCCAGAATCTGCTGGTGAGGGGGGAGAGTTGGGGACAGGTGCAAAGGAAGCTTGCCGAAGAAGTTATTGTGCTGTTGGTTCTTCAAAGGGAAGGGTGGACGACCCAAGTTGGAGGAGTTTGGGAACATGCTCCGTTTCACTAAAAGTGAACATGTAGTCTTTCACCTACAGCGACCTGAAAAAGAGAACCACCATTAAACTACTCAGAGGAAACGCATCCACTTTTTTAGTCAATCATTCATTCAATCGATCGTATTTATTGAGCGCTCACTGCGTGCAGAGCACTCCACTGAGCGCTT
This sequence comes from Ornithorhynchus anatinus, assembly GCF_004115215.2. NCBI lineage: Eukaryota > Metazoa > Chordata > Mammalia > Monotremata > Ornithorhynchidae > Ornithorhynchus > Ornithorhynchus anatinus. The sequence continues at coordinate 26,842,111 of NC_041728.1, read as the reverse complement.
GGGAAAGAACGACACAATAAACAGTGACAATCCCTGCCCACCACAAGCTCACCGTCTAGAGGACTAGTTTTTACTAGTCAACATTCAGAAAGATTTCCAACGAGGATGACCGTCCCTGGGACTTGAGACCCAAAGTTTAAACAGGAAGATGAAGTTGCTATTTAACGCAAAAAGTGTCTAATATGCCTTGGGGGGGTGGGGGCGCTTTGTAGATCAGTTTCTAAGCCGGAAGCTTTTCGCAAACAAGTGAAATAGACTCCCCCGACCAAATCATTCTGAGTCTCATATTCAAAGATGAGACTTTGAGGGCATAAGGAATTTGCTGCCATTGAGGTTTCCAGAGAACGTCCATCCTGATTAACTTGGGTCTACTCCAGCGTTTAGAACAGTGTTTGGCCGAGGGTAAGAGCCTAAAACTACCATGATTATTAGATTCTGTTCCGTGACCGCAGACTGCGCTCGTTCTCCCTACCAGATGCGTCTCAGCGTGGGCTGCCTGGGCCCCGGGAGAGACGTTAGGTGCGCTCGATGAAAACCATCCCCCCGCCGCAGAAACAGCTCAAGCGGGTGCGCAGCTCGGCGGTGGGACATCATTTTTCCCCTCTCCACACTGGCGTCTGAACACCTCTCATCCCAAACTGAGAAGGGCCAGAAAAGTGCACGACTGAATTTTGCCCGGGACCCCTTGCACGAGGATCTCTGCGCGACATCACTAGATCAATCCATGGTATTTATCGAGCGCTTACTTCACGCAGAGCACTGGGCTAAGCGGTTCCGACGAGACTACGGTCTCGCCGTCTAGCAGGGAACCACAGGATCGCACGATCTCCTGTGTTGGTTACTGGAAAACGAAAAAGTCTAAAAAGTCGCCCTAAAACTTCCTACCTGATCCAGATATGCTACGGAATCTGAAAACAGCTTTCTGGCGTAAAAATTTCAACTTTGCCCAGATCGCACTAGATGCTGCATGCAGGCTTAGTTACCTAATGAAATCGGAATTTAATTATGCTAACAAGCCCCTTGAGAAAACCAGTTATCGATTCATAAATGCTAAAATCAGAACAGTAAATTACTCACAAAAAAAACCTTACAGAGTGAAGCAGTTCACCCTTTTTGTTAAATTTAGTTCAGTGACACCATCTAGGTCCAATCGCCAAGGTTTCCCACCACGATACACTTCCCGTAGACCGCACGCTCCTCGTGGGTAGGGAGCGTGTCGACCGACTCTACTGGAAGGTATTTTACCAAACACAGTACAGTGCTCTGCACAAAGTAAGGGCTCAAAAAACTCCACCGAATGTTTCTGTTTTTCTTCTGGAGTCACATTAGTAAACGAAAGCCACTCCACGCCCCAGGCGTTCTTCTTGCTGCTGGACATCCCTGCCGGAGGGGAAATCAATCAATCGTATTTACTGAGCATTCACTGTGTGCAAAGCACCGTCCTAAGCGCTTGGGAGAGTACAACAGACATGTTCCCTGCCCACAACGAGTTCACAAGGCCCAGTCCGATTTTCTCTCGACCCTTTTCTCCCCGACTGGAGATCGGGCCTGAATTAGGACAAAGCCGAGGATTCTTGGGACCAACACAAGCCTTCCCCAAAACACGAGACCCCCTAAATTGCTGCTAGAACCACCCCCATTTCCCCAAAACCCTCGGGTCAGAAATGACAGAGGTCACACCTAGTTTAGGTTTACGCCTTCGGCCAAATTAGTCCAGGCTTCGGGGATTCATTCATCAATTCGATCGTATCGAGTGAGCGCTTACTGCGTGCAGAGCACTGTACTAAGCGCTTGGAATGTACAATTGGGCAACAGATAGAGACGATCCCGGCCCCATAACGGGCTCGCAGTCTAAAAGGGGGAGAAAGACAGCAAAACGAAACAAGTAGACCGGTTTAGGGGGAGGTGCGTGGCCCTCAATGTCTGTCACCAGTGTGGACATCGATCATCACAGTGAGAATGGACGCCCACCTGAATTTCACCTTTACTGGGTGACCTAAAATAGCCAAAAAAGTTGCAAAAAATGAACCTGACTTAAAATGCTACAGAAAAGGGTCCATACCATGCACCCACCAACTAACCATTGAACTGTGCTAGACGGTAAGCTCGTTACGGGCAGGGAACGTGTCTGTTTTTACTGTACTGTACTCGCCCAGGAGCTGAGTACAGTGCTCTGCAGCCAGTAAGCGCTCAAAAAATAGGACTGACTGGAAGAATAACATCATAAAGGCCCCACCTCTCTGTTCTGTCCGAAAATCCGAGCAGGAGATTTTGCAGTCTGTCCGCTTTGCACCCCTTTTTACTCTAAACCCATGCCCCGAGGGGCAGTCAGGGAGTGGGACTGCCAACTCCTTCTTCCTCGTTAGAGACGAGGGCGGTGAGGATGAAGGAAAAGCCACTCGAAATTGGAAGAAAACAAAAACAAAACACCCAGACACACCCAGCCACCTCTTTTCGGCCACCAGTCAAAGCCTCCCCCCGCTCCAACACTGGGTGTTAAAAGCCGCTAGCGAGCGGCAGAGTCTGGGAGTCGGAGGACCTGGGTTCTAATCCTCGCTCCACCCCTTGTCTGCTGGGTGACCCTGGGTAAGTCCCTTCCCTTCTCTGGGCCTCAGTTGCCTCATCTGTAAAATGGGGATGAAGACGGTGAGACCCAGGTAGGTCTGGGACTGCCTCCAACCTGATTAGCTTCTATCTACCGGCAGCCCTTCGGATCGTGCTTGGCACAAAGCAAGCACCTAATCAATCAATCAATGCTATTTATGGAGCGCTATGTGCGCAGCACTGTACTAAGCGCTTGGGAGAGGACAATAAAACAGAGTTAAGGCTTAACTATTAGCCTTAAAAAAAAAAAAAGGTATTGGGAAAGTCCTCTGCTCCCCCTTTGGACTGTAAAACTCTGTCTACCAACTCTGTTACACTGTCCTCTCCCAGAGAGCATGGCGTAATGGACAGAGTACGGCCGGGGAGTCAAAAGGTCAAGGTTCGAATCCCCCTCTGCCACTTGCCTGCTGTGAGACCTTGGGTTAGTCACTTCATTTCTCCGTGCCTCAGTTCCCTCATCTGTAAAATGGGAATTGAGACTGTGAGCCCCATAGGGGACAGGGACTGGCTTGTATTCGTTCATTCAATTGTATCCACCCCAGCGCTTAGTACAGTGCCTGGCACAGAGTAGGCACTTAACAATTACCACAGTTATTATGGGCAGTAGTAATACAGAGAAGCAGCGTGGCTCGGTGGAAAGAGCCCGGGCTGGGGAGTCTGAGGCTGTGGGTTCTAATCCTGACTCCGCCACGGGTCAGCTGGGTGACTGTGGGCAAGTCACTTCACCTCTCTGGGCCTCCGTTCCCTCATCTGGAAAATGGGGATGAAAAGTGGGAGCCCCACGTGGAACAACCTCATGAGCCTGTGGCTCCCCCAGCGCTTAGAACAGTGCTTGGCACCTTGGGCAAGTCCCTTCACTTCTCTGGGCCTCAGTTCCCTCCTCTGTCAAATGGGGATGAAGACTGGGAGCCCCAAGTGGGACCACCTCATTACCTTGTATCTCCCCCAGTGCTCAGAACAGGGCTTGGCACATAGTAAACGCTTAACAAATATCATTAGCATTATCATCATTATTATTCTCTGGGCCTCAGTTCCCTCCTCTGTCAAATGGGGATGAAGACCGTGAGCCCCACGTGGGACAACCTCATTCCCTTGGATCTCACCCAGTGCTCAGAACAGGGCTTGGCACATAGTAAGCGCTGAACAAGTATCATTATTCTTATTATTCTCTGGTTCTCAGTTCCCTCCTCTGTCAAATGGGGACGAAGACCGGGAGCCCCAAGTGGGACCACCTGATGACCTTGTATCCTCCTCCAATGCTTATAACAGTGCTTGGTACATAGTAAGGGCTTAATAATAATAATAATGTTGGTATTTGTTAAGTGCTTACTATGTGCAGAGCACTGTTCTAAGCGCTGGGGTAGACACAGGGGAATCAGGTTGTCCCACGTGGGGCTCACAGTCTTAATCCCCATTTTACAGATGAGGGAACCGAGGCCCAGAGAAGTGAGGTGACTCGCCCACAGTCACACAGCTGACAAGTGGCAGAGCTGGGATTCGAACTCATGAGCCCTGACTCCAAAGCCCGTGCTCTTTTCCACTGCGCTGCTTCTCTTAACAAATTTTTAACAAATATTATTTATTATTCTCTTAACAAATACTATCATCAAATAATTATCATCATTATTATTATTATTCTCTGGGCCTCAGTTCCCTCTTCTGTCAAATGGGGATGAAGACTGTGAGCCCCACGTGGGACCACCTCATTCCCTTGGATCTTCCCCAGCGCTTGGAACAGTGCTTGGCACCTAGGAAGCGCTTAAGAAATGCCATCATTATCATTATTCATTCATTCAATAGTATTTATTGGGCGCTTACTAGGTGCAGAGCACTGTACTAAGCGCTAGGAATGGACAATTCGGCAACAGATACAGTCCCTGCCTATTGACGGGCTCACAGTCTAATCGGGGGAGACAAAGACAAAAACAGTAGCAATAAATAGAATCAAGGGGATGCACATCTCATTAAAACAACAGCAATAAATAGAATGAAGGGGATGAACATCTCATTAAAACCACAGCAATAAATAGAATCAAGGTGATGTACATCTCATTAACCAAATAAATAGGGTAATAACGATACGGCGTGGCTCAGCGGAAAGAGCCCGGGCTTGGGAGTCCGAGGTCACGGGTTCGAACCCCGCCTCTGCCACTTGTCAGCTGGGTGACTGCTGTGGGCAAGTCACTTCTCTGGGCCTCGGTTTCCTCCTCTGGAAAATGGGGCTGAAGACTGTGCGCCTCACGTGGGACCACCTGATGACCCTGGATCTCCCCCAGCGCTTAGAGCAGCGCTCTGCACAGAGTAAGCGCTTAACAAATCCCAACATTATTATTATTATTATTATTATTAAAATGGAGAGGAAGACTGGGAGCCCCAGGGAGGACCACCTGATGACCCTGGATCTCCCCCAGCGCTTAGAGCAGCGCTCTGCACAGAGTAAGCGCTTAACAAATCCCAACATTATTATTATTATTATTAAAATGGAGAGGAAGACTGGGAGCCCCAGGGAGGACCACCTGCTGACCCTGCATCTCCCCCAGCGCTTAGAACAGTGCTGGGCACAGAGTAAGCGCTTAACAAATCCCAACATTATTATTATTATTATTAAAATGGAGAGGAAGACTGGGAGCCCCATGGAGGACCACTTGATGACCCTGTATCTCCCCCAGCGCTTAGAGCAGCGCTCTGCACAGAGTAAGCGCTTAACAAATCCCAACATTATTATTATTATTGTTATTAAAATGGAGAGGAAGACTGGGAGCCCCAGGGAGGACCACCTGCTGACCCTGCATCTCCCCCTGCGCTTAGAACAGTGCTCTGCACAGAGTAAGTGCTTAACAAATCCCAACATTATTATTATTATTATTAAAATGGAGAGGAAGACTGGGAGCCCCAGGGAGGACCACCTGATGACCCTGTATCTCCCCCAGCGCTTAGAGCAGCGCTCTGCACAGAGTAAGCGCTTAACAAATCCCAACATTATTATTATTATTGTTATTAAAATGGAGAGGAAGACTGGGAGCCCCAGGGAGGACCACCTGCTGACCCTGCATCTCCCCCTGCGCTTAGAACAGTGCTCTGCACAGAGTAAGTGCTTAACAAATCCCAACATTATTATTATTATTATTAAAATGGAGAGGAAGACTGGGAGCCCCAGGGAGGACCACCTGATGACCCTGTATCTCCCCCAGCGCTTAGAGCAGCGCTCTGCACAGAGTAAGCGCTTAACAAATCCCAACATTATTATTATTATTGTTATTAAAATGGAGAGGAAGACTGGGAGCCCCAGGGAGGACCACCTGCTGACCCTGCATCTCCCCCTGCGCTTAGAACAGTGCTCTGCACAGAGTAAGTGCTTAACAAATCCCAACATTATTATTATTATTATTAAAATGGAGAGGAAGACTGGGAGCCCCAGGGAGGACCACCTGATGACACTGTATCTCCCCCAGCGCTTAGAGCAGCGCTCTGCACAGAGGAAGCGCTTAACAAATCCCAACATTATTATTATTATTATAAATAAAATGGGGATGCAGACTGGGAGCCTCACGTGGGACCCCCTGCTGACCCTGCCTCTCCCCCAGCGCTTAGAGCAGCGCTCTGCACAGAGGAAGCGCTTCCCAAATCCCCACATTATCATGGATATCACGAGCATTAGAATTCTTACCCCCCACCCCCCGGAGCCTTGGCGGCTTGCAGACCCGCTGGGCGGAGGCCGGCCGGGAGGAGGAGGAGGAGGAGGGCGGGCGGCGGGGCCGCGGCGGTCTGTCAATCAGGCGGCGACCCCGGAAGCGGCCCCTGACCCGGAAGGGAAAGGCGGGCGGAGGTCAAAGCCGCTCCCGGACAGGAGGGAGGGCGGACGGCAGGGCGGGAGGGACAAAATCCTCCCAAACGCGCTCTGCGCCTGCGCCGACCCGGGCCCCCCCCCCCGGACGGGGAAGGGGGAGGGAGGAGGGAGGCACCGCGCATGCTCGTGGGCTCCCCGCCCGGGGCCCGCGGCCGCACGGTCCGGCCTGCCTGTCCTCGCTTGGTCGTTCTTCATTCGTTCATGCTATCGTTATTCATTCATTCAGCATCATTCGTCCTGTCGTTATTCATGCATGCATGCATTCCTTATTCATCCTGTCGTCGTCCATTCCTTCATCGCCATGCGTTCTATCGCTATTCATTCATTCAGCGCCATTCGTTCCGTCGTTATTCATGCATTCATTCCTTATTCATTCTATCGTCGTCCATTCATTCATCACCATGCGTTCTATCGTTATTCATTCATTCAGCGTCATTCGTCCTGTCGTTATTCATGCATGCATTCATTCATTATTCATTCGTTCATTCTGTCATCAGTCATTCATTCATCGCCATGCGTTCTATCGCTATTCATTCATTCAGCGTCATTCATGCTATCGTTATTCATGCATTCAGCGTCATTCGTTCTATCGTTATTCATTCATTCAGCGTCATTCGTTCTATCGTTATTCATTCATTCAGCGTCATTCGTTCTATCGTTATTCATTCATTCATTCAGTATTCATTCGTTCATTCTATGGTTATGCATTCATTCATCATCATTCATCCTCTCGTTATTCATTCATTCTTTCTTCAGTCGTCCATTCTATCTTTATTCATTCATTCATTCTTCATTCGTCCATTCTATCATTATTCATTCATTCATCATCATCCGTCCTCTCGTTATTCATTCATTCAGTATTAATTCGTTCATTCTATCGTTATTCATTCATTCATCATCATTCGTCCTCTCGTTATTCATTCATTTGTTCTTCACTCGTCCATTCTATCGTTATTCATTCATTCATTCATCAGTCCTCTCGTTATTCATTCATTCAGCATCATTCATTCTATCGTTATTCATTCATTCATTATTCATTCTAACATTATTCATTCATTCAGCATCATTCATTCTATCGTCATTCATTCATTCATTTGTTCATTCTATCGTCATTCATTCATTCTATGGTTATTCATTCATGCATTTATTCATTCGTTCATTCTATCATCTTTCATCCATTCATCATTCATCCTATCGTTATTCATTCATTCAGCATCATTCATTCTATCGTCATTCATTCATTATTCATTTGTTCGTTCTATCGTTATTCATTCATTCAGCATCATTCATTCTATCGTTATTCATTTATGCATTCATTCATTATTCATTCGTTCATTCTATCATCATTCATTCATCATCATTCGTCCTATCGTTATTCATTCATTCATTCAGCATCATTCATTCTATCATTATTCTTTCATTCGTTATTCATTCTATCATCATTCGTTCGTTCATTCTATCATTATTCATTCATCTTTATTCATTCACTCGATCATTCTTCATTCATTCATCCTATCGTTATTCACGCATTCATCATTCATTCATTCCATCATTATTCATTCGTTAATTCTATCCTTATTCATTCATTCTATCATTATTCGTTCATTCTATCGTAATTTATTCATTCATCATTCATTCTATCATTCTTCGTTCATTCTATCATTATTCATTCGTTCATTCATTATTCATTCTATAGTTATTCATTCATTCTATCATTATTCATTCATCATTCATTCTGTCATTAGCCCTTCATTTGTTCTATCATTATTCATTCATTCATCATTCATTCTATTATTCATTAATTTTTATCATCTTTCATTCATCCATTCATCATTCATTCTGCCATTATTCATTCATTCTGTCATTATTCGTTCGTTCATTCTATCATTATTCATTCATTCATTCTATCATGATTCATTCACTCTATCATTATTCATTCATTATTCATTCTGTTATTATTCATTCATTATTCATTCATTCTTTATTCATTCGTTCATTATTCATTCCTTCTAACATTATTCGGTCATTATTCGCTCATTCATTATTCATGCATTCATTATTCGTGCATTCATGCATCATTCATTCTCTATTCATTGATTGATTCATTCATTATTCATTCATCCATTCACTATTAGTTATTCATTAATTATTCATTATTCACTCATTCATTCGTTACCATGCATTATTCATCCATTCGTCATTCAGCCATTATTCCTTCATCATTTATTCATTCGCTGTTCATTCATTCACCATCCGTTCATTTGTTCGCTATTCATTCATTATCCATTCATCATTCATTATTCCCTCATTTATTATTCATGTATTATACATCAATTACCCAGCCATTATTCATTCATCATTCATTCAGTCACCGTTCATTTCATTCATCATTCATTCATTCACTGTCCGTTCGTTCATCATTCATTCGCTCATTTGTCCTTTATTCATTCATTATTCAGCAATCATTCATTATTCACTCATTCATTCATCATTCACCCATTAGTCATTCATTCTTCATTCATTCAATCGTATTTATTGAGCACCTACTGTGCGCAGAGCACTGTCCTAAGCGCTTGGGAAAGTACAATTCGGCAACAGATACAGACGATCCCTACCTGACAACGGGCTCACAGTCTAGAAGGGGGAGACAGACAACAAAACAAAACAAGTGGATAGGCATCAGTAGCATCAGAATAGATCAATAGAATTATAGATATATATACACATCATTAGTAAAATAGAGTAATAAATATGTACAAATATACACAAGTGCCGTGGGGCGGGGAAGGGGGTAGAGCAGAGGGAGGGAGTCGGGGCGATGGGGAGGGGAGGAGGAGCAGAGGGAAAGGGGGGTTCAGCCTGGGAAGGCCTCCTGGAGGAGGGGAGCTCTCAGCAGGGCTTTGAAGAGGGGAAGAAAAAACATTTTTTTAAAATGGTATTTTTTAAGTGCTCACTATATGCCAGGCGCTGCGCTGAGTGCCGGGGTAGGTACCAGCTAATCAGGTTGGGCACATTCCCTGTCCCACGTAGGGTTCACAGTCTTAATCCCCATTTTACAGATGAGGTCACTGAGGCACAGAGAAGTGACTTGCCCGAGGTCGGGGTCAGTCCTAGCCCTCGGCTGCCGCGTCAAACCGGCCGATTGGCTTCGAAGCCAGGGCTGGGGTCTGGCTGGGCAGCGAAGCCCTTCCCAAGAAGACCTGGACTCTGGCTTTGGCTTGATTCGGAAGGACCAGGGAGCGTTTAACAAATGCCATGTAAAAAACACTGAAAAAACACCACTCACTCCCCCACCCCACCCCTAGAGTAAAAGTCCCTGTGGGCAGTGACTGGGTCGTTGGCTTCTGCTTACTCTCCCAAGTGCTTATGACAGTGTATTATATTCAGTAGAGGCGTAATAGGTATTTTTAATAGTATCTGTCAAACACTTACTATGTGCCAGGCACTGTAATACTAATGTTGGTATTTGTTAAGCGCTCACTATGTGCAGAGCGCTGTTCTAAGCGCTGGGGTAGCCACAGGGGAATCAGGTGGTCCCACGTGGGGCTCACAGTCTTCATCCCCATTTTACAGATGAGGTAACTGGGGCACAGAGAAGTTGGGTGACTTGCCCACAGTCACACAGCTGACAAGTGGCGGAGCTGGGACTCGAACTCATTACCCCTGACTCCAAAGCCCGGGCTCTTTCCACTGAGCCACGCTGCTTCTCTAACTGTACTCTGGGGTAGCTAATAGGGTTGGGTACAGCCCGTATCCCACACGGGGCACACAGCTTTAATCCCCTTTTTACAAATGAGGTAACTGAGGCACAGAGAAATAAAGTGACTTGACCAAGTTCCCGCAGCAGACATGTGGCAGAGCCAGGATTAGAACCCAGGTCCTCTCCCAGGCCCGTGCTCTTTCCACGAGGCCGTGCTGCTTTTCCAGGGAGTACCGTCCCCGATGTCATTACTCTGCACACACCATTTAATAATGCTGGTATTTGTTAAGCGCTTACTACGTGCAGAGCACCGTTCTAAGCGCCGGGGGAGATACAGGGTCATCGGGTTGTCCCACGTGAGGCTCACAGTCTTCATCCCCATTTTACAGATGGGGTATCTGAGGCCCAGAGAAGTGAAGTGGCTTGCCCACAGTCACCCAGCTGACAAGTGGCAGAGCCCGGATTCGAACCCATGACCTCTGACTCCCAAGCCCGGGCTCTTGCCACTGAGCCACGCTGCTTAGTGGTCCCGGGTTGAGGCCCGAGAGGTGGGAGGGAGGAAAGTTGTTTAGTGCCATTGTTCTCGTCTGTCCGTCTCCCCCGATCAGACCGTGAGCCCGTCAAACGGCAGGGCCCGTCTCTATCTGTTGCCGACTTGTTCATCCCAAGCGCTTAGTACAGTGCTCTGCACAGAGTAAGCGCTCAATAAATACTATTGAATGAATGAATGTTCTGAGGTGCAGCACTGCGTTGGGATCGATCTGGGGCGGGAGTGGTTTGGGATGCAGAATGATTCTTTCCGCCCCGGAGTCGGGCTGGCTTGTTCAAGCCTGAGCCATCAGGGTGGAAAGAAGAATGGCGGGAGGGCCTGCGGGCTAGGAGGCGGAATAATTCTCCCCGCCCCGGAGTCACAGTCCACAGTCACCCAGCTGACAAGTGGCAGAGCCGGGATTCGAACCCATGACCTCTGACTCCCAAGTCCGGGCTCAGGCTTATTCACGCCTGAGCCACCAGGATGGAAAGAAGAATGGCGGGAGGGCCTGCCGCTCTAGATTGGATGCGCTTGTCGTGGACAGGGAACGTGTCTACCAACTCTCTTATACCGTCCTCTCATTTCCTCTTCTCCCGCTCCCTTCGACGTCTCCCTTGCGCTTGGATTCGCTTCCTTTATTCCTCAGCCCCACAGCCCTCAGGTACAACTCCATAATTTATTTCTACTAACGTCTGCCCCTCTACCCAGGAAGCTCACTGTGGGCAGGGAATGTGTCTACCAACTCTGCTACATTGTTATATTGTGCTCTCCCAAGCGCTCAGTAAAGCGTTCCGCACACGGTAGGCGCCCAATAAATACAATCGATTGACCGAGCGATTGCTCCCGGAGAGGTGATCAGCCCCTAATCCCAGGTGGGTCTTTTCGCCTGCCCCTAAAACTGGTTCCTGGATTCTCACCCCAGAACCACTGACGGCACCAGAGATTCTGGAAACCCCTTTTGCCAACCCATAATGGGCCTTTTCTTCCCTTCCCCGCAGTTTCACCTATTCTCCTGAGCGCTTAGTACAGTGCTCTGCACCTGGCATGGCTCAGTGGAAAGAGCCCGGCCTTGGGAGTCAGAGGTCGTGGGTTCCAATCCCGGCTCTGCCACTCGTCCGCTGTGTGACTGTGGGCAAGTCACTTCACTTCTCTGGGCCTCAGTTACCTCATCTAGAAAATGGGGATTAAGACTCTGGGGCAACCTGATGACCCCGTATCTACCCCAGCGCTTAGAACAGTGTTCTGCACATAGTAAGCGCTTAGCAAATACCAACATTATTAGTAGTAGTAGTAGTAAGCGCTCACGAAATAGACTGTAAGCCCATCAAAGGGCAGGGATTGTCTCTGTTGCCCAAATGTACATTCCAAGTGCTTAGTACAGTGCTCTGCACCTAGTAAGCGCTCAATAAATACTATTGAATGGATGAAATACTACTGATTGAGCGACTGATGAAGTCGCATAAGGAAAGATTCTTTGTGAAAGTTGGTGAGCCTGTTTCCTCGACAGTAAACTCGTTATGGGCAGGGAATGTGTCGGCTCATCGTTATCCTGTCCTCTCCCAAGCGCTTAGTACAGTGCTCGGCACAGAGTAAGAGCTCAATAAATACGGCTGAATGAATGAATCGGGAAGAGACCCTGATTCCGACACCCCGGCCTCCCCTCAATCTAGGTATCTAGAAAAGCAGCGTGGCTTAGTGGAAAGAGCACGGGTTTGGGAGACGGAGGACGTGGGGGGTTCTAATCCCGCCTCCGCCACTTGTCAGCTGTGTGACTTTGGGCAAGTCACTTAACTTCACTGCGCCTCAGTTACCTCATCTGTAAAATGGGGATTAAAAGTGTGAGCCCCACGTGAGACAACCTGATTACCCTGTATCTACCCAAGCGCTTAGTACAGTAAGCGCTTGACACATATCATAATTATTATTAGCTGTGAATACAAGTGCCCGCTTCGGAGACAGGCCTCAAAGAGGCCGGGAGACTGAGCACTGAAAGTAAATTAAAATATCGGACACAAAGACACCCAATGCCTTATCCGTACTGGCGGGGGCGCTTAGAACAGTGCTCTGCACATAGTAAGCGCTTAACAAATACCAAGATTATTATAGCCGAAAATTAAGCTTAGACTGGGCTTGACTGTAAGAGCCTAACAAATCCGTTAAAAACAAAATCATGTCAGTTTCTCACCTCTTGCGACGATACCGGAGCCGGGACAGGAATGGTTGGGCTCGGGCACACACAAAAAAATCCAATCCCCAAAGAGCCCCACTGGCCGGAAATTAAAAGAAAAGTCACAAGCTACCCATTCCCCGGGTGGGGATGAGAGAATCGGGGACGATAGTCACCAGGGAGATGCGCGGAATTGGCACCGACAGGAGGGAGAGGAAATTGTCAGGTGTCCGGCAGATCCTGGTGATACGGTCTCAGCATCAGAAGGCTGGGGGGGCTTGACATTCTCTTCTATTTATCATCATCAGAATTCTTCGTTGACTTCGTCACAATGCACAGTAGCGTGTCCCAGTGGAAAGGGCATGAGAAGGGAAGACAGGAATCCGGGGCCCCACTACCAGCTCTGTCCTCAGTCTGGGCACAGAAATTTCAGTCCTGAGAAAGCGCCCGAACGAACTGACGAGCGTGTTTGTGGTTTGTCTCCCCTTCGAGACTCTAAGATCGTTCTGGACAGGGAATGTGCTGTATATTTTTATATTATCCTCTCCCGAACGCTCAGTACGGTGCCCTATAAGCGCTCAATAAATACGATTGACTGCCTGACTAGGTTCTTCCCCTAGACTGTAAGCTCGCTGTGGGCAGGGAACATGTCTGCTCATTCTCCTGTACTCTCCCAAGCGCTTAATACAGTGCTCTGCACATAGCACTCAATAAATACCATTGATTGTCCTTTAAGCATTTGATATTCACTCTACCCTCAGCCCCGGGGCACTTTTGTACATATCTGTAACTTATCTATTCGAATGTCTGTCACCCTCAAGACTGTGAGTTCGCTGTGGTCAGAGAATACGGCTACCAACTCTATTTTACTGCACTCTTCCAAGAGCTCAGTACAGGCCTCAGCACACAGTAAGCATTCAATAATTACCATTGATTGACTGATGGATTGCTTTATTGACTTCACTTCTCTGTGCCTCAGTTACTTAATTCCATTTATTTAAATTCCATTTATTCAAATTGATTTATTTAATTCCATTTATTTAAATTGATGCTACTGATGCCTGTTTACTTGTTTTCATCTCCGTCTCCCCCCTTCTAGACCGTGAGCCCGTTGTGAGCAGGCGGCGATTAAGTGACTTTCCCCAGGTCACACGGCAGGAAAGGGGTAAAGCTCGGGAATAAAACGCATTTCCTGACTCCCAATTCCAAACTCTTTCCCCTGGGCCATGCTTGGAGAGAGGTGGTCTCTAGCCTCCACCTTAGTGGACTGAGACCTCCAGAGCTTTATTACCCCGATACAGGAAGCGTCTAAATTAAAAGTGGAAGAAGAACCCACCATACACTCAATCAATCAATCATTTATTGAGCGCTTACTGTGTGCAGAACACTGTACTAAACACTCGGTAGAGTACAACAGAGCTGGTAGACCTGATCCCTGCCCACAGGTAGAGGTCCTGGTCAGTCTCCATTCCCCTGCCTCTAGACCGTAAACCCGTTGTGGGCGAGGATTGTCTCTCTTTACGGCTGCATTGCATTTTCCAAGCGCCTAGTACAGTGCTCGGCGCATAGTAAGCTCTCAGTAGACACAACCGAATGAATGAATGAATTGCCCATCATGTGCATCTGCACAGTGCAGTCATCGGTATATTTGAAGAGCAGCTTCCTGCCAAATGAGTTGGGATAGTTTACCCAGGAGTTGGAAACATCTGAGAACTAGCATCTGTATCCCCTGCTGCACTCTCAAGCTTAGCTGAAAAAGATATCAGCGCAAGCTATATTTAGGGCTCTTTCGGTTTAGGTTTTGGTTTTTATCGTCTTATTCTTTCCCGGAGACTTAACAGAGCTTGTTGTGCCAGTAGAAATAGCGGGGCAAGGTTTTTTTATTTTTAAAGAGTAATGCTTCCAGGTGACTTTCCATAATAATGATAACAATAGTCCTTAGGCCCTTACTATGTGCTAAAGAGTGTCCTAAATACTAGGGAAGACACTAGCTAATCAGGGCAGGCACAGTCCCTGCCAGATATTGGGCTCACGGTCTAAGGGGGAGGGGGAACAGGTATTTAATCCCCATTTTTGCAGTTAAGGAAACTGAGGCACAGAGAAGCAAAGTGACTTGCCCGAAGTCACGCAATTGGTAAGTGGAGGATACAGAATTAGAAGCCAGGCCCCCTGACTCCCAGGTCCATACTCTTTTCACAACAACTCTGAAGCCTTGATAATAACATTCTCCCCGCCCGGAGCTCCCTCCTCCTTCTCCTCCTCCTCCAAATCCAGCAGTCCACAACCCATCCCATCTTCAAAGCTATGCATTTATGAACAGCCTATGGTATTTTAAAGCACTTACTATGTGCCTGGCACTGTAGTAAGCACTGGGGGAGATACAAGCTAATCAGGTTGGACGCAGTCCACGTCCCAGGTGGGGCTCACAGTCTTAATCCCCATTTTACAGATGAGGGAACTGGGACCCAGAAAAGTGAAGTGACTCGTCCAAGGTCAAGCAGCAGACAGGTGGCAGATCCGGGATTAGAACTCAGGGCCTCTGACTCCAGGCCCGTGCTCTTTCCACTAGGCCATGCTGCTCAGTTGTACATTACTCATTCGGCTATTTAATCCTGAACTTGGATTAATGCATCACTTGGTTGTGATCTTTATCCTTGATCTTCCTTCTGCTCCCACTGTATGTCGAAAATCTATACCTGCCTGTCTCTCCCATCAGATTATAAACCACCCGAAGGTAGAAACTGAGTCCTTGCCTTTTGGTGCTTTCCAAGTGCTTAGTTTAGTCATCTACACCCTGTTTGTGCTCAAGAAAAAAATGATTGATAGAAAAACCATATATTTCATCCTGCCTCTCTTCCCACCACTTTACCCACTCATCTCTCACTCTGTCCAAGTCCAGATCCGCTGATGGTGAAGGGAGAGTGAGTATCTGCAGACCGAGAGGTCGGGGGGACTATTTCAGCCTGGATCTCCTTTTTGATCCGCACAGATTCAGATGCCAATTAGAAAAGTGAAACTTTCCACGAAACCTAGGAATTTTCAGAATAAAAAAAGGATTTAAACGAAAATGAAGACGCCACGTGCTTCGAGGCGGTTGTGCCGAAGAATTCCAAACTATAGTTTCGTATAGTAGCTTTACCTAGGGCAGTGCCGGACCTAATTGAATAAATCAAGGCTTTCCAGTACTATTGCCGATAGTATTCCATGATCCCGTTGCTGGTAATTTATTATTCAAGCCAGAATTCTTCCATTAAGCAGGAGTACACATTTTTCATATTGGTTTTCTACACACGCAGACACACACACACAGTTCACCTAGTCGTTGGGAGCTGTGTGCCTTACAAATCCCATGTTGAGGACAACTTGCCTTATTTGAGCTTCAGAGCCTTCCTAAAGAACTCACGTCTTCCAGGACACCTTTCCCAATTAATCCGCAATGCACTAGTTGAATCATCCCAGTACTGACCCTTAGGATTTGGGGATTTTATTTTGATCTTTAATGGTCATGTACACGTGAATACTTTTATTTATTCATATCTTTCAATGGGCAGGTCACTTAACTTGGTTGTGCCTTGGTTTCCTCATCTGTAAAATGGGGATTCAAATCCTTGATCAGCCCCCCCCCCCCCCCCGCAGAGACAGCGGACCCCTGGTGGGGCAGGGATTGTGTCCGATCTGAATACACTCTCTTCACCAGGCTCAGATCAGTTGGGAGCATTGAATTCATTGGCACACAATTTGATCAGAAGAGGAAACAGAGGAGGAACAGGAGAGGGAGCGGAAGCATCGGGGAGAGGACGGACTGCTGGGAAACTCCCTAGTGCAGGCTACAGACCAGGAATGAAGCCTGCATTCCCACTCTCACGTGCTTCCCAAGTTCCCTCCGGACTGGAAGCGCCTTGTGGGCGGGGAACGTGTCGGCTCATCGTTTTGCTTTCCCAAACACTTAGTCCACAACTCTGCATGCAGTAAGCACTCAATAAATATGACTGAATTTATGTACTTGGCTATCTTCTCTTGCGTTACGCCGTCGAGTCATTTCTGACCCGCAGCGACACCAGGGACACATCTCGCCCAGAACGCCCCGCTCTCCATCTGCAGTCGTTCCGGTAGTGGATCCATAGAGTTTTCTCGGTAAAAATCCAGAGGTGCTTTCCCACTGCCGCCTTCCGTGCAGTAAACTCGCGTCTCCGCCCTCGACTCTCTCCCGTGTTGCTGCTGCCCCTGATTCTCTTTATCTGCCATTGCTTTTATGAGATGTTCTTCCCCTCGGCTCTATTTATTGCCATTGTTCTCGTCTGCCCCGATTAGACCGTAAGTCCGTCAAAGGGCAGGGACTGTCTCTACCTGTTGCCGATTTGTACATTCCAAGCGCTTAGTACAGTGCTCCGCACATAGTAAGCGCTCAATAAATACTATTGAATGAATGAATGGGTGAGTTCCGACTCGTAGCAGATTGCCTTCCACTCGCTAGCTACTGCCCAAGCTAGGAATGGAATGGGTAAGCCTCTGCTTGGCTCTCCCTCCCATAGCCGTAGCCGACACTGGTAGAGTACTGGAAACTCTCCAGGTTCAGTTTTTTGTTTAGCTATTTTTTCCCGCTGTGACTGTCCTGCTTTCCACTCTATTATTTGTTTTCCCTCTGGCTTTCACTAGCTGTAAATAATAATGATAATAATAATAGTACTTGTTAAGCTTTTACTATGCCAAGCACTGTTCTAAACACAGGCATGGGAACAAGATAATGAGGTCAGACACAGTCTCTTCTCCCATATGGGGCTCACAGTCTTAGTAGGAAGGAGTAGGATTTAGTCCCTATTTTACAGATGAGGAAACTGAGGCCCAAAGAAGCGAAGTGATTTGCCCAAAGTCACACAGCAGAGAAGTGGCAGAACTGGGATTAGAATCCAGGTCCTCTGATTCCCGGCCTGCTCTCTTTCCACTAGGCCACGTTGCCGTCTCCCCTATTAGATTGTAACCTCCTCGATGGCAGAGGATGCATGTCTTACTACTGTTCTATCTTCCAGTTCTGTACTCTGCAATCATCGGGTTCTCAGTAAACCCCCTGATTGATTTACTGATTCCCCATTTTTAGCTTTCTAATGCAGGCTTTTCTGTGAGATTTTTACTGTAAGAAATTTCCAACAAGACAAGAATTTATCAGGGTGATGCTAACCAGATGGCAAGTCCTAATCTTCCCTAACGAAATGCAAAGTAGATCCCGAAACAGGCAGCAACACCCACAAGTAAGATTGTGAGGAGGAAAAAAAAAATACCGAAATACCAATCATGTGTGCAGATTGTCCAAGCTGCCAGCAATCTCTCTCAGCCTAAGGCATTAGGGTAAGACTTTTAATTTGCAAAAAATAATTTAAAAAATCTGTTTCAGGAGAAATGTCAAGAACCAGAGAGTATTCAAAACATTCTAGAACACTTGACCCTGGTCGATTAGAGGAAGCCTCTCAGTGGAAAAAGATATGAGAGACCTGGATGATTCCAGTTCTATTTCTGCCCGTAACGGTGACGCCATCAGCTCTGAAGGCGTCCCGCCGAAGAACCACCTCGGACGTTCCGTGACAGGTCCAAGAGGGATCCTGAAACACCGATGGCTGATGTGGACAGCGAAGCCATCAGCCGCTACTAAGGCAACTGCAGGCAAAGTCATTTTCAGTCACAAATGGGTCCCGCACGCGAACACCTTTTGCGTGGGCTGCCCTCCTTCCCATCTGTACTGAGCCCTGCACACAGTAAGGGCTCAATAAATACGACTGATTGACGGATCGATCGATGGATCTACCTTCTCGTTGGGCCCCCGCAGGGATGTGACTGACAGGGATGAGAGAGTGGTGATCCTCTCACCGCTAGCGATTCCTCTGGAGGCTTAGAACCGAAGCTCATCTGATGCTCCCAACTGGAGACTCCAACATTATCCTAAGGAGGCCTTTCTCTAGATTCGTTCGTTCATTAATCCAGTTGTATTTGTTGAGTGCTTATTGTGTGCAAGGCACTGTACTATTGCTTGGGAGAGTGAGATAAAACAATAAACAGACACATTCTACCCACGGCGAGCTTACAGTCTCGAGGGAGAGACAGACATTAATAAAAATACATAAATTACAGATATGTACAGAGTGTTGTGGGGGTGGGAAGGGGGATGAATAAAGGGGGCGAGTCGGTGACACAGAGGGGGGTGGGAGAAGAGGAAAGGAGGGCTTAGTCAGGGAAGGCCTCTCGGAGGAAATGTGCCTTCAGTAAGGCTTCGAAGGTGAGGGGAGTAATTGTCTGTCAGATTTGAGGAGGGAGGGCGTTCCAAGGCCAGAGGCAGGACACGGACGAGGGGTCGGCGGCGAAATAGAGCCGATGGAGGAATAGTGAGAAGGTTAGCATTAGAGGAGTGAAGTGTGCAGGTTGGGTTGTAGCAGGAGAATCGGTATTTATCAAGAACTTACTCAGCGCTAATCCTTAGGTGAAGCACTGGGATAGATAAGAAATAATCAAGTTAGACACCGTCCCTTGGTGCTCACAGTCTAAGAGGTAGTCCAAGTCCCGAATACTCCATTTCACAGATGAGGAAACCGAGGCATGGAGAAGTTAAGAGAAGGGCAACCTGCAGGCTGTTTATTGTTAGAGTGTAGTCTCCCGAGCCCTCAGTAAAGTGCCCGGCACACGGTAACCGCTCAAAAAATACAATCGAATGAATGGATGGCATGGCGGGACCAGAACCTAACTCTCCTGACTGCCAGCCCCATGCTCTTTCCAATAGGTCCTGCTGCCTCCCTATTAGTTAAAACCAATGGTGACTTTTCGACAAAATATTTGATGCCCAAAACATTACCCAGATATTTCTTTATACATGGTTTTAAACTCTGCTGCCCGAAAGAGATAAGGAAGTCTGAGAAATAACCAAATGGAGTCGAGTGACCCTGTGTAGAGTTGAATAATTAAGAGGCTTTAGTTATTATTTGGGGCAATTTGGAAACAACTGTTTGCAAATTGGCTCCAGATTCTGTGGCTTGGGTAGTAGAATTGGGAGATGTCAATTTACATCTAGAATTGTAGAATTCTCATTGTAAATCTGGGAGTCATATGTGGGTATTTTCTTCTTGAAAGAGCCAAACATTTATTTTGCTTTCCTTAATAGCAATACACTTGTTATTCAAAGCTACGGAACCCTCACTTTTTGCAGTTTTCAGCTCGTCAGGGTTCTCCTTTAATGGAGGGGTTGCCTTCTCAAATAATCTAAAGTTAAAGTCACGTCAAAGAATGCATGTGGCTGGATACAGTCGATATCCTAGAGGGGCCTCACGATCTTAATCCCCATTTTACAGATGAATAATAATTATAATATTTGTTAAGTGCTTACTCTGTGCCAAGCACTGAAGGAACTGAGGCCCAGAGAAGTGAAGTGACTTGCTCAAGGTCACAGAGCAGACAGATGGCAGAGCTAGAATTAGAACCCAGGTCCTTCTGACTTCCAGGCCCGTGTTCTATCCACGAAGGCACGCTGCTTCCCATTTAGGAAACTGCAGGCCAATGAAGTCTTTGCCGGTGAATTCATGCAATTTACCAAATTCTCTTCAACGTCAGCAGTGTTATAGGTTACGTTGGCCCTAGAGAAACACCACTGATATAGTAGTATTCTTCTAGACTGTGAGCTCAATGTGGTCAGGGAATGTGTCTACCAACTCTGCTATTTTGGACTCTCCCAAGTGCTTAGTACAGTGCTCTGCATAAAATAAGTGCTCAATAAGTACCACTGAATGATCGATTGATTGACAGCAGGACATCCACTAAATCCAGTGGGAGGAGCGATCTTATCCACTGAGAAGCAGCTTGGCTTAGTGGATAGAACCCGGACCTGGGAGTCCGACGCACTGGGTTCTAATCCTGGCTCCTCCACCTGTCTGCTGAGTGACTTTGGGTAATCACTTCACCTCTCTGGGCCTCAGTTCCCTCCGCTGTAAAATGGGGATGAAGAGTGTGAGCCCCACTTGGGACAGGGACTGTGTCCAGCTTGATTAACTTATATCTACCCCAGCGCTTAGAACAGTGCGTGGCACATAGCAAGCGCTTAACAAGTACCATAATAATTATTATTATTATTCATGTGAGTTGCTTCTTTTCGACCATCAATCTATCAAGCAACGGTGTTGCTGAAATCCCGTTATAGTATGCATGCCCTGACAGGATTCGGTGACAGACTCAGTATGTGAATTGAATGAGAGGAGTCGTATTTATTGAGCGTTTATGGTGTGTTGAGGATAATAGCAAGGTTATAATAATAATAACGGTATTCGTTAAGCGCTTACTTTGTGTCAAGCACTGTTCTAAGCGCTGGGATAGATACAATTTCATTAGGTTGTCCCACATGGGGCTCACAGTCTTAATCCTCATTTTACAGATGAGGCAACTGAGGCCCAGAGAAGTTAAGTGACTTGCCTAAAGGCACAGAGCCGTGGCTCAGAGGAAAGAGCCTGGGTTTCGGAGTCAGAGGTCATGGGTTCGACTCCCGGTTCTCTCACTTGTCAGCTGTGTGACTATGGGCAAGTCACTTAACTTCTCTGTGCCTCAGTTACCTCATCTGTAAAACGGGGATTAACGGTGAGCCTCACGTGGGACGACCTGATTACCCTGTATCTCCTCCAGCGCTTAGAACAGTGCTCTGCACATAGTAAGCGCTTAACAAATACCAACATTATTAAGTGGCTGATCCTGGATTAGAACCCGTGACCTCTGACTCCCAAGCCCGGGCTCTTGCCACTAAGCCAGGCTGCGCTTCTCTTATGGCATGTGAGACGGGGGGATGGCATGGGTCGAAGAGGAAGAAAAGCCAAATCAGAGAGACGCTTGTGAGCCAAGGTCTAGACGGGGTCCCCGATTCCCCTCCATCCTCCAGCAGGGATGTCGCTACCCAGACCGAGAGAACGGAGCAGCCCCCACACCCCACCCCAAAACCACCTCGGAGCCAGGAGCATAGTCGATGGCGACAGCCAGAGACTTGGCTCTCACAGGAATTATGAGGCAGAGACAGAAAGTCTATGATCACCATGTCCCAGGGAGCCCATACTTGCCTCCCTCCATGTCTGAGGTGAGAATCAAGCTCGTAATTTTCTGAAAAGCATCGAGTGCCATCTCTGTGCCTACTCATAACCGGACTCTATGATTTAAGTACTTATTTATTCACGTTTCCACTGTACCAGTCTCTTTTTTTTCTCCCCATCTTCAAGTAATTTTGTGTGTTTCTCCCTCAGTAGACTCTTTGAGGGCTGGGATAGTGTCTCTCGCCATTATAATAATGTTGGTATTTGTTAATCGCTTACTATGTGCAGAGCACTGTTCTAAGCGCTGGGGTAGATACAGGGGAATCAGGTTGTCCCACGCGAGGCTCACAGTCTTCATCCCCATTTTACAGATGAGGTAACAGGCACAGAGAGGTTGAGGGACTTGCCCACCGTCACACAGCTGCCAAGTGGCAGAGCCGGGACTCCCCAGTGTGCCCATTTTAATCAGTCAGTCAAATGATGGTATTTGGTCGCTTGTTCAGTAAACACCACTGAATTATGTTAAAAAAACCTTTGTACTTTACCCAAGAGAATTCAAACCATTTCAGAGGCTGTTGAGGTCTTTATGAAACACACACCATCGGCTTTAAAGCGCTAAATCACCTTGCTCTCTCCCGCCTTATACCTCCCTGATTTCCTACTACAACCCAGAGGGCACATTTCACTCCTCTAATTCATTCAGTAGTATTTATTGAGCACTTACTATGTGCAGAGCACTGCGTGGCTCAGTGGAAAGAGCACGGGCTTTGGAGTCCGAGGTCATGGGTTCGAATCCCGGCTCGGCCACCTGTCAGCTGTGTGACTTTGGGCAAGTCACTTCACTTCTCGGTGCCTCAGTTACCTCATCTGTAAAATGGGGATTAGGACTGTGAGCCCCACGTGGGACATCCTGATTCCCCTGTGTCTACCCCAGCGCTTAGGACAGTGCTCGGCACATAGCAAGCGCTTAACAAATACCAACATTATTATTATTTATGACTAAGCGCTTGGAATGTACAATTCGGCAACAGATGGAGACAATCCCTGCCCAGTGACGGGCTCACAGTCTAAATGCCAACCTACTCACTGTACCTCGATCTTGTCTATCTTGCCGCTGACCTCTCGCCCGCGTCCTTTCTCTGGCCTGGAACGCCCTCCCTCTTCTTATCCAACAGAGGATCACTCTCCCTCCCTTCAAAGTCTTCAAAGCCTTCAAAGCACATCTCTTCCAGGAGGTCTTCCCTGACTAGGCCCTCGTTTCCTCTTCTTCCACTCCCTTCCGTTTCACATTTGCACACTTTATTCCTCCTTTGCCTTAGCCCCACGGCACTTATGTGCGAATCCACCATTTATTTATTAATATTAATATCTGCCTCCTCACTGGGATTGCCCGCAAACACATAGGACAGTGCTCTGCAGCCACTAAGCACTCAATAAATGCGATTGATTGATTGATTGAAATAGTCAGAATGGAACAAGCATTAGGCTCAGCGAGTTCCGAGGAAACTGTTTATCGTTTTCCCAGACACACCTTCAATCCCACCGGGATGGCATTCCAACCTGAACATTCATTTTAACCTTGTTTCTTCTTCTAGGATTCGTACGCTTCCTTAAAATAAAAAAAGTCATCATTGACATTGATCATTTTCTCGAAACTAATTGCGGTTTCCATTCTGAGGGTACGTTGGATTCGCCTGGCTGTTGGTCCGTTGGCAAGGAAAGAGCTTCTGGGAATTAGGAGACTAGGTTTCTAGTTCCAGCTCTGTCCATGGGGGAATTGCTTGCTCGGGGGTCTTCCTATCAGTGGGGAAGATGGCGGGCAGAAGGGCACCCCTGGGCATTCTCAGAGGTGGGCAGGGACAGCAGGAATACGGAAAAGTACCTAGTCGACAAGGGGCACCGAAGACCCACGGGAAGCAGCGTGGCCTAGTGGATGGAGCCCAGGCCTGTGCGACGGAAGGACCTGGATTCTAATCCCGGCTCCGCCACTCGTCTGCTGTGTGTTCTTGGGCAAGTCACTTCTCCGTGCCTCAGTTCCCTCATCTGTAAAATGTGGATGAAGACTGTGAGCCCCACATGGGACATGGACTGTGTCCAACTGATTAGCTTGAATCTACCCCAGAGCTTGGAACGGTGCCTGGCACATAGTAAGCTCTTAACAAATGTCTAAAAAAAAAAAGGCAAACCACTGCCTGGTTACGGCACCACGGCACAACATCGTCACTGTCGATGCTTCAGCTAAAACTGGGCTCTGCCCACCTTCTCAGTAGGTACACTCCATGCCCCAGAGGGAACACTACCGGCAGGGACATGAGATGGCATGTACGCTCACGCCATCATTTCCTTCATGTACGCTCTCTGTCTGAAAGTCACTCATTTATTCAATCGCATTTATTGAGCACTTACTGTGTGCAGAGCACTGTCCTAAGCGCTTGGGAGAGTGAAAAACAATAATAAACAGACACAGTCCTTGCCCACAATGAGTTTACCATGTGTCATTCTCGACAAGAGACTCCCTCGTATTGGATTGGATCGATGCCCTTCCCAGCCCCCGTGGAAGCCGTGTGGTCCAGTGGACAGAGCATAAGGCTGGGAATCAGAAGGACCTGGGTTTTAATCTGTTTGTCCCTTTGTGACTTTGAGCAAGTCATGTAACTTTTCTGAGCCTCAGTAACCTCATCTGGAAAATGGGGATTCAGAGTGTGAGCTCAACGTGAGACCGGGCCGGTGTTCAACCCTCTTAACTTGTATCTACCCCAATGATTTGTACAGTGTCTGGAACATAGTAAGTGCTTAACAAACACCATACACAAAAGACACACGGACCCTGATTTTACAACCTAAAATGAAATACAGTCACCTCTCTGATGAAAGCCAGCCTTTTTGTGTATATATATAAAGTTTTAATCTAGGATTTAACATTTATGGGAATATCACCACTTTTCTAAGAAAATCAATTAAAAAAAAGGGACGTTTGCCTCAACACTTTTTCTTTTAAACCTGATTTAAGACTAGCTACTTTCACGGTACACATTTTAGACTTGGCCACATTTGGGCTTCCTAGCCACAGGACGGGCTGTAGCTCTTTAAACTGGATACCTATATTCTGTTCTCTGAAATCTGAATAGATGTTCGTACGTTCTGGGATGTAAGCCAAAAATAAGCCTTAATTCTGAATACATTTTTTATACCGCTGGACGAATAACAGTTTTCCTTGTATCTCTAAAACGGGATTTCCAACGGTTCCAATGGTTCACTCAAACCCTTAAATGAAGACCCAAGCTATGGTATCACAGTATCATTCAAATGTCATTGGTTACCTAAGTGTCAAGGGATCTAAACGTGATTGATAAATGCCTTGAAGAAGAAGGATGAGATCACTTCCTTTTCTTCCCCAGGGCACCACCTAGACAACCACCTCTCCCTCAAACTCACATGTTCTGTCCAGTAGAAAACGAAGGAGGGATGAATTCCATACGCTTAATGCCCGCAGACTGAAATAACATCTCCTTTTCCTGGCTTCAAAGACCCCCTACCACAAGGCCCCGACCCTGACGCTGTGGGATTTGGTGAAGGATTCTGGGTCTCCCACTCGACATTCTTTACGGTTTAGAAAACTTCAATCACGTCCCCTCTCGGCCTTCATTTTCCACTCGGAAGAGCCCTCATTTAATCACCATTTCCCTGATCCCGCCTCGCCACTTGCTCTATTCTTGTTTCCTCCTTTCTTCCCATTCAGCTTTTCTCGTGTTCAGTTTTCTTGGCTTCCCAGCCCCTGTTCCGTGAATGCCCTTCTTGCTCCTCTCTTTTCCTCACTGCCTCTTTACCCTTGTCTTCTCATTTTTACTCTGTCCTTTCCCCTCTCTCTGTGCCCTTTACCTCTGGATCACCTTCCCTTTCAATTCTGTTTCCCCCCTGACCTCTTGTCAATTTATAGGCAGGGGACATGTCTGCTAATACTGTTATATTGTACTCTTCCAAACGCTTAGTACAGTGCTCTGTGCATAATAAAGCACTGCCCTCCCTCCTCATATCTGCCAAACTAGTACACTTCCCCCCCTTCAAAGCCCTATTGAAAGCTCACCTCCTCCAGGAGGCCTTCCCAGACTGAGCCCCCCTTTTCTTCTGTTCCTCCTCCCCTTCCCATCGCCACGACTCCCTCCCTCTGCTCTACCCACCCCCCCACAGCACTTGTGTATATATGTATATATTTATTATTCTATTATTAATGATGTGTACATAGCTATAATTCTATTCATCTATTTTGATGCTACTGATGCCTGTCTACTACTTTTATTTTGTTTTGCTGTCATCTCCCGCCATCTAGACTGTGAGCCCGTGGTTGGGTAGGGATTGTCTCTATCTGTTGCCGAATACTTTCCAAGCACTAGTACAGTGCTCTGCACACAGGAAGCTCTCAATGAACGATTGAATTAATAAATGAATGAATGATTTTTATTTTTAACTTCACTGTCCTCTGAATCTCTTTCCTGCTTTTCATTCTCTCCGCTCTTCTCTCCTACTCTGATCCATATTATTTTTCACTCCGCCTTTTAATCCCTCAATTCTGAGACCTTCGGCCCTCCTCCGTCCCAGTGGGATTCCACCATTCAGTGGTATTTACTGCGCCCTTACTGTTGGCAAAGGACTGTACAGAGTGCTTGGAAATATATATTTTTCCTCCTGCCTTTAGGACTTCTCGTCTTGGGTGTCTCGCCGACACCCCAAACTAAACATTTACAAAACAGAACTCATAATCCCATCCAAACCCTGCCCTTCCCATGACTTTCCCAACACAGTAAACACCCCCTCATCCTCCCTGTCTCGCAAGTCCCTAACCTTGGCATTATTTCCAACTCCTCTCTCTCATTCAACCCCCATATTCAATCTGTCACCAAATCCTGCCGGTTCGATCTTCACAGTAGCGTTAAAATCCACCCTTTCCACTCCATCCAAACTACTACTATATTGATCCAAGCACTTAGCTTATCCTGGCTTGATTACCGCATCAGCCACCTTACTGACTTCCTTGCCGATCGTCTCTCTCCTCGCTCCGGTCGCCACTTCACCCTGCTGCCCGGATCGTTTTTCTAAAGAACGTTCCGTCCATGTTTCCTCTCTCCTCAAGTACCTCCAGTGGTTGCCCGTCCAGCTCCGTATCCAACAGAAACTCCTTAACCTAGGCTTTAAAGCATTCAAAGACATTGCTCCCCACACCTTATCTCCTTGATTTCCTACTACAACCCAGCCCTCGCACTTCGCTCCTTTAATGCCAACCTACTCGCTGTACCACGATCTCCTCTATTTCACTGCCAATCCCTCTCCCACGTCCTACCTGTGACACGGAACGCCCTCCTTCTTTATTAATCAATCAATCAATCAGTCATATTTATTGAGTGCGGAGTACAGTACTAAGCTCTTGGGAGAGCACAATGTAACAGATACCTTCCATGTCTGACAGATAATCAATCTCCCACCTTCAAAGCCTTATTAGAAGCACATCTCCTCCAAGAGGCCTTCCCCAACTAAGACCTCCTTTCCCCTTCTCCCATTCCCTTCTGTATCCCCCTGACATTTGGATTTACTCCCTTTATCCACCCCTCCTAAAGCCTCACAGCTCTTACGTACGTATCTGTAATTTGTTCATTTATAGTAAGTCTGCCACCCCCTCTAAACTGTAAGTTCGTTATGGGCAGGGAACACGTGTACCAGCTCTGTTATGTTGCACTCGGTACGGTGCTCTGCACACAGTAAGTGTTCAATAGATACGACTGATTAACGCAATATCAATGAAGGTATTTTTAAGCGCTTATTACATGTCAAACACTGTTCTAAGCACTGGGATATAGACGAGCTAGTCAGGTTGGATACAGTCCCTGTCCCACATGGGGCTCAGAGTCTTAATCCCCATTTTACAGATGAGGTCACTGAGACCCAGAGGAAAAAAAAAAAGCCATTTGTTAAGTGCCTACTAAGTGCAAAGCACTGTTCTAAACGCTGGGGTAGATCAGGTTGTCTCTCAGTTTTAATGCCCATTTTACAGTTGAGGTAACTGAGGCACAGAGAAGTGAAGCGACTTGCCCCAAGTCACCCAGCTGACAAGCGGCGGAGTCGGAATTTGAACCCGTGACCTCTGACTTCCCAGCCCATGCTCTTTCCACTGAGCTATGCTGTTGCCCAAGGTCACACAGCAGACAAGAAGTGGAGCCGGGATTAGAACCCAGGCCCGTGCTCTGTCCACTAGGTCACGCTGCCTCCCTAGTAGAGCGGGTAGAAACGGGCCAGACCCACCAGCCTGGTCTGAGTGCAGGAGAGGGTAAGAATAGTTGGTAAGCTCCTAACTATATTTTGCTTTCGGTTTACTCTCCCGAGCATCTAATTCAGTGCCCTGTGTTCAGTAGGCTCCCAATAACTACCATTGATTAATTGACCTGGAGAAATGATTGACCGCACAGGACGGCACACAACCCGTCATCTGGGAGAGGGGAAGCAGCACACTCGAGGCAAGCTCCGCGCGTGAAGGATCGCAAGGGAAATCTGCCCCGGGAGACAGGTGGAAATTGTTCCCCCCCCCAGTGCACATCCCCTTCCTCCCCTTTTATCAGTCTCTCTTCTCCTCTCTGTGAAAGTAGCGTGGCCTCACTAGAAAGCACATGGGCTTGGGAGTCAGAGGTCATGAGTTCGAATCCCGGCTCTGCCACTTGTGAGCTGTGTGACTGTGGGCAAGTCACTTCACCTCTCTGTGCCTCAGTTACCTCATCTGTCAAATGGGGATTAACTGTGAGCCTCACGTGGGACGACCTGATTCCCCTGTATCTCCCCCAGCGCTTAGAACAGTGCTCTGCACATAGTAAGCGCTTAACAAATACCAACATTATTATTATTAGTGGATAGAACACAGGCCTGGGAGTTAGAAGGACTTGGGGTCTAATCCCGGCTCCTCCACCTGTCTGCCGGTGGGCAAGTTGCCTCACTTTTCTGTGCCTCAGTCACCTCATCTGTAAAATGGGGATTAAGACTGGGCGCCCCACGTGGGACAGGGACTGTGTCCAACCCGATTACTCTATATCTATCCCAGCACTTAGAAAAGTGCCTGGCACATAGTAGATGCTTAAAAAGCGTGGTTCAGTGGAAAGAGCCCGGGCTTGGGAGGCAGAGGTCATGGGTTCTAATCCCAGCTCCCCCGCTTGTCAGCTGTGTGATTTGGGCAACTCACTTCACTTCTCTGGGCCTCAGTTACCTCATCTGTAAAATGGGGATTAAGACTGTGAGCCCTACGTGGGACAACCTGATCACCTTGTATCCCCCCCAGCACTTAAAATAGTGCTTTGCACATAGTAAGCGCGTAACAAATACCATCATTATTATTCTTATTGTTAACCAGAGCTTAGGAATTCAAAGACGGTGGTGTGCTGAGAGGATAGAATGAATCTTGGCAGGTGGGGAAAGGCCAAAAAGGGGCAGGTCCTCTATTCTCCCTTGTCCTCTCAGAGAGGCAACAACACGGGGCTGACGATGATCTTTTTGCTGAGGTGATTATGAGAAAAAAACACTTGAGCGGTCTTTTCTGTGCTCACCAGTTATGGAAGAAATGAAATGAGAAGCAGTCTTGCCTAACGGCTAGAGCCCGGGGCTGAGAGTCAGAAGGCCCTGGGTTCTAATCCTGCCTCTGCCACTTGTCTGCCGTATGATTTTGGGCAAGTCACTTTGCTTCTCTGGGCCACAGTTACCTCGACTGTATAATGGGTTTTCAATACCTGTACCCTCTCCTACTTAGAGAATGACCCCCTGAGGGGCAGGGAATGTGTCCTACCTTATTAACGTATATCTACCCCAGTGCTCGACACAAAGTAAGTGCTTAACAAATGCCATTATTATTATCATCTTTTTCTTCTCAGTAAGGGAAGCAGCGTGGCTCAGTGGAAAGAGCACGGGCTTGGGAGTCAGAGGTCATGGGTTCGAATCCCGGCTCTGCCACTTGTCAGCTGCGTGACTGTGGGCAAGTCATTTCACTTCTCTGGGCCTCAGTTCCCTCATCTGTAAAATGGGGGTGAAGACTGTGAGCCTCATGTGGGGCAACCTGATTCCTCTGTATCTACCCCAGCGCTTAGAACAGTGCTCTGCATATAGTAAGCGCTTAACAAATACCAACATTATTATTATTATTATTCTGCCATCATGGCACTCTGAATCCAAAGAACCTCGCGGTGTCTGACAGACGTTCCCGGACTAGAGAACTGTAAAACGTAAATTATAAAATGTAAAACTGTACCACGGGAATTAAGAACGGTGAGACATGGACTGTGTCCAACCTGATTAGCTTGCAGCTACCCCAGCAGTTAGAACGGCGCCTGGCCCATGGTAAGCACTTAACAAATACCATAGCTACAAAAAATAAAGAAGGTTTTCTAGCCTAAGCGTGTAGCGAAGCCTCCGTCGTGGTGGAACTGAGTTCAGGCTGCCTTTTGTAAAACAAACCTAACACATACCGTATTTATTCTTATTATTTTTATTATTCTTAAGACATCTAATGCAAACACTTTGAGAAGAACAGGTGGGAAAAGCTCACCTTGGAAAGTCCTCTAGTGGTTTGCCATGATCTTCCGGATGCTTCAGATGGCTCTTCCCCTTTTCTTGAAGATTTCTTTGGGCCGGAATAACAGATAGAACTTCTTGGGAATCTGCTGTCAAGAAGAGATGACTGATTTCATTCCCTTGTATTGTCGACAGTGCCGGGCACCTAGTAAATGCTTACCAAATGCTATAATTATTATAAATTATGCTTCCTAACGTCCTTGCTGCTTCCCGATCTGTTGTATTTCTACCCACCCCACCAGGGCTAGAATGTACTAAGTGCTCGGTACATTTCCCCCTCTAGACTGTAAGCTCGCTGTGGGCAGGAAATGTGTCTATTATATTGTTCTATTGTGCTCTCCCAAGCCCTTAGTACAGTGCTCTGCACAGAGTAGGGGCTCAGTAAATAGAATGGACTGACTGACTGACTAGTAAGCACTAAATAGATATCATTACTAACTTATCATTACTAACTTAAAATTCTTAGTAGCACGCACATTTTAAAAAATAATACATTTTATCTCTGTCACGGGCAGGCACCCTGCTAACATTTATCTATCTGTCACCCTGACTTGCTCCCTTTATTCATCCCCGCTCCCAGCTCCACAGCCCTTATGTACGTATCTGCCATTTATTTATTTAGATTAACGTCCGTCTCCCCCTCTAGACTGACTGTCAGCTCGTTGTGGGCAGGGAATGTGTCCGTTTATTGTTTTATCGTACTCTCCCAAGTGCTCAGTACAGTGCTTTGCACACTATAGGTGCTCAGTAAATACGATTGAATGAATGAAAAAGGGCAGAGCTAGTATTAGAACCCAGGCCCTGTGGATCTCAGGGCCGGGCTCTTTCTGCTAGGCCACGCTCCTTCTCTAATTTGTTCCCAGCACCGCGGATTGAGCCTCGGACCCTGGAGGAACTAGAAATCTGGTGGGAGCAGCAGCAAGAAGAGCAGAGCCAAGTCGCAAACAATCACATTTCCCCCCTTCAAAGCCCTACTGAGGGCTCACCTCCTCCAGGAGGCCTTCCCAGACTAAGCCCCCCTTCTCCTCAGCCCCCCATCGCCCCGACTCGCTCCCTGTGCTCTAACCCCTCTCCCCGCCCCACAGCACTTGTGCATATATGTACGTATCTATAATTCTCCGCATTTATATGAATGCCTGTTTACTTATTTTGATAGATATGAATATCTATAATTCGATTTATTTATATTGATGCTATTGATGCCAGTCCCCGCATCTAGTCAGTGTTGCTCAGCAGGCTTTATGGCCCAAGTTAGATGTGTTATAAGATATGAGAGAAGCTTGACTTATGCATGTATTGCTACTTGGTTTAAATTAGATGTGATCATAATAATGTGTGTTCCCAGTCTGGGTTTTGCCTCAGCTACAATGATTGAATTTGTCAGCATATATTCATTTCATTAGAAAAATGAGCACGCGCAAAATAGGTCTCATTTCAGCAGCCGAAGACACGGGGCAAGATTCCACTCCACTCGTCGCGCCTCAGATATTTGGAAATCAGAAGCAAACGTGCAACCTAACTCTTCCCCTGCCACTTGAAAATCTATTCTACGAGAAGCATATGTATGGGAGAATAATTATGTGCCTCATGTCTCATGAAAATTGAGAGCTAGTAAAGCTTTACATTTCCATGCAGTGAATCCCCTAACAGTCAATAGTGGGAACACGCACACACACACACATATACACGTACGGAACAGATTAAGGATTACGGTGATAGCAGTCAATTCCGGTTAGGGGAGGGAAAAGCTATGCAAATGATAGGACTCCTCATATAAAAATAAATTATGCATTCATCAAGAATCCAAGCGAACCACATGTTCCTGCTAATTTAGTGCTAACCCTTAATTGGTTTCTAGAGTACCCGAAGAGTGTATTTTTCACTTTAAATTGTTTGAAATAATTAAATTAATATACTTATTTACACCACTATGTACTGGGTGATGAACTCCTCACTCTTGGCTTTAATGCTCTCCATCACTTCGGCCCTTCCTACCTCACTTCCCTCCTCTCCTTCTCCATCCTAGCCCGTAGGCTCCGCTCCTCTGCCGCCCACCTCCTCACCGTCCCCCGTTCTCGCCTATCCCGCCGTCGACCCCCGGCCCACGTCCTCCCGCTGTCCCGGAACGGCATCCCTCCTCACCTCCGCCAAACTAACTCTCTTCCCCTCTTCAAAGCCCTACTGAGAGCTCACCTCCTCCGGGAGGCCTTCCCAAACTGAGCCCCCTTTCCCTCTACTCCTCCTCCCCTCCCCATCACCCCGACTCCCTCCTTCTGCTCTACCCCCTCCCCGCCCTGCAGCACTTGTATATATTTGTACATATTTATTATTCTATTTATTAATGATGGATATATAGCTATAATTCTATTTAATAATAATAATGTTGGTATTTGTTAAGCGCTCACTCTGTGCCGAGCACTGTTCTAAGCGCTGGGGGAGACGCAGGGGTCATCAGGTTGTCCCACGTGGGGTTCACAGTCTTAATCCCCATTTTACAGATGAGGTAACTGAGGCACCGAGAAGTTGAGTGACTTGTCCAAAGTCACACAGCTGACAAGTGGCCGAGCCAAGATTCGAACCCATGACCTCTGACTCCAAAGCCCGGGCTCTTTCCACTGAGCCACGCTGATTTTGATGCCACTGTTGCCTGTCTACTTGTTTTGTTTTGTTATCTGTCTCCCCTCTTCTAGACCGTGAGCCCACTGGGTAGGGATTTTCTCTATCTGTTGCCGAATTGTACCTTCCAAGCGCTTAATACAGTGCTCTGCACACAGTAAGCACTCAATAGATACGATTGAATGAATGAACTATAATTCCTTTCCGCTCGAACCTTAGAACATCACTGTTTGCGACACTGCCGTAATTCTGATGAGCGGCTGTCCAGATGAAGGCAGACGAGAAAGGCAACGCCCACTCAGTTCTGCGAGAACCTCGATTGTATTTATTGAGCGCTTACTGGGTACAGACCACCGTACTAAGCTCTTGGGAGAGCGCAGTATCACAAGAAGCAGACACATTCCCTACCCACAACAAGCTTACAGTCTAGATGGGGAGACAGACATGAATATAAATAAATAAATTACAGATATGTACATAAGTACTATGGGGCTGGGAGGGGGAGATGAATAACGGAGAAGCAGCATGGCGTAGTGGATAGAACAGGGGCCTGGGAGTCAGAAGGTCATGGGTTCTAATCCCAGCTCCGCCACTTGTCTGCTGTGCGACCCCGTCACTTCACTTCTCTGGGCCTCAGTTACCTCATCTGTAAAACGGAGATTGAGACCGTAAGCCCCAGTTGGTACGGGGACGGTGTCCAACCCGATTTGCTTGCATCCACCCCAGTGCTTAGTACAGCGCCTGGAACATAGTAAGTGTTTTTCAAATACCGTTATTATTATTATTCTCGAAGGAAGCAAGTCAGGCTGAGGCAGAAGGGAGCGGGAGAAGAGGAAAGGAGGGCTTAGCGAGGGAAGGCTTCTTGGAGGAGATGGGCCCTCAGTGAGGCTTTGAATGTGAGGAGAGGAATTGTCAGATTTGAGGAGGAAGGGGGTACGTCTCCGGGATGTGTTCTGTCAACACAAAGGCTGAATTAAAGAATGTCCAGCTGACCAATGCCCATCTGACTGCATACGGCGTGACATGCTGTTGGAAAAATCGGTTGTGTGTGCCCGGTTGTGTGTGCAACAAACAACCAACACTAAAATATGCTTTTTCTTAACATGAAAAGTAGGATGGCCTCATCCTCTAGACGGTGAGCTCCCTGTAGACACGGAATGTGCCTGTTTATTATTATATTGCATTCTTCCAAGGACTTAGTACAGTGTTCTGTGTACAGAGTAAACACTCAGTAAATACAATTGACTGACTATTGGAAGAGCACAGGCTTGGGAGCCAGAGGACCTGGATTCTAATCCTGACACTGCCACATACATGCTGTGTGACCTGGGGCAGGTCACTTTGTTTCTCTGTGCCTCAGTTCTTTCATTCTGCAAAATGGGGATTTTCTGTTCTCCCTCCTTCTCAGATTGGGAGTCTCATGTGGAACCTGATTATCTCCTATCTACTCCAACACTCAGTACAGTGCTTCCCCCAAAGGAAGTTTTTAACAAATACTATTATTATTATTATCCTCTTCCATAAGAATTCAGATTTCATGCTAAGGGAACTGGATATGACTGTCTGTATATATGTATGTGAGAATCAGAGTATATCTTTGCAAAGAACAGGATAAATGAGCTACAAAAAAAATTACGTGATTAGATTCACCTGCAATCCCATCGTGAAGAAGAATGCTACGGGAACAGGAAGTGTAGAGGATAATTATTGCAAGCTGAGGGACCCCTTGATCGGTTTGAGGAAACCATCAATTAACAGAAAGGAAAGTCTTACTATTATATACACCACAGTCGATTCCACATTGTAGAGACTATTCTGGACATGGTGAGTTTTGCCTTCCGACTATTGCTTTATCAATCAAGGGTTTTTATTGGGAGCTTACTAGATGCAGAGCAGTGTACTGAGAACCTCGGGACAGTACAACAGAATTAGCGGACACCTTCCCTGCCCGTGACCAGCTTAGGGACTGACGAATAAGATTAGATCTTCAGGTCTTAGATCATGAAGTCAAGGATGGGTAGGGTGACCCCAGCAACCCACCACCACTCTCTCTTTCTTGATCTTGAATTTCCCTTGACAGTCGCTTGAGAAGCAGCACGGTCTATTGGCTAGAGCCTGGGCCTGGGAGTTAGAAAGACCTGGGTTCTAATCCCGGCTCTGCCACTGGTCTGCTGGGAGACCTTGGGCAAGTCAATTCGCTTCTCTGGGCCTCAGTTATCTCGCCTGTAAAACGAGGATTAAGTCCGAGAGCCTCACGTGGGACAGGGAGGGACAGAGTTCAACCTGATTAGCTTGTATCTGCCCCAGTACAGTAATAATAATAATAATGTTGGCATTTGTTAAGCGCTTACTATGTGCAGAGCACTGTTCTAAGCTCTGGGGGAGATTCAGGGGAATCAGGTCGTCCCACGTGAGGCTCACAGTTAATCCCCATTTTACAGACGAGGTAACTGAGGCCCAGAGAAGTGAAGTGACTTGCCCACAGTCACACAGCTGACTAGCGGCAGAGCCGGGAGTCGAACCCATGACCTCTGACTCCGAAGTTTCCACTGAGCCACGCTATTTTCCTAATTGATCAAAGTCATTTTGAATTTCATTTCTGTTGTCTGAAGCGTTAGCCACTTCTCCAGCTTGGTGTCATCTGCAAGTTCGATGAGAATAATCTCAACCAAACCGAGAGGCAGCTTGGCCTAGTGGAAAGAGCCCCGACCTGGGGTGGGGGGTCAGAGGACTTGGGTTCTAATATCGGCTCTGCCACTTGTCTGCTGTGTGACCTGAGACAAGTCACTTGAATTCTCCATGTCTCAGTTCCCTGATGTGCAAATTGGGGATTCATTCATTCGTTCATCCAGTGATATTTACTGAGCGCTTACTGCGTGCAGAACTGTACTAAGCGCTCGGAAAGTACAATTTGGCAACAGAGACAATCCCTACCCAACAACGGACTCACATTCTAGAAGTGGGGATTCAATACCCACTCTCCCTTCTTCTTAGACTGTAAGTCCCCATGTGGGACTTGATTATCTTCTATCTAACCTAGGGCTTAGTACAGTGTTTAGCACATAGAAAACGCTTAACAAATAGTGTAATTATTCATCCAGAGCCTTGATGGAGGAAAACTTGCTCTAGGCAAAAAGCTCCTCCCTCTAGACTGTAAGCTCCTTGTGGGCAGGGAACATATCACGGGAAGCAGCGCGGCTCAGTGGAAAGAGCCCGGGCTTGGGAGTCGGAGGTCATGGGTTCGAATCCCGGCTCTGCCCCTTGTCAGCTTTGTGACTGTGGACAAGGCACTTAGCTTCTCTGTGCCTCAGTGACCTCATCTGTAAAATGGGGATGAAGATTGTGAGTCTCATCTGAGACAACCTGATGACCCTGTATCTACCCCAGCACTTAGAACAGTGCTCTGAACATAGTAAGCGCTTAACAAATACCAGCATTATTATTATTATATCTCCCAAAGCTATTATATCAGACTCTCCCAAGCGCTTAGTTTAGTGTTCCGCACACAGTAAGCACTCAGAAATACCCTGGATTAACTTTAAACCCTATTCTCCCATTAGGGCTCCTAAGGACACAGCAACAGCCCCAGGATTTTATGCCCTTAGCTTCTCCATTCTTAAAATATATATGTCATTATAACTATATCATCATTATTAAGCAGTTATAAAAATAGAACTTAAACATTATAAAAGAGTCACATGACAAACTTGAGCATTTACAGTCACGGTGCCTTGTCTTCATGTCAGCAAAGAAACCGATGTCAGATACCGAGTAGAGTAATTCTGCAACGACACATCTGATAGCTTTTGACTTAATCTCGGGTTTTATACTGAGCTCCACATCCACCTTTTGCCTTCTAGCCCACCCGTCTTATCCGCGACCAACCGCTACTGGGGTGAGTTCACTTTCAGGTTTTCAGCATCGTTGGAAATCCTGCCGCATTAGTTACTCTGTTGCCATGTGCTCACATAGCTTTTGGGCTGCAAATGGCAACTGAAAAAGATCAATCTCTATAGGCACCTTGTAATAATAATAATGTTGGCATTTGTTAAGCGCTTACTATGTGCAGAGCACTGTTCTAAGCGCTGGGGGAGATACAGGGTCACCAGGTTGTCCCACGTGAGGCTCACAGTCTTAATCCCCATTTTCCAGATGAGGTAACGGAGGCCCAGAGAAGTGAAGTGACTTGCCCACAGTCACACAGCTGACAAGTGGTGGAGCTGGGATTCGAACCCATGACCTCTGACTCCCAAGCTCGGGCTCTTTCCACTGAGCCACGCTTTCTTTAACAGAAGCATTCACTGCTCACAGAGAGCTTACAGTCTAGACGGGGAGACAGAGATTGATATAAATAAATACATTTCAGATACGTATATAAGTGCTGTGGTGTTGGGAGGAGGGGATGAATAAAGGGAGCAAGTCAGGGCGACCCAAAAGGGAATGGAAGAAAGGAAAAAGAGGGCTTAGTTGGGAAGGCCTCTTGGAGGAGATGTCCCTTCCATAAGGCTTTAAAGGGAGGGAGAGTCTGTGGGATTTGAGGAGGGACGGCGTCCCAGGCCAGAGGCGGGACGTGGGCGAGGGGTCGGCGGCGAGACGGACGAGACGGAGGCAGAGTGAGAAGGTTGGCATTAGAGGTGCCAGGTGTGCAGGCTGGATTGTAGCAGGAGATGGCGAGGGGAGGTAGGAGGGGGCAAAGTGATTGACTGCTTTAAAGCCCATGGTGAGGAGTTCCCGTCTGACGCAGCGGTGGTTGGGCAACCACTGGAGGGGCTTGAGGAGGGGCGAAACATGGCCTGAACGTTTCTGTACAAGTGTAGCGAAGGATAGAGTGGAGAGAGACAGGAGGGAGGGAGGTCAACAAGGAGGCTGCTACAGCTGACTGAGGTTATTGTTTTGGCAAGGAGGGAGGAAGGAAGATGGAGGGAGGGAGGAAGACAGCGAAAGAGGGAGGGAGGAGGGATTGGCTTCCACAAGTGCTCCAGAGAAGCAGCGTGGCTCAGTGGAAAGAGCCCGGGCTTGGGAGTCAGAGGTCACGGGTTTGAATCCCCACCCCGCCACTCGTCAGCTGGGTGACTGTGGGGGAGTCACTTCACTTCTCTGGGCCTCTTGTGACCTCATCTGGAAAATGGGGATGAAGACTGTGAGCCTCACGTGGGACAACCTGATGACCCTGTATCTCCCCCAGCTCTTAGAACAGTGCTCTGCACATAGTAAGTGCTTAACAAATACCGACATTATTATTATTATTATTATTATCTAAGCTCCTGCTCTCATCTACCTCCCTGCTGACCTCTTGCCCACATCTTGCCTCTGGCCTGGAAGGTCCTCCCTCCTCAAATGCAACAGACAATGACTCTCCGCCGCTTCAAAGCCTTATTGAAGGCACATCTCCCCCAAGAGGCCCTTCCCCGACGAAGCCCTCTTTTCCTTTTCTTCAACTCCCTTCTGCGTCTCTTCGACTCGCTCCCTTCATTCATGTTCCCTCCCAGTCCCAGTCCCAGAAAGGAGCGTGGCCTAGGGGAAGGAGCCTGGGCTTGAGAGTCAGAGGATCTCTGCCACTTACCTGCTGCGTGACCTTGACCAAATCACTTCACTTTCCTGTGCCTCAGTTCCCTCATCTGCAAAATGGGGACTACCTGTTCTCCTTCTTACTTTGCGCGAGTCCCACTGGGACCTAATAATAATAATGTCGGCATCTGTTAAGCGCTTACTACGTGCAGAGCACTGTTCTAAGCGCTGGGATAGATACAGGGTCATCAGGTTGTCCCACGTGAGGCTCACGGTCTTAATCCCCATTTTACAGTTGAGGTCACTGAGGCACAGAGAAGTGAAGTGACTCGCCCACAGTCACACAGCTGACAGGTGGCAGAGCCGGGATGCGAACCATGATCTCATATCTACCTCAGTGTTTAGGACAGTCCTTGGGCCATAGTAAGTGAAGAACAAATGTCAGTTACTATTTGCCGCTTTCAGCAGTCAAACACCAAAAAGGCTGGCACGCTGGCCGGTTGCCTTACCGCATCGCCTCATCCCTTTCATTCATCCATTCATTCAGTCGTATTTATTGAGCGCCAACTGTGCGCAGAGCACTGTACTAAGCGCTTGGAAAGTCCACGTCTCTTTCATAAGCGCAGGCATAACTCATGAACGACCCATAAAAAAATCCCATTGAAGACTGGCTTCCTTTTAAGGGCATGGAAGTAAACTCTGAAACCAAAACAGATGCTTTCGCCCACAGATTCTAAAATCAGAGGGGATCCACGAACCTCTTTCCAAACACACTTTCAAAGTGGAAGTGGAGATCAGGAACTCTGTTCTAACTCACTTTTGCCGATGCTGGTGAAGGAAGAGATATGACTTTCTAGGAAGTCTGTCATCTCGGAAACGTTGCATCGGCCTCCTGACGGGTCTTCTTGCCTTTAGCCTGTGAGGCTCCATTTGGAATCCGTCACGGCCCTCCTCAAAAACCTCCAAAGTGCACCCATTTATCTCCGCCTTACGCTCCCGATAACTGCCTCCCAGACTCTCAGTGATATTAATTGAGCTTTTACTGAGTGCGGAGTCGCCCGTGCGCTGGAATCTGCAAGCCGGGATTGATCGATTGTTGGGGTTCGAGTTATACAACCTTTGTTAGGGGAAAAAACCGATCTACCTTTTTAAGCGGAAAGGTGCACGGCACATATTGGTGCTCTGGCAAATTTAACTGGAACTCTTTCAAAAACAGAGCATCCCATTATTTCTTTTTTTCTCCAAGAGCAGTCATTCTGTATTACATAATGGGATACGGCTTTTTTTCTTCTTCCTTCTGTGAAAAGTCATATGGGCTCCTAGAAATAGTCCAGCCCGACCATAAACTAGAAGAAAAAAAAAGGCTCTTTATGGGCGGAATCTTCAGCAGTAGGAAGAGAGGTTGTAGTGATGTAATCAGATGAACTTGGGTAATTATGACTAGAGCTGGCTTTATCTAGGAAAAAAAAGGAGTCCTCAAGTGAATGAAAAATAAATTTAGGGAATTCAGAAACCGAAGAGAAGGGGAACTCCAGGTTTTATTAAGTGGACATTTGGGGACTTCTGCGTCACTTTAGCAACATAGGGGTGGAGATATTAGATAGACGAAACCAGCTGTAAAACCGAAATAGAAGAAAGAGAAAAGAAAGTGAGAGCTTTAGTTAAAATGGAAAATAAGCATCAGAAGGAAAAGTGTTTTTAAACTGAAGATAGTTTGGTGAGAAATTAATTTCAGAAGAATAAGGTAGTTTATAAAAAGTGATTTCGAAGAGAGGAAACTGAAGATTTTTACAGGATTATCAGCCCGAGAATATTGTTGCAATAATCCAAGTGTAAGCAGGAAACTCCATTTCATTTGAAACCAAAACAATTTGGCTTCCTCTTTAATATTTCACAATAAACACCCCGGATATCTGGAAAAGCGCACAGTGATGAGGTTTTTGGTTAAGTTGTGGTTGCTTTTTCACTTCCATTTAGTTTAAGGTCATGAAGTTTAGAGAGGCGTAGGGCCACAGGTGA
The DNA here is from genome assembly GCF_004115215.2 of Ornithorhynchus anatinus. NCBI lineage: Eukaryota > Metazoa > Chordata > Mammalia > Monotremata > Ornithorhynchidae > Ornithorhynchus > Ornithorhynchus anatinus. The sequence goes on along the minus strand of NC_041728.1, from coordinate 26,801,482 downwards.
CACTATAGAATTGAGAACTGACATCGCTCCACGTTTCAAGCTTTTAAACAGCCCATCTAGCCCAGAAACCTGGTCGGGGCAAAAGAATTCACAGCCAGGGAATTGCACGCATCCTCTTCTTCCTCCTCTCGTTAATTTATTTTGGGCACATCTCCCCCTCTAGATTGCGACCTCTAAGAAGGCAGAGATTACATCTAGCTCTAATGCACTCCCCGAAGGACGACTTAATAGAGTGTTCTGCAAATACGATTGATTCTCTGCAGGAACTTGATCGGCTCTGCGGTTTTGTTATATTTGCTCTATTTTAATGGACTCAAATGCCTACGGAGTCATCCATCTCTCCCTGAGTCGGTCACCTCAATCAGTCGTTGCATTTATTGACCGATTACTGTATACGGAGACCGTACTAAGCGCTTGGGAGAATAAAACACAAGAATAGAGCAGACGCCATTATGTACTTTACTGGCAGACTCCAAACTACGAAGTAGAGGACGTTCATAGAAACAATTGACCAGCTCTTTGAGAGAGAGTGTTTCCGTGAGATACATTCTTCACTAGGTTCCGGTGAGGTCGCTAGGAATGGGAACGTATTGATCTATTCAGGTGCCTAAAATAAGGAGATTTGGTGATTTCAATCAACCCTTGCGACTTAGGTAATTTGAAAACCTTGTTGGAATTCTCGGTATAAAAATTCTACAAATCGATTGGATTATACTGATCGCACTCTTGTCTGAGCGCCATACACACCCTGACGTTTATTATTATTTGATAATGATCATTTTCAGGGAATGTGTCTGCTATATCGTCACGTTGTACTCCCCCAAACTCCTAGTACTGTGCCCAGCACACGGAAAGCACTCAAAAAATACTACTGATTGATTCATCTTTCTAGGTGTTTTCAGTAAGATAGGTTTGACTAACCTGAACAATATCAGCACTCTTTGTTTAGCAATTCATATGGAGAATTTAATAATAATAATGATGGCATTTGTTAAGCGCTTACTCTGTGCAAAGCCCTGTTCTAAGCGCTGGAAAGGATATAAGGTGATCAGGTTGTCCCATGTGGGGCTCCCAGTCTTAATCCTCATTTTACAGATGAGGCACAGAGAAGTGAAGTGACTTGGCCAAAGTCACACAGTTGACAAGCCATGGAGCCGGGAATTTGAACCCATGACCTCTGACTCCCAAGCACGTGCTCTTTCCACTGAGCCACGCTGCTTCTTGAATCCAGGGGCAACTTTTCTCTTTACCGCAAAGCTTCTGACACTGAACAACCATTCGACGTCAGCTCCCACAGCTTCCTTTAACAAAAAACATTGCTAGTAATAATGAAAGGAGGCGAGATCGAGTCGTAGCATTCTACAAAGAAAAAAAAAAAAGCCACCTGTGGGTGATATTCAAGATTTCTCCCGTAGCAGTCAACCGATATACCATGATGACTCGTAAAGCTTACGATCTGTGTCATAAACACCTAGGATCTTTCTCCCACGTGACTTAGCCATCACAAACACCAAATTTAGCAGAAATGCTAAACTTTTCAGTGCTCTGTCCCCAGTGACACCTTTGTAATGAGAATTTGGATCCCCCCAAGGCACTGGAACTCAACCGGCAGCTGGACATTGGCCGGGGCTCGCGTCCAGTACCATCCCCAAAGTGGGGTGGGTCTAGCACCTGCCCCAGAGTGCCAACATTGCTCCTCTTTCCTCGGGATACCACAGCGTGGCTCAGTGGGAAGAGCCCGGGCTGGGGAGTCAGAGGTCATGGGTTCAAATCCCGGCTCTGCCGCTCGTCAGCTGTGTGACTTTGGGCAAGTCGCTTAGCATCTCTGGGCCTCAGTTACCTCATCTGGAAAATGGGGATGAAGACTGTGAGCCCTACGCGGGACAAGCTGATTACCTTGTATCTACCCCAGCGCTTAGAACAGGGTTTGGCACATAGTAAGCTTTTAACAAATACCAACATTATTAGAGAAGCAGCGTGGCTCCGTGGACAGAGCCCGGGCTTGGGAGTCAGAGGTCATGGATTCTAATCCCGGCTCCGCCACTTGTCAGCTGGGTGACTTTGGGCAAGTCGCTTAATTTCTCTGTGCCTCAGTGACCTCATCTGGAAATGGGGATTGAAACTGTGAGCCCCACGTGGGACAACCTGATCACCTTCTATCCCCTCCTCCCCCCAGCGCTTAGAGCGGTGTTTTGCACATAGTAAGTGCTTAACAAATGCCATCATTATTATTAAGAAAACAAATAGAGTAATAAATAATCTATACAAATAGGCCCAAGTGCTGTGGGGAGGGGAAGGGGGAGCAGAGGGAAAGGGAGGGCTCAGTCTGGGAAGGCCTCCTGGAGGCGGGGAGCTCTCAGCAGGGCTCTGAAGAGGGGAAGAGAGCTAGTTGGGCGCTTGAGCTGCGTTGGTAGGAATGATTCACTTAATGTTTCATTCATTCAATAGTATTTATTGAGCACTTACTATGTGCAGAGCACTGTACTAAGTGCTTTGGAATGCCCTCCCTCCTCACCTCCGCCAAACTAACTCTCTTCCCCTCTTCAAAGCCTTCCTGAGAGCTCACCTCCCCCAGGAGGCCTTCCCTGACTGAGCTTCCCCTTTTCCTTCTGCTCCCTCCCCCTTCCCTTCCCCTCAGCTAAGCCCCCTTTCCCTCTGCTCCTCCCCCTCAGCACCGTGCTCATTTGTCTATATTTTTATTACCCTATTTTGTTAACGAGGGGTACATCCCCTTGATTTTATTTACTGCAATTAAGTTGTCTTGCTTTCGTCCGGCTGTCTCCCCCGATTAGACCGCGAGCCCGTCAATGGGCAGGGTTGGTCTCTATCTGTTGCTGAATTGTCCATTCCAAGCGCTTAGTCCAGGGCTCTGCTCACAGTAAGCGCTCAATAAATACTATTGAATGAGTACATCTCCATGATACTATTTATCGTGCTTAAGTCGTCTCGTTTTTGTCCGTCTATCTCGCCCTGATTAGACTGTGAGCCCATCATGGGGCAGGGATGGTCTTCCAAGCGCTTAGTTCAGGGCTCTGCCCAGAGTAAGCGCTCAATAAATGCTACTGAATGACTACATCCCTTTGATACTATTTATAGTGCTTAAGTTGTCTTGGTTTTGTCCATCCGTCTCCCCCCATTAGACTGTGAGCCCGTCAGTGGGCAGGGATGGTCTTCCAAGCGCCCAGTCCAGGGCTGGCTCAGTGGAAAGAACCCAGGCTTGGGAGTCAGAGGTCATGGGTTCGAAACCCAGCTCTGCCACTTGTCAGCTGTGTGACTGTGGGCAAGTCCCTTCACTTCTCTGTGCCTCAGTTCCCTCCTCTGTAAAATGGGGATGAAGACCGGGAGCCCTACGTGGGACCACCTGATAATAATGTTGGCGTTGGTTGGTTGGTATCGCTCATAGCGCTTACTATGTGCAGAGCAGTGCTCTAAGCGCTGGGGGAGATACAGGGTCATCAGGTTTAGCTGCCATTGTTTTTACGAGATGTTCTTCCCCTTGACTCTATTTATTGCCATTGTTCTTGTCCGTCCGTCTCCCCCGATTAGGCTGTAAGCCCGTCAAAGGGCAGGGACCGTCTCTATCTGTTGCCGACTTGTTCATTCCAAGCGCTTAGTACAGTGCAGAGCACATAGTAAGCGCTCAATAAATACTACTGAATGAATGAATGACCCTGTATCTCCCCCAGCGCTTAGAACAGTGTTCTGCACATAGGCTCACCTGACGACCCTGTTTCTCCCCCAGCGCTTAGAACAGTGTTCTACACATAGTGAGGCTCACCCGACGGCCCTGTATCCCCCCAGCGCTTAGAACAGTGCTCTGCACATACGCTCACCTGATGACCGTGGCTTAGTGGAAAGAGCCCAGGCTTGGGAGTCAGAGGTCACGGGTTCGGATTCCGCTCTGCCACTAGTCAGCTGTGTGACTGTGGGCAAGTCACTTCACTTCTCTGAGCCTCAGTTACCTCATCTGTAAAATGGGGATTCAGACTGTGAGCCTCACGTGGGACAACCTGCTTACCCTATATCTCCCCCAGTGATTAGAACAGTGCCCTGCACATAGTCAGTGCTTAACAAATACCAATATTATTATTATTATCTCCCCCAGCACTTAGAACAGTGCTCTGCACACAGTGAGCCTCACCCGATGACCCTGTACTTCCCCCACCGCTTAGAACAGTGCTCTGCACATAGTGAGGCTCACCCGACGGCCCTGTATTTCCCCCAGTGCTTAGAACAATGCTGGGAACATAGCAAGCCTTTAACAAATACCAACATTATTATTAATAAAATGGGGATGAAGACTGGGAGCCTCACGCAGGACCACCTGATGACCCTGCATCTCCCCCAGTGCTTAGCACAGTGCTCTGCACAGAGTAAGCGCTTAAATTCCAACATTATTATTAATAAAATGGGAATGAAGACTGTGAGCCTCACGCAGGGACCACCTGATGACCTTGCATCTCCCCCAGCGCTTAGCACAGTGCTCTGCACAGAGGAAGCGCTTAACAAATTCCAACATTATTAATAAAATGGGAATGAAGACTGTGAGCCTCACGTGGGACCACCTGATGGCCCTGCCTCTCCCCCAGCGCTTAGCCCAGTGCTCTGCACAGGGTAAGCACTTAACAAATTCCAACACTGTTATTAATAAAATGGGGATGCAGACTGTGAGCCTCATGTGGGACCACCTGATGGCCCTGCCTCTCCCCCAGCGCTTAGCACAGTGCTCTGCACAGGGTAAGCGCTTAACAAATTCCAACATTGTTATTAATAAAATGGGAATGAAGACTGTGAGCCTCACGTGGGACCACCTGATGACCCTGCCTCTCCCCCAGCGCTTAGCACAGTGCTCTGCACAGAGGAAGCGCTTAACAAATTCCAACATTATTATTAATAAAATGGGAATGAAGACTGTGAGCCTCACGTGGGACCACCTGATGACCCTGCCTCTCCCCCAGCGCTTAGCCCAGTGCTCTGCCCAGAGGAAGCGCTTCACCACCACCAACCTTATTATTATGCCTCCCCTGCTCTGAACCTCCCCCCCCCCGCCCGCCCCAGAGAGGGGCCCCGTTGGCGCAGGCGCAGAGAGGAGGCCGGTCCTGCCCTAATTTAGCAGCACTTCCGGCCCCGTGCGCGCGGCCCCCGCAGCCGGGTGACGTGCGCGGCGGGTGACGTCAGTGCGGAGGGGAGCGCGGTGACGTCGCTCTATAAAAGCCCGCCCGCGGGGCCCCATGGAGCCAGAGCGCTGGCGGGCGGCGGGGAGGCCGGGCCGGCCGCGGCGCTCAGCACAGCCTCCGGCGCCCCCCCCCCCCCCGGGCCCTTTTCTCCCTCCCCGGGCCCCTCTCCATCCTCCCCCCCCCCCCTTCAGCCGCTGGGCCTGAGCAGACGACGACGAGGAGGGAAGGAAGGAAAGGGCCACCCCTCCATCCCGCCGGCCGCCCTTCTGCCTCCTTTTTCCACCACCCCCACGACCAGCCGCTTTTTGGTTTTTCTTCGCGGCCTCGCCTCGCTCCTCGCCCTGCCCGGCCTGGGCCTGCCTTGACCAGTCCTTCTCGGCCCAGTCCTGCATTGCCCCGTCCTGCCCAGTCCTGCCCGTTCCTTCCTTGCCCAGTCCTACCTGCCCCTTTCTTGACCAGTCCTACCTGCCCCTTTCTTGACCAGTCCTACCTGCCCCTTCCTTGCCCAGTCCTGCCCGCTCCTTCCTTGCCCAGTCCTGCCTGCTCCTTCCTTGCCCAGTCCTGCCTGCTCCTTCCTTGCCCAGTCCTACCCGCTCCTTCCTTGACCAGTCCTGCCCGCTCCTTCCTTGACCAGTCCTGCCCGCTCCTTCCTTGACCAGTCCTGCCCGCTCCTTCCTTGCCCAGTCCTGCCCGCTCCTTCCTTGCCCAGTCCTACCTGCCCCTTTCTTGCCCAGTCCTGCCCGCTCCTTCCTTGACCAGTCCTGCCTGCTCCTTCCCGGTCCTGCCCCGTCTTGCCCTGCCCCACCTTGCCCTGCCCAGTCGTGCATTGCCCACCCCTTCCCAATCCTGCCCAGTCCTTCTCGGCCCAATCGTGCATTGCCCTGCCCCTCCAAATCCTGCCCTGCCCAGTCCCGAATCGGCCTGCCCTGTGGGGCCCCGCCGGGATGGGCTGCTCCCCGAGCCTGCGGCCCGGCCTGGCACGGCTCCGGCTCTTCTCGTCGGGGGCCTGACTCCCTCCTCGTCCTCGTCGTCCCGGGGACATCATCGGGACGGTCCTCTCCCTCCCATCTCTCCCCCTCGACGGCGTCCGAAGTCTGCCGGTGTGATTCGAACCCGCCACCCGGGGGGGACCTGCTGCTGCTGCAAACCTCAAGCCGGAGGGAGAGAGATGCCCACCGGCCTGTGTGAGCCCGGGTCGGGTCCCCCCATGCGTCCTGGGGGAGTGAGGCCGATGCCCCTCTCCCTTTAAACGCCTCGGGATCTACCGCCGGGGACTCGTCCTTCTCCTTTCTTTCTTGACTCTTGATTTTCGTCGCTCATCTTTCCCCGAAGAGCTGAAATCCCTCCCTCCCAGGAAAGCCGGGAATTGGGGAAGGGGGAATTAGGGGAGACTCCGGCAGGAAGACCAGGATCCTCTTGGGGAAAATTGAAGCCTCGGGGCCACTTCAGCGCTGCAAGTTATCCGTGGGCAAAATGGGGTAAGCATCGAGAAGATGGGTTTTTTTCCCTGCTTTTTTCCCTCTCTGTCTTGGTGAAGGGGACCCCGGAGGCGTCCTGTATCTTGAAAAACGAAAATAATTTCCCCACTCGGAGGGTGAAGGGTAGGTCTGGTTGGGGCATCCTTCGAATACCTTCATTAATAATACTCGATCATCTGCCAATAAACCCCAAATCGATAGGGGCGACCGCCCTTAAGGATGCCCCACCTAATCGATTCGGGGTTTATTCGGAGGTAAGGCCACTTGGGCCCAATTTGGAGGACCGTTCCAGGGCAAGAACACCAGGGAATAAAGTGCAAATAGGATTTTCAGCTCCTTGTGGGCAGGGAAGGTGTCTGTCAAATCGGTCGTCTGGTACGCTCCCAGTCGCTTAGTACAGCGCTCTGCGCGGACTCGACGCTCCTACCGTCGCTGATGAAAATCGAGTCGGTTTCTGCCGTGACTCGATGACCTGCCCCTGGGCTTCCTTCCCCCCGTGCGATCCGATGGCAAAATTAAATCTCACGGTCTATAGCGTGAGCTTTCCCTTCGGTTAGTTTCCATCTGTCCATCCTCTCCCCCACCCCTACACTCTGAAAAAGAAGCTCACCATTTATGTTCACTATGGAAACTAGAGGTGAGAAACTTGACTTCCCAGATCGTAGGCAGGCAGCGACTGCTAAAGAAATGCCATTTGATTCCACGGTGCCAGAGCCGAGCCGATCTCGTCTGTTGTTCTCTCCGTTGCCTTCCGGCGTCGGATCAGGGTAGGCGAGGTGGTTTAATTAAAATAACCCCAAATCTACTGGGATGCGGAGCGGGGGGTGGGAGTTCGCTATAAGCCTTTTTCGCCTGCACTATTAACACCCCCATCCCCTTTCTGTACAAAACCGTCTAACCTCCGGCTGGGGCTACTTCATCCGTAGCTGAGTATTTCAACACTTGCACCTCTGTATTACGATGAAAATTCTGTCACTGTGTGGATAACTAACCATCGGCCTTGACCTGTACGATCCGGGAATGTTCCTGTTGCCTGAGCTCAGTGACCAATTCATTCATTCGTATTTATTGGGCGCTTACTGCGAGGAGAAGTTGAGTCACAGCCCCGAACCTCCCCACCGCCCTCGATCCTTGCCTCTTTTTCTGGATGACTTTGCCTTGGTTTCCTCCCCCGCAGCGGGGCTCGCTTTCTACTTTTATTTTATTTTTTTCTTCGCCAGCGCTCATCCCATTCAGAAGCGATTCCGTTTTTCGCTCCGGGCCCCCTTGTCGTGATAACCATTTTCCAGGTGGGGGAAGGAGGGTCCGACAGACGGGGGTGGGGGGATCTCGGGGCTTGAGGTGTTGGTTTGCCCCAGTGCTGGTGCAGCTGGGTGTTTGTGTGCATGAGGGAGGAAAAGATGGGCACCCGGGACCCCCTGCTCCTGTAATGTCTTATCGGGGCTCTTTGCGGCACCTGGGAATCTTGGCACCTGGGTCCCTGGGTATCTGTCGGTTGGAGGCGTGGAGCCAGAGCTCTGGGCGGCAGGTTTGCAGAGAGAAAGAGGGAGAGAGAGCCACTCTCTGCTGCATGGCACCAGGCTTCCAGCGAAAGCGAGGGGCGGCAGCGCGAGGAACTTTGCAGAGGGGAGAGAGGAAAGGATGGAAGAAGGGAGGAGGCCCTCGTTGTGGACAAGGGAATGTCTGTTGTTTTTTTGATGGCACTCTCCTGACCGCCTAGAACAGTGCTCTGCGCTCAATCAATACAGTCGAATGAATGCAGATTTCCCCCGACGTCCCCCTCCTTCCTGTTTTTGCGACCCCCTCCCCTTCAGGATTTCCGACGGTTCCCCGCCGCAGGCAACCCCCCCCCCAAATTCCTCTTCCCCTCCTCTCTTCGCTCATCCATCCTTCCCCTCTCCCGCCCCCCCCAACCCCATTCTTCTGCAGAAGCTCCCGGCTCTTCCTGCCGCCTCCGAATTGCTACTGTGAGTCTGAAGGGAGAGGGAGGGGGATACACTGCGGCATGTGCCAGGTGGCGTGAGACTGTGCAGAAGCCGGGGGGCCCCCCAGGGTCTCTGGAGCTCTCGGGCCAGGAGGGGGCCGTCTCCAGCACCCCAAACCCACGTCCACATATATATCTCAGTTGCCACCTAAACGTGCCTAGTATTTCCCAGGCTTTACGGAAGGCAAATAAGGCGTTTAACTCTCTGGGCTCCTCCAACAAGCGTATCTTTAACGAAGCTGTCATCCGGACAGCTCATCCGCTCCTCCTGCTACGAACTTCAGCTCCTTTTTAAAACTTCTCACTCCCCAAAAGCCACCGACATCAGTGTGTCTCACCGAAAAGACCGACCCAATCAGGCAGAAGCCCCCCCGCGTACCCTCTACTCTCTCCCACTCTCCTCCCCACCACCCCCATCTAGCCTTTTCTCTCCTCTTTGCTCTCTGACTTCCAATCTGCCCATGACTCTTTCTCTAAAAAAGAAAAAATCACATTGGATTCAAACTACAGCGTCCGGATCCAAGTCTCTGACGATGACCAAGCCTTCTGCCCGATACAGGGACATCGCTCTGGATCTCCCTTGGCATCTTAAACTTGTAGGATGACTACACCGGGCAAGCGGCTTGGCTTAGTGGATAGTGTATGTGCCTGAGAGTCAGAAGGTCTTGACTCTAATCCCGGCTCCACCACTTGTCTACCGGGTTGCCTTGGGCAAGTCACTTGTCTGGGCCTCAGTTACCCCATCTTTAAAATGGGGTTTAAGACTGAACCCCAAGAGGGACAGGGACTCTGTCCAACCCTATTTGCTTGTATCCATCCCAGCACTTAGTATAGTGCTTGGCACATAGTAAATGCTTAACAAATAGCACAATTATTACTACACTTTCATTCAATAGTATTTATTGAGCGCTTACTACGTGCAGAGCACTGCACTAAGCGCTTGGAATGTACAATTGGGCAACAGAGACAATCCCTGCCCAGTGACGGGCTCACAGTTATTCCCCTCCCTCCTGAATCGACCTAGTTCTCCATTTTGCTCCTCACCTGCCTTCAATTTCTAGGTTTTCTTTGATTTCCCCCTTTTTAATATTCCGGACTGCTCTGCTCTGGGGTGGATACGGAGATGATCGGCCGGACAGGGACCCGTGTGGGGCTCGCTGCCAATTCTTTAGTAGTTCGTGGGTCTGCCTGCCCCTGCTTCCAAGTTCCACCACCACCTAGAGTGGGTTGGGGTTTTCTCTTCTGGCTGTGTGCCTCTGCACATATGTGGTTGACCTGTGAGCTGCCAGGAGTTCCAGCTGCTTGGGGGGGAATAGGTGAGATCAATCCTCAATACACAAGTTCTGCAAATGGCCAGTGACGTGTGTGGGCTCCTTGTGTCTCATCTCTGTGCTGTACTTCCCAGTTCCCTCGTACAGTGTACTTCTCCATGGGGGAATTTAATTACTAATGCTTCTACTGTCACTGAGGCACCGGGATTATAGTCATACTTGAGTGCGTAGAATAATAATGATGGTGTTTGTTACGCACTATGTGCCAAGCACTCTTCTAAGTGCAGGATAATTGGGTTGGATACCGTCCCACGTAGGGCCCACAGGCTTTCTCCCCAGTTTAACAGATGAGGGAACCTAGGCGCAGAGAAATGAAGTGACTTGCCCAAGGTCACACAGCGGACAAGAGGTGGAGCTGGGATTAGAACCCAGGTCCTTCTGACTCCCAGACCCATGCTCTCTCCACTGGACCATGTTGATTCTCTTAGAGTGTGCAGAGCACTGTCCAAAGTGCTTAGAGCGCCTTTTCCCTGCCCGGGAGCTTACTCTCAACAGCCTCCTTGCTTAGACTCTCGGCTTCCAGCCTCCCCGTCTTCAGCCCGTCATACGTAAAGAGAAAAGAATCACTTTCCTCGATCTGCGATCTAATCAAGTCAAACATGCCCGTATTCAGGTGTAGCTTCAATTATTTATTTTTGATTCACTCTGATCCTTGTTCATCCTGCCCCCTACTACCGGTAAATATTTTGTATGTCCATCTTCCCTAGGGTGCAGCCTCTTCATGGGTAGAGTATATATTGTTCTGTTGAGCTGCCGTTTATCACTAGTTCTACTCTTCAGAAGCCCCCGGTGACCCCCTTCTCATCACCGGGGCCTCAAAATTCCTGACTGGGGACTTCAGTTTCCTTCCCCGGCTTCCTGCTCTTTCCCTTTCTGCCCTTGTCTTCCACACTCTGTTGCTACCCACCACCCTTTCCAGGTCTTGCCATCCTTGGGCAGCGTGCAGTCTTTTGGCCTTGCCCAGATGCTGCTCGTTACCAACACATAACCGTCACCCCCTCCAGAGTTCTAGCAGAAATTCCTCCTTCCCGAAGTTTATCGCTAACTCCGCTTTCCCGCTTCCCTGTACGGTACTTCAAAGTATACGTAGGTATTTATCCGTTCTCTCGAGTTTCTCTTCCAGTCCGGCGCTGGTATCGTTATCAGTTGTAGCATTCAGGTTTCCCTAAAGTGTGATGGAACAGTTTAAGACCCGATCCCAGTTGAAGATCTGACTCTCGAATGTCGGGGGAGCAACCAAACAGGAAACACAAAGTGACTGCGTAAATGTGAGTTGAACAGAGAAATGCCGAGGGAACGGTTATTGGCGTGATTAGGGGAGCAAGGAGTTAGGATCGCACTTTCTGCCCAATTTCATGTTGTGTATTTGACCAAATCTCTGAGAGCAGGATCCGATCTTGCTTTTTGTGGCTCCCCATGGCCGCGTGATTCGTCTGCCGCCTGAATAAAAGCGCTTGACGGGAGGGCCAGGTATGTGAGAGTCTCTTTAGCCTCATTAGGGTTAGGGTAAATCTTTCCAAGAGGAGCATGCACAGTTCACCCATAAAACAGTAAAGGGCACCATTTTCTCCAGAAAGATTTAAGATTGCCATCTGGTCGGTTCTCTACACCTACCATGGCTGTTCCGTCTCCCCCCAAATCAAGTATGTAACTCGAATTGGTTACTCAACACATGGAGACTCTTGGAATTTGGAAACGCGGGGTGAGTTAGTCTTGGTGTAGCCAAATGGCCGTGTCAAGCCGGTCAGCCTCCTGAGAACAAGTGGCTCTCCAGACCGGAGCTGCCGGGCTGTGAGAACCGCCCACCTCCTCCATTTCAGTCCATCGGTTCGCACTGAGCACCTGCAATGTGCAGAACACTGTATCAAGCGTTTGGAAAAGGAAGATACAACCGAATTGGTTAGATGCAATCCCTGCCCATTATATGGTCTACCGGAAAAGACAGACATTAAAATCATTTTCAGAGAGGGGAAATAGTAGAGTATAAGCCCATGTTTATAAGTTTCGCGGGGCTGGGGCGAGAATCAGAGGGCGCAAAGGAAACACGGCAAATGGACCTTAGGAGGGTGGTCTGCAGTGGGCTTTGGGAGCGTGAGGGGGAGGAGATGCCATTTGCTTCCGAAAGGATCGGAGGATGTTTATCGTGAAGTGGTTTTAGCTTGGGTAAGGCGAGACTTCCTGCTTGCACGTCTGTCATTCTTGACCCCCTTCCCCTCACCCTGCTGCTAATCATTCTGTCGGGGCTCTCCACTTGAAATTTCCACTTCTGTTTAAATGCGTAAACCTTAGGTCAGATGGATGAGTAAAGAGAAAATGGCTATTTTTTTTTTTCTTCTTCCCAAGGGTTGGGGAAGTTCAGGGGATGGAGGATAATTTTCTAGTCGAGTCACTGAAGTGCTTGGAATTGTCCTAGGTAGCTGTTCTTCTGCAGGGCTCTGCAGAAGCTTGAATGAGTTAACCGTGCAGCCTTAAAAAACAAAAACAAAGAAGCAACCCCGCCCCCCCGCAAAACAGGGGAATTACCACTCATTGATAGGATCAGGCTCCTAGTGTAGGGAAATTTGATTTAATCAGGTAATTTTAGTAATATGCTTATATATTTAATATAATCTAATCTGCCAATTTTGCATTCTTTTCCTTTGGCTTATCTGACAGCTCGAATCCCATTCTCTTTTGGTCCGAGGTTTCCGAAAGTAATCAATAGTAAATCATACTTTTGAGTGTCTGAGAAGCACTTCTTGTACTCATTGGCTTGTCCTTTTTATTAGTAAGTTAGTGACTACTTACTGTATATTCTTCAGCCCATCTTGGTTGGTCTTGCCTGTAGTAAAATAAAGGAATTAGAATCTTCAGATAAGTGGCTTTTTAATGGGCAGGGAAGAGGTCTACCAACTTGGTTCTGTTGCATCGATTGTATTTATTGAGCGCTTACTGTTTTCAGAGCACTGTACTAACTGCTTCGGACAAAGCAGCGTGGCTCACTGGAAAGAGCCCGGGCTGGGGAGTCAGAGGTCATGGGTTTGAATCCCGGCTCTGCCACTTGGCAGCTGTGTGACTGTGGGCAAGTCACTTCACTTCTCTGTGCCTCAGTGACCTCATCTGTAAAATGGGGATCAAGACTGTGAGCCTCATGTGGGGCAACGTGATTAGCCCGTATCTACCCCAGCGCTTAGAACAGTGCTCTGTACATATTGAGTGCTTATAGACCAACATTATTATTATTATTATTCTTATAGCAAAGTTGATAAACATGTTCCCTGTCTACAATGAGTACAGTCCATCATACTTTCCCAAGCATTTAGTACTGTGCTGTGCACACAGTTAACACAATACACTAATAAATTGCTTAAACTTAACCCTTTGCAGGCTTCCAATCGTTACTGCTACAAATTAACACTCTTTAGCTCTGAAGTCTTTCCTCAATCCTATCATAGACACTAAGAAGTGCTAGGACAGTTTAACTTTAGATTCTCAAGGTCCACAAGCATACCAGGTAGGATTACCTTTACCCACAATCTGGTTTTGTTGAGAAAAGTGAAATTCTTCATCAAAATTGGGGTAAACAGGTTAAAGCAAGTATTAAGAAGAGCATTCAGAGAGGTAGAGGTCAGAAGTGGTTCAATTCTGTTAAACCCGTAAAGGAATAACCAAGAAATTGTAAGATTTTGAACTAATCTGATAAAGCAGCTCACACTATATTCGTCATTGTCTCTGTTCTCTCTCTTCCTCCCTCCTCCCCCAATATGATGGACCTGGGGTTCTTTGGAGAGTGGAGCAAAACTAGGAGAAAAATGTTTTTCACAAGAAAACTTGGTAGCTTTTTGCAGTAGTTATTTAGCTGATTTGCCCAAAACAAAGATTGAGTCTGCCATATTTTGGGGTTTTGCTCTACTTGGAGAAATGACTTCACAATCTTTTATTTAAAACAGGGCAAACAAAACACTCCCTTGTCCTGTGCTTTTTAAATCTTCGGTACCCGTAATTCCTATTTTCCCGGCTTATTGCAAAATCAATAATGTATGAACAAAATGTAATGCCAAAGCCCCAAACCTGACCCAATTTCTATAAATTCAGAACTTAGTGCATTGTGACTGGGAAAACTGCCATTTGTCATTTGAATACTGAGATGTTAAAACTTAAAAAAAAAAATACAAAAAATCTTATTCTTAGCTCAAGAATGAAAAAAGCAAATTTGGGATCTCATATGTAATTTTTAAAATTGATTTATTGAAAATACCAGTTCAATTAAAAGGGAAACTACTGGTTGAGCACTTAGACGATATGCTTAGAACTGGCAATTGCGGGGGCTCTTAATAATGACCATTTGGGGATTCCGGCCTTGTGTTCAAGCCACTGGATGCCACTAGCCCCATCTCCCATCTTTGCTTTATTGAGGCAACGTTTTAGGGTTTGAACCCACTCCTTCACCTTGCTGCCACCGAGGGAGGTTTCAAGGAAGGCAGTTGAGAAGCAGCATGGCTTAGCGGATAGAACCTGAGAGTCGGAAGGATCTGGGTTCGAATCCAAGCTCCGCCATTTGTCTGCCATGTGACCTTGGGCCAATCACTTCACTTCTGCGCCTGTTTCCTCATCAGTAAAGTGGGGGTTGACTGCGAGTCGTACGTGCGACAGGGACTGTGTCCTGCCTGATTATTTTGTCCCTTCCCTAGCACTTAGAACAGTGCCTGGCACATAATAAACGCTTAACAAATACCAAAAAAAAAAAAAATTAAATGGGATAAGCCTAGGACTTTTGGCATTCCCAGGCAGCTCCAGACAGGAAGCCCAGTCAAGGATGTGACCTTGTGGCAAAACTCCCCCTGCGTCCTTGTCCTTCCTCATCCTTCCATGCAGAAGACCAGTAAGGACAAATGCTCGCTCCCTCCTCCCAAACCTCTCCGGTTCACGTTTGGAAAAACCACTGGGCGGACGGAACTAGTGCAGTTTTTCCACTTTCCCACGTATTTGGCCCCGTTCACGCCCAACAAACCCGAGAGCGTTTCAGCACTGTCTGTCACACGGTGATTGATTGTGATGCAGTTACTACTTCTCGACCAAGGAGGCCAACCAAATCAAAGCAAGTGCAGCTTTTCAGGATTTATGTGAAGTGCGGTACTATGCGGTGATGTAATTTAAGGACAGGTTGGAATGAGCGCAGCCGCCTGAAAGTGAGAAGTTTCTTTCAGAAATTAAACCATTACGGTGAATGAACGATCTACTATATTACTTTGGTGATGGCAGACGGCCTCGTCTGATAAAACTGGGAGTCCGGGACTTGCACGGCGGAGTGCCTGGGCAGATTGTGGCCTTCATTAGATGCGTGGAATGAACAAGATGTCTAGAAAGGTTTTTTCTGAGGGCACTTAAGAACATCTTGCTGGCTTCCAGTAGTGGTTGTTCTCCCCGCCGAGAGAAATGCAGTTTGTGTCTCAGCGTGGCCTATGGAAGGAGCACGGGCCTAAGAGTCAGAGGGTCATGAGTTTTAATTGCAGCGCTGCCTCTTGTCTGCTGTGTGACCTTGGGCAAGTCACTTCTCTGTGCCTCAGTTACCTCATCTGTAAAATGGGGATCAAGACTGCAAACTCCATATGGGACAGGGACTGTGTCCAATTTGATTTGCTCGTATCCCCCTTCTCCCCCCAATGCTTAGTACAGTGCCTGGCACATAGTAAGTGCTTGTTCATTCCAAGCGCTTAGTACAGTGCTCTGCACATAGTAAGTGCTCAATAAATACTATTGAATGAATGAATGAATGAATAAGTGCTTAACAAATACCATCATCGTTATTATTACTGTTGGGAGTGGCAAACATACCCAATTTCAACCCTGCCCATGTTCAGAGCTAGACTTCAGGCATTTGCTGTTCACCCCACCCTCAACCCCACAGCTCTTATGTACCTGTCTATAAATTATTTATTATAAATTGTATATATTGATACCCTTCTCTCCCTCTGTACCCTAGGTCTCTTGTGGGCAGGGAACTCTTGGATTGTCCTCCCTCGGTTGCTTAGAACAGTGCTTTCCACGTGCGAAGCGCTCTATAAATAACATCAGGTAGTGGGAGAAGCAACTAAAAGCAGCTCACCCCAGAGAATGGATTTTGCTTATAATAATGTTGGTATTTGTTCAGCGCTTACTATGTGCAGAGCACTGTTCTAAGCGCTGGGGGAGATACAGGGTAATCAGGTTGTCCCACGTGAGGCTCACAATTAATCCCCATTTTACAGATGAGGGAACTGAGGCACAGAGAAGTGAAGTGACTTGCCCACAGTCACACAGCTGACAAGTGGCAGAGCCGGGAGTCGAATTCATGACCTCTGACTCCGAAGCCCAGGCTTTTTACCACCGAGCCACGCTGCCAGTTGTTTCTCCCATTGTTTGCATTCATTCATTCATTCAATAGTATTTATTGAGCGCTTACTATGTGCAGAGCACTGTACTAAGCGCTTGGAATGTATAAATCGGCAACAATTTTTTTGCATGAGAGAGAGATTCTCTTAACCATCTGTTATCTGTCCCCTGTAAGTAGACATCACCCCCAGTTGGCTGGGGGATCATCTAAATAAATAATTGCGGTATTTGTTAAACGCTTACTATGTGCCAGGCACTGTACTAAGCCCTGGCGCCGATACAAGCAAATTGTCTTGGACACAGTCCCTCTCTCACATGGGGCTCACAGTCTCAGTCCCCATTTTACAGATGAGGGAGCTGGCACAGAGAAGTGAAGAGACTTGCCCTCGATCACACAGCAGACAAGTGGCGGAGCCGGAATTAGAACCCAGGTCCTCCTGACTCCCGGGCCCGGCTCTATCCACTAGGCCTTGCTGCTTCTAGATCCTAAATGGCCAACCTGGAATACAACAAAGCTAAGACTGTGAGTGTGATAAGGAGTAACTTGAGGCAAGCAGTCCATTTTTCCTCTCAGAAATCTTTGTCTGCTGCATCAGCAGTACTCTGCGGAAGAAGTTAGTAGAGTCCCCAAGGGAGCAGACTTCTGTGCTTTGATCAAGAATCCTAAATTCGAAGTGATCTTGATTTTTTTAAAAAAATTTAATTAACTTGCTAAGGGAACTTTAAGTGTAGTGAGGATAAGCGCCCTCCCAAACTGCTCTTTCATCACCTGAAATTAATGCTGCTGCCGTTCCTCGGTACTGGAGCTATCCACGGGTTCGGTCTAGGAAATTCCTGATGTTTCTCCCTATGCCCCTCCCACGCCAAGTCGCTTCTAAATCATTAATGAATTAAAATCCATCCCAGTACTCTCCAAATAATAGTGTCCCGGGGGATGTCTTTGGGTGTTAATCAGTGGTTTTTATTGAGCACTTACTGTAGGTAGAGCACTGTGCTGAGTACTTGGGAGAGTACAAGGAAGCAGAGTTGGTAGACACGTTCTTTGCCCACAGTGAGCTAAGCCAGGATAGTTCAGTTGATCCTTCCCTGGCTACTACCAACTGTAATAGTTTGAATAAGGGGAGGGAACTTTTTATTTATATTTTATATCTGTATTTATCCTCATTTATATTTTATATATAAAACTTTTCACGTGGGCCGTAAGCAGAGCAGGTCCTGTGTAGGCTAGAACTCATAAAAATTGTTTCTTTGATCCATCAAATATTTACTTCCTCTTGGAACATGAGGTAATTTCCCTTTACCTATAAATTCAGAACTCAGCTATAGTTAAACCCAACTATGTTATTCCTGAATTTACTCCACATCTTTGCTATTTTGTTTTTGTTTTTTTCCAATTCCACAACTTCGGCTAATGTGCTGCTTTTAATCCGAGCACTCATCCGAAGAAAGCTGATCCATTCTTCGATCCTCTCCATTACAGCAGCTAAAACCCACCAGCCACCTGCTGGCTCTGGCCCACCTAAACTTTAATGCTCTTGTTCTTTACCTTTATTGCCCTGAGCTGATGACGGCGATAGTGATTTTTGTGATATTTAAGCAGTTACTATGAACCAAGTGCTGGGTTAGATTCCGGGTGATCAGATTGGACACAATCCCTGTCCCCACATGGAGTTCACATTCTTAAGAAGGAGGGAGAACAGGTATCAAATCCCCATTTTACGGGTGAGGGAAGTGTAGGAAGTATAGCAAAGTGACTTGCCTAAGGTCACACTGCAGGCAAGGGGCAGATCTGGGTTTAGAAGCCGGGTCGCCTGCCCCCAAGTCTGTGCTCTTTCCACAGCACCACACTACTTCTCTATAAAAAATTTTATTAAAAATTTCCCCTCTTCTCTATTTCTCTTTCTCTCTTTTTTTTGTCTTTAAGCTCTTACTATGTTCCAGGCACTATACTAAGCCCTGGGGTAGATACTAGAACAGTGTTTGGCACATAGTAAGCGCTTAACAAATACCATTCTTATTATTATTACAAGATAATCAGGCTGGACCCAGTCTATGTCCCACGTGGGGCTCACAATCTTAATCCTTATTTTCTGGATGAGGTAACTGAGGCCCAGAAAAATGAAGTGACTCTCCCAAGGTCCCAAGGCAGACAGGTGGCGGACTCGGGTCTTCTGACGCCCAGGCCCTATCCACTAGGCTACACTGCCTCTCTTTTTTATGGCTTTGAGGAGAGGACCTTGAAGGGGAAGGTGGCTGAATCAAGTAATGGCTTGCAAAGGTGTTCACAACTGTGAGGTTTCAGCAAACTCTAAGCCGCGATGCGTGAAGTTCAGCTGTCCTGCCCGGGGACTGCATTTCTTGAGCACTTGCTGTGCGCAGAGCACTGTACTAAGCGATTGAAAGAGTACAGTGCAACAATAAATAGACACATTCCTTGCCCACAACGAGTTCGCTGTCTGGCGGGGGAGACAGATTTCAGTCCAAATAAATAAATGACAGATATGGAAATAAGTGCTGTGGGGCTGGGAGGGAGGGAAGAGCAAAGGGAGCAAGTCAGGGCGACGCAGAAGGAGGGGGAGAAGAGGAAAGCGGAGGCTTAGTCAGGGAAGGCCTCTTGGAGGAGATGCACCTTCAGTAAGGTTTTAAAGCGGGGGAGAGTGATTGTTGGATTTGAGGAGGGAGGGCATCCAGACCAGGGGCAGGATGTGAGCTAGGGGTTGGCGGTGAGATAGGAGAGCTCGAAGTGAGGAAGGTTAGCACTCTAGAGGAGGGAAGTGTGCGGGCTGGGCTGAAGAGAGTAGTGAGGTGAGGAAGGAGGAGGCTAAGCAATGGAGTGTTTATAGGGGAAGGGAAGCTTCTCGCGAGCTGTCGTGTAGGACGTTCCTCTGGGGTGAGCCCGGCTGGGGCTGCCCGGTCATCAGCTCAAAGCGCTGCCGTTCCCTCGGTCTCACTCCACTAATAGAAGGGCATTCATTCGGTCATATTTATGGAGCCCTTACTGTGTGCAATAAACAGACACGTACCCTGCCCACAACGAGCTTACAATCTAGAGGTGGGGAGACAGACATTAACATAAATGTCTAGAGAGGGCCAGCTGCTGTGGGAAAGATGAACAAACGGAACAGAAGGGAAATTGCTTTCCAGCGTGATGGCCTAGCAAGCCTCTCCTCGGTCTTTTTCTGTGCTGCGTAACTTTGCTGCGAAGAGTGAAAATGGTCCCGGGTGCCAGATGGTTCAGCGGATTTCTAGGATTCTTTGGAATCTGTTCTTAATGCTGGGGCGAGAGGAAGGGTCCGTGGATTTTAGCTTTCTCAAGGCCCCTAGCGTTAATTATTGTGAAGATTGTAAGATCCTTGTAGGCAGGGAATGGTTCTCCCAGCTCTGTTCTCTACTCTGTCGAGAAGCAGTGTGGCCAAGTGGATAGAGCATGGGCCTGAGAGTCAGAAGGTCCTGGGTTTTAGTCCTGTTTGCTGTGTGACCTTAAGGTCATTTAAATTCTCTGGGCTTAGTTACCTCATCTGTAAAATGGGGATTAAAACTCTGAGCCCCATGTGGGACATGGACTGTGACCAAGCTGATCTGTTTGTAACCACCCCAGCGCTTAACACAGTGCCTGGCATGTTAGTAAAACAGTTAAATACTACTGTTGTTATTATTATTATTATTATTATTGTTATTATTACTCTCCCAAGAGTTGGGTATAGGGCTCTGCCCACAATAAGCACTCAAAATATTCCCCTGATTGTTTAAAATTCATGGGCTTAATCTGATTACATTCAAAATTAAAGAGCTTTTGTATCTAAAGGAAGAGGGAGATGGAGACAAAATTATGAACTCTGTGGGCAGGGGGCATGTCTACCAATTCTGTTTATTGTGCTTTCCTGAACACTTCAGTGTTCTGAACATAGTAAGTGCCCAATAAATATGATCGATTTAAAGGATGGAATCCTACTTGCTCCTCTTCAGTGAAAATTTCCTTTGCAAGAGGGATGAATGCCCTCGCTGATATCTGTCAATAATTAGCAGCTGCTGCTCTATCCAGGAGGCAAATGATGAATTTTCAGGATTATAGCTGCACTCCCTTGCCCAGTTGCTGCTTGTGCTTTAGGAGTTGAATTGTGCAGGTGCAGTTCAGCCCTGTCAATCCATAAAGTGAAAATGGGGTGGCCTGGTGACTCCTCACATGCCTGTACCCCTCCCTCCAACATGACTTAATGGCAAGAGCCCGGGTTTAGGAGTCAGAGGACCCGGGTTCTAATCCCAGCTCCGTCAGGTACCTGCTATGTGACCTTAGGCAAATCACTTCACTTCTCTGTGCTTCAATTCCGTCCTCTGCAAGATGGGGATTTAATCCCTGTTCTTCCCTGCTTAGCCCCAAGTGGGACCTGATAATCTCATAAGTAGCACAGTGCTCAGCACATAGCACTTAACAAATACCACGATTATTATTATTGCTGTTATTCTTCCCCTGTGGACCCTGACTGACTTATAGCAGCTCTAAGTGGTTTGGAATGTGACATAATATCCTCTACCGGTAAGGCTGATGGGAGCAGGAATGTTGACCTGGGATTCACCAGTAGCTGGGGTGTTTTGGTATGGTAAGTGTTCGAGAAAGCTAGTTTTGTATGATAACTTCAAATCTCACAGGCAATACGTCTTCAGGGAAGCAGTGTGGTCTAGTGAAAAGAGCAGAGGCCTGCTTCTCATCCTGGCTCCGCTACTTGTCTGGGAAGTGGGAAGCAGCGTGGCTCAGTGGAAGGAGCCTGGGCTTCGGAGTCAGAGGTCATGAGTTCGTCTGCCACTTGTCAGCTACGTGACTGTGGGCAAGTCACTTCACTTCTCTGTGCCTCAGTCACCTCATCTGTAAAATGGGGATTAACTGTGATTACCTGATTACCCTGTATCTCCCCCAGCGCTTAGAACAGTGCTCTGCACATAGTAAGCGCTTAACAAATACCAACATTTTTATTATTATTATTGTCTGCTGTCTATCCTGGGGCAAGTCACCTAACCTCTCTGTGCCTCAATTACCTATCTGCAAAATGGAGGTTTAATGCCTCTTCTTCCTCCTACTTACTGTCCCATGTGGGACCTGTTTATCGCGGGTTTACCCTAGCGTTTAGTACAGTGCGTGGCACATGGTCAATGCTTATCACATTATTATTATGATTCTTGTTTTCCGTATCCTGGAAGACCAAGCTGGAGGGTACCTGAGAACCAAGAGCAGAATCTTCTGTAAGATTCTCCTTCATCAAAAATCAAGTCTAACAAGATTGTTGGATGATTGATTGTAACTATTTCACGTATGGCCTCAGGGTAATGAGTTTCCGAAGAGTCTTGGCAGCAGGTAATCAAGATAAAGATCCGCCCTTTCCTCTCCATCCAAACCGCTACAGCGTTAATACAATCACTCATCCTATCCCGACTGGGTTACTGCATCAGCATCCTTTCTGATCTCCCAACCTCCTGTCTCTTCCCCACTTCAGTCTAGACTTCACTCTGCCGCCAGGATTATCTTTCTCCAGAAACGTTCTGGGCACGTCACCCCCGTCCTCAAAAAATCTCCAGTAGTTGCCTCTCAACGTCCGTATCAAGCAAAAACTCCTCACTCGTGACTTCAGAGCTCTCCATCCCCTTGCCCCCTCCTACTTTGACCTCCCTTCTCTCCTTTTACATCCCGGCTGGCACACTCCGCTCCTCTGGTGCTTTGCTCTAACTCCCCACCCCACAGCACTTGTGTGTGTACATATACATATCTATAATTCTATTTATATTAATGCCTGTTTACTTGTTTTGATGAGCATCTATAGCTATAATTCTATTTATTTACATTGATGCCTATTGACTTTGTTTTATTGACTTGCCTCCACCGCTTCTAGACTGTGAGCCCGTTGTGGGCAGGGATTGTCTCTCTCTATTGCTGAATTGCACTTTCCAAGTGCTTGGAAAAGTGTTCTGCACATAGTAAGCGCTCGATAAATACGATCGAATGAATGAAGATGGGGCAGAGCTTGCTGGCCCTTTGATTAACCCCTAAAGCCGAGTTAGAGAATCAGGTTGGATATGAGCAACCTGCATTGCATGTAAACTGAACACTTCCACTAAGGCAGAAATAGGGATGGGAAGGTGGTTGTTTTAATGTAGTCTCAACAAACTTCTTTTAATGCAGTTTGTGAAAATGTCTATTAACCCATAATTTGGTTTTGGCTCAAGGCACCCTTCCAAGAGGGTCCCCCAGTTCCTCTAAAACATAATTCTTCCTTTGATTTTCCTAGTCGTAATCCACAAATTGATGTGTTTTGTAAAGAACTGCTCTTTTGGGCTGACTTGAAGACCAAGAACTGCCCAGAGGTTGGTCGGTTCATCTCGGATGCCATCACCGATTAACTTCTAATCTCTCCTGCTAATATCCTCCTACTGCGTAGCCAGCACTTCTGCACTTCCTAAGCACTTACTCTCCCAAGTGCTTAGTACAGTCCCCTGCACACAGTAAGCGCACAAATCCCATTGATATTAATCTGTCAGTGGTATTTTTTGAGCACCTTATGTGTGCAGGGGACTTTAACTGCTTGAGAAAATACAAGAAAGTCAACATGATTTCAGCCCTCAGAGCACTTGCAACCTAATGGGGAGAGACAATCAAAACAACTTTAGTTAGCAAGAACCTCCAGTGGTAATTTTGCACATTATCTTCCCTACTCTGACACAACCTTGTCATCAGTGGTATTTATTGAGCACTTATTTTGTGCAGAGCACTGTACTCAGTGCTTGGGATAGTAGAGTACAACAGAATCGGGAGATCCTTTTCCTGCCCACAATGAGCTCAACGTTTAGAGGGGGAGACGGACGTAGACTGTGAGCCCGTCATTGGGCAGGGATTGTCTCTATCTGTTGCCGAATTGTCCATTCCAAGCGCTTAGTACATGCTCTGCACATAGTAAGTGCTCAATAAATGCTATTGAATGAATGAATAATATAAGTAACTAATGCTATATAATTTAAAGGTAAGTATATGAGAAGCCGCATGGCTGGTGGAAAAAGCCCAGGCCTGGCAGGCAGAGGTCTTGGATTCTAATTCTGACTCAATCCCATACCTACTGTGTGGCCTTGGGCAAGTCACTTCACTTCTCTAATCTGTGCCTCAATTACCTTATCTGTAAAATAAAGATTAAATCCTCTTCCCTCCTACTCAAACTCTGAGCCCCGGGTGGGACAGGGACTATGTCCAAGCTGATGAACTTGGATCTACCCTAGAGTTTAGAACAGTGTTTGGCACATAGTGAGTGATTAACAAGTACCATTTTATAAAAGAGCAGCCATGGGGTTGAGGTGGGGCAAATATAAAATACCCAAACGTCACAGATCGAGATATATAGGCTCATTTGCGTGTCCTCTCTTCTTGCTAACTAAAGTTGTTTTGAGTGTCTCTCCCCATTAGCTTGCAAATGCTTTGAGAGCTGAAATCATGTTGACTTTCTTGTATTTCCTCAAGCAGTCAAAGTCCTCTGCACACATAAGGTGCTCAAAAAATACCATAGACAGATTAATATCAGTCAATGGGATTTGTGCGCTTACTGTGTGCAGGGGACTGTACTAAGCACCTGGGAGAATGCAATAAAAGAATTGTTAGACACTGCTGTGCCCACAATGAGCTTACAGTCTAGAGATGGAGATAGACAGACATTAATATAAATAAATTATGGAAATATACATAAATGCAGTGGGGCTCAGGGAGGGGTGACTAAAGGATGCAAATCCAAGTACCAGGGTGACCCAATCAAAATAATCTAATAACTTTCCTTTTTCAGAGGCCAATAGTTCAGTTAGAACATTTTTTAAGCCTGTTAATTTTCTTTCTCTTCCCTCTTATTGCACACTTTTTGGTAATTTTACTTCTTGTTAGCCTCTCCACTGATAGTTGGGTAGGGAGGAAAAATGAAATATAAATCAGTCAATTTTGATGCAACTTGAGAAGCTGCAGTTTAAAAAAAATAGTCTGGGGCAGGATGTTGAAACTAATGGTTTAAAGGAGGCTTTTGAAATCCATTGATCATCTAAATAGCCATGCTATCCTTCTTTCCCATTACTAGGACAATTATTCGCAAATAAGCTGATTTTTTTTTTCCTTTGGCCTTGAATCGCCAGATGCAATCTCATTATGTCATTGAGTAATTTTCCAAAGTCAATTGTTGAAAGACAAGTGAAAATAGAATAATTCCGAGTTGGCTGTTCTGAAGAACAAATTTCCCATTTCTCACAAAGCGGCAGCCCTCCTTAGGAGGGGAAATGCAGACCACAATCGGGTAATGTTTTAGAAACCCTGCTGCTGTTCTGGGGAAAAGAGCATGGCTCTGGGAAATGGGAGGGCATGAGAGGGGAAGACCTCTTGAGGAAGAAATCGCTCAGGGTAATCCGTGAAGCGGACGGGCTCGGTAGGAATTCTTGGAAAGTCTCTAGCTTTCATGGGCAGCAAAGACCCTGGTTACCAAGGCAACCGAGAAGCAGCATGGCCTAGTGGAAAGAGCTCGTGTCCGGCAGTCAGAAGGACCTGGCTCCTAATCCCGAGCCAAGGATTAGCTGCTGTGTGACCTTGGGCCAGTCATTTCATTTCTCTGGGCCTCAGCACTCCGGTAAAATGGGGATTGAGACTGTGAGCCTCATGTGAGACAGGGACTGTCGCCCACCTGATTAGCTTGTGCCTACCCCAGTGCTCAAAACAGTGCCTGGCACATAGTAAGTGCTTAACAAATGTCATAAAAAGAAAACCCAAAAAAAAAATAATTGCCCGTATAGCTTTGGCAATATCCTGCGGTCACTTTGGGCCCGGCTTGTGCCACGGGCTGGCTCGCTTGCGGGGGGGACAGTAACTTTGCACAAGTCAACTTGCACAAGTCACTGTCATCGATTCTCTCGCACTGGTTCTGGGCCCCAAGTTCTCAGAACATTAAACTCCATTGATTGTTTTAAAAATTGCATTTCCACCGTGAATAGCCGACATTTGGAATCTAGCTGGTCTGTTCAGTCTTATTCTCTGAGACACTGGAGAAACCAAGACAGCACCCCAGTTTAAACCTCGCTTGAACAAAAACCTTAGTACCTTCGAGTGTCACTGCTCGAGTGTAGCCCAAATCATCTATTTTTATTAGTGGCTTTACCTGAGTCAATAGAGGAGATGATGAAGTGTCCTAAAAGCCTTTGAAACAGATGGTTATTTCATACTCCTTACAAAACATCTTCTAGGAAAGAATAAAATCCAATAAAGAATAACACTTTCTATGCTGGTAGGCAGGCTGCGGGTGCAGTTAATGTATCAGAGGACTTTTAGAGTTATGTGAATCTCAGCAGTGAATCTCTCCTTTGGCGCTTGGTGTTATTATTGCTATTATCATTGTGGTATTTAAGTGCTTACTGTGTCAAGTCCTCTTCTAAGTACTGGGGTAGATAGTCATTAATCAGTTCTGACAGAGTCCCCGTCCCTCATGGGGCTCCCAGCCTAAATAATCTTCAGAAGGAGGTAAATGACCAAAGAAATGATTACTCTTTTTGGATTGTATCCAGAGCCTAAAAATAGCCGGGGAGGCCCCGGGGCGTCCTGAAAATAGGAAATTGGGGAGGGGACGGTATGCCTTGACCATTTCTTCTCCTCATACAGGGAAGGCATAGTGTGATGCCATGCTTGGCCAGAAGGTCTGCATCGGTGCTGGCTTCTTGAGGAGCCCGCTTGATTGGCTTTGTTCACACTCTGCCTTTGAAAAAGATTGCAAGGTCCTTTTTGGGGAGTCGCAGCTGAAACTCTCAAGGATCAACTTGCTGATGTTGGCTGCTCTTTCTGCTACCAGGACAGTGTGTATAATAATGCTGAGTGCAAGAGAGAGGCCCTCTGAGCTGTTAAACTAGCTTCCTAGTTGTCTCTAATAGACTTTGCTTGTTAGAAATGGTAAAAGGCTAATATTATAAGCACTAAAAAGGTAAAGCTACTTCATCCCCATCTCTATAAAGAAGAGTGTATGTACGCTATTGCTAGATGATACCTCCTTATTCCTAGGGGAAATAGTCAAATTTGTCATACAGGAATAGTGAAAACTATTATTCATTAACGAATGAAAACTTGGAACGACCACTGAGCATGACGGTCGACTCTGCTTTTCCCTTTCTGTGAGACAAATTTCCTTGTAAGTTGAAATAATGTGGTGGTCCCTGTTGGAGTGATTCATAAGGCTAGAAGGGATTAGGAGCAATATAAAGGGTGCACATGAAATCAGACTTGATGGCAGATGATTCTCCTGGAAAGGGAAAAATTTAGGAAACAGTCTACATGTTTTGATTTTTACATTAGTGGATCTTTTACTTTATTTCCCATCCTGATTTGCTTTCCATGTGGTAACTTTCATCTGTTAGCTGATCTTTCCCATTACCCAGGAAAGGCACAATCGAGGGCTACTGGTCTTCTGAATTTTGCTCCCCACCTCCCCCCTCAGCAAAAAACCTTAACATTTTTCATATATTAATAACAGTTGTGTTGTCTAAGTGCTTACTATGGGCCAAGCACTGTACTGAGCACTGGGATATATGTAAGCTAATCGGGTCCCGTATGGAGTTCACAGTCTAAATCGGAGGGAGAACCAGTATTGAATCCTTATTTTGCAGATGAGGGAACTGAGGCACGGAGAAGCTAAGTGACTTGCCCAAGGTCACACCGCAGATGAGTGGCGGAGTTGGGATTAGAACCCAGGCCCTCTGACTCCCGAGCCCGTGCTCTTTCCACTAGGCCATGCTGCTTCCCTACAGCAACATACGGTGGCTAAAATCTAGCCTCGCTATGCTAATAAAGTTGTCAATGATAAAAATCGCTTTCGGAAAGAAAAGTAAATACCAGAATATTGATTGTATTTGAACTTACAATTAAACCTTTCCCTAGGGGCCAGTCCTTGTTTTTGATTTTGCAGATGAGCAATTTGCTTTGCATTAATATTTGGTGAGCACTTCTTTTTGTTTAAAATGAGTGATTAGCCAGTAGACGGGGAAACTGTGGTTTCTGAGACAGCGGGCGGATCTTTTGAAAGCCTGTGGTAAAACCACTGTACCCCTGTTAATGCTTTTAATTGGTTCCATGAAAATAGTGTTGAGCACTAAGCCAAATGTAGAGTCCCAGAGGAAACAACCTAAAGTTATATTATTGCATTCCCAAGATCCCCAAAATTGGCCAAAGCAGCATAAAAATATAAAGCTGTGATTAGAAAACACAAGTAAAGTTATACGATCAAACAGCGGCGTAAATATGTACTAATAGTGAAACATTTTGAATTGGTGGTTTGTGTACATATATAAATACAGTATGTACTGTGTTTATTATCATAATTGCCTCTAGTGCATAATATTCCCACCCTGATTTTTGAGGAAATACAGGGGTTTTTTTGTCCATCTCATCTGCCCCATGTGGGACATGGACTCTGTCCAACCTGATTATTTTGTACCTACCCCAGCGCTTAGTACGGTAACCTGGCACATAGTAAGCGCTTACCAAATGCCATTCAAAAAAAAAAGAAACGGGGGTCAGATTTTAAAAGTACAGTTTGGCAGGGAATGTGTCTGTTGTTATATCGCACTCTTCCAAGAGCTTCGTACATTGCGCTGCGCACAGTAGGCGTTCGATAAATACGACTGACCGAGCTGAGAGAGCGGCCTGATGCAGTTTCAACCCCCCGCCCCGGATCATCCTCTAGAGTTTTAATAATGTTGGTATTTGTTAAGCGCTTACTATGTGCCGAGCACTGTTCTAAGCGCTGGGGTAGACACAGGGGAATCAGGTTGTCCCACGTGGGGCTCACAGTCTTAATCCCCATCTTACAGATGAGGGAACTGAGGCACAGAGAAGTTAAGTGACTTGCCCACAGTCACACAGCTGACAAGTGGCAGAGCTGGAATTCGAACTCATGAGCCCTGACTCCAAAGCCCGTGCTCTTTCCACTGAGTGGATTGGGTTGTGGCCAGGATGGGCGTCAGCAGGAAGGTACAATCTCTCTTGGCTTAAGCTTCCCTGAGCCAAGGGAATCTCTGACTTGGGAACTTGATGCTCCCAGCGATGCGTCAGACCCGCCGACAATTCCCAGCAGTCCCCATATTCCAGAAGGGCTCCTGGGCGGGTGCGAAGTCACCGTCGTGCATCCTTAAGCATTGCCTCCCAGGAGCCTTCCTCTTCCTCCCTCCCTCTGGAACCAAGCGAAGGCAAAGGAAGCGCCGGGACCGTTCTGTTTTACACATTCTTGGATCGGGTAGGCTGGGATTCGGAGCTTCTCCCGCTGCTGCCAAGTGCGGCTGAAATGTCAGGAGGGCAGGTGGTGCAAGATGCATCCCTAGGCCTCCAAATGGCTGGAACTTAAGGGCACAAACACACACCCCCCCCCTCCCTTCTTAACCTTCTCCCCGCTTCCAGT
This sequence comes from Ornithorhynchus anatinus, assembly GCF_004115215.2. Lineage (NCBI taxonomy): Eukaryota > Metazoa > Chordata > Mammalia > Monotremata > Ornithorhynchidae > Ornithorhynchus > Ornithorhynchus anatinus. The sequence continues at coordinate 26,772,727 of NC_041728.1, read as the reverse complement.
GGGCCTCGGTGAAGCGCAGAGGTTACTGCTCACACGGTTAATCGTTCTGGTAGCGGTGGAGAGAAGTGGTGCCTCAAGTGGGATCCTGTGCCTCGGGGGAAGTCTTCCACTAGTAATGGAGAGGTTCCTGTTTGTGTACCCTGGATCTGTAAACAATCTCTCAGCTGTGTTTTTCTCAGTTGATGAATCCCTCTGCAGGGATTAAAATCAAATGAGGAAGACAGGTCCAAATAAAGCAACAAATGGTAGGTGTTAAGAACAGATGAGCACGGATTCAACATAACCAGCGGAAATGGGTGCATGAATTACAAATGACGTAGGGTGTTTCATGAGTGCTGGGAGCGATGGGATGAGGTGAAGGAGGCCCAGCATGGCCTACGGGAGAGTGTGTGGGCCTGGGAGTCAGAAGGATCTGGGTTCTAATCCCGGCTCTGCCAGTTGTCTGCTGCGTGATCCCGGGCAAGTTCCTTCACTCCTCTGGGCCTCAGCTTCCTCAACTGTAAAATGGAGAACATTCCTTGTTCTCCCTCCTCCTTGGACTGAGTCCCCTGTGAAACAGGGACTGTGTCCAGCTAATGAACTTTTACTTTCCCCTGTGGTGAGAACAGCGTTTGACACATAGTAAGCGCTTAGGGGAAAAAAAGGTGGAGGAGGGATCAGTCGGGGAATGCTTTATGGAGCAGGAGACTAGGATTTTGAGGGAGGGAAGGGATGCAGCTTGGCAAAGCCGACTAGGGAGCGGGAGCAGTGGATTGGTAGGAGAAAGTCAAATATGAGGGACTGTGAGGAGAGCAGCTTAATAATAATGTTGGTATTTGTGAAGCGCTTATTATGTGCGGAGCACTGTTCTAAGCGCTGGGGTAGATACAGGGTAATCAGGTTGTTCCATGTGAAGCTCACAGTCTTAATCCCCATTTTACAGATGAGGTAACTGAGGTCCAGAGAAGTGAAGTGACTGGCCCACAGTCACACAGCTGACAGGTGGCGTAATAGAAATGGTTGTGCCGTGGGACAAGAGGGCAGTTAGGTATGAAAAAGCCAACTGATCCAGAGCCCCCAGATGGTAAATTACAAGACTCTGTTTAATGAACGAGTCACTGGGAGCCATTGGAGGCAGTAGAGGAGAGGAGTGATGGGCTCAGATAAGTAGTTGAGAGATGTTTTCACAGCAGGGTGTAAAACTGTGAAGAGGAGAGTTATTGGAATCAGAGAGGCCAGTCAGGAGACTAATACAGAGTCCAGCCCGGATGGGATTAGGTCTTGAACCAAGGTGCTGGTTGTCTGAGTGCGGCAACATACGTTGACTATGGGAAGTGGATGAAAGAAGTCAAAGACGACAGGAGGTTGTGAGCGTGAAGGCTATAGATAGCATCTCCAGGCTAAAACGGTGGCTGATGGGCCCATCAGCCACGTATATGAAAGAATTAATTGTGTTTGCGTTCTTTGTGATGCCACTTGCAGTCCATCATTCCTGCCAATCACGTTCCCGCTGGAGCAGGGAATTCAACAACAGAAGCAGTGTGGCCTATTCATTCATTGGATCGGATTTATTGAGCGCATACTGTGTGCAGAGCACTGTACTAAGCGCTTGGGAGTACAGTTCGGCAACAGAGACAACCCCACCCAACAACGGGCTCACAGTCTAGAAGGGGGGAGACGGACAACAAAACCAAACAAGTAGACAGGCCTAGTGGGTAGAGCCTGGGCTTGGGAGTCAGAAGGACTTGGATTCTAATCCTTGCTCCGCCACTTGGCTCCTTTGGGCAAGTCACTTCACTTTTCTGGGCTACAGTTCCCTCATCTGTAAAATGGGGATGAAGACTGTGAACCCCACATGGGGCAGCGACTGTGTCCAACCTGATTAGCTCGTATCTAGACTGTAAGTTCGCTCTAGGCTACAAACTTGTTGTGGTCGGGGAACGTGTCTGTCACATTGTTACTCTCCCAAGCGGTTAGTACAGTGCTCTGCACACAATAAGCTCTCAATAAATATGTTTTGAGTTTTCTTCCCCAGTGCTTAGCACAGTGCCTTGCACGTAGTAAGCACTCAACAATCACTATCTTTTTTTTTTTAAAAAAAAGAGGTAAATAAGCAGGCAGAGTTGGTCTTGTTTGGTCTTTGCCCGTGTTTGCCTGCCACCGGAAAAACTGGGATTAGAACCCAGGTGGGATTTCCAGAGCAATGTTCGTTCCAGTGGATGAATTGCAGGACTGAAAGATATAGAGGAGAGTAGTAGTTTTGGTCATAGTGGGTGTGACCAGACTGGGAAGGTTGGGGAGAAGAGAGGGCTTAGCAGGAAATTGAGTTGTTTTGGATGAAATAAATTGGAGGATCAGGCAGGCCATCCAGCTAGAGATATCCTGGAGGCAGGAGGAAATATAAGATTGGGGAGCAGTTGAAAGGGTAGGGCTGGAAATGTTGGTTTGTTGTGGGAGTTGAAACCCACGAGAGCTGATGAGCCCTGGGGAGAGTGAGTATAAAGTCAGAAGAGTAGGGGCCTTCAATTGGGCTTTGTGGGACCCTCACAGTTAAAGGAAAGCAGAATAAGCCAGCGAAGGAGCAGTCGGAGAAGTAAAATGTGTCAGAGTACAGTCAGTGCTGATAGTCAGAGGAGCAGCGCGTCCTAATGGAAAGAGCACAGTCCTGGGATTCGGAGGACCTGGGTACTAATCCCGGCTGCACCACGTGCCTGCTGTGTGACTTTGGTAAGTCACTTCACTTCTCTGTGCCTCAGTTCCCTCACCTGCAGAATGGGGATTCAATCCCTGCTCTCCACCCTCCTTAGACTGTGTGAGTCCCATGTGGGACAGGGACTGGATCCAACCTGATTATCTTATATTTTTCACAGCACTTACAACAGTGCTCACTGCATAGTGTTTAACAGTCATCATTATTATTATTATTATTAGTGTTACCCATGACCAGGGGAAATCTCCAGAATGGCAAGGGTGGGTCAGAACTGTTGAAAGTACCAGAGAGGTGGAGGAAGATTAGATTTGGCTTACAGGAGTTCTTTAGGAACCCAAGTGAGAGCAGTCTGATTAGAGTGAGAAATCCAGACTGAAGAATGTTCTGCCTGTTCTCTGGCTCTCCAAATTTGAGCATTGCCATTTTGCTGCACAAAATAATTCTGTCCTTTTCTGAGGGATTAGTCTATCTTAAATTATTGTTCACGTACTGCATACAAATATTCATCTAACCGTGAACATGGATAAATTTTGCTCCTGCTTCCCTCTGGAATGAATTAAGTATAGATGGAGTTTCCTGGCTGTGGTGGATATTTTATGTTTCAGTGGTAAGGAGTCTGAAGATCGATAGGCATATTTGCACGTGGTTGTTTTACACTGACAATTCGGAAAGGCAGAGAGCTTCTTGGAATTAGATAGAAATGACCCTGTGAAGGAAAAAGGCAGAGCCCAATATTTTCATTCGTTCAAAAAAGTGCATATCAATAGGATAGGGAGCATGAATTACCCGTACCTAGTATCGAGGGTATTAAACATTTGAGTCCTTCAGATTTAGAGGTTGAAGAGAAATGGATTTTCCTCTCAGTACTTCTCTCTCCAGTCTTTGCTTCGGCGACAGATAGGCTATGTAGGTGGTTTTGTTCTTCCCTCCTCTAATAAGGAAGCACGAGCAGTATTAAATGTATTGAAATATTTCTATTCAAGCACCAATCTGGACATGCTTCTTTCTGTGTTATAAACCGGCACACTTTTTTTACCCTTTCAATTGATTGAGAGAGCTCTCAGTTCATAAGATAGGTGGACAGCGTGGAGCAATAGCTGTTCCTCCTTCCCTTGAGCTATGGAAAGAAATAAGTTCATCTTGGTTTCTTCTGCAAATGTAGTCTGCATTCATTTCTTAAACCTTTGTATGGATTTGTGACTGCCCTATTGAAATCAGGTTGGTTCCCTGGCCGATAGAATTTTTTTTAAAAGCCCTAAGGTTTAGAGAGTGTGACGTTCTAAGTCCATACAACACTTGACGAGCGTTAAATCGATCAATAGTATTGAGTACTTACTTTGCGGAAGACTCTAAAGCATTTGGGATAGTGTAAAAGAGTTAGTAGACATGATTTTGACCTCAAGGAGTTTAAAATTCAGACTGGCCCTCAAATTACAGGATGAGGAAACAACTTCTACACAGATCTTTATTCTCTGGGATATGTGAGTATTCGAGTGTTGGGGCGACACAGAAGGGCTGAAATGGCAGCGGGAGCCGGGATTAGGTTGGAGAGATGAGAGATTAATCGGGGAGAGCTTCCTGGAGATGTGATTTTAGAAGGGCTTTGGACATGCGGAGAGCAGTGGTCTGCCAGATGTGGGGAATAAATAATTAATAAGATTAATAGATGTGGAGTGGGAGGGAGTGCAGGTGTTAGCAAGTGGCCGGTGGCAAGAGTCAAGTGGGAGACAGTGAGTAAATTGGCTTGAGAGGAGTGAACCGGAGGGCTGGGATGTAGTGGAAGAGGAGTAAGTAATGTAATTGAGTTTGTCTTCCATTACTTTCATTATCTTTTTAAGGCACCTGCTTTGTCTAGAATGCTTTTCTCCAGATTTTGATAGTTTTTAGAATCCCATTTTTCCCCCTCTTTTTTAAATGGCAAGAGAAATGGTGCAGAGTAGGTACCCCAGTAACCAAAAGCAGGGCAGTCTGCTTTCTTCACCCACCACTCCCCAACCTGACCCCTTGGTGCTCCCAAACTAACATAGCTATAGTCCGCTCTCCAGTCTCCCGCCACTGTCCTCCGACACACGCTGTTTCGCGTGGCTCGGTATTCCTTCCCCTGATAAGTGTAGATCAAAGCCCACCTCCTCATTCGGGCCAACCTCAATTAATGTTCAGCACCACGAATCACGTAAATCCTAAAGACACCTTTACCACTTAAATATTTAGACCAATCCTCAACGCAAATATTTCTGTTTCTTTGCTTTACATTGAATTATTTATAGTGATTACTCAATTTGTAAATACTTTAATGCCTGGCTTCCCCTGTTAGTGTGGATGGTCCACGGGGGCAAGGAAATGTGTTTCTTGCTTGGTTTTTTTCCTGCCCAAGTGTTTGGTATTATTTATTGCACCTTAATCCTCTCAGGAGTTTCCAGTACTCTACCAGTCTCGACTATGGGAGGAAGAGTCAAGTGGAGGCCTGTCCATTCCATTCCTAGCTTGGGCAGTGGCTAACGAGAGGAAGGCCATCTGCTACAAGTCAAAACTCACCCGTGCCGGGCAGCAGCGGCACGGGAGAAAGTCGAGGGCGGGGACTTAGGTTTACCGTGCAGAAGGAGGCAGTGGTAAACCGCTTCCGTATTTTTTACCAAGAAAACTCTCCGGATCCGCTACCAGAACGATTGCAGATGGAGGTGGGGCGCTCTGGGAGAAATGCGTCCTTGGCGTCGCTAAGGGTCGGACACGACTCGACGGCATAAGACGACAACAACCTTGCACCTTAATGGGCTCTCAAGTGCTGCTACTTCTATCAGTAAACGTTAAATAGACGGAAAACTATGTTGGTATTTGTTAAGCGCTTACTATGTGCCGAGCACTGTTCTAAGCGCTGGGGTAGATACAGGGTAATCAGGTTGTCCCACGTGAGGCTCACAGTTAATCCCCATTTTACAGATGAGGTAACTGAGGCACAGAGAACTTAAGTGACTTGCCCACAGTCACACAGCTGACAAGTGGCAGAGCTGGGATTCGAACTCTTGACCTCTGACTCCCAAGCCCGTGCTCTTTCCACTGAACCACGCTGCTTCTCTAACTAGTGAACTTGAGTCCGGGGTCAATGCCCTGTCCTGTTTCCTTTCTCTTCCCCCTTCTCCTACTCCTTCACCATCGAGTGGGGACAGACAGGAGTGGACAGAGAATGTCATCAACTACTTAATGGCTTGTCAAGCTGAGTAATACTTGTTGAAGAGACGAATCCATGGAATCCCTTGTTCTGGTTTAGGTTCCTGTGCACCAATCTATAATTCTTCCTGGTGATGATGAAAATTAATTTATTTGTCATCATCGTCTGAATGGACTTTACAGACTATTGCAAAGGAATTTAGTTTTGACTAGTAGCTGCGGTAGCCTATATTCATTACTAGAAATTACCCTAAAGCCTACTCCAGACATATCTTAATGTTTGCCTTCTGATTTCTCAGAATTGTCATTTCATGTAGTGGTGTGCAGGAGGACAGGGAGAAGAAGAATTTGTTTTCAGTGTATCTTGTAAGTAAAAGAGTGTTAGGCTTAACTACTCAGTTTTCAGGTTAATAAATTATCACCCTCAACTACAAATACCCAAAGCTGGTGAAGCTACACAAATGAGCTAAGAATATTGAAATGCAAATTGAAAAGATCCTTTGACTCTCTTCAAGAATCTTGGCACCTGTTTTGTTGATTTCCCTAATGAGCAAAAACTATTAGAACAGTGACAACACAATATCTGAAAATCATCACTGAGCCATGACACGCAGTCTAATAAAATGAAAGTCCGTATAAAGACCAATTCATTATAATAGCTGTTCTGCTCTTAGATCATTCTTAAATTGAATCGACTCTTTAGTTCTAAATCATTTGAGGTCTTTTATTGGCGTATATGAAGTTCAGCTAACTTTCATAATTGAAAAGTTTCTCAGAGTTCATATACAATGTGTACCTGAAAGCTTTCAGTACTGATGTTCTGGCTTCCATTGTGGTCGCAATGGTTCAGAAAGGGTTTAGCCTAAATGAAAATAAGACGCAGCGTTGCCTAGTGGACAGAGCAGGGGCCTGGGAGTCTGAAGGACCTGGGTTTTAATCCCGGTTCCGCCACCTGTCTGCTGCTTGATGTTGGGTAGGTCCTTTCACTTCTTCGTGCCTCAGTTCCCCCATCTCTAAAATGGGGACTAAGACTGTGAGCCCCGTGTGGGAGGTGGACTGTGTCCAGCCTGATTACCTTGTCAGCCCCAGCACTTAGAACAGGGCCTGGCACCTAGTAAGCACTTAACAAATACCCTAAAAGGTGGGGACTGGCAGAGCGGGTTGGTTGCGTGGGGTTGCCCCGCGAACAGGTTGCCGGGTACGAAGCTGAGCCATCAAGGTGTGAAGCCACTCCGCCAGCAAGTAGCCAGCTTTGTCACCTTCTGGTCCTCCAAGTTAGAAGGGACCCCTCTAAACCCGTTGTGGGCAGGGAACATGGCTGTTATACCGTACTGTTGGACTCTCCCAAGCACTTAAGACAGTGCTCTGCACACAGTAAGCACTCAATAAATAAACTGACTATTCTAGCGGAGAAGCCCGGCAGATATGAGATCTGCCTGGGGGCCGTCTACTGAGTCGTGCCGTCCCTGTACAGAAGACAGACAGTCCAGCCCAGCTTGGAGTTTGCTTACGCTCCAGGAACATGCTCCACTTGAACAACTAAAAGCTTTCAACCATCCCATTATCCTCTGGGCAGTCATTCAATTGTATTTACTGAGCACTTACTGGGTGCAGAGCCCTGTACTAAGCGCTTGGGAGGGTACAACAATAAACAGACACAGTCCCTGCCCACAATGAGCTTGCAGTCTAGAGGGGGAGTCAGGCAATAACATAAATAATATAGATAGGTACATAAGTGACATAGGGCTAGGAGATGATAATCCACCAATCACGGTGTTACCAGTGACTACGTAGGCTCATATTAGTTTAAGCTTTTAAGTAGGATAGCAACTTGTAAATATTTTTGTCTGTCTCCCCTTGTTAATATAAGTTCCCTGTGGGCAGGCAATATATGTCCTGTTCCTGCTGTGCTTTTCTAAGTGCTTTGTTCAGGACGTGGCACCCAATAAATACCTTAACTACTCCTCTGCTAGCATGGCTCAGTGGAAAGAGCCTGGGCTTCGGAGTCAGAGGTCATGGGTTCGACTCCTGGCTCTGCCACTTGTCAGCAGTGTGACTGTGGGCAAGTCACTTAACTTCTCTGTACATCAGTTACCTCATCTGTAAAATGGGGATTAACTGTGAGCCTCACGTGGGACAACCTGATTACCCTGTATCTATCCCAGCGCTTAGAACAATGCTCTGCACATAGTAAGCACTTAACAGATACCAACATTATTATTACCTGTTGACTGTAGGAGTGTCATAATCGGTTGAGAAACTTTTCAGATTTTTGTCGATTTGCTGTCGGGTGAAAATGTCCACCTCTTGTATAAACCACTTTCAATCACCATTAATATCAATCCATGACATTGCTTTTTGCGCTTCTAGTGCGTGACGTGCTGTATTGAGAATATGTGATTCTTGATTAAGATGACGATGAGGGTATTTGTTAAACGGGGGTGTACTAAGCGCTAGGGTGGACGCAAGCAAATGGAGTTGGACACAGTCTCTGTCCCATGTGGGGCTCACAGTCTCAATCCCCATTTTACAGCTGCAGGGCTGAGGCCCAGAGATTTGAAGTGACTTGCCTAAAGTCACACAGCAGGCAGGTGGCGGAGCCGGGTCTATCCCATGCCCGTGTTCTAACCACTAGGCCATGCTGCCTCAGGTCCTTGACTCGCACAAGGCGGTCATAATTTAAAGTAAGGATGGGCAGGCTCATAGAGGAAAAAGTCAACAAGAACAATAAGGTTCAAGTTAAATTGAACCCAAGTCCGTGGAAAGTGTAACTTTTCATAACTGATCCCCAGGCGCTCAGTGTGGTCCATCCAAGTTTTAGCTCCAGCAGGAGCCGGCTTCTTGGGCCGTTTCAGATGGGGGACAGGGAGTCTCCCCAATAATCAGAGCCCCTTCTGGATGTCAGAGCCTCCGTGGCTTTGATACATCAGGATGGAGCTCAATTCCGCTACGTAACTAAACCTGGAAAAGGAAACTCTCACTACACGCCAAGACCCAAGCATAGCGTTCAATGCGGTGTGGCGTTTTTCCGGTCAACATTTTGGTGGGGGGGGGGTGTTAACTTCTACATAAAGAGGAGCGAGACAGATTTTGACATCTAAAATGTAACAGCATTCCATCTGAAATGTAGCACAGTATGAGTACTTTGTCGGCGGAAACCTGTAAAAACTGGCAGGGCGTGTAAGATTTGGGTTTCATCTTTCTTTCTAACCAGCCATCTGCACCTCTCTCTACCTTCTGTCCGTGTTCATCTCTTTTCCTGCTAATGGAGAGGTATTTACTCTCAATTACTCTATTTTTTTTGGCATAATTTTTGTAACATTAAAACGGGTGGGGTTATTGAGTGGAAGGTAGAAGAATTATATGATGGGGGAGGAAGAAAAGCGGAAGGGGAGAGGGGACTTGCAACTACTTTTCATCTATCACACTGGCAAATGCAGAATATAATTGACTCTCAATAAATTAACTCTTACGCTACCACCTCACCTCCCCCAACTTGCTCTCACCCTTCTGCTTCTCCCCCGCCTCTGGTGGGTGGCTTTCACAGTTTACAATCAAGTGATTCAGAAACTAGTCTTTAGTTTCCTCCTTAAATACGAATAGGGCATTTATGCCGTTGAGGCAGTTTTGCAAGTAAATGTGGTAAATTCCATTCTAAAACTTTTTTTGGTCTTGTAATTTTTTTAATAGTATTTAAGTGCTTACTCTGTGCCAAGAACCATACTGATCACCGGGGTAGGTACAAGATAACCAGGTTGGAAACAGTCCATGTCCCACATGGGGCTCCCAGTCCTAATCCATATTTTACAGATAAGGGCACTGAGGCCCAGAGAAGTGGAGTGAATTGCCTAAGGTCACCCAGCAGATAAGTGGCAGAGCCGGGATTAGATCCCAGGTCCTTCTGACTCCCAGACCTCAGCTCTATCCACCAGGCCATGCCACTTTTAATTTCATATCTAAGTAGCATAGTCTTTACACACCAAAATTTAACTGAGTGGACTTGCAGTCGCTTCCCCCTTTGGGATTAGCATTGAATCCTGGATTGGAGCCACTTGGACATCGCAGGAGCTGCCAAATGTCCCTGCTTGCCTCTTTAGCTGAGACACCATTTGCGGGACTCTCAGTTTAATCCATCAACAGTATTTGAGTGCCTTCTCTAGGCAGAGCAGCGTACTCTGCGCTTTAAGACTACAAGCCGTCAAGGAGCCTACAAGCCAGCAGGGAAAACCCTAAGAATAGTTACAGGTAAGAGGAAAGGGAGAATGGAAAGGTCTATTGATGAGTATTTGCTTGAATAGACTATGTGATTCGATAGGTGTAGAGGGGAAATGGCTAGTTGTGAGAACTTTAGAGCAGAGGCGGTGCAGAAATGCCGAGTTGGTAGTTGAGCGGATTATGTCTTGGGGAGAAGCAGGATCGATTGGGGAAGGCTTCCTGGAGGAGGTAGCGTTTCAGAAGGGCTTTGAAGGTAGGAAGACCTATAGCCTGATGGACTCGAATGAGGGAAGGAGTTCAACTTAAGATAGTACATACCCGTATAGGTGAAATCGCGTAGCTGGCTGCACCATCTTTTAATAAAAAGACCTGCTCTTGCCATTTACTACTCTGCTCCCCATCAGTCAGTCAATGGTATTTATCAAGTATTTAATGTATGTAAAGGACACAGGTTGTCCAGTTTGTATTCCGTTTTTGATTGATTCCTGGTAAGCTGCCGTTGAGCTATCCTGAAAATAAATCTATTCACTGCGTGTCTTTATTAAGAAACAAGAAACGTATTCATGTGGTTTTAACTGCATACCAATGAGTATCTTGGGCTCTAATCCCTTGCTGCTCTCTGCTAGCTCTTCCAGATTTCGGTATCTCTCTGGATCTTCCTTTCTTTTCAAAATATATTACCCTAATGGTCTCGAAATCCTCTATTGCCACTTAGGCATCCTGTTATTCTTCCTCCTTGCATTTTTCACGCACGCTCCGTTTCCCGAGATTGAAATTAAAGATGCATTAAAAGTGCCCGAGCAATCAGTGTCCCAATGTGTTATCCTAGCAGTTGAGGAGCTCTGTACGGAGGAGTGCGGGGAACTGGTTCTTTTGGGGATTTCCATTCTTCCGCTCAGAGCTGTGACAGTTGGAAGGCAGAAGTAATAGGGTTCATTTCAGAGTAGTCCTCTAATCTTTCTATAAGCCACTTATGATATCTACTTCTTTGTTGGATGTATTTAGGGCCAAACCCCAAATCTATCAGAGAAAGGTGTAGTTTTCCAGACGCTGTCACCATAAGATGCAGTCCTGTTCGTTTCGCAGAAGAGACGACACTGCATAGTTTAATGTTGTTGACGAGGATTTAGTTGCATCTTCTTAAGGCTCTGACAGCTGATAACAGGAATAGTGGGATTTGTTAAGTGCTTGTTATGTGCCAGGAGCTGTATTAAGAGCTGGGGTAGATAAAAGGTGATTGGGGTGGACACAGCCCCTGTCCTACATGGAGCTCACAGCCTTAGTCAACCTGATAGAGCAGGGCTGGAGGAGGATGATTTAAGGTATAGGACCGTCTCCTGGTTCAGTATTTCCGTTCCTGTCCCTGCACCCCCACCCACCCTCTCCAGTGGCCTGAGACTGTGACATGTTGGTCTTGAGAGGAGTCAGATTTATCCCAGTTTGGCCCTCTTTCTCATCCCCATCAAAAAAGGTTCAATAAAGAGACTTAGATCACTGGAGTATTTTTTTAAATCTAAGTCAGAGTTGTTTGGTACTTATGACTTTATAACTCTCCATCCTTCAGGGAGCAACCGATCTTCAGCACCCGAGCTCATGTCTTCCAGATTGACCCCAACACGAAGAAGAACTGGGTTCCCACCAGCAAGCATGCGGTTACCGTGTCCTACTTCTATGACAGCACAAGAAATGTCTACAGGATAATCAGTTTGGATGGCGCAAAGGTAAGTTGGGTTTACTGCCGACACTCTAAACCAGCTGCTGTGCTCCCATTCAGTAGAGAGAAGTTCCAAACTTTAAAAGTTCTGGCTGTCGTTCAAGCGATAGTAGTGCGCATCTACTGTGTACAGCGCACTTGAGAGGGTAAAGTAGAGCTAGTTGACATGATCCATGCCCTCGAGGAGCCAGCGTTCCATTGACTCCCAAGTTTGAGAATGGAAATCAAGTTTTTTTTTCCCTCCACTTTCAAGTTTCCGTTGCCACTTAGGTCCCTGACACTTTTCACAGCTGGCCGGACTAAAGGATGATGGAAGAAAGGGGGTGAGTGCCCAGATGTTATTTGGCCAACCGAAATTCAAGAATGTTTGCAACATTGTGCAAAGCGCGTGGGAGAGTCCAGCACAACAAAATTGGTAGACACGTCCTGCCCACCAGGAGCTTTCAGTCTAGAGGGGGAGAATCAACCAAAGTATTCTAGGCTGGTTTCAAGGCAGCCCCCTGACATCACTGTTGTCCTTCCCCATCCCTCAGTCAGTAGTTTATCATTTGCCAAGGTAATTGGTCGTAACAGTTTGTCAGTCTTATTTATTGAACGCTTACGGTGTGCAGATCACTGTACTAAGCGCTTGGGAGAGTACACGCTAACAAAATAGACATTCCATACCTACAGTGAGCTTACAGTTTAAAGTTCCAAGAACCGTGACCTATAAGTTGATGAGCTCAGTAAATTTTAAGGAGCTACAATTGAATCCCCTGAAAATGCTGATGGACTACTGATATAAGGCCATACACAACCACCTTGAAGAGACAGGTAATGTTGTCTGAGGTCAAAACTGATGGATGTTTAATATGAAGGCAGTACGTAATTCAGATGTAAAATTAATCCTCCTATCCCAGTTGTGTACTTATTGGATATTGAAGAGACGAAGTGGTGCTCTTTTTCCAGGGAAAGTGAGGGGTTATAATAATAATAATTATGATATTTAAGCGCTTACTATGTGCCAGGCACCATACTAAGTGCTGAGGTGGATACAAGCAAATTGGGTTGGACACAGTCCCTGTTCCCTGTGGGGCTCACAGTGTCAATCCCTATTTTACAGATGAGGCAACTGAGGCACAGAGAAGTGAAGTGACCTGCCCAGGGTCACAGAGCAGACACGTGGCAGATCCCGGATTAGAATCCAGGTCCTTCTGACACCAAGCCCCGTGCTCTGTCCGCTATGTCATGCTTCTGCTCCTCAGCTCCAATTAGCTCTGAGATTTCTTGAAGGGCAGAAATCTGGGATCCCTGAATTTCTATTTCCACAGTCATAATGCTGGAAAAGCCTTCGGGGGGGCCACTGAGTCCTGTTCCTTCTCTTTAGGCAGGATCCTGTTTAAAACCATCCAAGACGGGGTGGGGGGCGAGGGGGGGGGGGAGACAAAACAAAAACCAAACTGCTCTACTTTTAAAGGCCGCCAAGGAAGGAAAATCCACACTGTCTCTCAGTAACCCAACAGGGTGTTAAAGAATCCTTACTCTCAGGAAATTCTTTCGTATCTAACCTAAATCTGTCACTGAGCAGTTTAAACCTGTTTCCTTTTGTTCTTTCCTCAATGGAGAGGGAAACCAGCGGTCCACTGCCCTCTGTGTGAGATCCATCCATTCATGTATCTGAAGCGGGTGACTCTCACTCTACTAATTCTCGCCTTCAGTGCCTTCACTTTTATCCTTCCTTTAGTACATTCTTCCTCATCTAATTGAATGAGGCGAGCACATTCCTCCACGTGGATTTTCGAGTCACATTTGCCTTTGGTCAGGCCCCGGGAAGCCCAGAGATGTGTTCCTTACAAAGAATTCTGGTGGCACATTTCCCTTCCTCATGGTGAAATGCTAAAAAAAAAAAAAAAAAAATGCTGCCAGGATGGGGGTAGGCAAGGAAAATGGGGGGCTTGAATGAGGGGGACGTTATTCCTGGGCTTCGGAAGGGAACTGTGATGCTGCCATGATGACCCTGGGCATGTTGTTTAACTTATCTGTGCCTCAGTTACCTCATCTGTAAAATGGGGATTAAGACCGTGAACCCATGTGGGACAGGGACTCTGTCTAATCCAATTTTCTAGTATCTATTCCAGCGCTCAGTACATTACCTGGCACCTAGTAAGCACTTGAATACCACAGTTATTATTATCGTGTCAGAGTACCTGGGAATGTAAACTCATTGTGGGCAGGGTATGTGTCTGTTTATTGTTGTATCGAAGTCTCCAGAGTCCTTAGTACAGTGCTCTGCACCCAGGAAGTGCTCAATAAATATGATTGAATTGAATTTCCCTTAAAACGGGCCATTCTGTGAAATTGGGGCATCTTGGGTTTTCCCTCAATTAAGTACTTCAAATTCCCTGTCTGGAGAATATAACCAAATGGAGCTTCTGAGGGGTGTCCCTCTAGACTATAAACTCGTGGGCAGGGAATGTCTGTTTATCATATCGTACTCTCCCAAGTGCTTAGTACAGCACTCAAATACCACTGGATGAATGAACTAAAAATATACCCAGTTCTGGCAGACCATGGGTTTCTACTGCGTCTCTTTGGTAGAAAATAGAGAATTATGGAACATCCCTTCTTCTGACCGGCTGAACCTGTCTGGATACAGGACATCATGGTGTCAGAGGATGGCTAATGTGCAGAATATACTGTTGGGCACTGAGTACTACTACTAATAATGATGTTTTTTGTTAAGCGCTTACTATGTACCAAACACTGTTCTAAGCCCTGGGGTTGATAAAAGGTTGTCCCACGTGGGGCTCACAGTCTTAACCCCCTTTTTACAGGTGAGGTAACTGAGGCCCAGAGAAGTGAAGTGACTTCCCCAAAGTCACACAGCTAAGTGGCAGAGCCGGGATTACAACCCACACCCTCTGACTCCCAAGCCCGGGCTCTTTCCCCTGAGCCACGCTGCTTCTCTGCTGCTACTACGAGAGCGTGAGCCTCCTCGACTGTGGGGTTTTGTGCGATCACTCCCCCCGTGTTTTAGAAGAATGGAATCTACCTGCCTCCTGGGCAAGTCTGAAAAGTGCCGGTCTTTGGGATTTGGTTTTTGACCTTGCAGGGTAGTTCAGTGTAATCGCTCCATCTCCACTCACCTCTCTGAGGTAGAAAAGCCCTTTAACAGATCAATAGCAGTCGAATGGTGCTTTTACCACAATTTACAATTCATAATTGATTGACTTCTGTAAGAGTTATGTAACTCTTTATTCCTGGACAGTTGAATGGGGCCTGTCAGCAAGGCCTTAAGTCCTTGAATTGAAAATTTGAACACCGCCAGTCCCAGCCACCCACTGGACTGGGACTTGTTCTTTTTTGGTCATTTTTTCCTTGTAAGCAAATACCCAGAAGCTGGGGATGTTTGTGTTTTGTAGCCTCTTGTGTGGGGAGGGGAAGTCCTGAAGCAATTTCTCTAACCTTCGTGGTTTCTCGACTCCCTCAGAAAATAGTAGGCAGATGCACCTAATGATATTACAACCCATGTTTTCTGTGTTTTTTGCTTACACTCTCACCTTGAAGAGACCTTGGGTTCTTTCCAAGTTTACCAAGGCTGCAGTGGGGTGTATGTACAAGGTTCTGGGCCAGTGTGAAAGCCTGCCTGTCAGCTGTCCATCTTCCTCATCAACTGTCCATTTACTGAGGGTTTACCGTACGCAAATCCTTGTGAACACACAAAAGAAATGAAAGGTGTGGTTCCTGCCTCAAGTTCACTATCCAATGAGCCTCTAACTGGGGAACTATACTAATTCATTCATTCAGTCGTATTTATTGAGCGCTTACTATGTGCAGAGCACTGTACTAAGCACTTGGAATGGGCAATTTGGCAGCAGATAGAGACAATCCCTGCCCAGTGACGGGCTTACTAATGCAGGGAGGCCCTGGCTTGGACTTTGAGTTTTGGGGGTTTCGTCTGCATTGGGATATTATCCTTGAGATTTGCCTGGCCCTGGAGGCTTTTTTGACCCTATACAGATTCAGGACAAAACCAAACTTTAGCCAGGAAAATCCTCTCAAAATACACCTTTGCCCACACCTAGTTGGGAAGTAATTGGGTCTCCCAATAATCTCCAGCCCATATGGTTTTAATAATAATAATAATTATGGTACGTAAGCAATTACTATGTGCCAAGCACTGTTCTAAGCCCTAGGGTAGATACAAGGTAATCAAGTTGTCCCACGTGGGGCTCGCAGTCTTACTCCCCATTTTACAGATGAGGTAACTGAGGCACAGGAGTTAAGTAGCTTGCCCAAGGTTACACAGCAGACAAGCGGTGGAGCTGGGATTAGAACTCATGACCTCTGACTTCCAAGCCCATGCTCTTTCCACTAAGCCACGCTGCTCCTCCTCTCTGAGGTTTTCCCTCAGATGGAACACTGATTCTATGCTCTGTGATGGAAGTAGCTTGTTTTGATACCTTCTAACGTATTAAAAGTCTTGGGCCACTTTTTCAAAAGAGTAGGGGTTCCATTTCCTTTCATCTGGTATAAATTTCATCTCTGAGAGTAAATCTGGGTTGCATGCAGTGTCCCCCAGTGTCCTTCCCAAACAGATGCTCTTCATGACTGCAGGGCTCTTTCCATTTCTGTAATTGGGGTAGTAATTTTTATGGCACAAGTTTCAGTTCATCCTAAAACTTTCTTCCTTCGGAGCAGGGCAAAGGTCACTCCAGCTGGTCATGGAAAAACTGAAGACATTCCAGTGATTTAAGCATGAAATCATTCAGTTGTTACTTCAATGTCCTTTTGTGAAATAATCTTTGCTTCAAGGCTTTCTAGTAATCCTGCAGAAATATCCATTTTGGTCAAGTGCCCAAATCCATGTGCTGTCCACCTATAGGTAATGATAAAGTACTTGGCAATCTTTAACTTAAGAGAAGAGAAGCTGGACTAAGTAATGGGGAAGAGGTTGGGATTTTTTTTAGTAGTCTAAAGAGCCCAGGAAGTATTACACTAAAAGAGCATAAGGAACCCAGAGAATTTACAATAAAGCATTTATGTGGTGATAGCATTTTTAAACTTCCTCAGTCAGTAGAAGTAATCCAGTGAGACCATGCATGATTCATTGTTGGGAAGGTAGAGGTTGAGAATTGGAAAGGCACGTGCATGTTTGTGTATGTGTGTGCTTTTTTTTGTTGACTTTTTTTTTTTTTAAAGAAATCTGTAAGGGTGGAGGGGGGAAGAATGGAACTAGTGGAGAAAAAACACAATGCTTTTGAGGTGTACAAGAAAGCAGACAAGCTGGTTTGCAGAAAACAACCCCTTTCTCCTTTCTTGATCTTACTTGATCCAAAGCCAGTTTAGCTGTAGAAAAATGCAACTGTCCTTCACATTCAAAGATGGTGATCCTGAGTGTCATTTTCAGCCTTTTTGATATCACCTGCACACCTGGGTGATAGCCAACAGTCTTTTTGATGCCGTTTGGGTTTATTCCTGGGGGTGTGTTGTTATTGGGGTCACTGGTCCTTGCCTTGGATTTTTGTGTCTCTGTTTAATGGCCTCATGGAAGCCTTAGCTGTGACCCTTCCCTTCTTCATCCTCTTGTCCCCCTCCATTCCTGATCACTGCACACTAGTGAGCAGCTATTTTCTTGCAATAATCCTTTGCTGTGGAGCATCATTTGAGTCTGTAAGTCTCTGTGTGGCTGTATGTCTGGGTATTTCTAAAAAGTTCTTGGCTTGTGATATGTTGATGCTTCCTCCTGTATATATCTGTAATTTATTTATCTATCTAATCTACTTATTTTAAGGCCCGTCTCCCCCTCTAGACTGTGAGCTTGTTTTGGGTAGGGATGTGTCTGTTGGTACATCGTACTCTCCCGAGCGCTCAGTACAGTGCTTTGAGCACAGTAAGCCCTCAGGAAATGTGATTGAATTGAATTCACGTTTATTCTGCCCAACTCTGTGCAAAACACTACAGGCAGCCTTTACCTCCAGTACTTAGTCAATGACAGAAATACCTCATCCGTACTTCACATCTGTGATAATAGTGATACTCCTAGAGAAGAATGTCAGACAAAGGGAGGAAACATTTGGTCCTTCACCTCTACTTCCCCTTCCCCACCCCAAAAATGAAGATGGATCATCAGACCCAGATGATGCAAATGGAAACTACCCTTGAGAGTACAAAAGCGCTGTTGACCACAAAACACGTAATGCTCCGAAATCGACTACTTTTCAAAATTCTGTGGGTACAGTTAAGAAAATTACTTTTTAGCAGTCAGTGTATACTACAGGAATTAGGAGAATGAGGTTGGAATCATACCGAACATCCTGTTATATTCTCTGCTGTCTTCTCAGTGCCATAATCTTTTTATCTTTTCCCCCTTAACCAGTCTTTTCAGTTTAATTTTATGGTGATCAGGAGTTGTGAGTGTGGATCTCTGGTTTGTAGTGCTCATGTGTCTGTTGCCTTTGGAGATTAATGTACTGTGATTCTATTTTTCCAGGCAATAATAAATAGCACCATCACCCCAAACATGACATTCACTAAAACATCTCAGAAGTTTGGCCAGTGGGCAGACAGCCGGGCAAATACTGTTTATGGTTTGGGGTTCTCCTCTGAGCATCATCTGACAAAGGTAAGTCAAAATATAAATTGCTTGAGTGACAGAAATCCATTTTCCTGTTTCAGGCATTAGTGACTTCATATCCAGCACTAAATGAATTATCTTGTAACATATGGGATGCCTTTATTAAGGAAGTAAAATCAATCAGTCATTAAGCACTTATGTGCAGAGCACTGTACTGATCACTTGGGAGAGTACAATACAGCAGAATTAGCAGACGTGTCCCCTGCACATAACGAGCTGACAGTCTCAAGGGGGTAGACAGACATTGATATGAATAAATAAATAATGTATAATATATAATTTAAAGACACGTACGTGTGTTGTTAGGGATGGGGTGAATGTTAAGTGTTCAGAGGTCACATTGTAAAGCATAGATGACGTAGAAGGAGCTGGAGAAGAGAGGGCTTAATCGGGGAAGACCTCTTGGAGGAGATGTGACCCTAGTAATTCTTGGAAGGTGGAGAGATTGGAAGTCTGAGGTATGTGGGGTGGGGGGAGTTCCAGGCTAGAGGGATGATGGGGAAAGGGGTAGGTGGTGAGATGGACAAGATTGGGGCACAGTAAATTGGTGCTAGGGAGCGGAGCGTACGGGCAAGGCTGGAGAAGGAGATTAGTGAGGTCAAGTAGGGTGGGGTAAACTGACTGAGGGCTAAAATGGTAAGGAGTTTGATGCAGAAGTGGATGGGCCGCCACTGGAGGTTCTTGAGGAATGGGGGGACATGATGGTCATGTCTGGAAATATCTGATGGGCATGAGCATAAAAGTATAAAATCAGTCAGTGGTATTTGAACTCTCTCTGTTACAGAACTCTGAACTAAGTGCTTGGGAAAGCACAGCATAACAGAGCTGGGAGACATGTTCCCTGCCCACATAAACTAGAAATCCTATGGTAGTTTTAAGTAGAAGTAAACAGTAGAACTCTACTGTTTAGATAATTTCTAGCAAGACTGTGTCCAACCTAATTAACTTGTATCTACCCCAGTGCTTAGAACAGTATTTGACTCATAGTATGCACTTTAACAAATATCACAATAATAATAATTTTAAAAAGTTGTAATCAGATTTGCCATGACAGTGGTTGGAAGAGACACATAAGGGCCTGGAATAAGTGATTTAATCAGTGACATAAAAATGATCAAGGGGCAGATATGGAGTTAGACTCCAACCAGGGAAGGCTATTTTTTGTCTTGTAAAATGTGTCTGGAAAGTTGTGACTTGAAACAGGATGTAAGATGTAATCTGAATAAAGGTAGAATGAGTCCTTATCCTGTCATCTTAGCAAATAGCCCCCAGGACATGTGGGGAAAAAATAACTTTTTATTAATTTGAGTATCATACCCAGGCAATATACTGAAAAAGGAGAAAAGCTTGGAAAATCAAATGTAGGTCTATATTTTTTTGGAATTTTGTTTTCAGGGTTCATTTCCAAAGCATGTAGAACATAACACTTTCCAAAGGGCCAAGTTTCTTAAACGTGGCATGCTAGACCTTAGGTTGGAATTGAAAAAAGTATATATATGGCGGAAATGTAATTTGAACCAAGCTTCACTAAACTTTTTTATTTTCTTACCACTTTCAGTATTTACATATGTACAGAGTCACTATTCCATGGACAAATCTTTGTTTTTCAGAGAGAAATTTTAAATTACTTTTCCAAGGCCTCACAGTGGGAGAGTTTAAAACTCAGAAAGCATTTATGATTTTATTATCTCAGTGGAAAAAAAACTCATATGAAGTTTTCAGTGCAGAAAAGAGCATTCTTTGACTTAGCGAAAACTCATTCCTAGCTTTGGGAAACAGAATGGTGTATTGAAAGAGCAAGGTCTTGGGAGCTAGAAGACTTGGGTTTTAATCCAGACTCTACCACTTGTCTGCTGTGTGACCTTGGGCAAGTGACTTAGCTTCTCTGTGTCTGTTTCCTCATCTGTAAAACCTGTTCACCCCCTCCTTAAGAGGAAAGGAGAAGATTTGATGCTAAGTAAGAGTAGCTAATGTTGGACTTCATGATTTACATTTTCACACACAGGAATCTGGAACTTAGCTGTTTTCCCCTCTAGACTGTAAGTTCCTTGTGGGCAGGGACCCTGTCTGCCAACTCTGTTGTACTGTACCCTCCAAAGAGTATAGTACAGTGTTCTACACATAGTAAGCGCTCCATAAATGCCACTGAATGATTGATTGATTATTTTCCCTTGCATTCCAGTAGATATGTCACCAGTAGATAGTTTATGCAGATACTCAATTTCTTCAGGGTGAGAGCTGTCTCGCCTTTGGAATGACTGTACAGAATGTGATGTATAAATCATCCCTCAAACTGTTCTGTTTTGTGAGCAGTCTGCAGCTGCTCTTGAGCAAACTGCTTATGATCTTTATAGATGAGTTGTTTCAGCATCTCTGATTTCTTTCACCAGCTTCTCGTAGGCTGGTCACTTTTTGATAAACATTGTACTCAACTTGAGTCAGTTAATGTTCGGCCATCCTATTTTATTTCTCGTTAATATCCTAAGGATTTTCTCAAAAGAGTCTATGCATGCTCAGTTTTTAATATTGTCTGCTTTTCTTCTTATTTGTATGGCCTTCTAACTTTTAATTTCGTTCATGTGGTGGTCCAGAGATGAGAAAAACATACCAAGTAAGCCATATCTAATTATGTTCATGTTTGCTTTTGATTTTATCTCCTTTTCCTTGAAAAATATAATATGGCGTAGGTATGTGGCCGATTATTTTTAAAAGTAATATTACCAACTGATGCTCTTCCTCTGGACTGCAAGATCCTTGAGGGAAGGGGATCATGTCTACCTGCTCTATTGTATTGTACTTTTTCCCAAGCGCTTACTACAGGGTTCTGCACACAGTAAGTGCTTGCTTAAATACCATTAATGATATTGGTTGCTCTTTCTCTATTGGCTGTGCATAAAAGGCCAACTGACCCCTTCTCACTGCCTGTGTTATAAATATTGTTCTCTCATATTATGTGTCCTGTAGTGGGAATGCCCAGAGATGTTTGTCTTTTGGATTTGTGTTTATCTATCATAAGCCTCGGATGAAAAATAACATCATCCCCACCTAGCCATTATTAATCGTATTTTTTGAGTGCTTACTGAGAACAAAGCACTGTACTGAGCACTTGGGATAACATCAGAGACATTTCCTGCCCCCCAGTGAGCTCAGAGTCTCGAGGGGGAGAGAGAAACTAATATAAATTAATAGATAAATGCCAGGGTGTGGGGTTCAGGCCATTCTGACTGCTTCATCACATAGCTGCTGTTCCTTGCTGTTTCTTCTTACCCCCTTCTTGCAGTTGACCCTCATCAATATTCATTCAGTTCACTCAATCGTATTTGAGAGCTTACCGTGTCCAGAGCACTGTACTCCCAGCAACTGCCTAGCTCTCTTGCTGTCATCCATTCTCCCGACATGTCAGGTGTACATCTTCCAATGCAAAGGCAGAGCTTTCTATGTCCCAGAAGGAAGCAGCAACAGACAGACCAGCCCGAGGCGTAATGATGTGGGATTGTACTCTGCCAAGCGCTTAGTACAGTGCTCTTCAGATAGCAAGCACTCAGTAAATACCCCATTGGATTGATTATGGGAGACTTGCGGGGTTGCTGCCCTCCCAGCCACCTCTACCCACCCTGATAGATCGCTGTCAGAGTGCCATCCTTAAGTATCGAGGTCTGCTAAATAGAAATGTATACACACACACACACTATCATCTGGTCATTTCACAATACACTAACATTATGTGAAGAATTAAGATGGTGGTCCAGCTGCCTGACATCTTAGAGTGTTCTTCAGGTTGGGGCCATGAGCAAGAGACACATTTGGGGTCTCTTAGAAGCATAATCCTAAGACCAGTAAGTTTTTAAAAATAACTCTTACGTTGAGTCACCAACATTCCTTTTCAAAAGAATGGTGTGCTCATTGTGCTTGTTTTCCAAATCTTTAAACCCTTTTATTGCTCTTTGAACCATTTCCAAATTCTCGGCATCCCACTTATGAACTGTGAGCCCTAAACTTCAGTCTGATGAATACTGAAATGGAAGGGATTCAGTAAGAGACAACTAATGTTTTTAGACTGTGAGATACAGGGAAGTCAAGCAAGAAGGGATCTGCTGTTAAGGAATAATTGCCTAAATCAGCTCTCTTAAGAGATTGAAGTCACCATTCTCAACCACTCTCCCTCCTGTTTAATGATGAAATCCAAGGCCTGTAATTCCAGAGAATAAGATGACACCCTGCAAGGCTTTATCCGGTTGGTTCTCTTTAAGGTTTTCGGTCGTCAAGGGGAATTGAAATTCCGTAGAATGAAACTACTTTGTGTAACCCTTGACTTGCATGGCTTTTTCCCCCTTCGATCCTTCACATCCCATACCTCTAAAAAGAATCCTTTTTAAAAGTGGGAGACACTTCTCTGTTTCCTGAAGTATATCGGGATGTTTTAGAAGAAAGATCAGAGAAAGCCAGTTGGTGAAGAACTAGACACGTCAGGCTTGGTCCAAACACCAACTTTATGTTGGCGTGAAAGCACAATTGTTCAGTAGTGGTTAGAGCTGGCAGATACGTTTTTATTCATGAAGAATCTCTGACCTGTATCTATTTTAGGAGACACTGGCTTAAATGCCAGAATTAATTGGTATTGTTTCCCAGCCTGAGAAATTAGTGAACAGCGGAGTCTAAATGGTTGCTAGGAATAGACTAAATTTACCTGTCAACTAGTGTTTAGAATTATCCCGACAACTCCCTGGCATGTAAATCATTCAATCAGTGGTATTTATTGAGCACGTACTATGTGTAGAGCACTATTCTAAGCACTTGGGAGAGTACAGTGACAATTAGAACTATATATAGGGTTGAGAGAAGCTCACAGTGGGTAGAGAGATGCTTGCCAACTCTGTTGCTTTATACTCTACCGAGCCCCTTAGTACAGTGCTCTGTACATAAGCGCTCAGTAAATGCCATTGATGATGATCTCCCCATTCACGGGTTTATCAACCCGTAAATTAGGTATGGACTAAAGTGAGAGAGAACTCTCAAAAGGTCATCACCTTGTGAATCAACCAGCTGTGTTTCCAGAAAAGCAACCATCACTGCGTATTTCTTTCGGTGTATCTGATTGAAACTCTGAGGACAGGGTGGAGAATTTGAGTGCTTTGGATCGCCTCTCTGCCCTGGGTGCACACCTTAATCTATATGTTCCTCTTATTTTCCTGCTTAGCCCAGGATAGGTTGTCAACAGATTTACCTTATTGTGCACACCTTAATCTATATGTTCTTCTTATTTTCCTGCTTAGCCCAGGATAGGTTGTCAACAGATTTACCTTATTTTAGGGGAAAAAAAGATTGTCCTGTTTGCTGTGGGGTTTAGATTCAAGCCATGGTAGAGATTCCATAAAAAAGTGGCATTAACCTTCAGTGAGATATTCTTGAATAAATTTTAGTTGACAATGCCCGACTCTCTCCTCTCTCCTCCAGGACATTTTTCCTTTGACGTTTCAAGGGATATGTCTGTTTTCAAGCATAGTCATTTTCATAATTTCCCCCCAATTATGAAAATATCAGATTTTTTAATGTCTTTGTTTTTAGTGCTAAAAACTTGCTGGGTTCCAAATACTAAGCACTGGGGTAGATACAAGCTAAGCAGGTTGAACACAGTCCATGTCCCACATGGGACTTGCAGTCTTAGTCCCTATTTTACTGGTGAGGTAACTGAGGCACAGTTCTTAGTTAGAAAATGGCTAAACCTGTATTCAAGTTAAAAGAGCAGACTGAGTGCCTTGAAACCGACTCAGTTTCTGCTTGAAGTGGAGGTGAATGGGAGCTTTTGAGGAGATGCGCGCAAGACGGTGTTAGAGAAAAATAATCAGGGAAGTGAAGAGTGGACTGAGAAGAGGCGAGACAGAGAGGCTGGCCTCAACTACTGCATCAGCCTCCTCTTTGAACTCCCATTCGTTGCAAAGACTGATGTTGTTCTTGATTGACTCAGATTCTTAGCCATGTGAAACCTGAATCTCTGCCCTGCTAACTCGAGTACCTTCCTTGATTTTTATGCTTTTTTTTTTGTTTTTTACTTTTATCATATTAACTATCCTTATGTGTCTGTTGCCAATACTCCCCATCTTATTCATAGGTAGTGCTTCCCATAGTAGCCTGGCCTTTCCAGTCCATACTTTACTCAGCTGCCTGGATCATTTTTCTGAAGAAAAAAAACCAAAACCAAAAAGCGCTCTGTTCACAGCTCCCCATTTCTCAAGAGGCTCCAGTGGTTGCCCATCTATCTTCCCATCCAACAGAAACTCCTCGACTTTGAGGTGCTCAATCAGTTCTCCTTCTACAACCCAGCCCGTAATACACTGTACTCTTTGAACATCAACCTACTCACTGCCCCTCAATCTTTTCTCTCTCCACTGATCTCCCCCGACTCTTGCTCACATTCTCCCTATGGCCTGGTACTCCCTCCCACTCCGTATCTGATAGACTACCCCCATCTTCAAATCCCTACAAAAATCACATCTTCTCCAGGAATTCTTCCCTAACTCAGCTCTCATTTCCTCACCATGTTCACTGTCTCTTCTACTTTCTTTTCACTTGGGTCTTTACCTCGTAATACTTTAATATTCCCCCCCTCCCAGCCCCACAGCAGTTAATCCTGGCTCCACCACGTGTCTGCTGTGTGACCTTGGGCAAGCCACTTCACATCTCTGGGCCTCAGTTACCTCATCTGGAAAATGGGGATTGGGATGCTCATTCCCCAGCAGTTTTAGCTGCTGTTGTCAGGGTGAAATGCAAGTCAAAGGTAATTTAAATTTGCACTGATAGGAGTGTTGAAGCAAGAACCCACCTCATTGAGAATTCAGAGAAGCTTAAGCACTTTTCATACTCACCCCAGCCTCACGCTACTTGTGACCAGATCCTTTTATTTTACCATTTTCGTATCTGTAACTTTCTTTATGCCTTTCTCCTCCTGCAGATGACAAACTCCTAGTGGACAGGCATCACGTCTACCAATTCCATTATATTTTACTTTACCAAGCACTTAAAAGAGCTTTCTGCACGCAGAGCGCTGTGCCAATCAACCCCATTGATTCATTTGAAAAACATTGGCCGACATTGTTTGCCAAGGGGAAACACCATAGGGATCTAAGTTTTTAGCAGTTTATTTTAATTCATTTCACCGTTCACATGGAACCAGTTCTGTAGGCCTTCTGGAATACTTCATTTCTTTCCCGCTGACTTTGGAAGAGCTGTTAATGAAAACTGTTCCTAGGTCAGGCCAGCATCAGTTGATGATTGAAGAGAAATGAAAGGACGTCGGCATTAGTGGGTGCTAGAAACATAGCGTTGAAGGTAACACAGTAGTAGAAGTGATAAACAAAAAGCTTATCTTATAATGTGATAAAACTAAAAGCTTTCTCCAAACACTTTGAAGAGATGTGGGCTTGAGAAATCCAATTCCCTGGCTAATAAAAAAAGCAATCTAAATAAAGGCCACTTTGGAAGACACCATGCTTGAAGTTACGTTTCTTAATTTTCTTCTTTTCCTATCTTAAAAAAAAATCCATGCATCTATTTCTGAATGAAAAAAGCACCTTGCTAGGCTAATTGACCCAGGATGCTAGGTACTTCGTGCCGGGGAGTCTTCTGTTGGTATCTGCTAAGTGGCAGAATGAAAGCAAATTTTATATGTACACTCTAGGCTGAAAGGATTCGTTTGCTTTCACACAGAAGAAGCGAATGTTCCAGAAAGCTCATTTAGAAAATTATCCATCAAAAAAGGTATTAAATTAAGTGCGCATTTCTGTAGTTTTATTAAAGCTTTGATTTAATTGGGATGTTTTCTACCTTTATTCAGTTTGCAGAAAAGTTTCAGGAATTCAAAGAAGCCGCTCGATTAGCAAAGGAGAAATCCCAAGAGAAAATGGAACTCACAAGTACACCTTCCCAGGTGGGTATTAATGTCTGAATCTAGCCTGGGGACACTTTTCCCTGGTCTGGCATCTTATGGCCTTGCAATTTTAGTCTGTCAGAAAAAAGATGGGGAAGCGATGGGCACTTTGCTTCTAGTATGGAGAATATGGTCCTTTATATTGTCCACTGAGATGCACTGGGGATGAGGCGGAGGGCCTAGTGTAGTGTTCTGTGGCGTATGGTAGGGCCTTGGCATACAAGGGCGAGAAGGGGGCTGGGAGAGAGGAAATTCCACCGAAAAGCCCCATTTCTCCCTGCCTGGGATCAGGACCATGACCAGGTTCTGTGGTGCTGAACATCCAGGGTAGGTGAGAGACCGGTGGCTGCAGAGCAGCTGCTTTGCAAATGTGCTCCACCTCATGTGTCTCCACCTTTCCTGCGATAGCACAGATCTCTTTGGAGTTTCAGGTAAGATAGGCTTCTTTGATTGTCAGACAGACCCCCTTTGTCTGCCTCCATCTCTAACGCCCCTCACCCCTCCCCTTGTCACTTTTTCACCTGCTTCACGTAAAGTGCCCGACCACCATTAAAAGGGCTGACAGAGTCATTTCCAGAGGGGTGGTAAAGAAAGACGAGGAAGCAGATATAACCGGGCGTTATTTTAGGGCTGGAATTGTCTAGGTGGAGAAGAGGGGTGCCCCAAGAGGGTGTAAGTTCCTTTTGGGCAGGGAGCGTATTACTTACTACTTTATTCTCTACTCCAAGCCTCTGATACGTACTGAGCCAAGCGGGTGGTCAATAAGTCCTTCTGCTAATGCTACAAAGGTGGAAGAGACGGAAGCGCTCCGACAGCACCTGGTGTACAGGGCTCCGCACACAGTAAGCGCTCGATAAGTACCGTTGATTGATGGAGAAAGAGATGGGGAGATGGGTCGAGAGTCCAAGGGAGAAGCACGGAGGGCAAGGCAAGGAGAGATGAGCCGAGATTTCAACATCTCCTCTAGTGTTTGTGAAATACCCACAGGCTGATCGCTTTCAATTTGGGGTACAGGTTTTGAATCAAACTCCTTGTTTACTCCTCCTTTCTGATCCAGTAGTTCCTTCAGCGAGATTCTCATGTTTTAAGGATTTTTTTTCCCCTAACATGGTAGACAGAGTTCTTCTGTGAAACAATTCCTATTTCAGAAGTTCTTTTTTTTTTAAATTAGATGGTACTATCTTAATATCTTTGGAAGAACGTATTCAGTCTTAGAGAACTCCATTATACTCAGGCTGTGTCTGAAAGGGGCAATCTTCTTTTTTCAAGAGCACCTTCAAAAAGGAAAAACCTAGTTTTGCTCTCAATCTGCCCTGGTTAGATAGCAGGATTTGCTGCTAATAGTCAAATATCCTCAGTACTGTTAAGACAGGAGAAAATGTTGCTAATTGCGCTTGTTCTTTTTCTATGAAAGGTAATTGCTTCTCACCATAAATTAGGGAAAGCTACATTTTGTCTGACAATTACCTTAATATAATATAGAGCATATTATATAATATATACCCTAATATAGCGTTCCTGGTATTAGTTATCAAACTATAAATTCTAATTCTGTTTGCGGTTGTATTCCGATATCTATTGTTGTCATCCCTTTTGGACTGGGACCTGGTAGTTAAGGCCAGTCTTCATGAAAATGAATCACTCAGTGGTAATTATTGAGCACTTACTATGTGCAGCACATTCTGCTAAGTGCTTGGGAGAGTATGGTATAGCAGAAGTAGAAGACATTTTCCCTGACCATAATGAGCTAGCAGTCTAGAGGAGAGGAGGACAGGCATTAATAAGGATAAATGAGTGATTTATAATATATAATTTAATGTGTACATTAATGCTGTGGGGTTGGGGGTGGGGCGAATATGGTGGGGCGAGTATCAAATGCCCAAAGGACACAAAGGTAGGTTTATTTGTGTTTGAATATATAGAATTGTTTTCAGCTTATCTGAGATCAACTTTCAACTGTCCTTAGATGAGGTATAGAGATTGGATGAACCTGTATGATCCTTTGTCATTTTTGTGGGGGCTCATACTGAACAAAATGGTCTTTGACAAAAGCGGGGACAGACAAATCTAGGATATCATTTTTGAGGTTGAGAAAATGATGCTATTTCAAATCTCAAGCACTATTTCATGGATCCTTGAACCATGTCCTTTCCTCTTTGTATAAGCACTGCGATACATCTGTTTTGCTGGTTCTCCAAAGTTGGGTGCATAGATAAGCAGAAAGGCTCCAGATTTTGCCATGCATGGGATGTATTTTCTGCTGGTTGAATCCCGTGTCTTTCCCTGATTTCAGGCAGTAATTCTGAAATGTCAATTTTTTTTTTAAGTCTAAGGTGGGATGCTTTTCTAAAAATGATGTATTAACAGTTCAGCTGCGACAAATCGCAGTTTTATCTGAAACTTAGTTCCTGTTTCTCAAATGTAAGAGAGAAAAAGTACCATCTCCTGAATGTTCTCAACTCCACCAGATTAATGTGTGGCCGTTTTGTGAGGAGTATAATCTCTGAAAGAGGAACGCGCTGTTTCTCTCTCCATGAGGTCCATGATGTAGTTTGTTGGGCGAAAAGTCCAGGCCCCTTCGCTAAAAATCTTAACGTTCTCAAACACAGGTGTGTTTATGTGCTCACACACTCGTGGCAATTACACACGAGTATTCTGCAAATACTCTGTTTTATTTAATATAGGGAAGAATAAATTCCTACTTATTCCTAGGTATCTGCAGATGGGTAGTTTTAAAGTGCGATTTAGGTTTCCACATCAAAGCGGAGGATTGAAACAATTACCTGGGTAATTAAGACACAAAGCCATCTTCATTCCCTCTTGCTCTCTTCTGAAAACGAGAGTTAAAGGCTTGAGAAAATTTAATGATTAGACTGAGAAAAAAATGATTTTGAATTAGGGTTAATTTAAGTCATGCTTACGTGAAGATTAGGATGGGTATACAGAATCAAATCTAAATAGAAGTTCATTTAGCAACATGTACATACCTTTTTAGTCCAGTCTTTGCCGGGACCTTCTGCTTTCCCAACCCGTGGAACGTCGCTTAAACTTAGAGCAGTTGGATTTACCGGCAGAGGAAAAGAACTGTCTTCCAGTCAGACTCTCCTGCACGTGTTTGCATGATGAGAGTATTGCTGCAGAGGAGGCAGTCAATTTTGCTTTTGTTAAAAAGCCTGGGTGGAACTGTCATTTTTGGTTTGGACTTCAAACGCTATCAGTTTTGCTATATATGATTTAAACCCCTTTGGAGCAACAGCCTGCCTGAATTGGGGGAGTACTCTAGAGTTTTGGGAGTTCCTACTCTCTGGATCCACTACCAGAACGATGGCAGTTGGCGGTGGGGCGTTCTGGGAGAGATGCGTCCACGGCGTCGCTATGGGTCATAGACGACTCGACGGCGTGAGACAAGACGAGACTCCTTTTGTGGCCCTTCCTCTTTCCCCACCTTATTGCCCTTCGGTTTCTCATTTGCCTCAAAGCCTATTGTCGTGATGGAGAAGGACCCCAATTGAGGATGCTACTTCAGAATCCAGTTTCTTTAAGAAAGTTTTATCTCCCTTCAACTTTGATGTATCCAGACTATACAGTGTTAGACTGGTGTAAATTTGCTGTGGGCAGGGACTGCATCTTTATGGTTGTATCGTTGGATTGTACTGTCCCGAGCTTTGTACAGTGATCTGCATTCATTCGTTCAATGAGTCATATTTACTGAGCGCTTACTGTGTGCAAAGCACTGTACGAAGTGCTTGGGGGAGTATAATACAACAACGGACACGTTCCCTTGCCTACCACGAGCTCCCAGTAAGCAAATGTGATTTAATTGCTGTCTTCTCTTCAGAGCGGACAAGTCTGAGACCTAGGGTAGTGATCTAGGGTCAAAGCAGAGATGAGGATCTTTGTTTTCTCTCTGTAGCTTTTTACTACAGTGTCCTCTTTCACATGGCCAAAAGATGTACACCTCTAATAAGTAGCATCCTCTGCTTAAGTTATTACTCTCTTCTCTGTTGAAAACCTCTCTGGGAGCAAATTCCTTCACTCCCAAGCTCTCTACAAAGCAGGGAATGTTGCAGATCTCTCAGTCCTTTTTTAAGAAACCACTTCTGGTCGGCCGGAAACAGCAGGTACAGCACAAGCCAGAAGATAGATTAGGCGTAACTTCAGTGTGACAGGATCTGTGGGATTTACAAAGCTCTCTCTGCCCTCACATCTCCAGTCGTGGAGGTCAGTGGTAAATACGTAAGGAGTTCTGGTTGCTGCCACCTCCCATTTCCGGCCACTGAGGAGGGGGAATGCTATCCCTTGTGCTGGGATGTGGTGAGCCGCGGTGGCTTCCGACAGGGCATGTTAGGTCACTGACCCAGAACTCTTTGTTTGATTTTGTGTTTTAAAGAAAATTACCACTGCTTATATCACCCCCGACACACACTACAACATTTCTCCCTCTTGTGCTAACTCCTGTGAGTTTCGGGCTCGTGTCTCAGACCAGGGAGGTTGAGATGGTAAAGAAAGCACCATCACGGAAGGGACTTTGCTGTTGAGTTGGGCCATGTCACAGACCTGGAAACTTTTTTCCTTTTTAAGGAGGAGGTCTCTGGCTGGAAATGTATGGGAGGTGAGGTAGCTCCTGCCGCTCCCTACAGCAGTCGTCCTCTTCCATTCTCCCTCTGGTTTTCCTTCTTTTAGTCTGGTCTACTGCTGCAGTACCTTTAACTGCTTATGTATATAAACCTGTGACAGGTTGCTCCAGGAGCATTCTGATCAGAGAGTCAGGTGGCTTTTTGGGAAGGAAGAGAAGCCAGGACCTGATTTCTGTGACTATTTTCTACTTCCCTTCTGCCCTCCTCTTTTCTCCTTCTTTCTCTTCACTCCACTGGCCAACACCCACATGTCTGGAGTAATTCAATCCTGATCATATCTTCAGTCGGCGTCACCTATAATAATAATAATAATAATGTTGGTATTTGTTAAGCGCTTACTGTGCCGAGCACTGTTCTAAGCGCTGGGGTAGATACAGGGTAATCAGGTTGTCCCACGTGAGGCTCACAGTCTTAATCCCCATTTTACAGATGAGGTAACTGAGGCACCGAGAAGTGAAGTGACTTGCCCAAAGTCACACAGCTGACAGGTGGCGGAGCCGGGATTAAAACCCCTGACCTGCGACTCCCAAGCCCGGGCTCTTTCCACTGAGCCACACTGCTTCTCATAATATAATATAATGTAATAATATATAATATAATGGGAACCAGGAGGTTGCTGCAGGCCAGTGATATGGAGGGGGCACGAGAGAGGGTCCGTAAGGGGTTCTATAAGGGACTGTTAAGAACGTCATAGAAAAGATTCGAGACGTTAAGTGACCTCAAGGATGGAGGACAAGAAAAGCTTCTTTCACATAATTCCTCCAGGCCTTCAGTTGCCATTCTTGGAAAGACAATCCTGGGTAGGATGGTCCATTGATCTAAGCAATAAAGGCGTTGTTTGGGCTAAGTTGTTGTGGCTCGAAGTTGCGATGACTGCTCATTAGAAAGATGTAGTCGAGTTCCATTAGTCTTTCACAGCAGTAGTGCCGCTAAACCTTCAGTATGTTCTTTTTTATTGGCCTCCTCTGCCTCTGTTGGCTTTATCTTTAGCAGAAATGTCAGGGTGATGGCAGCATGGTATCAACTCTAAGGTTTTCAGAGCTGTAGTGCTGTCCAGCCTTCTCTACCCGTGAGTAACCTGGGCCCCACAAGCTTCGTCAGCATCATTTAAGGCCAAGACTCAATGTTAACGGGCAAGACGGGATCACAGACAAGTTTAGAAACAAAGTCATCCTCCGGCCGTGAAGGTCTTCTCACCTCACCATAGCTACCCTGGGAGAAATATATGAGTAGAATGAATGACAGCAGAATCCCCATACAGCAGCTCTTTGGAGTGCTGAAATTGGAAAACTGAAAGCAAGGAGGGCAGCGGAAACATTTGAAGGGCATAGTCGAAGCCTAAATCCCTGTTGTACCCCTGTTGAAAATGGGGAGTCAGTCACCAGGGAGAGACCAGCCTGGCAGGCTGCAAACAAGACCCGGGTTCTAATTCTGGTTCTGCCACTAGTCAGGCAAGTCACTTCACTTTTCTATGCCTCAGTGACCTCATCTGTAAAATGGGGACTGTCAGCCCCATGTGGGATATGGACTGTGTCCAAGTGATTAGCTTGTATCTACCCCAGCTCTTAGAACAGTGCCTGATAAATAGTAAGTTCTTGACAAATACCATAAAAAACAAAAACAAACACAACCCCCCTGCCCAAAAAAAGCACTGCTCTTTGGGAGCACAATCTTCTAAGGAACAAGACACAGGGAGGTAAAAGTAGCTTGGGGTACTGCAAATAGCAAACTAGGGGTGGCCTCTTTGGGCACATAATGTATCCAGGACTGTGAGTCCCATAGTGGCCATTTCAACCCCCTACCCCTCCACCTTTCACAGTCGGTAGCATCCTCAAGTATAAAGGACAACTGTAAATATGTACACCTGTTACTTTCCTCACATAACTGTTGCCGCCCAGGGACTGAGAAAGGTCAATTGTATGGGAATCAACTCTTTAAAGGAAGCAGTAGAAAAAGGAGGGGAGAAGGAAGAGAAAGTTAGGAGGGCCCTTGAGATAATCTCTTGCTTCTGTGGTGCTGCATGTAGTGGGAAGTGAATGACTTAAACTCTCCTTCCCTTCTTCTCTTCTTTCCCCTTGGGTTCCAAGTCTCAGTGAATGAGCTCCCTGGCCCAAGCCTAAGCTCTTTGGGAGCAGGGAATGAGTCCACCAACTCTGTTATAGTATACTTTCCCAAGTCTTTAGTACAGTGCCAAGCAACAGTAAGCACACAAGAAATACAACGGCTTGACACCTGCCGCTTTCAATCTCTGAGCCCCATGTGAAACAGGGACCGGGTTCCATCAGATTGGCTTGTATCCATCCCAGCGCGTAGAACAGTGCCTGCCACATAGTAAGGTCTTAAATACCTCAGTTATTATTGTTCTCTTCCTCCTACCCCAACATGAGTGGACACTTTTTTCCAAGAAACTCCCTTCCCCAGAGTGAGGCTATACCTGTAGCTTTTGTGCATTCTGACCCTTCTTTTTAATCCTGCCTTAGTGCCCACCACCATCACTGTTTATAGAAATAATTATTTCCTCAAATTGGGAGGGATAAGGAAAGTATGCAGTGGAGGTGATTATAAGAATAAGTGCGTGCGAGCATGTGCATGCTGTCAGCTAGGTTCTGGTCTTAACTGACAGATTATGTTCAAATAGTTACCACATTATGCTTCTAGACTGAGAGAATAATAGAACTTTAAACCATCAGACAAGATTGCAGGTTTAAATATTCAGATGCTGCAAACAGTGCTTTCGATTTGCAACTAAAATCATCACCCAGGAAGACAGCAGAGCGGTGGTGGGGAAAGACTTGACATTCTGTAAGAAAGTTTGCTAAGAGGAATGATCTGTAGTCTTTTTCATTTTTGACAATTACTTTATTAGACTTGAGCATGAAAGGTTTCTTTTTGCAGTCCTTCAAGTTGCATTATATGGTGATTTTGAAATTAATGGGGATTTTTCCTGAAAAAATCAGAGAGCAGTAAGTGAGAGTGAACTTTTTAAACTTCTTTGCTTTTTTTTTTCTTTCTTTTAAGGAGTCAGCAGGAGGAGATCTTCAGTCTCCACTAACTCCAGAAAGCATTAACGGGACAGATGATGAAAGAACTGAAGTGACACAAAACTCAGAACCAAGGGCTGAACCAACCCAGAATGCATTGCCATTTTCACATAGGTACAGATTCAATTCAACCATCATGATTACGTAAAATGTTTAAGCGGGACTTCCGTTTACTTCAGATTAGTCTGACGGTCTCGTTGGACTCAAAGAATCCACTTTGGATCTCCTTTATAAAGATAATAAGTACCGATTCTGTTGACCGCAGACATGAAAGCCTTTTAAAAGAGTTTCATAAGATGACGTACCGTAGAGAACGTAATTCTTGAGGCGTCGGACAATCGTAGTTTTAGGCTGAACGCTTTGAACCGTGGCTTTGTTCTAGAACACGGGATGTTCTCAAACAGAAAATAACTCTTCGTACTTCAAGATTTAGAAGAAATAACTGCTTTAAACAGATTGCTCCAATTAAGTTTAATTTGTTCACTTTCAAGTTCTTTGAAAAGACTGATAACAGTTGTCAACCTTCTGGTGATGTTTCAGTAGGCTCGGAAACTGCTGCTCATGCAGGAGTGGAGCGATGTATATAAAAGCATTCACTTATTTGAATATCTTAATCAATTTCGAGTAACGTTTCTCTGTTTGGAACTGCCAAGAAAGGTGAGGTAGTTAAAAAATCACTGGGTGGCTTGAGGGATGTTTTGCTCCTCTTGCTCTCCAGGAAATTGGGGCAGTCACTTTTTTTTTTTCCTTTTGAATCCTGAATAAGGCTTTGTGGAACAGGCTCACTCATTTTAGTGGCATTTATTGAACATGCCAATATTTTTTTTTTTTTTTACGCCTTCTGATTGGGAATAAGGAGCAGTAGGAGAAATCCCAGAAAACAAGTCCTCAACTCCTTATCTCCCTACTTCTTGGCATAGCCTACACCAGTTTCTCTGCAGTTTCAGCTAGTGTGGTTCTACAGATTTCTTAGACAAATTGAACGAAATGAATTTCATAAAACTCTAATCTGTAGAAAAAGCTTTTAACTCGGAATGTCATTTGTTTTCAGTCAAGAAATCTACACACTTTTTACTCTTAAGGCATTACAAGAACATCTGGAAACTGATATTTTATTCTTTGGAATGCCGAATATTTTGTGCTATGCAGTATACATATATATATATTTTTGATGATTGTGAGTTTTGTATTTTTGAACTCTGACCAGTGCCAACACTGTTTCCCTTTTGCCAGAAAGACTGTGTGTGTGTCTGTGTGTGCGTGTGCATGAAAGTTCTTCTGAAGATTGTGTTTTTGTATTTTTAACCTGTTAAACATCTATGCTCTAGAATATTGCAGTTGAACAAAGGATCTTTATCGGGGTGCTGCCCTCTCTGACCCCCCAAAACTCATAATTTTGATCATTGATGGGGGGAGAGGGAGGATCTCCATGTTAAAATTTTGTCAATAAAGTTATTTCCACATATCCGTATGACGGCTGGACCTAGACCCGCACTGGATACAGTTGAGAATTTGATTTCTTTGGCTAGTATTTGGGTGAGCCAGCAGTTTTAACATCTGTAGCATTTGGAAATGAGAAACCTGCTATTCATAATTACAAAATTGTCTGACATTGTCCATGTTCTGTATCCTGAGTTCCCTGTTTAATGTTTTGCTGTTCTTTGGTGTTCTATTGGTTTTCCAAAACAGGCTCTCTTTGGGGCTGCAAATAGGAATGGTTTGCCATGATTTTAAGAGAGTATTTTTCTGGCTAATAGCTAGTAATGATTTAATTATGGCGGTTAGCCAGGAAAATGTTTTTGCTTCTCACAACAGGGAAAGGGTACATTTGTGCAGTGGATATGAGTTTTGAGTAAGTGAATAATTTTGTCAGAGCTTATAGTGTTTAATTCTGACCAGACTGTTGATTTTGTTTTCCTCCTCCCCACACCAAGAACTGGCATGATAGCTGTTTTTCTTCTCCCCTTGTGCCCAGCTATACTGGAATATCTTTTCTGTTCATTTCACTAAGAATTGTGAGTTTGCAAGCTTTCAAACTCCATTGCATGGAGGTATACTGCTGGCAGTGTTCAAGGGATTTGCACCAAGTGCACCATTTCAGCGTAGCATAAAGTAACTTAAAAACATTTTAACATACCTCAAGGGACCCTAGATTGGCATGTTCCATAAGTCTTTATTTCATTTCTGAAAATTGTCCAAATCTGTGGGGTAAAACGTAGTTTCAAAGGCTTCACAGAGTCTAGGTAGGCAGTTTATGCTTAAATTCTATTTTTGCCCATTCAGTCACTTTGACAACGTAACCGTATATGAAACTTTTGTTTCATGCGTATAGCAAAAAATTTAGTGTCCACGTGTATTTGTCCAGTGTAATCTTATGATCCTTAAATATGCATTACAATTTGAAAAGAAGCTGCTTTAATACTTAAGTTCAGAATAGATTTTGTAGTATAATGCCAGTTCATGAAGATATTTTTTCTATTGCCATCTTTAAAGATGAATTGATTGCATTGGAAAAACAGGTTATTTCCATCATGTCTGACATTGAAAATAGTCTCCTGTTGAGATCATATGCATTCTGATGGTGCTGTTAGTTATTCTGGAATTTTATGGTGCTGTGTGTATCTCCAGATGTGTACAGATCCCTCTCTGCTAGCCCATGTTTCCTCCTCCTATTAAAGGCTGTCCGTGGAAATTCCCCTTCCTTAGATCGATTTGGCTTTTCAGTCTTGTGTGCTGCCGACTGTCCCTGCCAAATGCTTTAAACCCGTCAAAACAACTAGAGCCCCGACTAATTAGATTCCTCAACTTCGTGCATAGGTTAGGGCATCCATTTTCTTTTCAATGATGTTGGTTAAGTGCTTACTATGTGCCGAGCACCGTAGTAAACCCTGGGGTAATTGGGAAGCAGCATGGCTCAGTGGAAAGAGCCCGGGCTTGGGAGTCAGAGGCCATGGGTTCTAATCCCAGCTCTGCCACTTGTCAGCTGGGTGACTGTGGGCAAGTCACTTCAATTCTCTGTGCCTCAGTTACCTCATCTGTAAAATGGGGATGAAGACCGGGAGCTTCACGTGGAACAATCTGATTTCCCTGTATTTACCCCAGCGCTTAGAACAGTGCTCTGCACATAGTAAGCGCTTAACAAATACCAACATTATTATTATTATTATTATTACAAGCAAGGTAATGAGGTCAGACGCAGTCCCTACCCTACATGGTGTTCACAGTCTATCCTTGGTGTCTTTTCCCGAACCCAGACCCTATCTGAAATACCACAGGCTAGCTAATCTCTTGTTAAAATGCAAAACTGAACTTTGACCTTTAAATCAGATAGGTCCCAATAGGTGTTAAAAATCCTTTCCAACATGCATTTGCTTATTCAGAGAACAAAGGGAGATTAGTTTTTCTTCTGTTGGATCAACCTTCAAAAGGCACAAGGACCGTACTGGATGTTGTAAGGAGCCTGGGAATTTAGATATAAGATTGTCCAGGTGAGGCAAATAGAAACAGGGTGACTTCTGTCTCCCTACTTCATTGATGCAGTTTTACCGAAGCAGTGAAATGAAGCTTCATTGAAAGCTATCTCTTTGGGGAGATGCTACTTGGAAGAAATTAATGATTTCCTCACCTGCATTTTTAAACCTCAGAATGGTAGGCGTAAATTACAAGCAGTCAGTGGAAAAAAATTCAAGGAATTTGAAGTCCCTGTGTCCACAATGTATTATTTTTCCTAATTAGTTTTAACTGTAGGTTCCTGACTAAAGTCATGTTAATTCTGCATCTAGGGGGCTCCATTATTGGAACAAAGGAGTCTTTTTTTTTTTTTCCCCTTCCTCACTGTCTTCATTCTGATGTTGTTACAGATGGTCCCACTGAATGTTGACAAAGATCACTGTGAATCAGAAGTCCTGGTGATCTGGGAGGTTATAGGACCTATGTTTTAGGCAGCATAGGGCTCATATTTTATTTGGTGTGAAAGCATCGTGGTTAAAATAAGAATAGAGTGAGCAAGTGATTTATAAGTGTTGCTTTTGCCTCACCTGTGAGACCTATTTGATCATGTGACTTACTTCCTTAATTTTTCACTTAGGTTTGAGGAAAAGGTGAACACATATTAAGATACTAGGCATTTGGAATCATGCACAGCCTTCAAAATCCTCTCCATTCCTTGACTTTCCCACCACTGAAGGCAACACCAGCCCCCTGTCCCCATCGTTCAAGCCTTGTCATTATCCTTGACTCTTCTTTCTCCTTAAACTCACACTTTCATTGTCAGCAAATCCTGTCAGTTTTAATGTCATAAAATCTCTGGAACCCACCCCTTCTTCTCCATCCAAACTGCTACCATGGTGAGCCAAGAACTCATCTCTCCTCAACTCTATATCAGACTCTATATCTTGCATCTATCCCTGGGCTTAGCACATGGTAAAAGCTTACCAAGTATCACAATTATCGACCTTGCTAACCTCCCTACCTCCCGTCTCTCCCCTTTCCAGTCCATATTTCCCGCTACGGCTCATTTTTACATCGATTTGTACATTCCAAGCGGTTAGTAAGTGCTCTGCACATAAGCGCTCAATAAATACTATTGACTCATTTTTCTAAAAAAAATCTTACTTCGCACATGTCTCCACTCCATAAAAACCCCAGTGGTTGCCCAGCCATCTCCACATCAAACTCCTCGTGGTCGCCTTTCCCCTTCCCATCTGTCCTTGCTTCTCTCCCACTACGACTCAACCCACACTCTTCCCCTCCTCCAAAACCAACTATGTGCTGAAACTCGATCTCCTCATCTCTCTCATCAGCGACATGTCCTCTCTTCCCCTTCTTATCTGACAGACCACCATTCTCCCCACTTTCAAAACTGTACTAAAATCATATCTTCCCACGACTAACCTCCGATTTCCTCACCCACCTTCTATATCGCCTATAAACTTCCACCCGGACCTCTAAGCACTTTGATACATCTGTCCCCCACCCCCAGTCACTTAACATTTTTATACAGGACTGCTTCCCTTTCCTAAAATTTATTTTAATGTCTCCCCTCTCCCCCATCCTCATTAGACTGTAAGCTCTGGAAAGCAGAGATTATGGCTGTTCTCTCCTGAGTGTTTAATATAGTACTCTGCATGCAGTAAGTGCTCAGATACCATTGACTGAGTCGTTCTCATTATCTCGGCAGTGTGTGGCTCAACCACCCAGGCAATCCCATGGCCCTCCAGCACCCATCAGCAGTCTTGAGTGGCTAATTAAAGCTACTTTTATGAAATCTTTAGCATTTGCAAATAAAAGGGCTAAAGGGTTCTTTGAAAATACAAATCTAGTTTAGCTTTGCTTTAAGGAGGCCTGCAAGAGGCCATCTAGATCATTTTATTATCCCAGATTGTCAATGTAGTTAAAGCAGATCCTTTCCAAAAGAAAAAATTCACATAGAGTGAAAGTGGTGCCAAATGGCTTGAGATTTCTTTATTTTCTAATAAAAAGGCTTTGTTATACTATGCAAGCTAGCCATTTAAAAAAACATTTTCCAATTAAGTGGCAGCTTTTGGGGGGAAAAAAAAAGTCACATTCAAGTACGGCTTCCACTTCTGATATCCGTGGGAATTCAGAGCACTTCCATATATCGTTCTGCGTATACTGTTAAAATTGCCATCGTCGTTGCTCAACAGGAAAAATATTGGCGATAGTGTGGCCCTGATTGTGTTGGGGATGGAGAGAGTCACTAGAGTATGTAAATCACTCTCTGTCTTTGCTGTGAAGGCAGATGGAGCCAGGAGACCGTTCTTGGAGGTTTGAGTAAACTGTTTTTAGTAAATCTTGTGTATTTTAGTTCATCAGTGGAGCCCAAATGTCCCGATAGTTTTCCTCTTGAGTTTTTAGTTTTCTGGGTGACTGGTACCTTTCTATTTCCATTTCATTTAGCTCAGCATGGTTTGGGGGATATGTGTCCAATTTTCATTGCAGGAGGAAGAATTCTGAACTCCTCCTCTTACAAATTTTTCCTGTTCCATTAGACAGGAACCTTTAGGGTTTGTGCTCGTTCATGGCTGAGAGAAGCCGGTAGAAATCATGACTATTTCCTCCTCATCAAAAACCTAACAAACTTCCCAACACAGTTATTAGAATCAAATTAACTTAGGGTCATCTGTGGACTTGAGGCCTCACCCTCTAAACATCTGGGTATTCCTCCCTCTCTTCCTCCTCCCCCCCACCAACAGCACTTACATTTATATCTTTAAACTCTGTTGCTTCCCTCTACCTATAATTTATTTTAGTGTCTGTCTCCTCCACTAGATTGTAAGCTACTTGATGGCAGGGATTGTATCTACTCATTCTACTGTACTCTCCCAAGGCCTTAGTAGAGTGCTCTGTACGGAGAAAGTGCTCAATAAATATTTTGATTAATCACATCACTGAGTTGCTGTGTTTAAGTTTTGATCCCCAAATTTGCTGCTAATAATACTTATAGCATTAGCACTTGATCTTAAGTGCTGGGGTAGGTACGAGGTTATCAGATTGGAAACAGCCCCTCTGCCACACGGTGCTCACAGTCCATCTTATCCCCATTTTATGTGTGGGGAAACGGAGGCTCCAAGGACTTAAAGGGCTTGCCCAAGGTCACACAGCATCCCAGTAGCACAGCTGGGACCAGAAGCCAGTTCTCCTGACTCCATCCCATGATCTTTCCACTAGACCGTGCTACCGTCTTCCTTCTCCCCCACCCCCTTGCTTATTCCTTCCCCCGCCTCCTCTCCCTCTTCCCACCTCCTCAAAATAATATTATTCGTACCTCTGGAAGAAAATATTCTTTCCTTGAATAGCCACTGGACAATCCATTCTAAGCTCAGACCAGTTCAGTTTTGGGGGATGGATGAATCCTTTCTTAGACACCCTTTTCCCCCCTCTTGCTGGACCCGTTCTGCTCCAACTACCAACCGTAATGGAGCTTGAAGTAATGGAGAATGTCCTGTAGCTTGGAGCTTTAGAAGACATTGCTGTCCGGTGTTGAGTTCTAGCCGAAAACCTCTCTAGGAAAGGTTGTCCCAGGTTCCTAAGGCCCTTAGGAAATCCAGCTTCGTTTTAATGAAATACTCTCTTGTTGAGTAGGACAACTTTAATGCCTTTGCCCAGTTCCGTCCACTGCCCCCGACGCACAAGCACACGCAAACATACACAATCCCCACTTCACTGGGATGTCGTGGTGGGCTTCTTTTCATTCTCTATGGTGAATAAAACGAAGTGGGTATATCTTCCATGATGTATTTAGCTTCTGTCACCACAGAACCTTCACTACATAAACACTGTTCTCTCCCCATCACCTAATACCATACTCTACACACCGTAGATGCTCAATAAATATCAGTGAATGAATGTGTTGTTTCTAATCTGTTCTTTGTTTTTGTTTTCTGTAAAATGTACTAGCACGCTGACTGTATTTATGCAGGGGATGCTAGGTGAAGTTATAGTAAAAGCACAAGTGAGATGCAGTGAAAGTGGGGATTTTTACATATTGAACCAGTAAACCCACCATACAAAAATTATTTCTCTCCCAGGAATGCAATGTTAACTTTTAAAAAATGTCACTTCAATAGCTGAGCACTAAAAAAAAGAAAAAAAGCTATGGTGGAATTATTTATTCACCTCAAATCTTCCTTTTTTATGATACTTAAGTGCTTACTACATGCCAGGCACCACACTAAGCACTGGGGTAGATACAAGTTCATCAGGTTGGACACAACCCCTGTCCTACATAGGGCTCACAGTCTTAATCCCCATTTTACAGATGAGGTAACTGAGGCACAGAAAAGATAAGTGACTGGCCCAAGTAGAAAAGTGGTGGAGCCCAGGATTGGAACTCAGGTCTTTCTTACTGCCAAGTCTGTGCTTTCTATCCACTAGGCCACGCTGCTACTCTCCTGTAGTGTTGCCCCTTACCTTTCCTATTCTTTTGAGGGCAGTGCCCGCCAAATCTCATTTCTGTTTAAAGAAGAAGGCCCCAATAGGAATAAAATACTGGATGCAGATTTTCAAGTGAAAAGTGGAAAGTTTAAAACCTTAGGGCCACCAGAAAGTTTAACTTGGTAAGGAGTTTTTTAAAGATGAGCTTTTAAGTGTGTTTACCCTTCTCCCCTCCAAATCCTCTGCTCCACCTCATTCACCCCAGTGGACACCACCCCCCCGTCCTCCCCGCCAACTCCCTGCCTCTAGCCGTATTTCACCTTGCTGCCCAGGTCATTTCTCTAAGAATGATGTTTTAGAAAAAATATTCACGCCATCCTGCGTGTTTTTCCTCACTCCTCAAAACCCTTTGGTGGTTGCCCGTTCTTCCCTGCCTCAAGAAGAAACTCCTGACTGTCACCTATAATTCATTCAGTTCTCTTCCTCCTACCCGTCCCCTCTTTTCCATGCCACTCCAGCTTGGGTGTTTCACTCATTCATTCGGTCATGTTTATTGAGCGCTCAACTGTGTGGAGAACACTGTACTCAGCGCTTGGGTGTGTACAGTACACTCTTCTCTTCTTCCTT
Organism: Ornithorhynchus anatinus; assembly: GCF_004115215.2. Taxonomy (NCBI): domain Eukaryota; kingdom Metazoa; phylum Chordata; class Mammalia; order Monotremata; family Ornithorhynchidae; genus Ornithorhynchus; species Ornithorhynchus anatinus. The sequence continues at coordinate 26,730,203 of NC_041728.1, read as the reverse complement.
CTCCACTCTCCCACAGCCAGCTTCTAGTTCATGCTCCCTTCATATCTGCCAGACCACAGCATTCCCCTTCTTCAAAACCTTTCTGAAATTTACATCGCCACCAGAGGGGCTTTCCTCTTTAATTTCCAATCTGCCCACCTCAACTGTTATTTCTGTACCTCCTAAGTCATTAAGTGCCTATAACTCCCCACAGCACTTAGGTTCATACCTTAGATATTAGTACTTTCTGTCTGTGATTAAAATCTGTGACTTCCCTGCTAGAATGTAAACTCCTTGACCATCCAGATTCATTCTCTCGAACGCTCCCACGTGCTTAGAACAGTGCTCTGCACCCAGTAGTTGCTCAATAAATACTGTTAATTATTGGAAAAATCTTTTGGGGTGTGTGTTGTTTGTATTGGTAATTCTGCATGGCAGGAAGGAAAGGCAATTAGCAGTAGAAACTTTGGAAAATACTACTCGCTCTCCTAGAATGCCGGGGTTGTGTTGAGGGAAACACGACGTGTCGTACTCACCGTGTCAATGTTATTTGCGTGTGCCCAGTTTTTCCATCGCCAATCATGTTGTATCCAAACAGGCTCGTGTTGTCAGATGAAGTTCCTCTAATTCCTTGCCCGTGTTCTAGCCAAAATGCATAGTTAGATCCTACACTGTTAGAACTGAGTGTGTGTACAAGCTAACAGAAAAGCATTAATTAAAAAAAAAATTCAGGAATAATTTTTTATCTGTAACCCAGGTGGGGAATGTTGGCATTAACCATGAGCACTGTACAAAGATATTAAAAATTTAGATAAATAATACTGAGAACAGTTGTCTGAACAATAAAATTTCCAAATCCTCTAACTCACATTCAAATTAAGAGATACACGTGGATGATGTAGTCAAATCCAAACATGCCTTTGAACTATGTGCATAAACCAAGTAAGACTAATTTACATCTAAGCCAAATCTCTTGGAATTGTTCTCCCTCTTTAACATTCTGCCAAAGGCATATCAGAGCTTCATGTATGAAACATTTCTAAACTGGAAAGGTTAAGTAATTCAGCATCACATTAACACAGGTCCTACGTAAAGGAAAATTTGCCCCTTTTTTTTTTTTTTGCATGAGCCTATTTTCCACCTTAGCCAACATTTGAGTACATACTGAATTCTACGTGCTACCAAGAGCTTAGATGTCCTAGGTCCTCAGTGGATATACAGTCTATATTGACAGGACAGATGAGGCAAATTAGAAGAGATGTCCACTGGGTGTGGAGATCAGAAATGAGCACTAGATTTGAAATGATCCTGGTTGTTTTCAGGCGCAATCAGTTACTATGTGAGCAACTACTGTGCGCAGAGCACTGTACTAAGTACTAGGGAGAGTATGGAAGTGTTAGTGGAAATGATCACCACTTTCAGTTAATATGTGCAGAGGATTGCATTAGGGGCTTAGGAGAGTCCGATAGAGTTAGTAAGTACAGTCCCTGCCCTCAAGGAGCTGGGAGGTGGACAGTAAAATAAATTACAGGTAGAGGAAACAACTGAGAATAAGGATGTATTCAGCAAGTGCTTTTGAGGTGTGGAGGATTGAAGGGTTTGGGGGGACAGACCCAAGTGAATCAGTGGCACTATCCCGAGTGGAAAATAGGGAGGAGAGATGAGTGGTTAGTCAGGGAAGGCTACTTGGAAGAGGTGTGATTTCAGTAGGGCTTTGAACATGGGGAGAGTCGCATGGGGTCTGTTGGATATATAAGGAAAGGGAGTTTCAGGCCAAGGGGGTCATCTCACCCCCTGCTTCCCACTCGCTCTACAAGCTTACCGCCTACCAGGGGAGTCAGATGTGAAAATTACAGCTAGGCGGTTGTAACAACATACAGATATGTACCTAAGCGCTTACGCGGTGCATAAATGCTGAAAAGGCAGAGGGATCCGGGGTAGGGAGATGCGAGGTTAATGACCGAAGGCCTTCGAGAGGAGATGTGGTTTCAGAAAGGCCGGAGGATGGAGGAGCGCTGCCAGGTGGGAAGCGGATGAGGAACTGCAATGGGAGAGATGAGAATGAAGCTCAGCGAGTCGGCAGCTTTTGCAGAGTGGGAGAAGAAAGTGGACATGCTGGAGGGAGAGAGCTTATTGAAAGCCATAAAGCCCCTCGAGTAACTATTGGACGATTTCGAGGAAGGGGATATGTACTGAAACTGTCTGTAGGTAAATGATTTGGGCAGCGAAGTAGAGATTGGCAAGGGGGAGAAACCAGAGGCTAGAACGAGGGGGCCGGTGCAGTAGTTGAGTTAGGATGAGGGAAGGGCCGTGACCACTTTTGTGGCCATTTGGAGGGAGCAGATTCTGGGGAATGTCCTCTAGACCGTGAGCTCGTGGTGGGCAGGCAATATGTCCGTTGTTTTGTGTAGTACTCTCCCAAATGCTTAGGACAGTGCTCTGAAAACAGTAAGCGCTCAATTAATACAGTTGATTGGAGGAGGAACTGACAGGATTTGGCCACAGTCAGTCAATCGATGGCATTTATTGAGCATTTACTGTGAGCGGAGCATTCGTTCATTTCTTCGAATTTATTGAGCGCTTACCGAGTGCAGAGCACTGTACTAAAGAGCACTGTTGTAAATGCTTGGTAGAGGACAGTGCAACAGAGTTGGTAGACATGATCCCTTCCCACAAGGAGCTTACTGCCTAGACTGCATAAGGGGGGTTTTGAGAGGGTGGAGTCAAGAAAAATGTCATAGCTAGGCTTGAGAGTTGGGCGGGATGGTGTTCTCAACTGAGATGGGCAAAGTGGGAGAAGATTGGGGAACAAAGATAAGGAGTTCAGGTTTGGCCATGTTGACCCTGAGGTGGCCGTATGACAGTCATGTAGAGATGTCCTGGGGGCAGGAGGAAATGTGTTATTCATTTTAGGGAGGGAGGGAGGTCAGGGCAGGCGAGGTAGACTGGGAAGTCTTTGGACAATTTGGAAAATTTCGACAGTTCCCTGTCCAAAGAAGCAAGGGTAGATTGAGAAGACGAAGGGTACCCAGCCCAGAGCCTGAAGGAACTCCCACAGTTAGATGGCGGAAGGTAGAGGAAGAGCCGCTGGAAGGGACTGAGGTGGAGATGACTGCCGGAACAATAGGGTTAGATAACATTTCTAGGAGATAAGAATTATGGTCTTCGTTAAGCACTCACTATGTGCCGGGCACTGTACTAAGCGCAGGGATGGATACAGACAAATGGGGATAGGATAAGTGCTCGGATCAGCATGATAGCAGTTTGAATGGAGTGGAAAGGCCGGATTGTAGACATGTTGTGAAGATAGAACCGACAGATTGAATACACAGGTAGAACGAGAGAGGAGGGTCTAAAATGTCATCAAGAGAGTGAGCAGATGAAAATGCCAATCGAGAATCTTTAATGGAGCCAGAATATGTGATCGATGTTTAGCTTTTTCCTGAGATAATTAGTTAGGTTGTACTCGAGTAGTTACCGTGAGCGACTTTTGAAAGAGGAACAACCTTTGGAATGGCACAAGCCTTTGCACTCGCTCCTAGAATCTTCTCTTTGTGTTATGTTTATTGATGATATAATAATAATAATGATTGTCGCATTTGGGTGCTTATATTGTGTCAGGCACTGGTCTAAGTACCGGGTTAGAGATAAGATAATGAGTTTGGACAACAGCCCCTGTCCCTCATGGAGCTCACAGTCTACTCACCAGCAGGTGTGTAGGAAGCAGCATGGCCTAGTGGAAAGAGCCCAGACCTGGGAGTCAGAGGGCGTGGATTCTAATCCTGACTCCACCACTTTGTTTGCTGTGTTACCTTGGACAAGTCATGTAACTTCTCTGTTGTCCTCCTCTGTAAAATGGGGATGAAATACCTGTTCTCCCTCCCCCTTAGACTGTATGTTGCCCCAGAGCTTAGTACAGTGCGTAACGATTATTATTATCCTCGGCAGCCCCTTAATTTGGGTGTATTTAAGCATCTCTTCTTCACTGAAGTCCAAAGTTAGTCTAGGGACGACAGCTGGATTAGCTTTCTGAGCCGAAATTCTAAGCTAAGTACCCCGTGCGGAGTGAAATCTTCTCTCTTCCTTTCCGAATGACCTGAGTGTGAGCTCCTGTAATATGAACAGTGACTAGCTTTGGGAGCTCTGGATTCAAAACTATGTAAGAGCAATAAATTGCCAGAGAGTCTCCTTTTACAGCTAATGAAAATATTACTTCTCCCTCCCTTCTTCTTTAGACTGTAAGGTCTTTGTGAGCAGGGAAGGCAAAAGCCGTCTCCAACAACACATTTCAAAAGAATGGGCAGGGCTTAGCAAATACTACAGTTATTATTATTATTATAATACTTATAGGCTCCAAGCAGGTCCGTCACGGGGGCATTTTCCCCTTTTCACAGCTCAGTACAGGAGCTCAGTCCATGACAGCAACCGATACCCATCTGGCAGCTTCCCCAGTCTCTCCTTGTCTTCACTTGGTTGCACACTTCTAAATGAAATGGTTGATGTTTTTCAGCAATCCGTTGCCTACACCCTTCTCCCTTCACATGCACAAACAAAGGCATGTTTTTCTGCATTTAAGATGCCAGGTATTTCCCAGCTCCGTGTAACGTACCACAGCCTCATTGCTCCAGCCCCCTCCAGAGTCACTTCGGGAGATGCCAGGCCTGTTTATAAACATTGAGTTCTCCTTCTGGAAGCTTAAAAATGTCCTTTTCCAAGTCTTGCTGCAATGCGTAAGGCACTTGTGAAAAAAAATTATTTCATTAACCGGAACACGAGTTTGGGTCTCCTGAAGCCATACTTTTAAGAAACCTTTGCGCTTGCTTGATTAATGACAAGTCTCTATTTTATTTTCTTCTCGGTAATCTTGTAGCGTATCTCCACAGATTCCGAGACCCATCATTTGTCTCTCGTCATTGTGTGTGTGGTACTGTTATGACGCTATTGTCCCTGGACCAGCTCGTTCATTCACTTATATTTTCTTCTGAGGCCTGTTGTTTCCTCGGCACTTCCTTCTCCTTAGGGCCTCTACCATTTGGTCCTTGTTTGGTTTCCTCTCCGATTCGAAAACGGGTGGGTGCATTTTTCTCTACCGATCGCCTGCTGTTTTAAGAAACTTAGTATCATAGAACTAAAAGGGACGTAGTGATCTCCTCTGGCCTGGCCCCTGGTCTTCAGCGAGTGAGAAACTAAATGCCAGGACAACTGCGTCTGCCCATTTCGCAACGTAAGAACATAAGCAGTACCCTTATGAGTCAGTCCAGTGATCCACCGAGCCCGGTAGCCTCAGGTTGTTCCAAAGAACGGGTGATGGTTGCCCTGTAAACTCAGTGTGGGCAGGGGACGTATCCACCAACTCTGTTGTTTTGTACCCTCTGAAATGCTTAGCACAGCGCTCTGCACACAGTAAGTGCTCAATAAATACCATTGATTGATCGGTGGATTGCATCATCCTAGCATCCCGAGATAGCATTCTGGGATAGAGTTGTTTCATAAGAAGCCTCTTCCTGTGGTTGAGTCGGTCTGATTGTGGGCAAATTCTCCTTCAGGCCCAACCGACATCTCTCCAGCTTTAGTAATAATAATAATAATATTGGCATTTGTTAAGCGCCTACTATGTGCCAAGCACTCTTCTAAGCACTGGGGTAGATACAAGGTAATGGGGTTGTCCCAAGTGGGACTTAATCCCCACTTTACAGATGGAGTAACTGAGGCCCAGAGAAGTTCAGTGACTTGCCCAAGGTCACACAGCAGACAAGTGGCGGAGCAGGATTAGAACCCACGTCTTCTGACTCCCAAGCCCGTGTTCTTGCCACTAGGTCATGCAGATTATTAAGCGCTTCGGAAGCGCTGGGAGAGAACACACAGGTGGGAATTAAATGTGGTCCCTGGGCCTCATGGAGCTCCCAGTTTCAGCTCATTTCCTCTCGTTCTGTGTTCAGAGACACATTCTCAAAAGGTTGTTAAAAGCTATTTTTACATTTTATGATTTGCCAATCACCAGGAAATCTTTATTTTCTTGTAACCCTTTTATTTCATTATAAACGTCTTCATGGATAGATGTAACAAACAGCTTCATTTACTTAATGCCTGTTTCCTCATCCAGAAGGTTTTCAGAATTCATTTCTTAGAGTGGAAGTTTTTGGTGGAGTGTGACTCCATAGATGTGTATGTTCTGGGCATATTAAGTAAATTAGCAATGATAATAACATAAGGGTACCTATTTATGAGAGGTACCCTTAGAGAAGCAGCATGACTCAGTGGAAAGAGCACAGGCTTGGGAGTCAGAGGTCATGAGTTCGAATCCTGGCTCTGCCACTTGTCAGCTGTGTGACTTTGGGCAAGTCACTTAACTTCTCTGTGCCTCAGTTACCTCATTTGTAAAATGGGGATTAACTGTGAGCCTCACGTGGGACAACCTGATTACCCTGTATCTACCCCAGCGCTTAGAACAGTGCTCGGCACATAGTAAGCGCTTAACAAATACCAACATTATTATTATTACTTGATTGTAAGCTCCTCAAAGGGAGGGATCATGTCTACCAACTCTGCTGTAGTCTCCCAAGCACTTAGTACAATGTTCTATACACAATAAGCAGTCAATAAATGCCACTTATTGAATGGATTATAAATTTAGTAATTAAATTTCTTTCAGGGTCAACTAAATTATTCAGCTTATATTTGATATAATGTCTGTAGCACCAAACACATTCAGAAAAAGAAGAGTTTTGTTCAGTTTGTAAGTCTCAAAATTATTCATTTCCACTAATGTCATCCAGGAGAATCCAAAGTCTCAGTGGTTAAAATGAAAATGGAAGCAGATTCCATTTCTCCTAGGAAAGAAAAATCACATTTTCTTGGTCCTTTTTCCCATCCTCTCAAAAAAAACCAACTCATTAGCAATCCTGGACAATCCTGCCCAATACAAATCCCCAGAAAAACCTTGTGATATGCATCTTTTTAATTCCACTTATTTGAAACATGGCCTTGAATAACTTCCCAGTGCCTTATAGAAAATATATTTGCCCCCAAAATACTGAATATGGTATGGAGAGATTTTAGGATTAATTTTCTTTAGCTGACCTACTTTGGGGGTTGGGGGAAGGGATGTGGAGAAATGCTCTTCTAGTCCTTAGCACTGAATTCTGGTCGCAGGTGGACACATAAGGAGAACGCCTTACTGACTTGGGCAGATTATTTCACAGACGCCTAATGAGGCAATTGATGTTTGATTAAAGTTAAGCTAGAAAGATGTCAAGATATATTTGAGAATCTCAAGAAAAATAATTACTGCAGATATTTTCTTATGGCATTTGTTAAGGAGAAGCAGCGTGGCTTAGTGGAAAGTGCACGGGCTTGGGAGTCAGAGGTCATGAGTCCTAATCCCGGCTCAGTCACTTGTCAGCTGTGTGACCTTGGGCAAGTCACTTAACTTTTCTGGGCCTCAGTTCCCTCATCTGTAAAATGGAGATGAAGACTGTGACCCCACATGGGACAACCTGATCATCTTGTATCTCCCCCAGCGCTTAGAACAGTGCTTTGCACATAGTAATGCCATTATTATTACTATGTGCCAGGCACTGTTTTAACTGCTGGGGTAGATATAAACTGTGACTGTGAGTCCCATGTGGGACGGGGATTGTGTCCAACCTGATTACCCTGGATCTACCCCAGCTCTTAGAACAGTGCTTGACATATAGTAAGTGCTTAACAAATGCCATCATCATTATTATTATGCGTAGTATTTGGGACAGTACAATAGAATAGAGTTGGTAGACACGTTCTGTGCCCACACTGAGCTTACAGTCTAGAGGGGAAGACTGCCGTTAATATAAATATATTACGGCTATGTACAAGAGTGCTGTGGGGCTGAGGGAGATCTGGGTCAGGGAACGGGAGAAATGCCATGACCAGGAATGGGGGAGGGTGAAATTTAGTAATCTGGGCCCAAGGCTGGAGGTGATGGAGATAAGGTCAGGATTGCAAATCATCCATGAGCTTCCAGGGGCAGTGTTGATCTCCACGAGCTGGAAAACTCCCTGAAACTTAATTGAGCATTGGTCTCTTCTTTTATATGTTTTCTGGGTTATGCTTCTCTCTATTATCCCATGAGAAGGTGAGTGAAGCTGTCACCCTTCTATGGAGAAAGGGGGCTTGAAGAAAAAAAAAAACTGAGCCATAGAATAAACCCAGGTCTGACACAGACCCCTTTCAAATCTCGCTTCCTCTGTGAAATGAACAGGAAGCCAGTTGGCAACAAAAGAACTGAAGATTGCCCGATTCCATTTTCCAGACGTGCGATCACATTGGTGTTTCCAGTTCCCTTCTGGCTCACTGACCCCTCGCAGATGAATGGTTAAAACCCTAGACAAGTGTAGAACACTGCAAAACCCCAAACCCGCTTTGGGAGAAGAAGGGCACAAACCTCTCTCCAGCCAGGATTAAATCGGAGATTGAGAGCTCCAAGCGTGCGAGAAGTGAAAGCTCACAGTGTTTGTCAAAAATCCTCGTCGCCCCGAATGTCAGCTGCAAATGCTGAAAAACGAAGCCTCCCGAGAACATCATTTTAAAGTCCTCGAGGTTGTTGATGAAAGGGTGGAAAACAGATTTTGTCAAATGAATCTGCAAGTTGTTTTTAAACTCTGGGGACTGAAACCACTTCAGGCCACTTAGATGGAGAACTAGGCTTTAGGGTGCCTTTCTGAAATCCTCTACAGAGGGAAATGGGGAGGCATGTGCTAACACAAGTATTTTCATGCACCTAGAGGATAAAAGGAGAATATTAAGAAGGTAGAAAGAACAAACGAGACTATCCTCCCAGGATCAAAAGTCTCTTTTCCCAGTTGTGTTTCACATTACGCACTAGAAGGACAGATCAGTAAAGAAATAGTTTGTTGCCTGGAGAGGAATGTATAGCTTTGAATTGACAGCTTTTGTTTGGAAGTTGCCAGTCTGCCTTTCAGCTCCTAAAGGAAAATGAGGGCAGATATCTACGTTTGGGTAGGGGGACGATTACAAAACGGAAAATCCTAATATCGTAAGATCTTCGGGGGTAGGGATCGTGTCTTCCAATGCTTTTGATTAGTATTCTCCCCCAAATGCTCTGTACTTAGGAAGTGCTGAATAAATTCATTCAATCGTATTTATTGAGCGTCTGCTGTGTGCAGATACCATTGATTATGATTGAAAAAGGATAGAAGTGATCCCTTTTTAAATGTTTAAAACCCCTCTAAGGCCACCTCCTCATGATAATTTAATTACAGGTAGTTTTTCCTTGTGTCATAAGATTTTTCATCTTTTGGGAATCAGAGTGCCTTGGGACTTGGGAGACAGAGGAAGACCAGTGTGAGTTTTCCACATATTCCCCAACCACGACTTAAGCACTTCTGTGCCAACCGCACCCTTCTGCCCGTATTCAGTCAGTCATATTTATTGAGTGCTGACTGTGTGCAGAACACTCTATTGAGGACTTGGGAGAGTCCAGTGCAACAATAAAGTCACATTCCCTGCCCACAACATATTGCTAAGCACTAGTTCAAATACGTATCTCCTCCTTCTTCCTGAATTTCTATCTCCTCCAGGAGGCCTTCCCTGATGAATCTTTCATCTCTCCACCTTATTTCCCTCACCACTACCGCTTCAGCCCTAAACCCTCGGGTCTCCCCACTAGATTATGGACTCTCCGAGGGCAGAGATCACGTCAACTAACTCTAATGTACTCTCCCGAGCAGTGAGTACAGTGCTCTGCACACCGTAAATGCTCGATCAGTACCGTAGGTTGACTAAATGACACGTAGATTTGCACTCTGCGAAGCCCTGGGAGTCAGTCGCAGCCGATGCAGCAATCTTGTGTCTGGTAGGAGGATGCCTGCTGTCCCGCAGCAAGCGTGGCCTGGTGGAAAGAACAGGGCCCCGGGAGTCAGAGGACCCGGGTTCTAATCCTGGCTCTGCCTCTCGTCTGCTATATGACCTTGGGCTAGTCACTTCATCCGTGGTATAGTGGATAGAGCACAAGCCTGTGACTCAGAACGTCATGGGTTCTAATTCTGGCTCCGCCATTTGTCTGCTCTGTGGACGAGTCACTTCACTTCTCTGGGCCTCAGTTAGCTCATCTTTAAAATGGGGATTGGAGACGGTGAGCACCATTTGGGGCAGGGACTGTGTCCAGCCCAATTTGATTGGATCCACCTCAGCGCTTAGTACAGTGTCTGGCACATAGTGCTTAACAGATACCACAATTATTATAATTATTCTCTGTGCCTCTGTTACCTCATGTGAAAAATGGGAATTAAGATTGTTAGTTCTCTGTGGGACAGAGACTATTTCTGACATGATTATCTTGTATCTTTCCCAGTGCTTAGCAGCTGAGTAATAAGCAGTAAGCTTAGTGCTTAGTGCCTGGCAGATTGTAAGTGCTTAACAAATATCATTAAAAAAAAGACCCCTAGCATGTTCTAGGGGGTTAGGAGAAGCAGCGAGGCCTAGTGGATAGAGCACGGGCCTGGGAGTTGGAAAGACCTGGGTTCGAATCTGCTTGTCTGCTGTGTGACCTTTAGCAAGTCGCTTAACTTCTCTGGGTCTCAGTTTCCCCATCTGTAAAATGGGGTTTAAGACCGTGAGCCCCATGTGGGACACAGACGGTGTCCACCCCGAATATCTTAAATCTACCCCACTGTTTTGAACTGTTCCATGGCATATAGTAAATGCTTAACAAAGACCACAACTATTATGTTTTTATCCCCTAAAAACAAGCTCAGTTCTGAAAGGGAAGAGTGCACTGAAGTGGTGAAAAATCTTCACTTTCAGCTAGCGTGGGTTAGTGGGGTCTCTGCCATTTTACCCCCGTGACTCCTCTTCCTCCCTGACTCCTTATTTCCCCTTGCCATCAGCCGAGAAAGGCATCTAAATAAAGCACTGTTTATAAGGGAGCTGAACAAAAATGATTCTGGGTTTATTTGTCAAGTGCCCTGTGGCTGGTTATTTTTAAATTTACAGAGCTGTACAAGCAACAGTTTAACCCGCTGTCCCCAGAGCGAGCAAATGCTTTATGGATTTGATCCTTGGGTACTCTGGAGGGGGTCAGGCTGGAAAGAAATTAAGTAAATTCTTGGTGTTTATTGCAAGGTTCATTTAAATCGGATTTTAAGCTTTTTAGACTTTCATTTCCCCCCCTTTATAAAATTAAAAACTGGGATGCCTTGCTGCCTGTTCCAGAAATATATAGTTGTCTTTTAATAACAATAATAATTGAGGTATTTGTTAAGTGCTTACTATGGGTTGAGCACTGTGCTAAGCACTGGGTGAGATACAAAATGATCAGGCCCCATATGGGGCTCACAGTCTAATCAGTGGTATTTATTGAGCACTTACTCTGTGCAAAGCACTGTACTCAGCTCTTGGGAGAGTAGAGGACGACAGAGTAAGCAGACACCTTCCCTGCCCATAAGGAAGAAGGAGGGAGAACAGGCATTGAGTCCCCATTTTGCAGATCAGGGAACTGAGGCAAAGAGAAGTTAAGTGACTTATTTGCCGAGGTCACACAGCAGGCCCGAGGAGGAGCCAGAATTAGAACTCAGTTCCTCTGACTCCTGGGCCCGGGCTCTGACTTTTGAACCTGTCTTCACTGATGGCGAAGTTCGTTTGTGGGGGGGTTCATGGAGGGTGACGGAGCGCTTGTCCGCCTAACTCACAGCTAAAGCGAGGCAGCGTTGCTCAGTGGAAAGAACACGGGTTTAGGAGTCAGGTGTCATGGGTTCCAATTCTGGCTCCACCACCTGTCAGCTGTGTGACTTTGGGCAAGTCACTGAACTTCTTGGAGCCTCAGTTACCTAAAATAGGGATTAAGACTGTGAGCCTCATGTGGCACTACCTGATTACCCTATATCCCCCCAGTGCCTAGAACAGTGCTTGGGACATAGTGCTTAAATATCATAATTATTATTATTATTATTAAAGATGGTCCTTGATGGGGATGTTGTGTTAATTAATTGCAGGTCCCGGCATTGCTTGAACTGGTTTTTGAGAGAGTGATGAGAGTTTTGAGAAACAGCATGACTTAGTGTATAGAGCACGGGCCTGGGAGTCAGAAGGATCTGGGTTCCAGTCCTGGCTCTGCCCCTTGTCTGCTGGGTGACCTCGGACAAGTCACTTCCCTTCTCTGGGTCTCAGTTCCCTCATCTTTAAAATGGGGTTTAAGACTGTGAGCCCAATGTGGGGCAGGGACTGAGCCGACCATGATTACCTTGTATCCACCCCAGGGCTTAGAACAGTGCCTAGGACTTAGTGAACACAACAAAAACCTTAAAAAACAAATTGTTCAGAGCCATTCACATACAGTTTTGTACCCAGGCATCCGGTGGTAGCGTGTATGTGAGACGGTTGGTTGGCATAAGGGTGAAAGTCTCTACCTGGGGACCAAAATCTCGGTGAGCTTCCAGCAGCCCCAGAAGTGTACGAATACATTTCACTGAGAGAACGTAAATGCTTTGTTGGCAGGCTCTTCTTTACTCCCCAAGTGTCTAGTGCCCTGTACCACGTGGATGTTGAATAAATGTTACTACTGCCTAAAAGAGGAAGCTTCTATCTAACTTTCCCAATTTTTTATTTTACATTTCATTTCCAGTAATCTAGGATTTTTATCACTGGGTGTTTGCAGGTGTGTTGGAATTTATAAAAATGGCGGAATTCCACAGAATTCTGGGGTGGGTAATCTCATTTTCGTGTCTACCAACTCTGTTGTATTATAATAATACAAATAAAAATAATAATGTTGGCATTTGTTAAGCGCTTACTATGTGCAGAGCACTGTTCTAAGCGCAGGGTAATCAGGTTGTCCCTCGTGAGGCTCACAGTCTTCATCCCCATTTTACAGATGAGGGAACTGAGGCACAGAGAAGTGAAGTGACTTGCCCACAGTCACACAGCTGACAGGTGGCAGAGCAGGGATTCGATCCCATGACCTCTGACTCCCAAGCCCGGGCTCTTTCCACTGAGCCACGCTGCTTCTCTCCTAAAGCTTTGAATACAGTACTCTGCACCCAGAAAGCATCCAATAAATACCACTGATGATGACAGTTTTCCAAACCCGTTAGAGAGGTTGCTTTTTTTTCCTTTCCCATGGTAGGATTAGTTTGCTTAGTAAACCAAATGAGTTGCTAACTGAAAACAGTGCTACTGTCAGAAGGGTAGGACTTTTTTTTTCAAATTAAGATTTATTGAAGCATGACATCTTTTACAAGATTCTCAACTGGAAAATATTTCTTTTGGGAGGAAAGCAATTGTTGCCTAGTGGATAGAGCACAGGCCTCATAGTCAGAAGGACCTGGGTTCTAAGCCTGACTCCGCCACGTGTCTGCTGTGTGACCTTGGGCAGATCGCTTTACTTCTCTGTGCCTCCATTACTTAATCTATAAAATGGGGATTAAGACCGTGAGTCCCATCTGGGACAGGGACTGTGTCCAACCTGATTAGCTTGTATTTACCCCAGTGCTTAGTACAGTGCCTGGCACATAGTACTTAACAAATACCAAAAACAAAATAAAAACCTCACAAAGAACTAAGCTCAGCTATTCTCAAAAGTGAATATTGCTATGGTTATTTTCTAAACTATGTCCTTTAGGCCTTTCAACTGAAGCTGTATTTCCAACTGCACTTCTCTGCGCCTCAGTTATCTCATCGGTAAAATGGGGATTAAGACTGAATCCCATGTGAGACGTGGATTGTGTGTCCAATATGATTGTCTTCTTTCTACCCCGTGCTTAGTACAATGTCTGGCTCATAGTAAGAGCTCAACAAATACCATCAAAGTATGTATATATCTCCTAAGTGCTTAGTACAGTGCTCTGCACATAGTAAATGCTCAGTAAATACCATGGATTGATTGATTCTTGAATCAAATCTCTGGTTTCTCTCAGCTGATGATATTTTATAAAGCAAATGAAATTGTGCTTGCCGAATAGTATCAGGCTTCGAGATCTCTGACCGGATACAGGGAAGTGATAACAGAGACGGGCTCTCTTGGTTTGGGCTGCAGAAGTCATGGTCATCTCCTCCTTGATAAAGAACCGAATAGCTTAGGCCTTGAACCTTTGGACTGTGGACCGGAAAATACCCTCCTTTTTCTTGTTGTCATCTTCAACCTCTCCCTCTGCAGCTGCTCCTCCCCTTCTGCCGTTAAACGCACGGAGTCCCGGTTTTAGAAGGAGTCCTCGCTCAACCCTTAGGTCCCAGCTCCCATTTCTCTGTCCCAACTCCCATTTCTCTTCAGATTCCCGGAATGGGTCACGTGCACCCCACTGCCTGGATTTTCTCTCCACTAACACTCTTCTTGGCCCTCTGGGTCTGGTTGTCAACCTCTTCACTGCACTCCCTGCAGGGGCCCCAACGGTCAGCTCAAACTCCATCCTCAAACTCTCTGCTGCCTTTGATTTCATGGACTACTGCCCCCTCCTCCTCAAATTTCCACCCAAACCCTTTCCTCCCCCATCTTTCCAATGACTGTGGATTACACCACTATCCTTCCTGTTTCCCAAGCTTGTAACTTTGGCATTACCATCGTCTCATCTCTCATTCAACCCACATATTCATTCCGACACCAAATCCTGTCAGTTCTACCTTCTTGGCATCGTTAATGTCTGCCCTTTCCTCTCCATTCAAATTGTGTCTATGCCGATCCAGTCACGTACTGATGAATTTCTCAGGGCCCTGAACCATATCAACCTTTCGACCAAGTCCAGCACTTTTTTATGGTATCTGTTAACCACTTGCTATGTCCAGGCACTATACTTAAGCACTGGGGTAGATACAAGTTAATCAAGTGGGACATAGTCCATGGCGCATATGGGGCTCAGGGTCTTAATCCCCATTTTACAGGTTAGGTAACTGAGGCACAGAAAAGTTAAGTGCCTTGCTCAAGGTCATGCAGCAGACAAGTGAACTTATGTGCTCATTTGTCTATATTTTTATTACCCTATTTATGTTGTTAATGAGGTATACATCCCCTTGATTCTATTTATCGTGATTAGGTTGTTTTGTTTTTGTCTGTCTGGCTCCCCTGATTAAACTGTAAGCCCGTCAGTGGGCAGGGATTTTCTCTATCTGTTGCCGAATTGTACGTTCCGAGCGCTTAGTACAGTGCTCTGCACATAGCGCTCAATATTGAATGAATGAATGAATGAACTTGTGTATATGTGCCCATTTATTTACTTGGACCACTTGAATTGTAAATATCTTTCTGTTTGTCTCTCCCATTAGAGTGTAAGCTCTGTGCGGGCAGGGAACCTGTCACTTCATTGTTCTGTACACCCGAAAGGTCTAGTATACTGTACCGTCCCAAGTGAGTATTCAATATGTGCTACTATTACTTTTTTTTAATAACAGCACCCCTTCGTTGTCTTCTCTGGGAGCACTGGGCAATTCGACTGTATATTTCTCCCCTTTGCCCTGCTCCTATTCGGAATGATTTCTGACCTCTCTCCCCTGGTATTCGGAAACCTCCCTTGTCCGGCCGATAACCGGGGTCGTTAAAGCTAATGGCCGGTTTTCTTTCTCCATTCGAATTTCAGTTCAGCCATCAGCAAACATTGGGAAGCGGAACTGGCCACCCTCAAGGGTAACAATGCCAAGCTTACAGCTGCCCTTTTGGAGTCCACTGCCAATGTCAAACAATGGAAACAGCAACTCGCTGCATATCAAGAGGAAGCAGAACGCCTCCACAAGCGGGTAACTTCACTAATAATAATAACAGTAATAATCATGGTATGTGTTAAGGGCTTACTATGTGCCAGGCACTGTTCTAAGCACTGGGGTGGATTCAAGCAAATCGGGTTGGACACAATCCCTGTCCCACATAAGGCTCCCAGTCTTAATCCCCCATTTAATAGATGCGGTAGTGAGGCACAGAGAAGTGAAGTGACTTGCCCAAGGTCACTCAGCAGACAAGCGGCAAATTAGAACTCGGGTCCTTCTGACTCCCGAGCCCATACTCTATCCACTAGGCCATGCTGTTTCTCAGCTTAACTCAGGATTGCTGTCCATATGCATGTGGACCTAAACATTCATTGGTGGTCTGGAGGAAAGAATTACAGCACAATGAGACTTCAAGGGGTTGCTTGGCTGTTGTTTAGATATACAAATATAGATTTCTGAATGAGACTCGGTTAAAAGTCCCTTTATCCCTCTGTCTTCCCCTTCCTTTCTGTCTCCCTCCCCCTCCCTCTCACTTTCATTTCCTCCCTCAGAAACTTTATTGTGTGTTAAGAAAGCAATATGACAAGTTGGAGATGAAATCATACACGTTTTGATGTGGTAGATTGCGTTTATGAAATACTCTTCGTTCCAATAAAATCTGGATGCATCTTTCCAGAATACCAGCTCACGCTCTAACCCTCACTGACATTCTAGGCAGCTAAAATCTCTACACATCCCCAAGGCTGGAAGTGTGGTGAAAGTCGCCTGCAGTTCAGGGGAGTTCTTAGCAGTGAGGCCAGTGGAATGATAGAAGGGCTTCCATTTTTGTCGAGACTCTTCACCTTTATCAGTTACTCTCCATTGAACATCCTAATATCCAAGCAGCTTCCACTGTTCAGGTCACATGTGTTTTGTCCATCAGGATGAAAACCTTTCAGGTCCATTTTTACGATGGGTGAATTCATAGCGGTTACTATCCCCGAGCTCTGTCTTCTGGAAGCTGACACTTGGATAACATTTTGTATTCGTGTTTTGGTGGATTAATACACATGTGAGGTTTGGGTGCAATGCCCTGTATGACTTAAATTTAAAATTTAAAATAAAAAAGAGAAATTGTATTTTTTTATACTGCTCTGCTTTTCGTACCTCAAAAACGTATGCCTATATATTCCTGTGGATTTGGTGAGGGGTTAAAGAGAAGTAATTCAAAATCATATATTCAGTTCAGCACGGCAGCAGCCGACACCTCTTCCCTTTTGTCACTCATATTCCTTAACAGTTCATAGTTCTATCATACAAGACTGGAACTTGCCTAAGTGTCAGCAGGGCCAAGGGCTATGCCATTTTATGGTATTCGTTGAGCGCTTTCAGTGTGTCAAAACACTAAGAGCTGGGGTAGATACAAGATAAGGTTGGACGCAGTCCCTGCAGTCCCTGTCCCACGTAGGGCTCACAGTCTGTCAGAGAGAGGATTTATTCCTCATTTTACAGATGAGGTAACTGAGGCCCAGAGGAGTGAAGTGATTTGTCGAAGGTCACACCGGCCCGCTCTCTTTCCATTAGGCCATGCCACTTCTCCGATCTGCCAGAAAAGATCTTTCAGTATTCTCTTTCTAGCCAGATGACAGTGACTCCTATCACCTTTTCTCTAGGTGACTGAACTGGAGTGTGTGAGCAGTCAAGCAAATGCCGTCCACTCCCACAAAACGGAGCTAAACCAGACCATCCAGGACTTGGAGGCGACGCTGAAGACAAAGGAGGAGGTATCGTTAATGGTCATTTGACGGTAGAGTTGCAGGGAAATCCTTTTGGGTAGATTTGTGAATGAAACCTTTCCTTCCTTTAATTTTCAGAGTGATTAGGAAGCCCTAGTCAGAAGGCCGAGGTCTTTGGACTTTGATTTTCCCTGCCGTTGTCCCGCTTTTCTTCACTAGTTCATCAAGCATTTTGTAGGGCGGCAGTCCAAAAGAGAGCCCCTTACATAAAGAGACGCTTGTATGGGGGACAGAAAGGTCGGATGTTGCTTTGGACCGGCATCGGATTTCTCACTTCATCGCCTCGGACACAGTGGCCGGAGTTCAAGGGAAAGATCTTAGAGCCGAGGTCCTGCTCCTTGCATCCAGTCGGTCCCGTCTCGAGAACATTGCAGGGAGGAAGCCTTGGGGTTCTGTTTAGGGATTCCCCGTCAGACAGATGCTGCCCCTTTCCTCGATACCGCGATCATCAGTGTTTTCTTCCTTTAGCCTAACCTTCGGGGTGACTCATTAACGGAACAAAAGGAGAATCGAAATGCTGGCTGTGGGTTTTTTGGTTAAACCTCAACCCTCTTTGAATATATAGCACTAAAACCATCATAGTAACTGGGGTGGGAAGTTACCTAAGGGACAAAAAGCTTTAGTGTTTTTCTTCCCTAAACGTCAAGAATGAGCAGATGCTCCCGATCACTTTTCCTGTTACCGGGATGACAGCCTGAGGCCACTTCCAGTGCTTGGTACATCACTAACGGTGTTGTTGAAGGGGCTGCTTTTCCCTTTCCAGGAAATAGAGAGACTGAGACAAGAAATCGACAATGCCCGAGAGCTACAGGCCCAGAGGGACTCTCTGACGCAGAAACTTCAGGTGAGTGACTGCACAGAGTCGATTTCCATCAAGAGGCTACTAGCCCACCATTCGTTCAAAGATTCATTATTTCGCTCACTGTCAGCCGCTCCCCCCTCCCACCCTCCGATCTTCAGATTGGTGTCTGTTTATTAAGTCTTCAGAGGTTTCCAGGTATTCTCGTACCATTCTCTCCATTTCTTTAATTTGCTTTATCCTTGACTGTCTGCCTGGATAACTGGGGGCATCTCTTGGGTGGAGATTTTCCATTGGTAAAACTGGAAAGAAATCATGAAATGCATAGAGTGATATTTTCAGCCTGTTTTGTGTCAATTCCATAGATGCTCAGCCAGTTTGCAGCTTTGCGTGTGCCTCGGTGGAACTCCCCTAGTGAATTCCAAGGGCTGTGTACAGGACGCGCGTAAAAGAACGCCCATCTTCATTTGAACACTTTCAGCCTTAAGGCTAGTGGTGGAGCTGTGGGTATCTAGTCTACTTGAGAGGAGAACAGAGCTGTTGGGATGCAGAGTCATGGACAGAGTAGCACTGCAATAGCAGGGGAATGTGGAAGGAAAAGAATTGGTGAAGATGATTAGAGTCCAGCAAACTTAGGGTAGCCTTTTTTTTTTTATTAGTCCCTCCCCTGAGCGCCACAGTGACCCCAAACCACCACCCGAATCAGTAGGTCAGTCAATCAGTGGTGTGTCTTGAGCACTTAGTGTGTGCAGAGCACTGTACTAAGCTCTTGGGCAAATAGAAAGCACCAGGGTCGGTAGACACGTTCCCCGCCTGCAATGAACTTACAGTCTAGAGGGGACTGATAACTCTAAAGGGGCCAGGCAGGCAGCTGTACACGTTTCTGGGTTTGGCTGCAGCTGAAACCGGAGAACTCAAACCTGGGCCGCGTGTCTTCGGAAAACCCGCAAAGCAGCGACGCTCCACGGACATCACGTCCCGGCCGACTCGTCTTGCCTCATTTAGCCGGGCTCTGGACGTGCTGGAGCTGAGGGCCTGTGCTCAGGATGGAGGGGCAGCACAGATAACTGCCCCCACAGTTGCGTATTGATTTCTAGGAGTCGTCAAGAAGGTGCGAGGCTCAAGTCCGGTCCCTGTTGAATCGGGACTTGGCATCGAGGGGCTGCGTGGTGAGGAGCTGTGCTTAGGAGAGAGTGGCATAGGGGTTGCCTTCAAGCCAGCAGGCTGGCGCATGGCAGGATCTCACGGCGTGGCAGAGAGATGAGCCGGGAAAGACGCTCCCACTTAATGTTGGTATTTGTATTTGTTAAGCGCTTACTATGTGCCGAGCACTGTTCTAAGCGCTGGGGTAGACATAGGGGAATTAGGTTGTCCCACGTGGGGCTCACAGTCTTAATCCCCATTTTACAGATGAGGGAACTGAGGCACAGAGAAGTGAAGTGACTTGCCCACAGTCACACAGCCGACAAGTGGCAGAGCTGGGATTCGAACTCATGAGCCCTGACTCCAAAGCCCACGCTCTTTCCACTGAGCCACGCTGCTTCTCCGAGGTTTCTGCCCCCTTTCAAGATGGCGGGGAGTGGGTCGGGGAAGCGGGGAATGGTGCCGGAGGAGGGTTTGGCCCTCATCCTGGGCCAGCTTGGAGCTGCAGGGGACCGTGACGTGGCAGAAAACGATTCTGAATCTCCAATATCAGCGCTGGCCTGGTGCTCGCAGGTCAGGCCAGTTGGTAATTTATCTCACCGCTCAAAGATGAGTCGGGGAGGGTGTTCATTTGTACTCTCAAGACCCCAAAATGAAAGAAGAGCTGGGCTCACTTTGCAAAGAGTAAGTGTCCCGAACCTTTAATTCCCCATTCTTCCTCTTTCACTGGGCTTCGTACAGTTTCTTTGGGTGTAGTGAACGACTTGAAAACAGTTTTCCGTTTGATTTTGGTCTAGCATGAAAACATCTTTGAATCCTGGAAGTTATTTGTACTGACGAGAATGAGATGAAAACAGACTGACTGGGGCACTCCCATGAGCTTCATTAAAATGAATTCCTGAGTTTCCTTCAAGAGCTCATTTTGTTTGAATATCGTTATACCTAATTCTCATCCTCTCCTCCCTCTTCTGTCTCTTGCCCCCCTGGCCAAACCAAGGGAAAAGAGGAAAAGGACAGGGCAGACCAACGTGCCAACCTGCAGTTACATCACTGTAAACTTGCTGAGGCAAGGACTGTAGCTATTATATTGTTCCACTGTACTTTCCCAAGAGCTTAGTACAGTGCTTTGCACAAAGTAAATGCTCAATAAATCAGATTGACTAACTGACTGATTGAAAGAATCTGGATCTTCCCCATTAGTCAGGGGCAGAACCCAGGGCATACAGATCAAACTAGAGGCCAGGACTCTAACGCCCATAAGCACGGAGAAGCAGCTTGGCCCAGTGGCTAGAGCACAGGCCCGGAAGTCAGAAGGATCTTTGTGCTGTGTGACCTTGGGCAAGAGACTTCACTTCCCTGGGCCTCAGTTCCCTCACCTTTAAAATGGGGATGAAGACTGTGAGCTCCAAGTGGGACAGAGATCTAGACTGTAAGCCCGGTGTAGGCAGGGATTGTCTCTCTCTCTATTGCTGAATTGTACTTTCTAAGTGCTTAGTACAGTGCTCTGCACACAGTAAGCACTTAGCACTCAATAATTACGATTGAATGAACAACCAAAAAGGCCTCCATGGCTCGTCAACTCTGCAGTGACTTGTGACGTCGGGCCTGCCGGGTTTATTTCCAGAGCAGAGGGCCGCGTTTGAGGGACCCGTTTCAAGGGCTGGCGGGGGTGCTTTCCATCTATCTGTTGAATTGTGGAATTTCCTAAACCACAGTGTTATTGTAGCACCGGGGCTACCTCGAGCACGTTGGCCTGAAAGAGGTCGACTAAGATCGCCTTCTTACAAGACCCTGCACGGCTCGGTTAGTGATGGGAAAAGCGTCGGCAGAGACTCTCCTTCAACCGAGGGAAGGAGCGGGACCTAGTGGATAGAACCCGGGCCTGGGAGTCAGAAGGACCTGGGATTTGGAAGGGTCTGATCCCGGCTCCGCCACTTGTCTGCTGTGTCACCTCGGGCAAGTGACTTCACTTCTCTGGGCCTCAGTTCCCTCATCTGTAAAATGGGGGTGAAGACTGTGAGCTCCATGTGGGACAGGAACCGTGTCCAACCTGATTGCCTTATATCCACCCCAGTGCTTAGAACAGTGCCGGGAACACAGTAAATGCTTAACTAAAAAACAAAACAAAACAAAAAACCGAGACCCGGCCAGCTGGACCCCTGGGGAATTGTCTTGGAGGTTTGGAAACGGACTAGCAGTCCGAGAATAAGAATGTCATCTCGAACTCCTGGTGCTTCTCCTTCTTCCTCTCCCGGATGCAGGGAGCAACGGAGATCAGGTCCGCTGGGCCAGGTGGCGAGCCAATCAGTGGTATTTTTGGAGCATTTACTGTACTAAACGCCTGGGAGAGTAGAATACTACAAAATCGGTAGACATTATCCCTGCTCACAGCAAACTTACAGTCCAGAGGGGTGAAAGGCATAAATGTAAGGAAATTACGGATAAAGCCACTTTGGTAGTTCTGGGCGATTAGGAGCCGGCCGAGAAGGGTTGGCTAGGAAGTGGACAGCATCGGAGAGTTGAGGTCGTGTGCCGGAGTCTGCTTCCTGCTTGCTTCCTACCGTCTGGTTTCTCCCATTTCTCCGCGGATATGGCAGTGATAGTGGCAACCCTGGAGTCCCTTGGTTTTTCACAAGTCTAGAAGGAACCGTTGCCAACCCAGAACTTACCCTCCTTCTGCTCCTGGGTCTGTCTGGGCCCGCGGCCACCCCTTCCCCAAAAGGGCGGTGAAAGCGGGTTTCGGTGAAAGCAGGTTTCAGCTGAGCCTCCCTTCCGGTCGATCTCTTTCCCGCCCGAGGAAGCTCTTGGCTCTCCAGCCCCTCCGATGGAAGAGAATCCTCTCCCTGCCCCTGCCCACCCACTTTATCACCGCAGCAGACAGCTCTGCTCGGTATCCGTGGGGAAACGGTCCCTCAAACCTGGGCTTGGAGCAAATGAAAACACCAGTCACGGGCACTCCCATTTGGGGCCTCCTGGCCGGCGACGTTTTTAGCTTGAGACAGTCCATAATCTTCTCTGGCAGGTCAGACAAGCTGCTTTTGGAGCCCAGAGCACGAGGCTCCACATTGGCCAGGTCCCTGCACCTCTGGGGGTCTCCCCACTCAGAATGGAGCACGGGAGGGAGGAGGAGGTGGAGGAGGAGGCTTCAAGTGCCGGATTGCTCTGGGGCTTGTGCTCCTGGATCAGGAGTAGGTACCATAGGAATTTCTTCACCTGCCCGTTAGCGTTGTCCAAGCCCCACCCTGACAGACCGACAGAGAGGCGCTGAGGCTGCTCTTACGTCTGTGCTCCCCAAGCCCTCCCTGAGTGGCATCTCCGGTGTGGCCGAGTGTTCAGAGCCCGGAGCTGGGTGACGGGAGACCTGGCTTCCGATCCCGCTCTGCCACTTGTCTGCTGTGCCACCTTAGGCGAGCCCCTTCTCTTCTCGGTGCCTCAGCTTCCTCATCTGTAAAATGGGGGTTCGGTTCCTCCCCGTCAAGACGGTGATTTCCGTAGAGGTCAGGGACCGTCAGATCTGACTGTATCGTATCTACCCGAGCGCTTGGAACATAGGTAGCATTTCGCAGATAGCCCCGTGGCGGTCGTGGTTATGAATGGTGCCACTGACTCGCCCGTTTGGCTTTGGGTGGCACTGTTTGAGATGGAACGCTTCCTCTAGCCGGTCAGGTGGCCACAGTAACTACCCTGAAGCTTGATCCCTGGTCCCCTACTCCCCCCAGGCCAAATCCCCCTCACGTTCCTCTCCCTCCTGCCTCTCCTCCTCTTCCCCTCCCTTCCTGCATTAACACGTTTCCTTTTTCTCCCACCAAAGGAAGTAGAAATCCGAAACAAAGACCTAGAAGGACAGCTGTCCGACCTGGAGCAACGTCTGGAGAAGAGTCAGAATGAGCAAGAAGCCTTTCGCAATAACTTGAAGACACTTTTAGAAATCCTCGACGGGAAAATCTTTGAGCTGACAGAATTACGAGACAACCTCGCCAAGCTCATAGAGTGCAGCTAAAGCAGTCGGAATGCCGGTGGCCGTCGTTTTAAAGCAGCACCGTCTGTCCTCAAAAGACTCCGCTGGGCTCCGCGTTCAAGTTGCACAAGATCCGAATCTCGTTCCTTCAGGAGGAGGGACCGTTTGCCAATTGGGGAAGTACATTTCAGTGTCAACTTTAGGACTCAGCTTGCAGCTAGTTGAAAAGATGAAAAAAACTTGAACTACAACTTACCTCCTTGTATATTTATTGGCCATAGCTAAGTAGAGAGATATTACCGGTAATCCGATGCAATCTTTTGCTGATATCAGCCCGAGGGAGAATCAAGTGTCCAGGTCACGTTCCCTCTGTGTGCGTTAGGGTAGGGAGGCCATCGGCTTTTTAAATTGATTTCCTCGTTTATTAATTTTCCAGTTTCTCATCGCCGGTGTTTGGCGAAAAACACTCGGCGATGAAAGCCCTGTGTCTTCGGTTATAATCTTAATGATTTCTCAGGATATTTTGCACTGTTGAGAAGCAGTGCCGTGACCAATTAATTCTTGCCAGGAGTGAAAGAGGATGCCTCTCTAATTGAGAGCTAGTCGACCTAACTGCGGGTTTAGCGTTCTTCCCTTTTTATACTGGGAGATGTTTCACTCTGGTGTTTACTCCGGTCTTTTATTATGAGGTTCCAGGTCTGGTTTCCTTTCCAGTGTTCATCCCGCGCATTTCTGCGGACGTACGCCACCTCCCATTGTATTACGCATTCTGAAGCCAACCGACGAAGGCAGCTGAGTCCCGTAGAGGAAAAAAAAATGATTTTTAAATTTCCGAGATTTCTGACACGCACTACAGAAACACAATCAAGTAGCCAGCCGTCGAGAGTCTAGCTCTGATGGTGCTCTGAGTATTTACAGAATGCGGAGTGACGGTGAGATAGTTCGTCTCTCTTTTTGGCTAGGAATCTTTTTTCCGAACGACCGATCCGCTTCGCTAGTTGCGCGCTAATGGCCGTGGGCTGTTTGGGCTTCGAGCCATTTTCAAAGGAAGGGGGAGGGCGGGGGGGGAGGGGGGTGGGAATCACACACGTTTACACGGAGCTGGCCCGACCAGGAGAAGGCTCGCGGCCTCCGCGGGCGGCTAGCCACCCCGAGTGGAGCAGCATCCGCTCCGCCGTCCCGGCTCCTCCGAGCGGCCCAGCGGGAGTTAGCCAACGGAAATCTCCTCCACTAGGTCAGCCTCGGCGGACGGGTTTTGGAAACGGTCCGGGTGGCGTCTCGGCAGACTTTGGGCGCACGGGCCTTTCTTTCTAAACGTTCTCTTTATTGTAAGAGAAATAGGCGAACAGCCAGCCCGACGCACCGGGCCGGCGGGCCCAGCGGAAAAGGCGTCAAAACCCGGCCTCGCCGGGCCGTGTCTAGAAGGGTGGAGACGGTACATTTTTTTCTTAAAAAAGGATGAGTCGAGCAAGGGCCCGCCCCTTTGGAGCCTAAAGATGCACTGACTCTGTTTGCCCCTCCCCCTCTCCCATTATTTTAAGTGTTAAATAGGAAACGATGCCAGGTCACAGATTTGTAGGACAGACCGTTTCTCCCCCCGCACCGACGGACAGATCCGCGTTACTAGAAAATGTGTGTCGGGGGGAGGGACGGGTCCGTTTATCTCCAGGTGCGTTGATAGGCGACGCGCACACCTACGATTTCTATTCGGAAGTGTGAAAGTAAACGACTTATTTCTACAATTCCAGGTTTCCTTACCAGGCCAGGATCATGGTTTATATGAAACGCTTAAACCGTCCTGTACCGTCCGCCGTGTACGACATCGCGTACGTCTCCTCTGTAGAGTCCGGGATAGTTTCTCACCTGCTAGCGAGAGGGGGAATTCTGTCCGACCCTTTCCCGGCTGAGAGCTATCTGTAGGCGAGGTCCGTATTTCACTTGACGGGAGTAAGAAACGGGAGACGCAGCAATATCCGTCGGTCACCGGGAAGCCTGTGGAGGATGAGCTTTAAATCGACCTGTAGAAATTAACTCTTGGGAGAGGAACACTTAGGTATGAGGTTATAATAGAAATGTCAGTCGATGACCCGGCAAGTGGATGCTTATTTTAATGATGTAGTAATTAAAGTATTTTTAAAATTTGACAGAAGTATCATTTAAATGTGGGAAGACGTTTTCCCCAATGTTGCCACTTGAATTCTGTTAGTGTGTGACATATGTGTAACTCGCTATATACATACACATATGCATGTACGCAGAAATTATTTTTCATATTTTCCTACTGAAATGAAATTTGAAACCGGAAAGAATTTTTTTGCGATTCTTTTCCTCTTCCCTTGCGGACACTGGTGTTTGTTTTTTGTAGACATTTCAATCTATTGAGGGCTGTACCTTTAAATCCCCTGATTGTCACCAGGCATGTACAGTATCTGGGATAAGGTGGACATAGCGTACACATATAAATAAGATCCTATTGTTAAGAGTCTTTTAAATGTTCATTTACAGTAGGTGAGTGTTTAGCAGTTGTACTCTAATGGTCCTTATTAGGTGGCATGCCTACTGTAACCTCTCCACTTCTGTACTGAGATAATAGTTTGCATATTTGAAAAATTAATTTTTCCCAGAGACGAGTGTTCTATACAATGCATCTATATTTAGATCGACCTGCGGGACATAGTGGCCCGAGAACAGTATTAGGTGCTGTAGCCTGCCAGTGGGGTCTTGTACAAAAACAAAAAAAAAGAGAAAAAAAATACAATTTTTATTTTGAAATACATTTGCTGTTCTCTGGAGAATGTACTTTTTCCTCTCTTTTTTTTCTTAAATTTTTCAGGTTATTGAAAAGCGTGCACGTGACGGCAACGGTTACTTAAAATCTAAACGGGTGCTCTTGGATTTTGCATTCGTGTGTTATGTTGTGAAATCCTCACTTTGACATAAAAGTTTTATAAGGATTGCCCTGCGTGGAAAATTTGTTCTTGCAGTCTCTCTCTTTCTTCCAGTGCTGAACTCAGAGTGTCCAAGAAGTTGGCCCTCCCCGGAGGACGGTGGAGAAGCCCCCGGTTACGTCGGACGTCCGAGGAAGCCGGAAGAGACACAAGCGATTCTTTTGTAACCGTCAGATGGAAGGGGGGCCCCGGCCCTTATAAAACTCTTCCCCCTCTCTATGTGCTGGTCGGCCGGCATGGGGTGGCTAACGGCGTGGCCATGGATGTGAGGTTCTGATTTTTTATTTTTAAAAAAATGGGATTTGTTTAGCGCTTACTATGTGCCCAGCCCCGTACTAAGCCGCTGGGGTAGGTTCAAGTAAATCAAGTTGGAAAAGGTCCCTGTTCTGCATAGGACTCACGGTCTTAATCCCCATTTGACAGATGAGGTCACTGAGGCCCAGAGAAGTGAAGCGACTTGCCCAGGGTCACCCAGCAGACGAGTGGCGGAGCCGGGATTAGAACCCGGGTCCTTCCGATTCCCGGGCCCGAGCTCTGTCCACCAGGCCACGCTACTTCTGATGTAGTAGCCCCTCTCTCGGGTGAGGCATGGTGAAGGGAGAGTTTTAAAATACATCGTACGGCCCCAGTTAGAACCCTGTAAGAATCCTTACTAAAGTGTCCTGAATTCTCTCTTCACTGAACGAAAACGGTGCATTGAAGATATTAGAGTTTCTGCACGTGGATTCAGGTGGCTCGGGAAAGAACGCAGGACCCACTTAGATGGCGTCATCGGGCCTTCTGAGGTAAGAGGTAGTTCAGAGGGCTCGGGCCCAGTTAGGGTAACGGAAAGGGTTTGGAAAGGAATTTTCCGGGAGGAAGTCCGACTCTACCTCCCCAGGCCCTCGAACCCAAGCCTCCGCGTGGGCCGGAGGTCCCGCCGTCGGCCTCTCTGCTCCTCGACCCTGTCGCCGCCTCCTGCTGCTGCCACCACCCCGAGGGACCCCCCGGTCGTCCCCACGGTGCGGCTCGAGGGGAAGGGCGCGCAGCCCGCCACTGTCGGCGCTCAGTCCGCACGCCGCGCCACTAAAAGCTCTGACCTTATCCCGGAACGTTCACTCGAACCCTGGCGCCGCCTCTCTGCTCTCTTCCCCAGCCCCCCGATTGTAAACCAGTCCGGGACACCCAGGTAGGGCAGAAAAATGTGGATTAGGCATCTTCGGGTTTCAGAAACAAGTGTCTGTGTTTTCCACGACTGAGAGATCAGTCAGTCAATAGTATTTGAGTGCTTACCGTGTGCCAGGCACTGTACTCAGCACGGGGGGAAGTACGGTAGAGTTAGCGGACACGATCCCCGTCCTCAGGGAGCTAGCGTTCTGGGAGGGGAGACGAAATAAACACCGGCGAAAAGGAAGCGATAGAGGGTAGATATATGTATGTGTAATTGCAGTACTCAAGTGCTTAGATGAGGCAGCATCAGTCTCATCTCCCATTTAGTCCGAGATCAGGCTGCTGACCTTCCTCGCTTGTTATTCCGAAGATGAATCGGAAAAGGATGGCAGCTTTCTTCGGCCTCGGTCCGCCTGGGACCGACGGGGACCCATCCGAAAATCACGACACTCCCCTCCTCGATAGTCTTCCAAAAGGGAAAGGCACGTCTTACGTACAGATCCGTTGAGGTTTCCGCGTGAAAGGATGGAAGAGTGACCAAAGGAAGTTTCTCCCACGGTCCAGTTCATTTTCGGATGAACTCTTTCCAAACTTGCCAACATCAAGGTGACTCCGGAGGAAGGAGAGAAGGGCATCGACATGGTGACAGTTGGTACGGGGGAGCGGCGACTGGTAGGTGCTTTGGATCTGATTAGGTGATTGGATTTTTGTTGGACTTAACAGTGATGGTAGTAAAGGTGATAATCGTGTTATGTGTTAAGCATTACGTGCCAAGCTCGGTACTAAGCGCTGGGGCAGCTACAAGCTAATCAGATTGGACACAGGGACTTAACGCAGAAATGGTCTTTCTGTTATCAAGAAATCATTTTGTAAAATGCTAAAATTAGAAGGGGAGAAGGTAGGTGGCCACCCTAGTGGATGCACGTAGAAGAATGGATTTTGATCGATTAAATTTAGTTCAGCCCGGCATGTATCCCGTCTCTCTATAGCCCCGGATAGTCACAACACAGATGGGTGAGGAGGGTCTGGTGGCTTGATCTGGGGACTGGTGAATGAGAAACTCAAAACCGAAACTAAGGCTGGATCTACTAGGCCTTTGTGTAACAGAGCATGCACTTTAAAAAATATATATTTGTTAAGGGTGTATGTGCCAGGTACTGTAGTAGATACAAGCTAATCAGGCTGGACACAGTCCCTGTTGCACGTGGGGCTCACAGTCTTAATCCCCGTTTTACAGATGAGGTAACTGAGGCACAGAGCAGCGAAGTGACTTGCTCAAGTTCACACAGCAGTCAAGTGGCGGAGCCAGAATCAGAATCCAGGTCTTTTTGACTCCCTGGCCTGTGCTGTACCCACTAGGCCACGCTGCTTCCACAGCCGGGTTCTGTTATAGACTGCAAGAGAATCACGATGAAGTACTCTCCTTCATCTCCTGGGGTCACAGGGTTACTTCTGCTCTCTCGGTGCCGAGGGAAAGGCGGCCGAGACCCTGTGTTCCACACTGCGGTGACAGGTGGGAGAAGTGTACTGGGTCGTCCGGGCGTCTCCAAGATGGGGGTTCGATGACAGCCTTCCCTGTCTCGGGTCAGCATCGGAAGCTTCCAAAGCGCCAGGCTGAGCCGGGAAATGGTGTCCTCGGGCCCACGCACGTGCTCGGGAGTCCGGTCCGTTTCCAAGCGGAGCTCGAGCTTCTCGGGATCTCGCGTGGCAGTAACACGCCTTTTTCTCTCTCTTGCAGCCGGCCCAGGAAGCCGCGCCGGGGTCCGGCAGTCGGGTCCGTGGGGCTCCATCCCGGCCGAGGTAAGACGGCGTCTGGGGAGAAAGGACCGTGGCGGTCGAGAAAGAGCCCAGTGCCTTGATGGCAGCTTCCCCTCCACGGGGGCCCCGGCCCCTTTTCTCGGGGACAGAGCCCAGATGGCCCCCGTCCCCTGGGCCGATGGCTGAAGATGCCAGCCTTCTCACTTGGTCACTTACTGCTCTTTTGACCCCTCAGATGGCGCGCGGCAGAAACCGTCCGAGCAGGGGCCGGAGAGGAGACAGAGCCTTCTCTGTTGGCTCTTCTGCTGGAGTTCCCACGTCTGGGGAGAGATGGAGCCCCACCTTCAGCCAGAATTCCACCTTCCCCGGCATCTCCACCTTTCCTGCGGCCGGCTGGGACGAGACCCGGGTTCCGGTAGTTTTCCGGCCAAGGTAGGTTTCTCCCTTGTCCCTCCCCGCCTCCCGTAAGGGTCGAGGCGGATTGGCCTCCTACAGCGTGCCGGGGGTGGGGAGAGAAACCCGGCCGGGGCCGAGTCGGCCCCGGTCGAGGCTGCCGGTGCTCCAGCCCCACCTCCTTGCTGTGTGGAGTCCCCAGTGGGCCAGAATCAGATGCGTCCGCTTCGGAGGGGGTTCTGCCCCTCTGCTGCCGGGCGCAGTTGGGAGGCCAAGGAGTGACTCGGAGAGTAGGCGGCGGGGCGTGCGGCTTCTTGCCAGGTGTGGGGAGGCCCCGAGGGCTGCCCGACCAGCCTGGCCCACTGCAGACCAGACTGGGGCGGGATGCCGTGAGCGGCAGCCGTCGGAAGAGCGTGGAACAAAATTGGCTGGACAGGGAGACGACACCCCCTCCGCTGTGCGGGGCTGGGGGGAGAGGGAACGAGCACGAAGCATCGTGTCTGTCCCTGGACCCGAGGTGGAAACAGGAGATTAGCAAGCGGTCAGAGCTGCCCGAGCGGTCTGTTTCCACCGTGGAGAGCCCAGGAAGTCCGGCTGGCCTCGGAGCCCAGGCCCCAGGGATGTGCCAGGGGAGATGAGGGCTGGGCCCAGGGGGCTCAGACCAAGCCGCCTGCCACCTGAGCCAACCCCACAGCGGGCCTGAACCCGCTGCCCCCTCAGCAGCCGCAGCGGCACAGTTGAGCAGTCCGGCCGGGCCCCAAGAAAGGCATCCGGGGAGGGGGAAGGGGGGTGTGAGGTAGCAAAAGGAAGTATGGGCCTGTGGGATGGGGGGGGACTGCTAGGGTGAGGGGGTGGAACTTGGATAATAATGATAATTACGGTATTTGCTAAGCGCTTACTATGTGCCAAGCACTGTTCGAAGCACCGGGGTAGGTACAAATAATCAGGTTATCCCACGTGGGGCTCACAGTCTTAATCCCCGTTTTACAGATGAGGTAACAGGCACAGAGAAGAGAGGTGACTTGCCCAAGATCGCACAGCAGACAAGTGGCGGAGGCACGATTAGAACCCACGTCCTCTGACTCCCAACCCCGGGCTCTAGCCACTAGGCCGTGCTGCTTCACACGGGAGCGCCAGAGGGGAGCCTGGTCTCTGCTCTGTGGACCCCCGGGGACCCCGGCCGGCGAGCCCACACGTCACCTGAGGCTTCGGTTCTACGAAGGAAGATCCCGGCATGGAGACGGCCGCCTCCGCTGCTTCGAGATGGACATTCTCATCACGGTGAGTCGGTTTTCCTCAGCCGATGGATAAGTTAGGGGTTTGGCTGAGCGCTTACTCTGTCCAAGCGTTGGGATCAATACTGTTCCAGGCTGAGGAGGAGAAAGAGCTGGTATCTTAACCGCTCTGGACCTCCATTCCCTCATCTGTAAAATGGGAATAAATGCCGTTGCCCAGTGTCATAGTGAGCGCTTAACAAATACCATGAGAAAAAAAGTCCGTGCAGCTGCGGAACAGCTCTCTGAGAGGCCACCTGATTTTGAAGACCTTTGAGGGGGTTCCCAAACCTCCTTGCAGCCTCAACACCTTAATGATGATAATAATGATAATAATAACAATGGTATTTGTTAAGCTCTTACTATGTGCCAGGTACTGTACTAAGCGCTGGGGTGAAGATGAGCAAATCGGATTGGACACAGTCCCCGTCCCCCGTGGG
Organism: Ornithorhynchus anatinus; assembly: GCF_004115215.2. Classification (NCBI taxonomy): domain Eukaryota; kingdom Metazoa; phylum Chordata; class Mammalia; order Monotremata; family Ornithorhynchidae; genus Ornithorhynchus; species Ornithorhynchus anatinus. Next base: position 26,698,903 of record NC_041728.1, on the reverse strand, counting down.
GCTCACAGTCTCCACCCCCATTTTACAGATGAGGGAACCGAGGCCCAGAGAAGTAGAGCGACTTGCCCAAGGTCACGCAGCAGACGAGTGGCGGAGCCGGGATTAGAACCCAAGACCTTCTGAGTCCCAGGCCGGTGCTCTTTCCACTAGGCCACGCTGCTTCTCCTTCCCGTCCACCGTGCAACCTTCAGAGCCAGGGAAAGAACCCGGCCAAGTCAGGGAGGGGACCGGCCAGCCTGGGGGCCGCTTTCAGATTCCCCAACTGTGCGGCTAGAACCGGTCCCTCGGGGCGGGGCGGAGGGGGCGGGCGGTGCCCTGCGTTGTCAGCGGCCCCGTTGGCCGCGGCCCGAGGTGACCGACCCGCCGCTCTGCCGGAGGAGCCCCCGGGCGAGGACCCCGGCGGTGGCGTCAGAGGGGGCCCCGTCGGGCCATCCTGCTCTGAAAGCAGTGTGGCTCAGTGGAAAGAGCCCGGGCTTGGGAGACAGAGGTCATGGGTTCTGATCCCGGCTCCGCCGCTTGCCAGCTGGGTGACTCTGGGCGAGTCACTTCACGTCTCTGGGCCTCAGTGACCTCATCTGGATAACGGGGATGAAGACTGTGAGCCCCACGTGGGATAACCCGGTGACCTTGTATCCTCCCCAGTGCTTAGTACAGTGCTTCGCACATAGTAAGCGCTTAACAAATGCCATTAAAAAAAGGTGTTAGGTCGGACGCCTTCTGCGTCCTAACTCTGTCCCATCTTTGCTGCTTAGCAAGAGCACGAAGAGTCAAGGAGGGCATGGAGACTGAGCGGTAGCGGGAATGCCAGGGTCGGGGCCCTGACCTCCCCCCCCTCCCTTTTTCCAAAGACCCTCCCCGTGCTCTGCTCTCCTTCCCCCCTTTCCCATGGATCTTCTCCCCGCTTCCCCCTTCCCCCTCATTCCCCTTTTCCCTCCACCTCGTTTCTCCCTTCTGCGTCGCCCTTTCTCCCTCTATTCATCCCCTATTTCTCCCTGTATTCATTCCCAACCCCCCAGCCCCTATGTCCCCATCTGTCATTGATTTATTTCTAGTAATGTCCGTCTCCATGTCTAGACTAAACTCGTTGTGGGCGGGGAATGGGTCTGTTATATTGTTGCACTGTACTCTCCCAAGCGCTCGGTACGGGGCTTTGCACATAGTAAGCGCTCAATAAATACGCTGTCACAGAGGCAGCTACGGAAGCGATCCCAGGACACCGCAGGGAAGCCGCATGGCCCAGTGAAAGGAGCGTGGACCTGGGTTCTAATCCCGGCTCTGCCACCTGTCTGCTGTGTGACCTTGGGTACGTCACTTAACTTTGCAGTGCCTCAGTTGCTATGTCTGCAAAATGGGATTTTAATGCCTGTTGTCCCTTCTGCTTGGACGGTTAGCCCCATGTGGGATTGGGACCGTCTAACCTGATTGACTTTTATCTACCCCAGTGCTTAAAACAGTGCTTGACCCTTAACAAATCCGAAAAAATCCAACAAACCGTGGTGTTCCACCACTGGGATAGCACTCGCCCCGTCACGGCCCTGGCCGGCTTTCTGCCTCTCTGCCCGCCAGCCAACTCATCTCCAAAAGTGCCCTTTTAAAAATTTCGGTATGGAGATTTCTCCCCCGGCTCATCTTGGTTGCTCTTCTTTCCCCTTTATCACGCTATTATTAGGGAAGCAGCATCCTTAATAAACCCTGGTGGAACGAGAACGGGACCGGGAGTCGGGAGACCTGGGTTCTAATCTTGATGCCGCCACTTGCCTCCTGGCCCACCTTGGGTAAGTCACTTAACTTCTCTGGGCCTTGGTTTTCTCATCTGTAAAATGGGGATGCCACCCTTGTTCTCCTTCCTTAGACCTTGAGCCCCACGAGCAACAGGGACTGTGTCCGATTGGATTATCTTATTATCTCGATTATTTCATGATTTCTGCAGCTGTGGGACCGGAGCGCCACACAGGCGGGGCTGGGTGTCCTCGTGACAAAACTCAGTCTCGAAAGGGCCGTCATCCCCTTCCTAACAGAGTTCAGCATTTTTTGTAATTGTACCCAGCTCCCTTCACACATTTGATTTCCGTCTCCTCGTCGCCCCACAACGTTTCCCAGGTTTTCCTTAGTCTCTTTTGTGGCCTCCTCCTCCATCTCCCACCCCCTAACTTGGGGGGTCCCTCAAGGCTCATCAATTCCAGGTCCCTTTCCATTCTCCATCTACACCCGTTTCCCCAATCTACCTCTCCAGCCCTGACCTCTCTCCTCTGCAGTCACGCTTCCTTCTGCCCGCCAAGACATCACTACTTGGATGTCCTGCCGACACCTCACACTTAACATGTCCAAAACGGAACTCCTCCTCTTCCCATCCCAAACCCTATCCCCCTCCTGCCCGACTTTCCCGTCGCTGTTGACAACTCCACTACCCACCCTATCTCACAAGTCTGTAACCTTGCCATTATCTTCAACTCATCTCTTTCAACCCACCAATTCAATGTCACCGGGACCTCTCGATTCTACCCCAAATCCACCCCCTTCTCTCCATCTAAACTGTCGCCGTGTTGATCCGAGCACTTCTCCTGTCCCTCCGTGACTCCGTCGAGCTCCGTGCTGACCTCGCTGCCTCCTGACTTTCCCCGCTCCTAGTCCATACTTCACTCTGCTGCCCAGATGATTTTTCTAAAAAAATTCTGTCCACAACCACCCACTCCTCAACCATCACCAGTGGTTGCCCATCCACCGCGGCATCGAACTGAAGCTCCTCACCCTCGGTTTTAAAACACTCAGTCAACTCGCCCCCTCCTGTCTTTCCTGGCTGATTTCCTACCAGTCCATTCCACACACTTTGCTCTGCCAACGCCAACCTACTCACTGTACCTCCATCTCATCCCTCTCACCGCTGACCCATCTCACCCCCCTCCCTTTCCCCTTCGCTAGGACGGACCGCCAATCTCCCCACCTTCAAAGCCTTATTAAAATCACATCTCTTCCAAGAGGCCTTCCCCGATCGAGACCTTTTTCCTTCTCCCTCGGTCAACTACGCACTTGGATCAGTACCTCTTTAAAGTAGTTGATATTCACCCCATCCGCCCCACAGCACTTATGTACGTGTCACTTCTTTAATGTCTGTCTCCCCCTGTAAACTGTAATCTCCTCGTGGGCAGACAACAGGCCTGCCTGCTGTTGTACTCTCCCAAGCGCTTAATACAGGACTCTGCGCAAGGTAGGCACTCGATAAATACCTGTGATCGATCGATTTCCGGGGCGGTGGCTGATCGGTTTGGATTTTCGTCCCTTAGCTGCGTTAGCGTTGGCCGCATTCCTGTCTTCCCGCAGCTCGTCCCCCTCGCTGTGCCGGAGGGGCCGGATTTCCTGAGGAGGGGAAACAGCTTACCGCGGCCGGTTGGCTCCTCGGGGCCTCAGGCCTACCCACCCGTTCATTCAGTCGTATCTACCGAGTGCTTACCTGCGTGCGGAGCGCTGTGCTCAGCGCTTGGGAGATTATAGAAAAATAAACGGACACATTCCTTTCCTCTGCCCTGAGGCAGGCGCCGTGCAAACCTTTCTGAAAAGCTCACGCTGTTCCAGAGTTTCACAGGACCCCCCTTCCGCTCCACGGATGGCTGGGGCTGACTGGTGCGAGGAGGGGATTTGGGCTTCTAGCCAGAGGGGTTCGAAGACTTTCCCGATGGAGCCGAAGCGTCTTCTGGCACCTCGTTCTTCCTCCGGGGTGGCGGAGGTGGCACGCAACCCCGCCGGGGACGACGGTGAAGGGTCGAAGGGGGCTCCTCCACCCCTCCGAGACACCTGACCCGCCACCCACCACGAGTTCAGTGAGATCCACAGGATTGGGATCTCCACCCGCAGCTTCCAAGTCACGCTTCCAACACGTGAGGCCCCGGGCCGGGGCACGAGGGAAGAACACACCCAATATCCGCTGGGTAGGGCGGCCCTCAGCCCTACGTAACACTCCCCGTTTGGTGCCGTTTTCCTTCCAAAGGTTGGTGCGTCAGGAACGGGGGGAAGAGACTCCATTGCTCTAAGTGGACTTTTCTGTTGCTGGCTGCCACGGGGGAAAGAGAAGTGATTTTGGGCTTTTTTTTTTTTTTTTTAAATGCCAAGATTTCTATAGCGGGGCACCTTCAGTGGTTTGCCTTGCCCTGCCCTGCAAGTGATTGCCCCACTTCCCATCTTAGTGTGGTTGTTGTTGACTTGGGAAAAAAGAGAGGTGTTTTCAGCTCTCCAAAAAAGAGCCAAGTTTTTTTTTGGGGGGGTGGGGCAACTTTCATGGTTTGGCTTGCTCTGTTCTACAAGTGTTAACCCCACTTCTTCTGCCAGGAGGCCTCCCCTGACTAAGCTCTCATTTTCCCTTATTCCCTCTCCCTTTGGCATCACTTTTTTACTTCCTTTATTCACACTCCCCCCTCCCCGGCCCCACAGCGCTACGTACGCATCCGTAATTTATTTCTGTTAACGTCTATCCCTCTAGACTGTGAGCTCATCGTGGGTAGGGGATGTGTCCACCACCTCAATTAAATTGTACTCGCCCAAGCTCTTAGTACAGTGCTCTGCACAGAGAGTGCTCCGTAAATACGATCGACTGATCGGTCCCACAACTGAGAACCGCCCCCTTCCCATCTTAGTGTGCTCTGAGTAGTCAAAGCGGACATTTTAACCTTGGAACAGAGACCACCGATGAAGTTTTTGCAGTGGGAGAAAACCTGGCTGTGGATCTTTCAGGATCCTCCGCGTTCTAATCGAGTCTTTCTTCCACAAGAACATCCAGCAGCAGCAGCAGCAGCAGTCTGTGGAGAGAAGTCCCAAACGCTCACCGTCCCCCCGGATCCGTGGTCGTGACGGAATCGAGCGGGAAAGAGCTGGAAATCTGAGCTGAGGAGTCCCGCCTGTTTGAAAAGGCGAGACCTCATTCTCCCCAATCGCATGAGGAAGCAAACTCCGTTAGTTCAAATAAATATCTTTTATTAAAGAAAAAAAAAAACAAAACCAAAGGAATAATTGTTAAGCACCAAAACTGTGAGTATGTTGTTACACTGCATATACAGAAGAAAGGTGGTTGCGGTTCTTGGTGGTGTGTAAGTTTCCACTCTGAAGTCATGAGAGTAAAAAACATGGAAAAACTAAAGCAGTCCGATAAATCACATCGCGGAAAAGTCGCACTAAAGGAAAGGAGCAGAAAGGCGAAACAGTCAAAACAATTATTGTAGAGTTCATAGTATTGCTTTAAATGCTTGCTTAGTTTTTTTTATACTTGGTTGCTTTAATACTTTAGAATGTTAATTGAGCAGTTATTAGGTATCGTAAATTTGCAAGACTTGACATTTACAATACGGTGTGTGCATTTAAAACGTCCTCTTCGATATAACTGTGTTAAAGAACTTTCGTATTAAAGCCAAGCCCGATGTGCTAGTGTTCTTGTCTCTACTCTTATAATATTGCACAAAGCTAGTGAATGGTGAATCAGTTTGCCAGTAATTTATCCTTGGATCCAGGTAGGCTGAAAACAGGTCAGTTTCATTACCCGAATGGACTTAAGTCATGCAAAAGGAGCTGGAGCCCTCCAGCTCTTCTTCCCAAACTGCAAATTGTGGTTTCACACCTCAGTCCAGTGAGAAATTGGGCCGGGAGGCTGACATGCCGCAGCTCAGAGGAGGGGTGAGTTGTTGTGCGTAGTACGAGAGGGGTGGGGAGGGGGATCCTCCTTGGTGTGAAGTAAAAGAAAGCCAACCTGGGGCATCTTAGACGAGAGCGGTCCAGCCTCGGCCACCCCTCCCCGCTCAAGAGACGGGATCCACCTGGTGGGGAAAAAAATGCTCCCTGCTGGGGTCCACCCCTCTGACAGAAGCCGATGCTCCCTAACTTTTTCCTCTTCTTCGGGACTTGCGATAAGAGATATTCTTGATCGAAAGACAGACGGTCAGGAAGCGGGGCCAAAAAAAAATCACTCAAGGGCCAAAGCAAAGGAATAAATACCTTACAAACACAACCCACAGACAAGAAATGGTATCTATCTCCCCCTACCCCTTAAAAATCCACCATTTACTTAAGTGGATTTTAGGCACGGCACTTTGAAACTCATTCTGTAGCTTTTTGATTAGACGGGGGGTTACCCGATACGGCGGGGGTTTTAATTCGGCAAGTGCTCGGTAAGTGGGCTTTGAGCCCCTTCTAAACGGTGGATGAAAAAGGCTCAGCAAGGCAGCTGCTGCCCCTCTCTTGCTTGCTTGGGACACATCCATTCCATAAAGACGGGACTGGGGGGGGGGGGGGGGTTTGGGGTTTTTTTTTTTTGTTTTTTTAGGTTTTTTTTTTAAATAGCACAGGTAAATCATCTAAATGCCAAAAGAAAACTGTGTGCTTAGAATACAGGAGGCCCTAACTTCCACTTCTCTGAAAACTCAGTGCAACCAATAGCATACAGGAGAGCAGCAACAACTACTTTGTATCTGCTTCTCATCAACTGTTTACATTTAGCCAAGTGCTCCTGCCCCAGTCAGACAGCACTCAGAGGCAGAATGATTCTTTTCAAGAATCAGCTGAAACAGATTAAACCCCAAATCCCCGATGGTGCTGTTCTAAGAGCACGGTAAGAACTTTAAAGAGAAGGTCATTCTCTGTCAAGTGCACTGAGCGAAAAGGTAAGACTTCCCAACAATATCTTTTCTTCTTTTAAAAATCCCTTTTGCCGACTTAAAACGGTCCACCACGGAAGACGCAAAATAAGAACGATCCAAAAATGCGTCTTTAAGGGTACCTACCCTAGAGCCGGTCCCGTTTCTGATTTTAAAAGGTGGCGTTCGTTACCGTCTCCTACTCGGCTGTTGCCTCCTTGCCGGCGGCCGTGGTCGTCTCGTAGCTCAGCCCCGCAGATCTGAGCGGCGCGTCTGAGTGCCGGGCTCCGGCTAGGCAAGGATGAGCCGAAACGCAAAGTCCCTAGACGGGATCCCCTCACTCCGGATAAACATGCTTCCTGCCAGAGTGGGGGCAGGGGTGGAGACATCTCCCCACTCCTACACCCCAGCCGGGGGGGACGGGGACGGACGGGACCACCCCTTAAAGGGTTTCAGCTTCCCCCCACCCCGACTCCTTCCACCAGCCAGGCCCTGCCCCCAGGAGGAAAACGAGGCCCCCGCCCAAAGCCTCACACATTTGGTTTCCTATTTAACTCTGCAGTTTGGACCTCGGGAAGCAGAGATCTTGCTATGGAAAAATGCGAAATTAGCAGCAGCAGAACCTGTTTAATCATGCAGAGAGGTCAGCAGAAGTATCATTGTCAGACATAAACATGGCAACCTTTGTAGTTTAGTAACACGTAGGTACTCTAGCCTCTTGCCGGTCCAGCTCCAATTGTACGTACCAATTCAGTACAGCCCGCTGAGAGAGCTTGGGAGGGAGGAGTGAGGGTTGGGGGTGCACAGAATTAGTATAAATTATTTTGCAGGCTCAAAATCAAGTTATGCATTACACCTGATCACCACAAAATCGGCATTCTCACTCAGTCCTATAAAATTAACTCCTGGTCACTTTGTGCTATTGATGTCATTTTAGAACCCTAAAATTCCCCTTGTGATTTATCCGGAAGGGTCACAAATCAGCTAAATTGGGGATTTGTTGGGCAGGGGCGAGGAGTGGGGGAGGTAAAAAGCATATTCATCAAATCAAAATGAGAATAAAAATCATGCTTAATGAAACGCTCTCTAAGTGTCCAGTGTCCCAAACTGGGCTTTTCAGACCCTAGAAGGAGATGGAAGTTAACAGGGTCAGAATTTATATTCTCAAGGTGAATATTACTCTAGTGGAGAAACTAAAACTCTCTGAAATCAACTAGTGCCGCTCTGGAAAGACGCCACCCGCGATGGGCTCCTCTGGACCGGCGGGGAGAAATGGGGAAGGGAGCGGGACGGGGGCGCGCTCATCACCACCACTTCTGCAAGGGAGGCGCAACCTGACAACTGCCGCCGTCGTCGGCAGCAGACCTGCCTTTGGAAAGCAAGGGGATTAAAATCTCCTCCGCGCTCCGTTACGGAGCCGGCAACAATTCCGGTGCCTGCTAGGCAGATACGCACATCTCGCCTTAGTCTCTGTAAACCGACTCTTTTACAACAATAAACGGGTTTTCCTGCCAGAAGAAGGGAAGGGGAAACCTACGTGGCATAACCGCGAATAAAACCTGCCAATGAAAAGAAGAGGATGTGCGTTCCAATTCTTTTTGGAAGGGAAGGAGCTGGGGGTGGGAGTTGGGGGGTGGAGGGAGGGCACATCCTTCCGTGGGCTAGCTCAGCTGCACTCAGGTAAGGCAAGACTAGCTGCCTGCAGCCAACAGTCAGTCAATGAAAATGATTTTGACGGGGCCACGGAACACCGTACAGACGGAAAGGATTTCCTCATCCCCGAATTCTGGAGATCGAGGCAGGCTACGTGGGTCTACTTTAGAGGGGCGCTGGTGGGCCCGGAAAGAAAAGAAACCCACTGACTACTGCGTGAATACGATTCCCTTACAGAAATTCTCCTCCTCCATTCCGAACAGGAAAGTCAGAAGTTGCCGTGATCCGAGTAAGGAGGAGCAGGTCAAACTAAAGGACAAAAAAATAATTTTAGGTATTATCAAATTACAAAGTATTGCTTCTTATAAGAGAGTTGCACCTAAGTTTCAAAGGACCAGAAACTCAGAATGCTGAACGACTATTGGAAGGGAATGGAGAGGTGTACTTCAAAAGCATACAAAAATGTCAGACGATGTGACGTCCGGCCTTCGGCGAAGGTGCCGTCGCCGCACGTGAAAACTTCGAACTCTGCATCTCTGTGATCGTTCGCCGGTGTTTCCGGTCCCCGGTGGACGCAAATTCCCTCGGTGCCTGTCCGTCGGGATGTCTCGATCCCCGAGGCCCGGGGAAATAAAGCCCGTGTCTTTCTGGGCTGGCCCGCCGTCAAAAGGGAGCCCGCGTGGAAGAAGCTATTTTGGTTTTCAGTGCACGTAGGGGCGGGGCCTGTTGTTCGGAACTCCCAGGAAGGGTCGGTGGGTCAGTCCCACGGGCCGCCGACTTCCAGCTGACCCGGCCCCTCTGGGCGGACGGAGGTGGGAGAAGTGCTTTAAAAATCTGGGGCGAGGGGCCAGAGGGCCTCGCCCGGCCCAGACGGGTTATGGGGACATTGCACGTGTAAACTGGTTCAGCCTCGATCGGGTGGAATGGACCAAACAATGAAGGTTGACGGGCAAGTGACGCTTGCTTTTCTCACCCCCGAAATCCGCTGGGCCGGCCGGCCGGGCCGCCCGATTCCACGCTCGAGCTGCTCGCGGCTTCTCCCAGAGGGACCACGGAGGTTGGTCTTCAAGGTATGTGGGCTGGGTTTCCCTCCTTTCAGTGGCTGTGCAATCACCTGGTTCGAAAAGACACAGTGCGCACTGATTAGAGAGGGGGCCGCAGGTCGGAATCGCCCGGAGCAAGGGAAGACCGTCGATTCCTCGTCGAGAGGTACGGAATATCGATTCTGTTGACCTACTTTTGCCTATCTCCAGAAGGAAGGGGGCAGGCTCGGGGGAGAAACGGGGCAGGCTCGGGGGAGAAACTGAGGGAAACAGAAACAACTCCAAATCCATCTGGAAGTCACACACGTCATGTGTTTTCGGTGTCCATTCGTTCATTCATTCAATCGTATTTATTGAGCACTTACTATGTGCAGAGCACTGTATTAAGCGCTTGGAATGTATTAAGCGGTGGAATGTACAGTGACAGTTGGGAGTTTTCTGAAGCCTGTAATTTTTGCCCTTTAAAAAGGCACCATCCTGAACGAATGGATCGACTTTCCTAACTATTGTACAAGAATTCATTTACAATACAATAAGTGGCATTTTGGCCTATTTCTGTCAGGACATATAATTTCACTACACTCTGGCGGGCACAGACATAGGCAAAAAAATACATTACTGAAACGAGCACCTTCTACGCTCCGTCGATAAACACGACATTCTCGGAAGAAAATTGGGTATGGGCACCTTTCAGATGAAGAGGCTTGTAACTTGTATCTTATAAATCCAGTTATATAGCTAGAGTAGAAGTAGTTTCTACACTGGCTTTTTAAAAGCAGAGAAAGAGAATCACGTCGCAATATTTTTCATGGTTTCTACAGAATAAATTCCACAGTCCAATTAGAGAAATCAGATTGAAGGGAAAAGCTGACTTCAACGCTCCTTCGGGGTGTCACCTCGTGGCCGTGACTCCCGGGCCTAACACCGGCCAGGAAACTCCCTCGGCCCCGCTGATCCCAGCGGCCTGGCAGGGCCGAAGGGGCGGCTGAGTGTTTCATACACCGGCCGACCTTCAAAACCCCAAATGCCAAACCTTCAAACTGTCAAATGGACGGTGGAAGCTTTGGTCCTGGGCTCTGTGCCAGGTTGCCGGTTACAAAATGCCCAAAGCTACAGGAGAGAGCAAAACGGCTAAATCAGATTCCTTCCGTGCTTCAATTTAGCACGTGTTTTTGCGGATCTAGTGGAAAGGGTGGCCATTTGATTGAATTTTGCTAGTGAGACATTGATAGTGGGCAAAAAAAGCCAGTCCAGACGGCCTATCAGCCACAGTGAACGCAGAGAGGCCGGGCGGCTCGGCAACAACACTGGCCTGCTGGAATCCGGCCCCACCCGGCAATCTGAGGCTATAATAATATTGATAATAATAATCATAGTAAGAATAGTATTTGTTAAGCGCTCACTTTGGGTCGAGGACTATTCTAAGCACTAGGGTAGACACAAGCTAATCAGGTTGGACACAGTCCCCGTCCCACCTGGGATTCAGTCTTAATCCCCATTTTATAAATGAGGCAACTGAGGCCCAGAGAAGTGAAGTGACTTGCCCAAGGTCACACAGCAGACACGTGGCAGAGCCGGGATTAGAACCCAGATCCTTCTGACTCCCGGGCCCGTGCAGGACCCCCGACCCGCTGCTGGGTGACGAGCCCCGCCCGGGGAGGCGGCTGCAGAAGGCTGGGACCAGCGGCCATAGGAGGACCAGCCTCATGGACAGGAAGACCCTGGATAAGAAATCTGGCTGATCAGACAGGGAGGTCTGAACCACATCGAGGGCAAGTCACAGCTCTCCTCCTCCAACCCAGCCCGCTCACTTCACTCCTCTCATGCTAACCTTCTCACTCTACCTCCATCTCCTCTATCTCGCTGCTGACCCTCCGCCCACGTCCTGCCTCTGGCCTGGAAATCCGTCCTTCCTCAAATCCCACAAAAAATCACTCTCGCCCCCTTCAAAGCCTTATGGAAGGCCCATCTCCTCCAAGAGGCCTTCCTTGACTAAGCCCTCCTTTCCTCTTCTCCCACTCCCTTCTGTGTCGACCTGACTGGCTCCCTCTATTCAACCCTCCTCCCAGCTTAGCATTTGACCGGTAACGCTTTGCAAGCCCTCCATAACCCAGACATGGCTCCTTCCGGTCTGGTGCCGCTTGCAAGAGTAAGGGAGTGGACTCTGGGGAAGTGCTCAAAAAATATCATGATTGATTGATGGATCCATCACTCCCAAAGCCCAGATTGCAACATGCTCTCGGGCCTTCCGGGAGCTGAGGGGAGAAGCGGCGGCCCCTCCCAGGTGCCCAGCAGCTTCCCGAAATGGGCGCTGCTCTTGGTTACCCTGGCCCAGCCGGCAGCCGGTCTGCGCCGGGACGGCGGGCATTCCCGGTTTGCTGGCTGCCACCAGCTGCCGGGGGCACACACGATCAACACCCGTGGCCTCTGTTGGCTTAGCGGTAGCCAGGTCGTGTTCTCAAGACGGTGCAAGAGCTCCCGACGGAGCCCAGCAGAGCCCTTGATTCCGAGGGCCCAGCGACCTTTCCCGACTTAGTCGTGCCACATCCCCTGAAGCCTCCCGTGGGGTTCTGTGCCTGGCAGTCACCTGGCGCGCGCGCTACGTTCCGACTCTTTGGGCAAGAGAAGGGGACCTGATCACTCCACGCAAAGCCGACGGAAGAGCTACTCCGACGCAGCTTCCGACGGGGTCGGGGACTGATGCTGCCTGGTGCCGGCTGCTCGGTTTCTCCCGACAGAGATTGAAAGAGTCACTTCAGCCTCGGGTCTCCAGGACGCCGAGTGTTCCAGCTAACGCCACAGGATTTGGAATCACGTGGCCTTGAACATCATACTGCAAGGCACGTCGGAGACGATGCTGAGGAGCACTGTCCTTAAGAAAGAGGTGTGTTCACAGCATTTGAGGCACCTCAGCCTTTACCAAACTCTTGGTAATTGTGAGGCCCTTTAGACGATCACCGGTTTACCAAAGAACCCGAAAGCTTACGAGCCATCTGAATGGACACAGCGACCACCCCTGAAAACCATTTCACTTCACAATTACCTAACGCCCTCCGACGCTCTTCCGTTTACGACTCGAAGAAACGAAACGTCTGATTTGCAGAGCGGAACGCACAGACCCAGAAATCCTAAATTCCTCCGGGAACCCCCGGTGTCCCCACCACTCCCTAACATGAAAAAAATCGAGACCAGATGCGAACTCCTCAAAATCACCCCTCAGCTCATTCCCACCTCCGCCTCTCTCGTCATTCTTAGCTGTCCCTCATAAGATCATTGTGGGCAGGGAATGTGTGTTTCTTGTTATTCTGCACTCTCCCAAGAGCTTAGTACCCAGTAAGCGCTCATTAAATACCATCGAATGAATGAAGATCTTCTGCCTTTCAACATTCGACCCATGCCACTTGCAGCTACCCGGTCAATTTTCAATTGCTCTGACGGCTCCTTCTCCGCTTTCCAAATTCTCCTCAACGTCTCAACTGCCTTCAACCCTGATCCACTCCTGCCTCTTGGAAACCTTACCTAACCTTGGTTTTTTTGAGTTTTCCCTGGTTCTCCTTCACGTCTCTGGCTGATCCTTTCTCTGTCTCTTTCATCAGCTCTACCTCCCACCTCAAGGCTCTATTCAGGGTTCCTCTCTCTTCTTAATCGACACTCCTCTGGGGAGTTCATCTGCTCCTATGACTTCGACTTCCACTTCTATGCAGATAATTCCCAAACCTACCTCACCAGTCATCTCTTTCTCCGATCTTGCCTCCTCTCCTGCCTCCAGGGCAGCGCTACTCAGATGGTCCCCCTGGCTCCTAGGCTTCAGCAAGTCCGGAACGGAACTTCTCCATCTTCCCTCACAAATCCCCTCCTCCACCTACCTATCCCAACCACCACCACCGTCTTCCCCGTTTCTCAAGCCTGTGCCCTTGGCGTCGCCCTTGACTTGGCCCTCTCTTTCAACCACTATATTCAATCTGCTGTCAATTCCCATTGGCTCTTCCTCTGCGATTTATCCAGGATCCACCCTTCCTCCCCAGAGTGACACCAATAACCTGGGCACCCCTCACCTCCCGGCTCAACTACTGCAACCGTTTCCCTGCTGACTTCCTCGCCTCTGGCGTCTCCCCTGAACGGTTCCTATTGCACTCTGTTGCCCGGCTCATTTTTCTTGATCGTCAATCTGCACGCATCTCCCCGCTCCCCCAAAACCTCCAGTGATTCTCCATTCCTCTCCACAGCAAGCAGAAACTCCAGCTCATTGGCTTTAAGGCACTTAATCAAATCTTCTTGTATTTGCTAAATGAGTACTATCTGCCAAGCACTGTTCTAAGCACAAGGATAGATACACGGTAATTAGGTCAGAAACAGTCCCTTTTCCCCCAGTCTAAGCAGTTGGCTGGAGGAAGCTTTTACCTACTCCTTTTCCTAATAATTATAATAATCATGGTACTTGTTAAGCCAGCTCCCATATTTTATCCTGCTTACGTCGACCTCCTCACTGTGCCTCATTCTCATCTCTCCCGCTGCCCACCCCTAATAGTAGTAGTAACGATGCTGATTATGGTGATGAGATTAATGATGATGATGATGGTGGCATTTGTTAAGGGCTTACTACGTGCCGAGCACTGTTCTAAAGTGCTGGGGTAGATACAAGGTAATCAGGTTGGATCCTCTGCTTTCTTCCAAAACCCTGCCAATGCTCTTATGCTTTCTGTTAAAATGATTCTGCTCTTTAAGATGTACAGGGCATTGAAAATACAATAAGCAAACGCTGAAGTGATGGCTTCGATACGTGGGCAGGATATTGTTTTTTTTTTTAAAGGCAGTTGTTAAGCGCTTTCTATTTGCCACACACTGCAGTGAGGGCTGGGGGAGATACGAGATCATCAGGTCGGACACAGTCCATGTCCCACATGGGGCTCACGGTCTTAATCCCCATTTTACAGAGGAGGTGTTACGGGGAAGTTAAGTGACTTGCCCAAGGTCACACAGCAGACGTGTGGCGGAGCCGGGATTAGGACCCAGGTCCTCTGACTCCCAGGATCTTGCTCTTTCCGCTAGGCAACCACTTTAGTGCACTGTACTAGGCACTTGGGAAACACAGAATATAGAAATGACATTCCCTGCCCACAAAGAGCTTGGTATTTTTCAAGCATGTATCATGTGCCAGGCACTGAGCTAAACACTGGGGTGAATACAGTCCTTGTCCTATGCGGGGCTCAGAGTCTACCACGGAAGGAGAACAGAACTAGAGTCTGTACACACGTATAAACTGGAAAGTATTTATTTCTAATAATGCCTGTCTCCTCTTCTAAACTGTAAACTCACTGTGGGCAGGGAATGTGTCATTTCTTTATTCTGAATAACTTAATATTTAGTCCAGTGCTCTGCCCACAGGAAGCCCTCAATACCATTGATTGATCAAAATAAAACCTGAACATACATGTATATATATCTACACGTACAAGTGTGTAATGAAGTTATAATAATGAAATTTGTAAGTGCTAGAAGGGTTGGCCCACCCCCAGCCTGGAACTCCCTTCACATTTGGCAGATCACTGCTCTCCCTATCTTCAAAAATTTAGGTGGCCTTCCATGATTCATTTATAATTTCCCTACCTGATATTATTCCCTTTACTGCCACTTTTGTGTCACTTAAGGACCTAGAGTATGTATTTAAGTACATAAAACCCCCTGTAGCACTTATGAGTCCATATCTGAACCCTCTCCTTCTTCCGATCTGAAATTTGACTTAATGTCTCTCCCCAGCTAAACTCTTTTGAGGGCAGGGATCATGTCTTCAGGGATGGTGTTATGTGGAGCAGTAACGGGCCTGGTGGGGGGGAAGGGGGCAGGGGGGGTCAGAGGACCTGGGTTCTAATCCAGATCTGCCTGTTGCCTGCTGTGTGACCTTCTCTGTATGTGAGCTTCCCTGTCGGTATAATGTGGATTCAATTCCTGTTCTCTCCTCTCCTCAGACCGTGAGCCCCAAGTGGGACGAGGGACCGTGACTGACCCGATTAATCGTGATCCACCCCGGGGCTTAGAACAGAGCTTAAGACACAGAAAGCTCTTAATGAATACCATAATGTACTAACCCTATTATAGTCTGCAAGCGCTCGGCGCAGTGCTCTTCGCACAGCAGGTGCTCAATCAATACTACCGACCGGCCCAGTTTACGGACAAGTTGAGGAACCAAGAAATTACCCATTAGTTTTCCCAGTCAGCGCAAGGCAAACTTTCGTCTTCGTCTTCCGACTCCGGTGACGCTTCCTTGATCCTTCGAAGTGCTTCGTGGATGCTGCGGGTGAGGGGGTCCGTGTCGGGCAGGAGGGTGAAGGATTCTCTCAGGGCCTCCTTCTGCACCTTCTTCAGCTTCACCCCTTTCCTGATCTGGGCCAGGATATTGTTGCTGTCGTCTTCGTCGGGAAAAGGAGCCAGTGTCCTCTGTTCCACCTTTCTCAAGTGAAAGCTGCCTCGCTTCAGGGAAGCCAACACTTCATCCATGGGGGAACTCACTGTGGTCAAACCAGAGAAACCAGACAAAACAGTTCGGATGATATTTTTGAGGCTTTTTATAATGGTTGGTTTAGGGACTGTCTCTATTTGTTGCCGAACTGTACTTTCCAAGTGCTTAGTACAGTGCTCTGCACGCAGTGAGTGCTCAATAAATATGATTGATTGAATGAATGAGTGAATGAATTTTAAGGATCAAAGATATGCAAGTATCACATGTGGCTTGGCCACAAAATGGGACCAGATACAATAATAATAATAGCGATAATTATAATATTTACTAAGTACTTATTACTATTATTACTGCATTTGTTAAACGCTTATGTCGAGCACTGTTCTAAGCGTTGGGGTAGACACAGTTAATCAGGTTGGACACAGTCCCTGTGCCACATGGGGTTCACAGTCTAAGTAAGAGGGAGCCCAGGGATTTAATCCCCATTTTACAGTTGAGGAAAGTGAAGCCCCGAGAAGTTAAGTGACTTGCCCAAAGGCACACAACAGACAAGTGGCGGAGCTGGGATTAGAACTCAGGTCCTCTGACTTCTCTTTCCAGTAGGGCAAATTGCTTGGGGTGTAAGTGAAGACCTGTTTCTGGGTTTCTGCATGGAGGAATATTGCAGTTTCCCCCTGAATTATTTTGTGGGGTGCCAGTTCATGAAAGGGAGCCTGGCTGGAACTGTCAGAAGCTTCCCCGAGCCCGCCCGGCCCATTGTGACTTCTCTGGCACCTTACGGGATGGAGACCGTGCCCCTCCCTTGACACCGTGGTGCCAACTTAGCCCTCCTCCAGTGCTCCTGTGCTCCCTGGGTGGGGCGGGGAGGTCGGAGGGGGGGATATCAGGGCTAATCGCTCTTCGGGTACACGGAGCGCACAGCCACCCCAGGCTCGTCTCAGAGTTTAGAGTTGGACTGTACTCTCCCAAGTGCTTATTACAGTGCTCTGCACCAAGTTAGCACTTAATAAATTTGACTGAATGAATGCATGAAAGGGAGGGTAGCTCCCAGACGAGCAGCCAACTTGGTTTCTGTGCGCTATTTCAAGCTCCTTAGGCCCACGGATGAGTGCGCTGGTTCAAAACGTTACAGAGGTGCCAGTCCTGGGGGAGGGAGTCTTTTTTTTTTTAACGGCATTTGATAAGCACTTACTAGGCGCTGGGTAGTTTACTAAGTACTGGGATAGATACAAGCTCATCGGTTTGGACACAGTCTGTGTCCCATATGGGGCTCACAGGCTTAATCCCCATTTTACAGATGGTGGAACTGAAGCCCAGGGAAGTGACTTGCCCAAGGTCACCCAGCAGACAAGTGTGGGAGCCGGGATGAGAACCCAGGTCCCTCTGATGCCCAGCCCTGTGCTCCATCCCCTAGGCCACGCTGCTTCTCTACACTGCATTTCCCACAGTGGGGGCGGGAAGGCCTCGGCGGACCCCGAGGAGGCTCGTTTCGATAGTTCATCTGGCTTGCACCCACTTGGGAGAAAACAAGACCCTCCTGGAGGGCAAATCGCCAGGGACTCTTCTGAAGCTCCTCCCCATAGCCCGTTACCTCTCCCGGGGCGGGGAGTTACCTCTCCTCCTCTGCAGATCTTCTGCCGTCTTCTTGAGCTTCTTCCTGGCACTGACCAGCTGACTGCTGTCGAACAGATGCGCTGAAGGGGCGCTGACAGACTTGGGGATCCTCTTCTCCTCCCCCTCCGTTTTGGTCAGCCCGATGGCCTCCCCGTCCAGCGGCTCCGCGCCGTCCTCCTTCGTGGGCAGAGGCGGGGGCGGAGGAGGGGGCGGCGGGGGCGGCGGAGGGGGCGATGGGGGCAGAGGGGCCGGGAGCGAAACCGCGGCCTCGGGGCCCGGTTCGCCCTCGCTGCTAGGAAGGAGAGGGAGGGACGTGGCGTGCGCCAGTTCGGAGGTAATGTCCACGAGAGGTAACGGACAGTCTTCGGGTTGGGCTACTCCGGGCTCTTCGAGCTCTGCCAGTCTCTGGGACTCCTGGGTCTGGAGCGCCGGGACCACGTTCCTCCCCTGGTCCACCTCTTGGACGTCTTCTTGGCTCTGGGGGGTGGCTGGTGAAGGCAGGGGCCGGTCTTCACAGGGCATGGGGCTGGCGCCGCTTTTTCGTCTTGCGTGAGCAAGTCGCAGTCTGGTGGACTTCAGTATTACCTGCCCAGGGTACCGCTGAAAGTAAAGATGACTTGCGTTAGTTAAATCGTGTCTCAGAAGTGGTGAAAGCAGGCCTGCCCTTGAAAAGAAGGGGGTGCAGATTTAGCACCTGGGTTCAAGTTTACTCTTTAAACCGGAGGTGACAGCAACCAAGGTGACCCTCCCCTTCGCCTCAAGTGCCCAAGCACCGAAACTCATCCTAGAAGGTTGTCTGGCCTCAGGCTCTCCTCTCTTTCCCGACCACCGAATCCTTCCTCGGGAGTCGTAATTCAAGACTCCAGTCCTCTCTGGCCCCGGCTCAGCCCTTTGTTCATTCAATCGTACTCAATGAGCACTTACTGTGCACGTGAGAGAGTACAAAACAACATTAAATAGACACATTCCCCCCCCACAATGAGCTTGCAGTCTAGAGGCCTGCCAGCCTCCGTCCCCAGGAACCAGTAAGTCATCCGTCTGGTGAAGCTTCAAGACCTCTCTCCTTCAAACCCCTATCCAACTCTGCCCTGCCCTCCCGCCGCTGCTCGTTCCTCTGCTCTGCTCTGACTCCCAGTTGGAAGGACGGTCCGGCTTTCTCCTCACCGTCACTTCTCGTTCGCATCCCACCCCCTCGGTTCAAGCCCGCCCCAGGGCCCGGAATTAGAGCGGCAGCTTGGCCTAGAGGATAGAGCACGGGGCTGGGCGTCAAAGGACCTGGGTTCTAATCCCAACTCCGCCATCTGTCTGACGTATGACCTTAGCGCAGGTCACTTCACTTCTCTGGGCCTCGGTTAACCCATTCGTAAAACAGGGTTGTGAGCTCCAGTTGGGACAGGGACTGTGTCCAAACTGATCAGGTCGTATCTACCCCAGGGCTTAGTACAGTGCCTGGCACATAGTAAGTGCTTAACCAATACCTTTAAAAAAGAATGCACTGTGACTCCCCATCAAACTTCCTTCCTTCTGAGCTCTACTTCATCCCCTCTTCCGACACAATGCTCCCTCTACTTTAGGAGAAGATCTGCATGTAACTCACCAAAGACAACTCTTTGCCCCTTCACTGTCTTTACTGGTCCCCACAGAACTATTACTGAGCGGCACGTCACGTCACAAGCTCACCCTGGTTGAGAGGCTGGTGACGTCAAGGCCACGGGGGTCGCGTGAGACAAGTCAACCGACAGCCCTGGTGCAACATACGTGCGTGTCAATCAATCAAGGGAATTAATGAGTGCTTACTGTGTGCACAGCACTGTACTAAGTACTTGGGAGAGTACGGTATAACAGACACATCCCATGCCCACAGCGAGCTGGCAGTTTAGAAGGGAAGAAGTTGTAACCTTCTGCCCCGAGCAATAATGCCACATTGCTCGATGCCCAGGTTGAAATCTGGGGGCATCTGCTTCAATGAGCTTTCCTATGGCCACCAAGAAATTATAAACTCCCCAAGGGCAGCACATCTGCCCTATGAGAGTACCTCCGCTCAGGCACTCAGCTCAGCTCCATGCACTTGGTCTGCACCCAGAAAAGGCCGGCAGATGAGCAAATTTTTAAAAATGCCCTCTCTCGTTTTATGGGGTTGCCACTGGACGACGTACTCTGATAACGAGGGCAGGGGGTGTTCCGTTCCAGGATCTGGTCACCTCCAGAAACCGCGTGCTGTGCTGGTGGGTGATTTTGTTACGAAACATCAGTCGCAAGTCCTATTTCCACTTGTACTTGCCCCTCGCCCTCTGGTTTCTCTACCAGCGGGGGTAGCATTTGCTGAGCGGCCGCCAGTGCGGTGCTCTGTACTGAGCGCTTGGGAGGAGTGGTATGTTCCCTGCCCACCAGAGGCTCACCCTCTATTGGGCGAGGCAGGCGTAAACATATCTATAGAGACCAGTAGCAGGTTTCTTCCTGTTTTCAAAATTAGTAAGTGGTTATATCTCAGGCCAGACAATCTGGACCCACTACCCAGCCCATTTCACAGCATCGATAATGATACAGAGAAAACCAACGGGCCTTTTTCTGGATGGAAGAAAGCGGATGAACTCTGGAGCGGAGGACTCCGTCCCCAACCCCCGGCTCCTTGTCCCCTTCAGGATTCTCCACTTAGTCCTACTGCAACAATGATAATAATAATACTGATACTTGTTAAGTGCTACTCTGTGCCAGGCAGTAAGTGCTGGGGTAGATGCAAATTAATCAGGTTGGACACAGTCCCTGTCCCACAAGGGCACACAATTTTAAGCCCCATTTTGCAGATGAGGAGACTGAGGCACAATAAAGTAAAGTGACTTGCCCAAGGTCACCCAGCAAGCAAGTGGTGGAGCCAGGATTAGGACCCAAGTCCTTCTGACTCCCAGGTCTGTGTTATATCCTCTAAGCCCTGCTGTTTCTCTAAGCAGCAAGGATAGCCCAGGACTGTTGGGCTCATTCTGTGATTTATTTGATGGGTTCAAATCATAACTTCCCCAGAGGGAGGGCAGCAGGGAGAACAGGACCAAGGAAGAGTTAACAGGCTGTTGAAACCAGCTATTGAGATATTAATGGCAAAAGTAAGGGAAGGCAGCACGTTTCTGGAATTGGCACGTCCATAAAATCGTGACGGTGGCCACGGTCTAACGTCTCTGGCTTTCCAACCATATCCAAAGAATGTTTATATAGAGAGGGCTCTGCCTGAGGCAGTGAAAAACCAAACAAGTCATGAATTCTAACTTTTCTTTCCCTCCTCCTCACTTCTGAATTGTTCAGTTTAACCTGCTGCCTTGCAGTTCTTGTGGAACTTTCCGTGAGCCTGACTCTGAGCCCTGTGGGTGGCCAGGGAACGCTCCTGAGTTAATAGTCAGTCAGTCAATCAGATTTATTGAGCACTTACTGTGTGCAGAGCACTGGACTAAGTGCTTGGGAGAGTCCAAGAGAACAATCAACAGATACATTCCCTGCCCACAGTGCTCAGCTCCCAACTCTGTCCACCAGATGAGCTGAAGCTAAAACGGGCATGACGTGTCACCTGTTTAAACGTGCGCAGCCTGTCCAGTGTCTTCTGCCTTTCCTGGCTAACCCACGTGCTCTTTCTTTCTTCTTCATCTTGGAGTAGGTCTCGCTTCTGGAAGGACCAAAACCAAACACACACACATATACACACATCAGTTACGACAAGCTCCGATCATGTTTACCAGAAAAATTCTAATCAGAAGGGTAGTTTTCTCCTGATCAGAACCTGGAAAGTGTATATGTATTTTTAAAGATAGTATTAAAAACCGTGTTGAGGCTTCGATACCAGTTTTCAGCCAGTAGAACGTGTCTGTCCAAGAATGTCAACTAGTTGATTTTTCGATCAGGAGCGGGCAGGCGCCGAGCCACTAAAAGCAAACTGGGGCCGGGGGAGACTTAAAGCTGCCCAGCTCTGCTAAAGAAAGGTCCTCACATTCCCAGCTTCAAGTAAACATACAGCAAATGCTGCCAAACCAAAACTGATCAGAGAGATACACGCCTTCCTGAAAAAGAACACGCAGCCTTATTGAGCGCCTGGTCAGACGGGCCGACAAGCGTCGCAGCACCAGTTGGGCGATAGGAGCCGGCTCCAGATGCTGCCTCACAGATAGACAGTTGCAATTTCCGGAAAGCAACTTCCAGGATTTAATAAACTGGTCCACCCGCCTCATTCAGTCTGGGTCCAGTCCGACCCGGAGAGGCCGTTGGTGGACTATCACGACTCGGAGTCCCCGGAGCTCTTGGGGATCACCGTCCTTGGGTAGAAGCCTGGGACGTGCCCGAGTCTGGCCAAGTTTCTGGGCTCAGCCCCTCAGGGTCGGGCTTCACCCAAGCCAAGCCGAGAGGGGGTGGGAGAAATCCACACTCTTCCATCACTCTTCATTCTCCACCATCTCACCTGCCCCACTTTAACTTCCCTCCCTCTCTCGCTCCTGTCTTCCCTACTCTGTTGCTCATTCCCGTCTTCTATCCTCTTGAGCCCACCCAATTTCTTCTCCCTTCTTTCTCCACTCCCCCTCTCCACCCCAGCTCTCTCCCCTGCCTGGCTCAGGGGCTGTCTTCTTCCCTCTCAGCATTTTTCAGACAGACAAGGAATGTGAATTTTGAAAACTGAAGAGCTTTCAAAAAACCAATTTCCTCCTACATACCACATAAAACTGCAAAAGGATTAGAACCAAGTTTGGGACTTGGGTCTCCACGCAAACTCTCAGCTCCTGAGATAGCCTTAGGGCAAATGTTCTCAAGAGCGGGCAAGCGGAGTCAATGTAGGAAAAGTCCCCACTTCTCTTTCACGGTCCCTATGGCCTGGTCCCGAGGACCAAACCAGGCTGCCACGTCTCCCTTGCTGCTTCCTCTCGCCTGGCTTGGGGACTTCATCTAAAACTCAGAGCCAAGCTAGAGTCGCAGAAGAGGCGGTTGCCCTCAGGGACAGTTTCGGCATGGTCTTGCCAGGAAACAGACCAATGACCTTTGTCAGAATGCCACAAAGAACCAGTTATTTGGCCAGTTCAACATTTGCCCAAGTGGCACTGTTAGCCAGGAGTCAACTGCATTGCCCCGAGGGGATTCTCACAAAGTTGGGTGCCTTACAATGGCTCCCAGAAGCTTTTTCAGAGGAATCGGCTCCCGTACTGATCCGAGATACCGGGAGATCCAGAGAAGGGGCTTGGCCCTCGCAGGCAAGGCGGGGGCCCAGAAAACGGCATGCTGCGACTGCCTTGGGGCTAGCATGGAGGGCCGCAGCTCCTTAGGCAGAGGGGTTCCTTGCAGGGCTTCAATATTGGCTTGTTTTTACCAAACAAAAACTTAACTCGGTTGGACTCATTGGAGGCGATTGTGCTTTCTTTCAGCTTAACGGTTCTCCGTCAGCCTCCCTGTCACACTGGCTATTTCATTCATCACTGAAAGGGACGCTTTCTGCGCCAGGCTCAGAAGCCTACTGTGCTGGGCATGAGGAGACATGGGAAAGGGGTGACGGATAGTTTTACAACTGATGCTTATTATGAACGCTCTGCTTAAACCCCACAAGCCGGGCGACAGAACCCACAGTTGTTCTCTTTTTGGGAAAGCCCCAACTCACTAATTGCACGGCGTGATGTGTCCTGTGTTCACTCTCTCCTTGAAGGCGCTGCTGGATTTTCTCACTGTGCTTTGCGATACAGATCTCCTGCAGGGGCGAGAGATAGGAACTGAGGAGGAGGAAAAGTGGAACGTACTTCTAAGCCAAAAGGTCGAACCAGTTGGAAAAAAGACGTGTCCTCCCTAAGGGGATGGAATAGATGATGATAACAATAATAATAATTGTGGTATTTGTTGAGTGCTTACTATGTGCCACGCACTGTCCTAAGCGCTGCGGTGGATACAAACAAATCAGATTGGACACTGTCTCCCCCTTCTAGACTGTGAGCCCGTTGTTGGGTAGGGATTGTTTCTATCTGTTGCCGAATTGCGCTGTCTGAGCGCGTAGTACAGTGCTCTGCACACAATAAGCGCTCAATAAATACGACTGAATGAATGAATGTGGGGCTCACAGTCTCAATCCCCATTTCACAGATGAGGTAACTGAGGCAGAGAAGTGAAGCGACTTGCCCAAGGTTACACAGCAGACAAGTGGCAGAGCCGCGATTAGAAACCATGGCCTTCTGACTCCCAGGCCCGTGCTCTAGCCCCGACACCGCGCTGCTTAACTGCCATCACCCTCGATCAATATGCCGGACAGGCACGGATCAGGTCGGCTTTGCCTTCTTCTTTGGGACAAATGACGGTGGGACAAAGAAGCGATCAGTGGAAATGCCTCCCCCGTTGCTTGATTGAAACCTACACTTCATCTCAGTCAGACGGGGGTAAAGAGCCAAGGAGAAGTTCTACCAGCCGGCATCCAAGCTCTACTGGAATGAAGGCTCACACTTTGCCAAAGGAAAAACAGGTCCCCGGTGAACCCTTGCTCTCCAATACCTCCAGCCCTTCAGAAAATGGAAATATAGTGGAACAAGCCCATGAGATCCCACAAATCCCCACCTCGTGTACACCTCGCCTACAAGCATCGATTGGCCACTACTTCAAAGGGAGCTTTACACCACCACGATCATTCCTAGCAGGAAAGAACTTGGGCCTGGGAGTCAAAGGACCTGGGTTCTGATCCCAGTTCTGCCACTTGTCTGCTGTGACCTGGAGCAAATCACTTCTCATTTTGTCTACCACTCTGTTATATTTATTATATTGTGTTTAACCAAGCGCTTAGTAGGATGCTCTGCCCACAGCAAGCACTCAAAAAATCCATGATTCTCTGTGCCGCATCTGTAAAATGAAGATTAAATACATATTCTTCTCCCCTTAGACTATGAGCCATGTGTGGATCAGCGGCGTGGCCTAGTGGATAGAGCACGGGCCGGGGCGTTGGAAGGACCCGGGCATCAGAAGGACCTGGATTCTGATCCCAGCTCCGCCACTTGCCTGTTGTCTGTTGTGTGACCTTGGGCAAATCATTTAATTATGCTGTGCCTCAGTTATCTCATCTGTAACATGGGGATTAAGACCGTGAGCCCTATGTGGGCAGGGACTCTGTCCGACCTGATTAGCTTGTATCTACCTTAGCACTTGGAACAGTTCTTGGCACATAAGCGCTTAACACCATCATCCCCCGTTATCCTATATCTCCCCCAGTGCTTGGCACAGACTAAGCGTTTAAAAATACCACAATAGCTATTATTATTACTGCCGCTGTTAATGACAATCCTGCAAATGTTGAATTCACACTCCTATCCCATAGCACCTTCTCACCCACCAGTCTGTCATAGTGAGCGATCACATTTCTAGAGATGAAGGGCAAGGGAGCGCTTGCTATGGAATCAGTGGGCCTGGGAGGTGCTAAATGCTCTTCATTTGCTCATCTGCACTAGCCCCGTAGGAAAGGCCTTGACAAAGGGCCATAAAACCAGCTGGCCAGTGTGTGTTAACATTTATCGCTGAGCTCTTTGCTCTCCTTCAGCAGTCTTTCAGAGTAAATGAAGTGCTTAATGGCTTAATAGCCCGGCCAGCGGACACTTCCCACTCACCTCCAACCAGGGCTCTGGGCACCCAATGATCGCTCATAAAACCCATCTGAGGGAAGGAGATCCAAGTAATGCTAGCACAGAGCAGGAACCCATGCCCCCGGAGGAAAGGAACTGAGCCCAACCTGATTAACTTTTATCTACCCAGCGCTTAGAACCCTGCTTGACACACGGTAAGCGCTTAACAGATGCATTAACAGTAATAATTTGGGACTAGCAATTGAAGGTGCAAGACTGAACATCCCTGTTTTCAGAACCTCTGAAGGTCCTGCCGCTTACTCAGTGGTACGCCGTGAAAACCTAAATTTATTTTGGCTACTACAGGGATGACCTACTAGAATGCTCTTTTAGCACTTTCTGCAATAGTGCTGTTGAATTTTAATATCGTTATCTCTTATAGCAATACTAGTGCTCTCTCACTTTCAGATAGCATTCTGGTCTTGCAAAGTTTACCTCGACTCCCACAGCTCACTCTCGGTCTCTTCCCCTCGATTTTTAAAGAAATCTAACTCTACTAGAGGCTTCCCCTAATTTTTCCCAATTCCCTCTCCCCTCTGCATCACTATGTACTTGGATCTGTAACCTTGAAGCACTTGCTATTCACCCCACCCTTAGATCCACAGGACTTATGTACATAGCTGTAACACATTTATTTATATTAGTGTCTGTCTTCTCCTCTAGTCTGTTAACTCTGTGAGGGTGGGGAACATGTCTTCCAACTCTGTTGAGCTGTACTCCCCCAGGTGCTTGGTACAGTGCTCTGCATAATCCTCTGAGCCTTTACCTCTCCATCTAAACTGTCACCATGTTAATAAAATCACCTGTCCTCTCCTGCCAGGATGATTGCTCCTTGTGGACCTCCCAGCCTCCTGTGTCTCCCTACTCTAGTCCGTACTTCACTCTGCTGCCTGGATTGTTTTTCCATAAAAAAGTTCAGGACATGTCACCCCGCTCCTCAAAAAACTCCAGTGGTTGCCCACCCACCTCTGCATCAATAAAAACTCTTCACCATTGGCTTTAAAGGACCCTACCACCTTGCCCCCTCCTACGTGCCCCTTTACTGTTATACTGTACTCTCCCAAGTGCTTAGTACAGTGCTCTGCACACCGTAAGTACTCAATAAATACGACTGAATGAGAGTACAATACAAAGCTGGCAGACAAGTTCCCTGCCCACAGCGAGTTTACAGACTAGAAGAGGAGACAATCAACCCCTGACTGATTGAGAGATTAAAAGCCCTTTTCACTAGCTCCTTGTTCTGTATTTTGCAACAAGCAATGGGATTTCTAATATGTTAGCACGTCAAGTCTTTTTGCTGAATAGGATGTGAAAGATGCTGCTTTGAAAATTAAATACTTTTATGTGGACAAAAAATCTAATTAGCCTTTTATTTGCACTATTTGATCGTGTAACTATATTCTGTATTTGATCACTTCTTAAAAAAGTTATATAATGCTGTGATCCCTATGGAGGAAGGGAGGTCTTGGGAACACACCAAGGTGCTCATGTGATTTCCTGGGGGAAACTGAGTTTTGTTCCACCCTCTTATATGTAATGTGACTAGAGCCAGTTTGGGGTGCTCACCGAGGGGCTTCACCAGCACACTACACGCTGGCCACCACAATGGAACATCCTGAACTGCATCAGCCTCAACCAATCTCCAGCAAATCGTGGTGTTCAGTCCAGCCTGGCACAGCGCTGCTTTTACCCATTTGTGACCGGATGCAGTGGTAGTCGATTAATCCATCAACGGTATTTATTGAGGGCTGTGTGCAAAGTACTGTCCTAAGCGCTTGGGAAATTACAATATGACAGAGTTGGCAGACACATTTCCTGCCTACAAGGACATCACAGTCTAGTGGGGGAGACAGACATTAATAAAAATATTTTACATTTGGATATGCACACTAAATGCTGTGGGACATCTACTATTGCATCCAGCCACCAATGGGCAGAGGCAAGAACCAGCTGTGGAGCGCCGGGCTGGGGAACTGAGTCCACCAGCATTCTCAGAGTTAGAAATAGGACAGGAAACCATGTTAATTGGTTTGCAATTATCATTTGCATGAGGTCTGAATGCATTTGTTTTTTTGAGAGAAAAATTTTGATTTCCTTTCAATTGTTCCCAATTAGAAATCCAACGAGGCTTTTAATGATCTGTCAAAAACTAGCACAGGAAAACATTAGTCAAAGTTCCTATGAAAATATATGGAGGGTGTGGTTCCAAGAGTGAATCCTGGAACACTAGTCTTCTGTAGGGGAAAGTTGCTCTTGATTGAGAAGGCAGAAACTGAAACTTTACCCATCGGTATTATTAGATGTACTGATCAATTAAACCCACTCTTCTTGTAATAATTAAGGTAATTGTTACGAGCTACGCTATTTGCTAGGCTCTGTACTAAATGTTGGGATAGATACAAGTGTTAAGTACAGTGCTCTGCAAATAAATACCACTGATCGAGTGACAATCTGGTAAAATACAGTTCCTTTCTCACATTCACTCATTCAATCGTATTTATTGAGCGCTTACTGTGTGCAGAGCACTCTACTAAGCACCTGGAAAGTACAATTTGGCGACAGACAGAGATAACAACAACAGGCTCACAGTCTAGATCATGAGACCCAGTCTAAACAGGAGGGATCAGCATTTAAACCCCATTTTTGCAGGTTAGGGAACTGAAGCACAGAGAACTGAAGTGACTCGCCCAAGATCACACAGCAGAAGCCCCAAGTCCTCTGACTTCCAGGCCTGGGATCTTCCCACTAGGCCATGCTGCTCCATAACTTCCTATGACATTGTCTCTATCTGTTGCCGAATTGTACATTCCAAGCGCTTAGTACAGTGCTCTGCACATAGTAAGCGCTCAATAAATACTACTGAATGAATGAATGACAATGTGCTGGAAGAGAAAATAAATCCCTCTAACTCTGGCTCCATTTCAAGTCCCCCGGTCCCTCTTAGTTTGCGGGCTCCACTTCAGGGCAGACAGGCTCGCCCGTGCTTCCCCTTGAGTCTTCAATCTGTTAAAACTGGAACAGCTAAAATCCCTTCATTCTACTACAGCTGCAGCTCTGGGTATAACAGGCTAACCACTCCTGAAGAAACTCTCCAGCTCGGCTTTGGGAAAAATCAACCAGTGGTATTTACTGAACGTTTACTGTGTAGAACACTATACTAAGCGCTTGGGAAGAGTTCGGGACAACGGGGTCGGTAGCTACGTTCCCTGCCCGCGACGACCTTACGGTCAGAACTGGAAAACTCTGTGAGATTCAAGCCCAGCCTGTCGGCTTGGGGGTGGGAATCTACTCCGACGAGGCGTCACCTTTTTGTTTCTGAGGTAGGCTTTCTTGGCTGAAACTCGTCCGCGTCTCGCTTCCAGCTGGCGGGCTTTCTGCTGGAGTTTCTGCAGTTCTTCTCTTTGGAGAAGTATGGATGCTGCCATCTCCTCCTTCTCGAGCATTGCTTCCATGCTTTCGTAGGTATCGTAGTACACCACTTCATCTCTCTTCTCTGTCAAAGCAACCACAAAAGCAAGAGGTCAGGTTACTGTTCTCCCGGAACCGAATATGGGGCCGCCAAGAGCTCGGAGAGGTCACGGGGTTGGGGTATCATTCCCGCTCGGCTCTCAACTCCACCCCAGACAGAAGACGGCCTTCCCTCTATCTGAGGCCTCCGGAAAAAGCTGGCCCACACAAAAAACCCACTCCAGGATCAGAGACGGCGGTGTTTACCGAGAAGCGGCACGGCGCAGCGGATAGAGCACGGGCCTGGTAGTCAGAAGCCACATAATCCTGGCAAGAAGTCACACCTACAAGGTTCCACGTATTCAAAAACACCTACTCTTCCCCATTCTGGCTGGCCGAAAATGAATTCTTCAATCTTGAAAATGATACAAATACCTCGCTTACTCACCTAATTAGGCCACCTCAAATTTTGAGGGGGACAGAAATTATTACTTTTTTACCCTGTAATTGGAAGCGGTGACAGCCCCGGGCCAGGGAGAAGAGAGGTAGGAGGAGGGTGAGAAAGAGGCACTACAGCTGGCCTACCTGGAGGGGTAGTTATTCATTTAAGAGTGCCAGGGGCTAGGGAAGGAGCCCAAGGGAGAGAATGGGAGAATATGGTAACACACATTGGTGGGTGGGGAGTCAGTTCACTGAATAAATACTAAATGGAGCACTTGGGGGAGCGTGATAGAAGAAATGACTGCTCAAGTGCCCTCTTACATTCCTCTTTCTTTGCCCTCCCTTTCCTTCTTATTACTAGATTTCCCTCATTTTAATGTTACAAACATTATGCCAAAGGGGGGTGGGGTGGGGGGGCAATTATGCAACTACGTTTGCTTATCACCTGAATTGTCCTAGTGAAAAACTAATAGTCACAATTAGTATCAAAGCTTTCAGCTTGGCCCAGTGGAAAGATCATGGGTTTGGGAGTCAGAGGACATGGATTATCATCCTGGCTCTGCCACTTGCCTGCTGTGTGATCTTGGGCAAGTCATTTCACTTCCCAGTGCCTCAGTTTCCTCATCTGTAAAATGGGGACTAAATCCCACCTTCTCCTACTTAAGACTGTGAGCCCCAAATGGGACTGGGACTCTGTCCAAACTGATAGCCCTGTATCTACCCCGGCGTTTAGAAAAGTGTTTGGCACACATCAAGCACTTAAATATCATAATTACTATCATTATCCTTTCTCCATAGTTATAATTATTATTTCTGCATCTGCTATCCCGTGTTAGATTTTCCTTGACATGGCAGAAACGCAGCTGTTTATTTCCAAGTTTTCCCAGAGTACTGTCGGTCCTGAGTGGAAATTCGCATGGGAGACGCTCACCGCACCTGACACGAGTCTTTTGATGCTCTCGAGTTGTGCCGTCAGCAAGAGCTCCTCGCACTTCAGGATCTCAAACTGGACTTCGTACAACTGAAGCTGGAGGTCATAATAGTCAGCTTCCAACTGATCCAGCACGGCCAGGGCTTCTGAGCCGCCTTGCAGACTCTGCATCTGTATGGAGTAGAAGAAACGGATTATGAAACACTGATGCAGCGAGGCAAAGACGAAAAAAGTCTCTCGGCAGGTTTATCGGGAGAAAGTAATCCTCCTCACATGGCAGTGTCCATTAAGAAATTACGCAGAAAGAAAGAAAGGAATAAAATGCTTAGGAAGGTGCATTATGTTAAATTAATCGGAACAGATGTCCAAGGTAGAAGGCGAACGGCTAATGATCAAGCAGGGTGGCTTAGTGGAAAGAGCCCGGCCTTGGCAGAGGTCGTGGGTTCTAATCCCGGCTCTGCCACTTGTCTGCTGTGTGGCTTTGGGCAAGTCACTTAACTTCTCTGTGCCTCAGTTACCTCATCTGTAAAAATGGGGATTAAAAAATGTGAGCCTCACGTGGGACAATCTGATTACCCTGTATCTACCCCAGCGCTTAGAAGAGTGCTCTGCACATAGTAAGCGCTTAACAAATACCATAATTATTATTATTAAGGCGATTCAAAGCAAAGGCAGAAACATGGTATTTCCTGCAACTGAAAAGAAAAGGGAAGGAGGGTCAGATATGCCAGGTGAAGTCTTCGGGGAGGGCAGCATCGCTGAGAAGCAGCGTGGCTCAGTGGAGAGAGCCCGGGCTTGGGAGTCAGAGGTCGTGGGTTCTAATCCCTGCTCTGCCACTTGTCAGCTGTGTGACCATGGGCAAGTCACTTAACTTCTCTGGGCCTCAGTTTCCTCATCTGTAAAATGGGGATGAAGACTGTGAGCCCGATGTGGGACAACCTCATTCCCTTGTATCTCCCCCAGCGCTTAGAACAGTGCTCGGCACATAGTAAGCGCTTAACAAATACTAGCATTATTATTAAGTGGACAGGCAGAGACCAAGACTGAAAGTCGGGGGATGCCAGGTTCTTGTCCCAGCTCCGCTCTGGCACTGCTGGGCAACATAGTACAAGTCATTTGCTTTCTCTGTGCTTCTGTTTCCTCCTCTGTAAACTTTCATTCATTCAGTCCGTCGTATTTATTGAGCATTTACTGTGTGTACAGCACTGTTCTAAGCGCTTGGGAGAGTTCAATACAACAATAAACACACACGTTCCCTGAACAACACGAGCTTACAGTTTACAGCGGGGGGAAGACAGACAGTACAGATCAATAAATTACACATATGTACATAAGTGGTGTGGGGCTGGGAGGGGGAGGAAAAAAGGGAGCAAGTCAGGGCAAGGCAGAAGGGAGTGGGGGAAGGAGAGAGAGGGATTTAGTCTGGGAAGGCTTCTTGGAGGAGATGGGCCTTCAATCAGGCTTTGACGGGTGTTGGAGGAGCAACTGTCTGTCCGATATGAGGAGGGAGGGTGTTCAAAGCCAAAGATAGGACGTGGGCTAGGAGTTGGCGGCGGTTAGAAGCCTGTCCTAACCTCTAACCACAGGGGAGCTTCGGGTGGGACACAGCCCATGTCTGATCTGATCCCTTGTATCTACCCCAGTGTTTAGCACGGGACCTGGCAGCCGGTAAGCACTTGACCATCAACATTTAAAAATAAATACCATAATTATTATTATCGGTGGGGGTCATAAGGCTGCGTTTATAGTTCCTCGCTCTCTGTAGGGATCTGAATGGGTACGAAGGGAGAGACTGTGTCGTGGTGAGATTTCAAGGCGTGGGACAGTCTTTCGAGGTCAGTTCTCCACACTGCACACCTGAAAAGGCCGTTTTCTAGTCTTTGCCCAGAAATAGGGCTGCACGTGGCAGATTCAGTCAGCCTTTTCTATACCTCTAAAAATATTTTGTAGGCTTCTTACAAGACTGAAAAGACACAAAATCTCCGAGGAGAGCATACGGGTAATTAGCATGCATATGTTATACATCCCATCAGCCTGGTGGATATTTTAACTGTTTGCCAGCAAAATTATCTTTAGCAACACAGTCAATCTGGGAGAACTCAACTGTCCAAGAACTTTGCCAATTGACTGCTGCGCACCTTCACGATGTGCCTACCTACCTGAATTCGCTGAAGAAACTGAACGCTACAGGCACCTATAATGAGGCTCCCGAAGACTAGTTTACTTCTTTCTCCATCCTTCCCACGGTGATGGGCTTTTAAATGAGGCAAAACCAATTCATCCCTCTGAGGAAGAATTAGGAGTCAGCCTGCTTGATGGGCTGTTTTTTTAAACAAGTTATTTGGCGATGCCCAAGGATTGGGATCTTGCGTCTATAGTTACAAAAGCTTCAAAGGGATAAAAACAAACCCTGAGTTCAGGTGGCGTGACCCTCTCTTTCCCAAAGACGGTGGCTTTAGACGAAGCTAGACTAAAAGTCACCCAAGGGACTGCTTCCCTTTGGAGGTGGCTAGCAATTCCCGGGTGTTGCCCATTTAGACCGGGGTCTTCCGGGTGACATGGAAAACAAATGAAATAAACGTGACTATCCCACTACTGCTTTTCATCCTTTCTGTCGGCACAATGGTCAGTATTTCAATGTTTCCAATTTTTTTTCTAAATAATATTAACCACTGAATCTTTCACTATCATTTTGGAGCATGAGTGATCTACAAATCCTGACTTTTTACTCTTCAAGTGAACAGGTGGCTGGCTCTGAGACAGTTCTTTTGAATTCCAATCTCATGAACTTTAAATTTTTTGCTCAAATGCTCAATGGATAATTGCATCTCAAAGAAGCTTTCAAAGTTCTAGTCATCTGCCAGGAAAACAAGGTTTAATGTTGTTTTAAGCCAACATTTCAATCTAATTACTACAACTTCAAACGAAGTTGCCTGGCTTTTTGCCAGCTTGACAAAAGATCCTGGGTTATGACTGTTAATGAGCGTTCTTCTAATCAAGCATTACTGTTCTATTATAAATCTTACTTTGACCAACAGACTGACGCTAAACACAGATTCATCTCTGGCACTAAACCTTGTTTAGTGAGTAAAGCAACAGATTAATTCCCTTCATTTTGATGAAAACAAAGTTGCTCAGGTGAGGGGAGGTATGTGGATATCTACATTTTTGAATTTCTTTGGAGCAAGTTAATGCTTGGTGATGATATCTTAGCCTGCCTGTGTACTTTAAGAGATGAGTTTACCTAATAATAATTATAATGTTAGTATTTGTTAAGTGCTTACTATATGCAGAGCACTGTTCTAAGCGCTGGGGGAGATACAGGGTAATCAGGTTGTCCCACGTGGGGCTCACATTTTCAATCCCCATTTTTACAGGAGGGAACTGAGGCAGAGAGAAGTTAAGTGGTGATTTGCCCAAGGTCACACAGCAGACAAGTCGCGGAGCTGGGATTAGAACCCAGGTCCCTCTGACACCCATGGCCGTGCTCTAACCACTAGCTACTACACTGCTTCTTTAGAGTGATAGCACTCTTTTACTATTTCTTTAGTAGTAGTATTTATTGAGTGCCCGTTATGGAATAATAATACCATAATTATTATTATTATTAATCCCGGCTCTGCCACTTGTCTCCTGCGTGATCTTGGGTAAGTCACTTGAATTCTCCAGGCCTGTTACCTCACCTGTTAAATGGGGATCAAGACTCTGAGCCCCACGTGGGACATGGACTGTATTCAACCTGATTAACTTGCATCTACTCCTGGGCTTAGTACAGTGCCTAGCACAAAGTCCATGCTTAAGGAAGACCACAAAAAAGAGACTGAAAAGGAGTACCTGACCCTTAAAAATCTTCACCTTTTCAGCCAGCCAAATATAGAGTGACAGAGTCACACTAAGAATGATAAACATTTGAGATTGTTCTAAAAAGAAGGCTGAACTGTTGGTGGTTGTGGGGCGGCGGGGGAGAGGGTGGGTGGGCAGGCTGCGGGGGAGATGGGACGGGACTGGGGGACAGGCTGTAGCCTAGTGGAAAGAGCCCGGGCCTGAGAGTCAGAAGGACCCAGCTCTGCCACTTTCCTGCTGCGTGACCGTGGGCGAGTCACTTCCCTTCTCTGTGCCTCGGTTACTTCATCTGTCAAATGAGGATTAAGACTGTGAGCCCATAGGGGACAGGGACATGATTACTTGCACTTAGGACAGCGCCTTGCACACAGTGAGCGCCTCACAGGTACCATAAAAAAACAAGAAGCCACACTGTCTCCCGCTATCTCTTACAGGAAATGTGGAGGCAGACTGAAGCTAATAGAGAGGGACAGTTGATGAGGAATGACAGCAACGCATTAATCACTATAGAGGGGGATCAGATCCATTCACCCAGGGTTGAAAAGGAAGCTTGACATTGCCCATATACATGCACACAACCTTTTATTTTTTACCTCTTCCCCTTTAGCAAAAACAGACTGTTCACTGGTCAAGTAATTAAAATTCATTCACTATAAATCCCCTACGGAATATTTTTTCTTTCCTTAAAAGTTCACATAAGGAATCTCATAGGTGCCTGCCTGGCCTGATTACATTACTCACGAATTGCAGGGAAGTCACAAGAACCCTCTGAAAATCATCGCAGTGTGCTAATAAAACCTAATTCCTGGCAGCACACGTTACGTTTGTGCGGGTCACGAAACAAGCATTAGAGGAACGTGGGACTTCAAAATTCCCTGGAATCACTGCTGTCTCCCAACTGATATCCATTTTGCCTCCATCATGATAAATGGTTAAATATATTTTACAGTCTGAATACTAAAACCTCCTTAGTTTGTTTACTTTATAAACCTGGCGTTCTAAAAAAAAAAAAAAATTACCGAGCCTACAACGCTTCCTCAGCTGAGAAAAATCACTCTCTCTGCAATTTACTGACAGCCGCTGGAAATCTTTTATCTGACCACAATCACAAAAAGCGGTCCTACAAGCTGCATGAGCTTTTAGTCAATAAGCCCACACTCCAACACTTGTGTAGAATATAATCAGAGAAAGGCAGAGAGCAGAATAAAATCTCCCTATCACCTTCAAGCTTGCAGTACTTGACTGCATTCATCGATTACATCTGGAACACTCTGCGAGACGCACTGCAAGTTCAGTTAGAAAGGAAGTCCTGAATGTCCGTTAATAGGCTTTGATTTGTGAGTCACCTAACAACTCTATCACAAAAGAACCCTTGGCTTCACAGCAAATTTTCAAACTCCTTCTCAGAAGGGGGATAAATTACACATGCTACTGCATTGCTGAGAAGGAATAAAGAGAAAAACAAAATAGAAGAAAAAGGCTCCAAGCAAAAGTCCGCTAACAAAATCACATAAAACAGGTAATTGGGACTACTTTTGGTCACCCTGATTCAAAACAGTGCACAAATTTAGAATAGTCCTTATTAGGTATTAATAATGTTGGTATTTGTTAAGCGCTTACTATGTGCAGAGCACTGTTCTAAGCGCTAGGGTAGACACAGGGAAATCCGGTTGACCCACATGGGGCTCACAGTGTTAATCCCCATTTTACAGATGAGGTAACTGAGGCACAGAGAAGTTAAGTGACTTGCCCACAGTCACACAGCTGACAAGTGGCAGAGCCGGGATTCGAACTCATGACCTCTGACTCCAAAGTCCGTGCTCTTTCCACTGAGCCATGCTGCTTCTCAAGCTTCCCTACACCATTTAAGGGACTTCTTTTGTTTCAAAATTGCTGCTCACTCTAGTGAAATCTTTTAAAAACTTGCAAGTTAGGTGATTTTCACTTAAATCAAACAGACACTCCTATACCCCTTTCTCATATATTTTTGCGATTGATTTTAATCCTACCTGAACCATGCATTTTTTAATCTTTTCTTATTTTAGAACCAAGTTTTCACTTTTGTACTTGCTTATTTCATACATGTCCTGAATGCTACATCTATGACAGAATACAGTCAAGTTAAAAATGCACACGATACAAATCAAATGATTAACTGCAAAACTCGAATAAACAGCACCCACTTTTTTTTTTTTCCAATTCCTCATATTACGCCCGCATTTTAACAGGTGAGTTACAGACATCCAACCATTCTGACTTGAGACACAGGTTTGAGTTGGTCGACTGCTTTGTTTTGAAAATGGTACAAGATTAAGAGGCATCTCTTTGAGCTGGACCGAGAGGAGCAGGCTGCTGGGTGCTGGAGAACTGGTTAAACCATCTCGACCGGGAAATGCCAGTGAGCGCAGGCATGGAAGGGAAGAGTGAATCACTCCACGCTCCCTGCCGCCGAGCAACGAGTAAGCTCGTTGCGGGCAAGGAATATATCTGTTTATTATTATAGTTTACTCTCCCATGTGCCTAGTACAGTGCTGTGCACACAATAAGCACTCAATAAACATGACTGAATCTGGGGCAGCAACGTGAGGCCCGATGTGTCCGTACGGTTGCCCGCCCCCTCGGATTTTCCCGGGTTCCCGGCAGGCCGGACCAGCCCTGCATTTGAGTCATTTGCCAACGTGCCAGGAAGATCGCAAAAGAGAGAATCTGAAACTGAAATCCCAATTATACCCCAAATAAAGAAGAGAAAACCCACTACTCACCCCCACAAATTATGTTGGGGAGATCCATACTCTAAATACAAGTTGCCTTCTGAAGAGAAGGGCAAGGAGTGTATCCCAAACCACGGTTACTTCTCAAGGAGAGGAAACTGAAAATAGCCCAAATGCTATATACAACAGGACACGAAAAAAAAGATTGTGTCTCTGCATGTTTGTTGTGTGTACACATAACACAGCGAAGTCAGGAATGTGTTCCCAAACTGGCCTTCGGAGGCACACACGCCTACACACCGTTGAAGGTGTCTTCTTTGAGTATACCGGACACCGATTTAGGATTCTCCACGTACACAAAAGCAACAGACGAGAGAACAAGCATTCTCTGAATATTAACTATCCCACATCCTAACCTGAATTACTCAATCAGCACAAAAAGAGTTTCCTTTACTTCAACAACAGTGCATTAAACTTTTACAACGCTCTGTGTACACCCCAAGGTTGATTTTCAAAAAAATCTTGTAGAATTCAGACACAGTGTATCCTCCTTCACTTCGCCCCGCCCGGGGGTGGTACCTTGGATCGTGGAAAAGCAAATTTAATGTCTACAGGTTTGAGATGTTGGCCTCATCATTAGCCATAACCAATGAAAGACAAGTATGGATTGCTTCCCGTTCACTGAGTCCACACAGCTGTGGGACCAGGACACACGAGCACCTGGTGACCGCCCACCGAAGACCACTGATGCTACCGGGCAACTATAATTTGACACCCCCTTGATCAAATGGCATAGCTTTTTCTTTTTCATAGCTTTTTCTTCTCAGCAGGTGGGGGCTGGGGGAGAAGGGAGAGGGAAGGGAGCCCCATGTGGGACAGGGACTGCATCCAACCCAATTTCCTTGTATCTGCCCCAGCACTGGCACATAGCAAGTGCTTAAAAAATACCACAATTATTATTATTATAAATCATGGAGTCTTCTGCAAGATCTTTTTTTTATACTTGAGCACTGAATGTTCTAGGTAATGTCCAGAGTATTTAAAATATTTATTAAAAATGCCTCCCCAAAAGTTAGTCATTCTGTGTGTATGAGTGTGTGAATGTGTGTTCCCATGAATCCTGTTTACAGAGCTTACGAGGCTGTGGTATTGCAGAGGGTTTATTAGTGAAAATTGGGGGATGACTTCATTTCTCCACCCAGGTTTAGACTGTGTGACGGGGCCCATTCCAAATAAATCCTGGGCTAATAAAAGCCTTATAATGATAAGGATGCCCAGGATGAAGTTTTATGGAAAGCTTGGCATGGGAACAAGTTCCAGGGGGGCGCAGAGGAAAAGGGATAAAGATGTTATGGTGGGTTGTGCTGTCTTGGAAACAGCCATTCCAGCTTCTTTTGTTGGAGGGCCTAGGGATCGGATGGAAAAGGGAGTCGGACCTCATTTTTCAGGAGGCAGAGGGCTGCTTCCTATTCCTGAACAGAAATTGGAAAGAGAACCTCCCCCGCCTACTCCGCCTTCATAAACTACATCCCCCAGAAGGTATGGGGATATCACCTAGATTCCGAGGCAGGACCCGGAAACGGCAAGGCATTCCAGAAAGGATGGTGACTGGGAAGGGACAAACCTCAAAGAAACAACCACAAAGCTATGATTTCAGTCTGACTGGAAACACTCTGGACTTCTTGGAGTCTTAGGGTGAGTGAGGGTGAGAGAACAGTTCAAAAGGCTGTGGGGCAGTGTCCCTCCTACTCCCCGGCAGCTGGCCCCTATAATTACCATCATCCGAGGGACAGAATCACAAATCCGGAAAACGGGACACATACTGTTCCCATTAGAAACATTTATACACCTCAGGTGTCATATCTGTTGCCGATTTGTACATTCCAAGCGCTTAGTACAGTGCTCTGCAAATAGTAAGCGCTCAATAAATACTATTGAATGAACTGAATGAATTTCAATTTCACGGCAGAGAGTCGGTGAACTAAACCAAGGTTTGTTAAGGTTTCTAGTCTATTCATACATTGATCATAATGGGTCATATTGGAACAAATGGGTAAGTCAACCCAAAGTTTACGTGGGATTCTATGGGAATTCTTTCCGAACATGAATTTTTAGCGCATGGAAGAACGCATCCATAAATTGGGACGTAATGAAGACGTTTCTGGGCAGGAATACCGTCAAACAGAATCACGTTGTGTTTCTGTCACCATGTCTTTCTGAGAATAGTGAACCAGAGTCATTGAAAATTAGTTTCTTTTAAAATACTAATGAACCGATAGAGTGATTCTAATATCCCAACCCAATACAAACTACTTAAACAAGCTTCAGAAGCAGAAGCTCAGCCTTGTAACCTCCCTCCGAGCACTGTTTTTGAGTCATCTTCTCCTTTAGCCTCAATGTTGTGGCAGAAAAGCCTGTAACTATATTCTTTACAGCACTTAGCCAGTTCCTGGGGCTCAAGAAACGATCAGATTCTTAGAGCCGCCAAATTGCTCGCTGCATCAAAAAATCAGCAAGCTTGAGGTGACTGGAAAAGTAAATATTGACAAAAGAAAAGGATGTGGATCCAAACAAAAACCCCATTGACTAGTTGATTAATTCCACCACTGCAGGGATACACAGGGAAACGATACGTGACTGAAAAGGAACTGGAGATTAGCTGTCAATGTGACACACACCACTCCGAGTTCTAGAGATCCTGAAGGCACAACCCCAGCCTAACCTACCAGTGGATAATAATTATAACAATAATTACGGTATTTGTTAAGTGCTTACTATGAGCCAGACACTGTTCTAAGCCCTGGGGTAGATACAAGATAACCAGGTTGGACATAGTCCTGTCCCACATGGGGCTCACAGTCCTAATCCCCATTTTACAGATGAGGGAACTGAGGCACAGGGAGTGAAGCGACTTGCCCAAGGTCACACAGCCGACAAGTGGCGGAGCTGGAATTAGAAATCATGCCCTTCTGACTTCCAGGCCC
Organism: Ornithorhynchus anatinus; assembly: GCF_004115215.2. NCBI lineage: Eukaryota > Metazoa > Chordata > Mammalia > Monotremata > Ornithorhynchidae > Ornithorhynchus > Ornithorhynchus anatinus. The sequence goes on along the minus strand of NC_041728.1, from coordinate 26,659,561 downwards.
ATGTTCTATCCACTGGCCCCCGAAGTCCCATTATCTATTTCAGGCCAGGTGTGAAATCAGTGAGGCTCTCAAGGAATCTCAGATCGGGAGCCCTGACAGTTTTCAGGCATGAAATCCACAGAAAACGGGGCTGCCGGTCTCCCCGTCTGAGATGGTTGGAGGGACAGATTGCAAGGGGATGCTTAGGCAGCCGCTTCAAGATGAGCGAATGAGAAGTGCACCGACAGAAATCCATTATGACATCCCAGATGACAGACTCCCTCTTTGCTGTCACAGATTCTTTGATCTCCCCCACTGCTGAAATGATGAGAAGCAGCGTGGCTTAGCGGAAAGAGCACGGGCTTGGGAGTCCGAGGATGTGGGTTCTAATCCCGGCTCTGCCACTTGCCTGCTGTGCGACCTTGGGCAAGCCACTTCTCTGTGGCTCACTGACCTCATCTATAAAATGGGGATGAAGACTGTGAGCCCCCCGGGGTACGACCTGATTACCTTGTATCGATCTCAGTGCTTAGAACAGTGCTTGGCACCTGGTAAGCGCTTGACAAATTCCGTAATTATCATTATTACGTTCCGGTGCTCAAATCAAGAGCTGTGCCCATACTTCTTAAAAAGATCCCCCTTTTTTAGGGCGATCTGCCAAGGACATGTGACTGGTTCTCAGAGAGGAGGGCCTTCCAGGTGCGGGGTGAGCCAGATTCATTTCTTCGGGGGAAAAAACTGCCTTTACTCCAGAAAGAACTCGGTCATAAAACCATTCTGAATGAATGGGACTTATTAGCCGTCCATGAATCGGTTGCTTGTTAACAGAAAGAAAAAAACAACCAACCCAAATTCTCGACCTATGAATATAGCTGAGGTCCAGCACGTAGGAAACTTATTTTAATGTCAGCCAATCAATGGTATTTACTGAGTGCTTACTGTGTGCACCTGATGAACGCATTAAAGAATCATCTTCCTCTGAGTGAAGACGTTTTAGCATTTTAGGGTATAAATTACCTCTTCTTTGAGTGCATGTTTCTTCTGTTCTAAGCAGATTTCTTTAGCTCTCATCATCTGCAGAGTCTCCTTAGAAACCGCATACTGGAGCTTTTCCATACGTTCTGCCGCGGCCGCCCACGCTGCCTTGCCGAACTTTTTCTGATCTGCTCTCATCCGATCGTAAACAGCTGTTGGGGGGAGGAAAAAAGAAGGGAGAGGAGGTGAGGGATGGGAAGAGGAGGAAGAGAAAGGGAGGGGGGTAGGGAAGGATCGGAAGGGAAAGGGACCCTTGCCTTCCACTGCTGCCCAATCTGCGCTGTCAGCCAGGGATCGACGACCACAGAGCTGGCCCAGATGGGTCACCGAGCTGCGGCAGATGCTGGATGGCTGGATGCAATGATCCCTGGGGGTTCACCTGGCTGCCGCGGTGGTCCCCGACTCGTGACGCCCACATCATCCCTGATGCCCCCTCCAGAACCCAAGCTAACAGGGGAGAAGCCAGAAGGGAAACAAGCCCCTGGGTCACGGGGCTGGGGGTGAGAGACCCCCCTCGGATCCAGCTCTAGAACCCGAGAGAGGCAAGGGACGTCCCCCAGCCCCACGGTTGCCAGGGTGAGGACCAGGATCTGCTGGTAGACAGCAGGTGGTGAGACTGACGGAGATCATGGCTTCATTCCCGGACCTTTCAGGCTCCAAGGGACTGCCCGCTTTGCCCACAAAGCCGTCAGGGAGAAGCTAACGGCTTCACCACCCTCTGACCCCGATATCAGTTCTATGAAAGCAATGGCCTCCCTTCCCCCGACAGTGCGGGTGCCCGTTAAATGGGGGAGATACTTTTGGGGTTGGGTTCGAGGGCAGAGGCCTTCAGTTTGGAGGGGAACTTTAGGGGCCAGCAGGACACGCTGCAAAGCGGTCTTGAAGCCGAGATTGATATTCAGTGAACTTAATAAGGGTGAATCTCCCCACCCCACATAATGCTCTTCAAACCTGCCAAGTCCCCACCAATCCAGCACGGGATGAGTTGCAGGGGAGGTGTCATTTCCTCTGCTCCCGGCTAGAGATGGTGACTCCTCGTTGAAGGAAGAATACATCCCTCTCACCTGCCCCCAGCCCAACCTACTTCCCAGCCTCTTCTCCCTCCCCTGGAAGAAATTTCTGCGCACATATTGTGGTGACTCCCTCATTATGCCTGTTAAAAATGATGTGTAACCACGAACTGCTAGACAATATTCTTCTCTCTTCAGCTGGCAATAACGTGAAACCCAAAGGAGGGAACTACGTGGGTAAATAATACTGCAAGGGAGCATCAGTATTCCTGAATAAAATCCTTGTGGCGTACTGTAAAAAGTCCTGAGAGGGCCAGAACTCCTCTCCTTGAGCCAGACTCTGGTTGGCTTGGCTCTGTTTCTGGCCCGGAGCCAGCCCTGTTAAGTTTCAGGCTCAGTTCTGAAGGCCTCACATTCCACCCCTTTTATTAGGTGCCAAGGTCCATGATGGGACAAGGGGGTTAACAAGTTAAAATCCGTGGTAAATTACGCATCATAGCTTTCCAGTTTGGAATTATTGCAAACCTTGACTGAACAAACTAGTTCCACTGGACGCTTGGAGGAAAAAGAGAAGGCTTTGTGTTACGAATCACCTCCAGAGGCTGGGGACGATCAAGGCCAAATATTGCTTTCATTTCAAGCTACTCATCGTTTCTTCTTGATGGCAGTCAATAGAGCCTTCATTCATTTCTGGGAGCATTTCAAAGAGTAGAACTAATGTTTCCTGGTAGCTTGTTTCCACAGAAATAGAAGATGCTACATTAAGTTCAGCTCATTTCCAGAGACGTGACCAATTTCGGGAAAACGTGGGAGACACTCTGCTTGGGAATTATACTCCGCAGCAGACTCTAAGCTTGGAAGGCCTAGAGGTTCACACTCTCTTTGAGGTCTAATTTAAAAGGTCAATGAACTTGACTCATCACTCCCATATGCTTCAGGCCAACAAACTTGAGAGTTGTACAGGTTCTACAGCACAATATAGCGAGCCTTCTTTAGTGGGATACACATGCACGCTCACTCACCCCCCACCACACACACACACTCTCTCTCATTCCACTGGAATGCTTACCTTTTTGAGCCTTGGCAGTTATTTCAAAATACTTGACTGTGAGATCTTGAATAGACAACACAGCCAGGTGGGCCTTGCGCTGCCAGTCGGCGTCTTCCTTTTGGAGGCTTTCAATCCTTCGGGGACCCAAGTAGTCATTCTCCATGGAAATCTTGGGGAAAGGGCACATGGGTAAAAACAGATCAGAATCTTTCAACCACGTTTTCTATGTCAGCAATCATTTAGAAAATGGAAAATAATGGGGAGAAAAAAAATTTTTGATAGACCCCGGCCTAGTGTGAACAGCTAGAATTAGCTTGATCCAGAGACTGTGAGCCCATTGTTGGGTAGGGACTGTCTCTATTTGTTGCTGAATTGTACTTTTCAAGCACTTAGTACAGTGTTCTGCACACAGTAAGCGCTCAATGAATACGACTGAATGAATGAATCTGAATCCCGGCTCCGCCATTTGTCTGCTGGGTGACCTGGGGCAAGTCAACTTCTTTGGGCCTCAGTTCCCTCATCTGTCAAATGGGGATTAAAACTGTGAGCCCCATGTAGGGCAACCTGATTAACTTGTGTTTACCAACAGTGCTTGGCACATGGTAAGCGCTTAACAAATACCATCATTATTATTATTATTATCTCATTTAAACAGTCCAGTGGTCCACTGGGACCGCCTCCCCCATCCCACCTGGCTCTAAGGGAATGCTGTCTGGTGCTGCCTATCTGGGGGTGAGGAGAGTGGGAGACAAGAGAGCCCTATCTCAGCCCTGTCACGGACACACACCAAGAAGCAGAAGTGGAGAGGGTCAGCCTCACAGGGAAGCAGACGCCACTGATGCCTGCCCCAGGACCCACCGCCCCAGCAATTTCACAGCCCCGAGGCTACAGCTGAAAAATCTCAACTTTGCCGCTGGTTGCAGCAAGCCGATCGAGCAGCGGGGAGGTGCCAACATCCCCAGCCTCAGCCGTTATTTGGCTACTCTATCCCAGACTACCGACGGAGGCCAACGAAAAGACTGACTTAGAAGAGCGGTAGTCATGGGACTCGCTGAGCGTCCATTGAGTATAATGCATAATAAATACTGTTGACTGACTGGGGGAAAAAAACAGCCAAGGTGAGGTTGGACTGGGTGAATGGCAGGCTGGGGCCTGCTGCCCGACTTCTCCTTCGTGAGAACGTAGGTCTCTTGTGGACAAGAAGGTGTGTTTTTTGCTTCTGTAGTACTTTCTCAAGCACTTAGTTCAGTCAGTAGGTGCTCAACAAACACCATACGTGGCTCAGTGGAAAGAGCCCGGGCTTGGGAGTCAGCGGTCATGGGTTCGAATCCCGGCTCTGCCACTTGTCAGCTGTGTGACTGTGGGCAAGTCACTTCTCTGGGCCTCAGTTACCTCATCTGTAAAATGGGGATGAAGATAGTGAGCCTCATGTGGGACAACCTGATGACCCTGCATCCACCCCAGCTCTTAGAACAGTGCTCTGCACATAGCTAAGCGCTTAACAAATACCATTATTATTATCGCTAAGCATCGCAGCAGCAAGAGTCACTGCCCAAAAAGAGCATTAGACAACCCTGAGGACTGACAGGCCTACATTATTTTTTTTTTTACAAATAGGAGCAATAATAATAATTATTATTATTATGGTATTCGCTAAGTGCTTACTATGTGCCGGGCACGGTACTAAGCGCTTGGGGAGGTACCAGCAAATCGGGTTGGACACAGTCCCTGTCCCACATGGGGCTTCACAGTCAGTGTCCCCATTTTCCAGATGAGGTACCTGAGGCCCAAGGAAGTGAAGTGACTTGCCTGAGGTCACGCAGCAGACAAGTGCCAAAGCCGGGATTAGAACCCGTGACCTCCTGGCTTCCGAGCCTGTGGTTTCCACTGTGCCACGCTGTTTCTTTATAGCAGTAGGAAGAACGAGGCGGGTCAGAGAGAGGCTAGAGCAAATGGTCTGGGAAGAAGTGTCAGAACAAGAATTCCCGCCTATATCCTCATGGGCTGAGGGGGCTTTGGGGAGTTGGAGCCCAGGGCACGGCTAGCTTCATTGAGAGAGTACGCGGGCAGTGACCTGCAGTTGGACCCTAGCGGGACCTGTAGATCAGGAAACAAAACTCTCTCGAGTCTTTTCCTCTCTAAAAGCAGACCTAGTCTTAAAAACAAGAGATACACTTTAATACCTTCTGAGCGATACCTATACCTAAACAAATCGAATCATTTTTGCATCAAAATGCTAGCTTCTGAGAAACACCCATGAGGCTCGGTGGGAATTTTCTTCAGCTTTCCTGAGCCCAAGCGCTGCCAGTGCTTGACGGACTGAATTTCCTCATCCTCTCCAAGAGGCCTTCTCATTTATTCTTTTCCCCCTCCCCTTCCTTGTCACCCTTGCACGTGGATTTGCGTCCTTTATTCCTCCGACCCTCAGCCCCACAGCACTTATATATCCATAATTTATCTATATCAGTGCTCAGTACGGTGTTCTACACACAGCAAGTGCTCAATAAATTCCACTGATCGATTTACTGTCCGACACCCGCAGAACACCGTAGTCTGGCCTCTCTCCCAAGGCTCCAGAGCTGCACTGATAAATAGTGCAACAGAACAAGGACTTAAGTGGGACTGCCTCCAGCACTTTTGATAATAATAAAATTAATGCCTCTTGTCATCACTGCTGAACTCAAATATTCTGAAAGGAATTAAGCACACCAAGTCCCCTTTCCATTCTAAGAAAAAAAAAAAATTCGAGATCATCTTTTCCATGTCTTTTAATAACAGACTAAACCAAGGTTTATTTTCTTTCTTCATAGCCTGGAATAGTATAATCTCTCTTAGCACCCTCTCTCCACCTTCTGAGCACAGATTTTCCTCATGATTTTGCCATGCACTGACGAGGGTGAAACGTGGCTGGCTGGATGGACATTTTGTACACATCGAGGTCAAGGTTGGCAGGTTACGTTTAAAGGTCTGCAGATCAAACATCTCACTGGAGGTTTGAAAAATTTAAGGAATCCTATTACAAGTCAGGCCCAGAGGAAATGGTTCCTGGTGCACTGAACACTAAAAGGGAGCAGGAGAACATAAGGCTTTATTATCAGAGCAGTTTTATGTACTGGCAATTTCAGACAATAGAGTGCAGAAGAATGGGATTACCACATCGCCAATGTTTTTTTAACCAACGGGGCTGGAGTTAGTTCCTTGAAATAAAAGCCACGTCAAGAGAATGTGTCTGTTCACAACTGACCAACCTACAGCACTGTCCTGGGATGTTTCCTGGTCGGCAGACAAACACGATTTGGAGATCTACTTCTCTCTTCGACGCTCCAGAATCCACCACAGATGCCAAAGCGACTTAACCCGTCAGTCAGTAATAATATCGATTAGGTGTTTACCCTATGTTAAGCACTGTTCTAAGTGCTGGGAAAAATATAAGTGATTAATTCAGACCCAGCTCTGACCTATATGGAGCCTGCAGGGTAAAAGAAGGAAGAACAAGATGGACGGGGGAAAAAAAATAAGAGGTAAAAATGCAGGACAGGAACAACAGTGAGAGGGAAAATTTCATTCCTCATCTCACTACCACTCAGATCAAATCAATCAGACATTCAATGGCATTTAGTGTGCACTTACTATATGCAGAGCAGTGTACTAAGCACTTGGAAGAGGACATTAAAAGAGAGTTGTACTAGCATGGCCTAGTGGACAGAGCACGGGCCTGGGAGTCATAAGGTCTTGGGTTCTAATCCTGGCTTCATCCCTTGTCGGTCAGGGGGCCTGGGGCAAGTCACTTCACTTCTCTATGCCTCAGTTACCTCACTTATAAAATGGGGAGTGAGACTGTGAGCCCCACGTGGGACAAACCGATATGCTTGTTTCCACCCCAGCGCTTAGAACAGTGCCTAATGCATAGTAAGGGCTTAACAAATACTACAATTATTATTATTATTATTACTTGGATTGCTGCCAACACCTCCAACTAAGCACGTCCAAAGCAAAACTCTTTATCTTCTCACCCAAAACCTGTCCAGCCACTGTTTTTCCCATTCCTGTAAAAAACCACCATTATCCTCCCAAATCACAAGCCTGTAATCTTGGGAGTTGTCCTCACCTCACCTCTCTCATATAACCCACATATTCAATCTGTCACCAAATCCTGTCAGTTCTAGCCTTCACAACATTGCTAAAATCCTCCCTTCCCTCTCCATCCAAACTTGTACTGGATAATCTATGCATTTATCCGCTCCCTGTTTGACTAATGCATCTGCCTCCTTGCTGACCTTCCTGCCTCCTCTCTCTCCCCGCTCCAGACCATACTTCACTCGGCTGCCCGGATCATTTTACTCAACAGTCGTTAAGTACACATCTCCCCATTCTTCAAAAACCTCCAGGGGTTGCCCATCCACCTCTGCACCCAACAGAAACTCCTTACATCAGCTACGAAGCACTCGATCAGCACCCCGCCTCCCACCTCTCCTCACTAATCTCCTACTTTCAGCCCAGCCCACACACTCCACTCCTCTAGCGCCAGCTTGCTCCAGGTGCCCCGATCTCATCTCACCGCCGACCCCTTTCCCACGTCCGCCCTCTGGCCTGGAACTTCCTCCCTCTCCATCGATGCCAGAATACCATTCTCCCCACCCTTAAAGCCTCATTAAAGTCACATCTCCAAGAAGTCTTCCCCAATTAAGCCCTCTTCTCCCTGGCTTCTGCATCATCTACGCACTCAGATCCATGACATCTGGGCATTTGGTCAGACCCACAGCACTTATGGACATATCTGCAAATTACTGCTTTATATTAATGTCTCTTTCCCCCCTCGACTGGAATTTCACTGGGGGCAGAGAATGCATCTACCAACTCTGTTATAAAGCTCATCGTGGGCAGGGAACTTGTCTACCAACTCTGAGATAATGTGCTCTCCCGAGGGCTCGGTACAGTGCTCTGCCCGCAGTAAGTGCTCAATAAATACCATTGGTAGATTGAGAGCTGCTAAACTTGATCCCTGCCCTCAAGGAGCTTACGGTCTACAGAGGGGAGCAGCCATTAAAATCAATCACAGATAAAGGGAAAGGGAGAGTATCGGGATATTTACACACGATCACAACTTTTCCAGGAGGCTGAGTATGGGGTGGGCAGAGGTGGGAGGCCGCAGAGTTAGACAGGAGGACGGGGATGGTCCTGGCCTTGGCTACTGACTTGAGGCCCAGGGTCACAGTGGAGGGCAAGTCCTGGGCTGGGTTATTTGGGATTTCTGCCCACTCCTGGGGAAGGAGGGTGGGCCAACACATTCTAGCCGATTGTCGGAGGAGAGAAGAGAGGGTCACAACCGCAGACAGAGCATCGCCCCATACCATGCAACCCTTTTCCATCTGCGTCCCATTCTTTCACTCCTCTAAGGCGCCAGGCCTTTTTTCCACGTGTCATGCCGCGGTTACCTTCAACTCAAAGATCATCTTCAAGATGGAAGGATAGAACTGATTCCCAAAATAAGATGTCACGTGACATCTTTGGTTCTCCAAAATTTTATATTCAAAAGTAAAAATGACCACCCCCTTCCTCAAAAATAGGGAAGATGGAGAGTAAAAAGGAAAGTGGAATGATACATCAAAGAAGCATCACGGGGGTGATGCCACTCAGAAATGTTTGAGGATAAAGATTTTGACTGAGGTTGTGGTCAACAAAAGCTGCTCAAGGACCTGGATGAGAAGTATGGGCAGGCCACAGCTGCTGATCTGACAGGACCATGCAGATCCACACAACACCATGGACTCTGTGCACCCCTCAAGTGATGGTAAGAACATCACATCCTCCTTAACCCATTGGTTGTCCCCAGACCCCCCCAATCACCCCACGATCGTCGACTCTTGCTTCCCATCTGCCTCCTGAAAGATCACCCACCTGCTCTTTAAACTGCCCTCCTCAACTCCTAAAATCACTCCCTCATTCTCCTCCCTTCCCCAACTGCCATCTTCAAACTCTGAATCTTTTAACAGCCCGTTCTCCTCTGCCTTTGAAAATTGGCAAGGGTCCCTCATTTTAAAAAAGCCCTCGGCCCCAAGGCTCCTTCCAGCTATCACTCCATATCCCTGTGCCCATTCCTATCCTCTCACTCCTAGACATCTGCCAATGTCTCTGCAAGCTGGGAGGAGATATTTCACTTAAAGCCCGAACATGCTTTGGAATAGCGAGGACATGCCAGTTTCCAAAGGGCTCCCGTTATCATCACCTTCCAGAAGAAGAGCAAGAGAGAGGATCCCGGGATCTCTCTTCGTGGCCGGCGTAGACCCCAGCCCACGTCTTCCCGGAACAACTAACTGTTTTTCAGCTCTCCCAGATCGTCGTCAGGACCAGGAAACTTGATCTTTGCCGCACATCAGATGCAGAAGTGCGGCACTACCATCAAGAAATAGACAGATCTGCTGCCCACAGAGCTCTTTTACCATTTCCAGCATCGTTTTCCCAGTAAGGAAATTTCAATCATTACTCTGAAGGAAAAATCAGTCTCACAACCCTTCTCAGCCTTATGCTTGCCTTATTTTCCCTCCAATCTCTCCTTTCAGTCAGTTAATGGTATTTATAGAGTGCTTACTTTGGGTAGAACACACTTACTAAGCTCTTGGGAGAGTACAATATAACACTGCGGGTAGACATGTTCCCTGCCCATGATGAGCTTGTACTTCCATCAGTGACCTCAGTTCCCATTTTAGGGGTTTGAAATTTGGTTCTTCAAATCCGGTTTTTCAAATTTCTTATATTCCACTTGAGTTCAGAACTACTTAAAGCTTTGTATGAATTGTAGTATGAGTCTTTTGAAATTTTTAACCGAATGCTAATCATCAGCAGATATAAAAAAATCAGAACCATAATATTCATTTTAAGTACACAAAATCATTAAAGCTCAAAACTAACCCTCTAACCCACCTAAGTAGGTATAAATGATCCTTCTGAAAGGGATTATTCTATCCAGTAAGCTATCTTGCAAATTGCATAGTGGGAAAGGTATTAGCAGATATTTATCAAGCTTAATCCTAAACTCTGATACCCTGGATTTGGAAGAGTTATTAAAACTTGAGTGAAATTCTGAGACAAGGGTGTTATTGTAAAACCTTCTCAAGACTTATGTAAGCAATGAAATATAGTTACAAGATTTTATCCTCTGAAAAACCTTATCTTCCAAAGGCATCTATCTTTGCGGAAAAAGTCTAAATTGGGGTATGTTTCTACGGCCAGTCTCAGCAGGGTTTTAAGTTCATTACAGTTCTCACTATCCCAGCACCAGGAAGAGGGTGAGATGGTCAAATCTCACATAACATGACTTCAGAAGACACAAAGTCTCTGAGACCCAATTTCGTGTATTTACCAAACCCCGGGACCCATTTGATAAGGCCCTGTTTGAAGCATCAAATTTAAACTAACCTCAGAAAGAGACCAATTTGAGAAACAGCACGGCTTAGCGGAAAGGGCATGTGTCTGGGAGGACCTGGATTCTCATCCCAGATCTGCCATTTATCTGTTGTTTGACCTTGGGCAAGTCGCTATGATCCTCTGTGCCTCAGTTACTTTATCTTTAAAATGGAGGTTAAGACTCTGAGCCCCATGTGGGGCACAGACTGAGTCCCACTTGGTTATTTTGTACAATGTCTGGCATGTAGTAAGGGCTTAAATACTATTTTCAAAAAAGAAAATAAAGAACAAAGATGAATTTAAAGAATTAACTTCCTTTTATGGAGCCAGAGCATGGATCTGGCAGCCAGGTACCTGGGGGTTCTTTAGTTCGAGGTTTGCCTCAGGCCTGTTGTAGGACCTTGGGAGAGTCACTCACCCTCTCTGGACCTCCGTTGCCTAACCCGTTAAATGGGGATAACACCTCTCCCTTCCTCATATGTTGCTGTGAGGGTGAGATGGCTAAATGATGGAAAAGTGTTTTGGAAAATAAATAAAAGTGCTGAACGACTGAAAGACGTAGCATGAGGTATGACTGTGTTTTATTTTGATCTACATGTTTGTCCTCCTAACTGCCAATGGGTTTGAACAGCTTACCGTGAGTCCGGGCAGGAATGAGCACCAACCCACGAACTGCAGCTTTAAGCAACTGTATTACCAAAGAGAAACAGGACCAAACCCAAGTGATGGGTTTTCTATTCAAATCCTTTCCAGCCTACGAGGAAAGAAATATACCCACTGGAATTTTTTTGATGTGGCTAAAAGGCGGCTCCTTTCTAAATGGGGGGGGGGGGAGGGAATCAACCTAGAAGAGGATCATTTCCTTTTAAAAATTAAGTCATATATTGTGACTTTCCATTAAAGTCTTGAAAGAATGGAGTATCAGGTCTTGGAGAATAAAGAACCCTGTCATGGCCCTAGAGAACATCTATTAACCCTAGTTAATGACTTAAAATAACAACCAACATATCCTGTTGGCAGCTCTAATTGTTCAACTAACAACTGATTGATTTTTGTAGTATTCATGATTCATGTATCTACCAGATGATTGTTGCATGTGAAATTAAAGGATTGTACCAGAAAGCTCGGTGGTTTAAAAAAATAGAAAACAAATGACTACTCCATAATATGCTTTTGCCTCATTTTTCTATTTTTGTTACTTTAAATAATGTAGTCCTTCATTACACTTTTACAGATTTTTTCATCATTCCTTGATTTTCAGGGGTTTTGTTTGTAAATTATGAGCGTTTTTATTTTCTTTTTTAAGAAAAAGAATTCTTTTTCTAGATATAGTTTCAGGCGGCAATTAATTCACTATGACAATCTACCTCGTTTGCATGACCTTCTCTCTTGCTAGTCAGTGGGATGAATGTACTTTTTAAAAAAAAATTCTTCTCTTATTTGGGGGACTTTATTTCCTTTGCTTCCTGAGATTGATTCCTTTGTTCTTTTCCCCCCGGTATATTTTTTTTGGCCCTATCTTTTTTTTTTCTGTCCTGTTAGCTTTTTGATTCACGCAGCTTTCCCTGCCTTTTCCCCCACTCCCCGCCTTACTGGTCTTCCCGATCTGCTGTACCGCTCCAACACCTCCCAGGCTTTATCCTCTGCCTACTAGCCAGAGCCTGCACTAAAATCCTGGTTTACTATCCGACCTGTGTAGCTGAATTATATTAGTGGTTGAGGCCCTCTTTTTGGCTCTGAGTAGTGGTAGATGAAGCATCAATCATTTCCGCTTTATGAAAAAAGCATGGAGACTCAATAGATTGTCAATCAATTCATCTGTCCTCTGGATGATTAAAGACACTCTATGCCCTGTGGGCTCCAAGGTATAAAGGTCAGCACTCGTTCTGAGGTAACAAGAATTTATTTCTATCACACCACCATCCACAGGTTCCGTTTGTCTATTTATTTCATTATAGCATCAGAGAGCCCTCAGCTCTGGCTCCCACGGAAGATGGGAACTATTTCCCAAATTTCTTTCCTGACACATCTCGGTAACTAAGCAAGAGGTTCAGTTAAGAGTAAATAACTCTGAGCCCAGCGGGCTATCTTTTCAAAACCAGGCTCCTCATCCAAGTTCCCTTACACTAACACATACTTTTACAGGCTTGAAACAGGCGCTGTTTTCTTTCTAGAGCTGCCACGAAAAACACAGATGTCGTCGATTTTAATAACGTTCTAGCTGACCAAAATTCACAGCTCCAAGTTGCCAAGTTAGGAAAGGAACTCGGTAGCATACTGGGAAATCTTTAGTACAGGAACTACAGACATGCTCTTGAACGGGGCTGAATAATCTAAGTACAGTTTCACTGTGACAAGTTTTCACTACGCGTTTGGGTGATTTTGGAAAACGGGGAAACAAGGATCTGACAACGCAATGCTGTTCGGCCATAGTATGCCAAAGGTGTCTGCAAAAATGGCTAAGTGCATTCACGTGTAGGGTATGGTAGAAGGAGTGCTGCAACTTGAGGGCTCTTGTTTTGTATTTTTAGCATCAAATTTTGCTAAAAAGTAACCCCCACATTCCAAAGAACTGGGAGCACTAAAAGTCTTCCCACAAAACTTCAGACCTAATTTTAACACTTTTCCTCCAAGGATGGCATGTTAATTTTCCCTCGTGCGACAAGAGCCCCTCCTTTTCTTTAATAAAATGCTGGATGATGGATTTCCAAATTAAAAAGACTTTTGCTCACCTGCTTTACATGTCCCCTGAGTAAGAATTCTGAACTTTGAACAACCAAATCAAGCCCAGAGTCCTCAACGAAACTGCAACCCTGGGAGACATCTTTGGGAAAAAAAAAAAACCCACATCCCTTTTATACACATGGCTTACTGCCAGATTTTGAGATAATCCCAATAAATGACTATAGTGAAGCAAATCGTTTTGGTACTGTAAACGGCTCCCTAAAAACCTTTGTCACAGCAAAAAGCACAGAACCAGGCAAATTAAAAAAACTCACAAAGCCTTCCCAGCTGATCAAAGGAAAGCAGTGATGTTTCAGGGTGAAATAAAGTAAGTCCCCTGTCGAACAGTAACTATCAACGATGGATCCTATCACACTCGATCCCCCATTTGACTCTTTAAAAGGTGCTTAGGCTTCACCTATTGATTTCTTAACTCAGCATAAACTCAGCGGGTGCCTGTGTGATTATTTTCATCCCAAAACAGGAGTCTTCTGCAGTGCTATTTATGGATTAGTCCTTGCCGGAGCTCCAGTACTTGATCTGCTCCCTGTCTGCAACCAACATCTTTCGGCAGTACGACTGAAGTTCACACAAATGACCAGATTTTGAACAATTCTCTTTTAAGGAGTATTTAAGAGGTTACAGTGGGCAAAGCACTGTACTAAGCACTGGGGTAGATACAAGATAAGCCAGGTGGATCCAGTCTCTGCCCCACGTGGGGCTCACAATCTAAGTTGGAGAGTGGAAGATTGACTCCTCGTTTTACAGAGGAGGTAACCGGGGTACCGAGGATGAAGTGACTTGCCCCACTTCTCACAGCTGGCAAGTGACAGAGATGGAGTCGGGAACCCGGGTCCTCTGACTCCCAGGCCCATACTCTTTTCACTAGGCCACAGTGACTCCCGATATAACTGCACAGAAGCAGTTTCCGTTAGGGCCTTTTCACTCCCTCCGATTTCTTTTATAACTGAAGAGTCCTTACAGAGATGAGAAATCCAACAGAACTGCAACCACGCAACACACAAATCTGTACTGCTGTCCATTCAGGATCAACCTGGTGCTCCAAAAATTATTCAAATTGCAACCGTACCGGACTCAGAAAGACCAGACTGCCAGTCTAGGCCGGAGAAATTTTTGATGGCTGGAGCTGGGTCTGCCCTGAGAGCATCAGTACATTCCAGAATGGATAAACACATTTTGCAAAGGGTGCAAGTGAGCTCTGTTGAGCACTGTTCTAAGACAGTTGGCTGTACAGGATTTTCCCTAGTGCTAAAATAGATCTATATTTATCAAAAAAGTCACCTCCCGATTTCACTCAACGTAGGGTCACAGAATATTTTTTAAACAACTCTGTTCACGATCAAATACTAATACCCTTTCCTGAAGCCAAAAAACCTCAGCTCAATCCTTCCCTTTTCCTGGGAAAAAAGGCATTTTCATGGGGGGCAAAGGGAGTGACCAGCTGGCTTCGTGCAAAAGCAATGTCCTCTCCGGGGTGCTGTAGCATATTATTAATATTTGTTGAGCACTTACCACGTGCCAAGCACTTTTCTCAATACTGGGACAGATACGAGGTAATCAGGTCGCAGGGAGCTCACGGTCTAAGTAGCTGGCCGCAGGGACCTGGCTGCTGGGGGGGGGCTCTTGGAAAACGAGTCTTCTCTCAAAACCGAGCAAACCACGCTCTCCGCACCTTAAATCTCCTAAAATCCTTCAGAAAACGCTCTACTCCCCACTCAGTCGTGTCAACACAAAGGTCACCCTTTCATTCATTCATTCAATAGTATTTATTGAGTGCTTACTATGTGCAGAGCACTGTACTAAGCGCTTGGAATGGACAATTCGGCAACAGATAGAGACAATCCCTGCCCAATGATGGGCTCGCAGTCTAATCGGGGGAGACGGATGGCACTCATCAAATTTATTCCTATACTCAGCTCTTTTGCACATATATTATTTGTAGAGATGATTACTCATTTCACCCTGATATCGTCATATCCTTACTCTTCCTTCTGCTCTATTTGTAAGTTTTATCTGTCCATCTTGCCCGTTACATTGTGAGCAACTTGAGGGCAGGAAACAGGTGTCTTGCTTTTATTGTACTCTCCTTAGCACTCAGTAATAATAATAACTGTGATGTGTTATAATAATGATAATGATGGCATTTGTTAAGCGCTTACTCTGTGCAAAGCACTGTTCTAAGCGCTGGGGAGGATACAAGGTGATCAGGTTCTCCCACATGGGGCTCCCAGTCTTCATCCCCATTTTACAGATGAGGTCGCTGAGGCACAGAGAGGTTAAGAGACTTGCCCAAAGTCACACAGCTGATAAGTGGCAGAGCCGGGATTTGAACCCATGATCCCTGACTCCCCGTGTTCTTTCCACTGAACCACACTGCTTCCCTGTGTGTTATGTGTATTAACCACTGGGGTAGATAAGTAATGCGGACAGATTCCCTGGACCTCCTGGGGCTCGGTCTAAGGAGGGAGTACAGGTACGAAACCCCCATTTTACGGTTCGGGGAACTGAGGCACAGAGACGTTAAGTGACTTCCCCAAGGTCATAGCAGGCAGGTGGCAGATCTGGGATCAGAATCCAGAGCTGAGCTCCCAGGACTATAATCTTTCCATTAGGTCACGCAGCTTCTCTACAGCGCTCAGTAAACAGCAGTGACTGATTGACTGGAGAGTGCCATTTTATGACAGCAAATGCTAGTTCCACATCATTTCTGATTCAAGGGAGGCCAGACCAGCCAGAAGGGTGGGGAGGAAACACGGGGGAAGAACGCAACCCACTCTTGGAAATACGGGTGACTGTCGGAGGACCAATGGATATAATAATAATAATGTTGGTATTTGTTAAGCGCTTACTATGTGCCGAGCACTGTTCTAAGCGCTGGGGTTGACACAGGGGAATCAGGATGTCCCACGTGGGGCTCACAGTCTTAATCCCCATTTCACAGATGAGGTAACTGAGGCACAGAGAAGTGACTTGCCCACAGTCACACAGCTGACAAGTGGCAGAGCTGGGATTCGAACTCATGACCTCTGACTCCAAAGCCCGTGCTCTTTCCACTGAGCCACGCTGCTTCTCTATGCACATACCAAAACGACCTCACGACAGAAGACGGGGCGTTCTGAAGAGGGTGTGTCCACGGAGTCGCTATGGGTCGAAAATGACTAAAAAGCACTTGAAGTTTGACCTGCGGGCAGTGACACCCCCTCATGTTTCTCATACCACAGAGATTCATCCCCACTGTCCGCCCCAGTGGGATGACAGTCTGGCCCCGGGATACAGCGAAAGGGAACCCTCAGCTTGGAGGTTTTCTGGGAGGAGCCTGGCCTGGTTTATCCAGTCAGCCAGTCAATCGTATTTACAGAGCATTTACCGCGTGCAGAGCACTGCACTATGCGCTGGGAAGCGTCCGATATAACAATCTAACTCTCCCCATGGCGAGGCCTGAAGCAGGGTCCAAGGGCCTGGGCCCAGGCCAGTGTGGCTACAGTCCTGGGCTGAGGAAAGAGAGCAGCCTCTAGGCAAGGCAGAGGAGGAAAACAATCTCCGCCCTTCAATGCTGGCAGAGGTACTGCCCTAAGCAAAGATTTGTGGGGAATTTAGGAAAGACGCCAGGGTATTCACGGTTTAGTTGTCGCTCCAGAAGAATCGATCGGTGATATTGATGGAGCACTCTGTGCAAAGCACTGTACTAGTGCTTTGGAGAGTAGAATACAAAAGAGTTGGCAGACACATTCCCAGTGAGGCTGGGTGAGGGTGCGCCGCCAAGAACCCCTCCGAGGTGAGAGAGGAGGCCCCGCACAGCTCCCACTCCCTTCTGGGTCGCCCTGACTTGCTCCCTCTCTATTCATCCCTCCTCCCAACCCCAGATCACTTAGGTCCATATCCGTCATTTATTTCTATTAATGTCCATCTCCCCCTCTAGACTGTAAGGTCGTTGTGGGCGTGTGTCCATTTATTGTTATAATGTACGCTCCCAAGCACACAGTGCTCTGTGTACAGTAAGCCCTCGCGAAATACGATCGACTGACTGCCCGCAACAAATAAGACGGGGGCTTGCGGGTGGTGGTGTGAAGGAGCAGAGGCATTTTCAGAGGGAGTTTCCTAACCTCCAAGTGAGTGAACAAGAAGGGAAAACAAAACCATTGGCTATTATTCTTCTTTATGGTGAGCTTTCCTCCCTGCTCTGCGGAGGGTCGGCCCCTTTGGCAGTCGGGTACTGCCCCGGATCCGTTTTGACTAAAGCGTAATGCGAGATTGCTATTTCCTGCCATTGAGGCAGGAGCAACCTATTCTCCCAGAACTTCCCGTGGACTGAGGGGTGAGGCCAGGATTTCAAGTGGGATTTGAATATCCTCTTTCCCCACCTGGGGTTTGTGAGGTGATGGGAAAGGGTGGAGGGAAAGAATGGGTGTTGTGAGGTTTTGGGCATTCTGAGGTTTAAAATGGTCGGGGAGATGGATTCCTTGCAAATTTATCGATGCTTCTTGATAAACTCAACCGGTCCTATTGGGATGGGCGAGCTGTACAAACAGTTGCTGATTTTAAAGATTACTGAATTGTGAGAGAGTGCCGCTGGCGGAAAACTTCAATTTATGGGTTTAATAGATTGCTTAAAGTGAACCAGGTTTTGAACTTTTAAAAAGAAATGGGAACTCTACGCAACTCGCACAGTTGGGACCCTAGAAAATCTGGAAGCATTTAATGGAACTGCACATAATGTTATGAAATCTGGATGTGTGCAAGAGGAGAACAGCACGTATGCATTACATCATACTTTGAGAGAAGAAAGGGGTCAGGACTTTACAGGGAGATTTGATACCGTGCTTAGCATTTCTACCAGGATCAGCTCAGCTCAACCTTGTCAGGGCTGAAGTAAGTTCAACCAGAGCATTGCGGGGGGTGGAGAGAAATGACTATAGAATCTTTGTATAAAACCACCTCGCCTCTTTTTTTTTAATATTTCCCACCTAAATTTTGAAGTCTTAGTAAGGTGATTACAATTGGGAAATGCTGCCCCATAGCTCTCAACATATTTTTCCACATACACGAAGACACACAGAAATGAAATCAACACCCACAGAGCAATGTACTTCAAGAAATCTGATCTGTGTTCACCTATAAAAACTAAATGCCTCAGCGCTTGGCCTTTTTGGCACATGACCCAAGCGCCCTGGCATCAAGGTAGCCTTGCCAGGGCAGAGACTGGCAAAGAGACTACATCTGGCCCCAGTCCCCAAACCTCTATTTAAAGGCGGGGTTGGGGCAAGGACAAAGGAGATTGGAGAAACTACCCAAAGCCCTGACCGGGCCCAGAATCCCAAATCCTCTGGATTAAGTTCCTTGAGGGCAAGGAACTTCTACGAACTCTGCTGTACTGAACTTTCCCAAGTGTTTAGTACAGTGTCCTGTACACAGTAAGCACTCAATAAATGCCCCTGACTGATTCACTGACCCCAGGAGACTGCCTGGCAATGTGAACGTCCCTCCACGGTAGCGGGGCAGGGGGCTGTAAGAGTTCTCAGAGCACCCCCTATTAGGGTGGATCTTGGAGCCCCATACTGGGGCCTCTTGGGTAAGGCTGGGACCCCCTGAGTAATAACAACATCAACAATAATAATTGTGGCATTTGTTAAGTGCCTCCTATGTGCCAGGCACTCTACTAAACACTAGGACAGATTCAAGGTAATTGGGTGAGTCTCACATAGGGCTCACAGTCTTCATCCCCACGTTGCAGGTGAGGGAACTGACGCCCAGAGAGGTGAAGTGACTTGCCCAAGGTCACACAGCAGACAAGTGGCAGGGCTGGGATTAGAACCCAGGTCCTCCTGACTCCCAAGTCCACGTTCTCTTTCACTGGGTCACGAATAAGTACGGTGAACGTCGCCGGCGTTCCCACCAACCGCCCAAGCCCCGAATTGGAGCCGGGTAATGCAAAGGCACCTTAATCTGCTGTCTTCTGAGCATAGCGAGTTCCCGCATGTCTCGGAAGGGCTGCAGCAAGTACTGGTAGAGCTCGGTCGTGGCTTCGGCCAGGCTGCCGTAGGCCTCGTCTTCCAGCTGGTACAAGTCAAGAAGCTCCACCATGCTCTCGGTGTTCTTGTGTTGTTCCAACAGCTGGACAGGGAGAGGGGAGGAAAACATACGGTAAATGACACATTCCATCTCACTACCGTCTGTCTGGTGCCGGTTTCAAAACCCACTCCCGCATCCTCCCGGGATTCTCCTTTCTCTGGACCCGGCAGAGGCAGGGGTGAGGAACAGAAAGGTGTTCACGACTGTTCTTTCAGTATTTCTGATTTCCCCCGCCCCACGCAAGTCACCCCATGTCCTCT
Source organism: Ornithorhynchus anatinus (assembly GCF_004115215.2). Classification (NCBI taxonomy): domain Eukaryota; kingdom Metazoa; phylum Chordata; class Mammalia; order Monotremata; family Ornithorhynchidae; genus Ornithorhynchus; species Ornithorhynchus anatinus. The sequence goes on along the minus strand of NC_041728.1, from coordinate 26,640,008 downwards.
TTCCAAATGACTAGATCTTCCTCGGCAGAGAAGCAGTCAATCATATTTATTGAGTGCGTACTGTGGGCAGAACACTGTACGAAGCCCTTGGGAGAGTACACTGATTTAACACGCACATTCCCTGCCCACAATGAGTTCACAGTCTAGAGGACAAGCTTACAGTCTAGAGGGGATGCCCCTCTGAAAGGGCAGTTGAGGTTTTTAATAGTACATAGTAATTGCACCCGCAATGAAGAAATCTCCTCCGTCTCGAAACTGATCATTCACTCATTCAATCGTACTTATGAAGCGCTTACCGTGTGCAGAGAACTGTACTGAGCACTTGGGAAACTACAACAATAAACAGCGACTTTCCCTGCCCACGGTGAGCTGACAGACTAGAGGGGCTGTGAGGGATCATTCACTGTTTACCAGGTAAGGAGACATTTGTTTTAAGTGAAGGGTTTTCAAGAGATAAAGACATTTTACGTTTGTTGGACGACAGCAAAGTGGCCTAGTGGAAAGAGCAAGGGACTCGGGAGTCAGGAGACCCAAGTTCTAATCCTGGCTTTGCCACTTGCCAGCTGGGAGTCCTTGGACACTGAACTTCTCTATGCCTCAGTTTCCTCACCTGTAAAATGGGGATGAAATACCTGTTTTGCCTTCCTCTTGAGACTGAGAGTCCCATGTGGGGCAGGTCCTGAGACCAATCTATTTTATATCTACCCCAGCACTTAGTAAAATGATTTATGCATAAATATATGTTAATATATAACTGTTATTAATAATCCAACTGTCAGTAAAGCATAATGAAAAAGTGAATTATTTCATATATCAAGCAATCTTCTCAACTTTTTATAGTTTCTAGCTAATATAATCTAGGGACAATGACACTCAAACCTTCAGGGACAAAACTGATAGAAAAACTGAAATGTAATTGTCACATTCCAGCAGTTGATTTGCCATAGAACATTCATTTGCTGAAACAAAAAACCAACTATACCCATTTTACATAATTTTCAAAAACCCTATACTCAAAAATTGTTTGAAAAAGGTTCCAAGACTACTCTTTTTCCAGGATGATGTAATATTTTCTGAAACATACTTTGCAATGATTGAAACCAAAACATTTAATTGCAGGAAGTTGAAAAAATTACAGATTTCTTTATATTTTGTAAAAAAAACCCCACAAGGATTTCTAAAATCTCACTGAATAAAGCAAATGTGTTCGCTCAGTATTCCCTCCAAAACCGTGCCCATCTCTGGAGGTGATAGGTGCTTTTGTCATTTAAACTACACCAGCTTCACTTGTAAAATGTCATTCCTTCTTCTAGGGCTGAAAAAAAGAGTCACTAGTCATATATCTTTAATTGTTGAGGTTGATGAACTTCCTAATAAAAATAATATCTGTTAAGCGCTTGCTATGCGTCAGGCACTGTACTAAGTGCTGGGGTGGATACAAGTAATTCGAGTTGGACACAGTCCCTGTCCCGTATTGGCTCAAAGTCTCAATTCCCATTTTACAGATGAGGTAACTCAGACACAGAAAAGTAAAGGTCACACAGCAGACAGGTGGTGAAGATGGGACACCCCATTACCAGCCCTAAGCCCTCTCATATCTTATACCTCAGCCCTCTTTCTGAGAAAAGTCCAAGAGGGGGGAAAAACTCAAACCAATCTCTCTGTATTTGGCACTCGGGGGCTATTTTTGGCCTTAGAAACAAAGTTTAAGCAATTGCACACCAGTAATACTTGAGAACTGGGAAGACATCTATCAACTGTTATACCGTTCTTTCCCAAGTGCTTCGTAGAGTGCTCTGCACACAGTAAGCGCTCCATAAATACAATTGAATGAACGGATAAATACCACTGACTGACAAACTAAAGCATTTCACAGTCCACGCTCACTTTTCCCTTCCAGGCAGGAGGCAGAACCCGGTGTCAGGAGATCAAATGCTTGACCGAAAACGTCCTACCACGTCCCTCTCTGGAGCAGAGAGCACCAGAGGTGATAATCCCAGCGCTAAAATTCCAGTACAGGTGGAAAAGCGGGATGGGGTTTACTCTTTCAGTGTGCCCACCTGCCGCTTCCTCAAACTGAGCTGCCAGCAACCCTTCTACTGTGGCTGTTGCAAGCAACTTGAATAAAAAGGGGTGATGCTGGATCCCGACTAAAGAGAGGATAGGGAAGGTAAAGACGAGTGTATGATAGATGTACTCTATTTTTAAAACATACATCTCTGTGGAAATCTGTTTCTTATCAGAGTTCTGCCCAGGGCTCACCACTAGACTGTAAGCTCGTTGTGGGCGGGGAACGTGTCTGCCAACTCTGTTGTATTGTGCTCTCCCACAGTGCTCTGCACGAAGTACTCAGGAAATAAAATCGATTGAAATATAACCCTCGGTGCTAAACGTGTGTGGGGAAAGCACCGCTCAGTCAGGTTAGTGTAGTGCTCTGCACGCTGCAAGCTCTCAATAAATAGCGTTTTCAAAAGGTTGCCAATAATTGGGGGGGGGGGGGGAGGCTCGGATCAGTAGCGTCCCCACGTCAGCAGGCCCACCCGTTCAGCGGCTGCACACTGGGCTTCCATCCCCAAGCCCGGACCCCTGGTCCAGCTGCCGGGAACCTTCCCGGCAAATTCAAGAGTCTGGTTGGGTAGGTGGCCTTCAGCATTCACTCCCAGTCAGCAATGCTCATCGGCTATTGGTCCAATCAGCAGACACTCATAAAAGCCTAAAGTAAGAATAAAAATCCCATAGACAATGGACTGAAATGACTGGATTTCACATTCGTGATTCCTTCTGGGGAAGCAAGCACACAACAGCCTACAACTGAAAGTACAGTGAATATTATTCATGTACAAAAACACTCTGGAAATAACACCAGCCTTGACCTCAGCCAGAACTAGCTAATTTTGTTAAATATGTAAAGCGCAATCACACAGATATCACACAATGCCTTTTTCCTCGCCACACATAGGATGCCGTTTCAGAAAGGTACTATCAGGAAACTAAATTTAATACCTTTGTTCAGTGAGGGCTGTATCATCTCAGTTGACACTAATAATTTATTCATCTGTTTTTGCTATACAGTTTCATGTTTTTCCAACATCACGTTACCTATGACCAATTCCAGATTCAGCAGGTGGAATATTTTAGCTGATTATCCCCAAATACTTCTAGAGTGTAAGACTATATCATCTACAGATCATCCTTTGTATATTAAGATGATATCACTGTTTGCACGTCTTTTAATTCGATAAATGCTATTTACCAGAAGCTATTCTCTTCTGGGGCCCATAATCCAAGAGGAATGTGTGGCTAATGCGACGATAATGTTCTCACTTCATGTCTGCAGTCACGTAACTCAGTTTCCCAATTCTCTCGTCAGAGCCCATTGAAAAATTAACAGAGTTTAAGGCATGAAGTGAGCTGTCGCCACGGGGGCTTCTCAACCGGACAGAAACCTGCCAGTTTTCACTGTAGGAAATGGCAGGCCCCTACCGTTAAAATTCACTCCCTTCAAGAAGTTCGGCCTTTCCGGGGTCTGCCCCTACGTAGTGGCGGGAGTGGAGGGCCCGTTTGGGCAGGAGAAACCTCCACGGTCACGGCTCGGCTCGTTTCCAGGAAACGAGGGAGATGGAGAGGATAACTGGACCAGGCATGGGGGAGAGCCGGCTTGGGCCACCCGCTCCTCCCTCCCGGCTCGTTCTCCGAATGGAGCCCTTCTCATCTCAGTTGTGGGAGTGCCACGTACCCGGGACGACGGAAAGGTTGTGGGTCCCCGCTGGGACTACGAATCCCAGCTGCAAGAAAGGATGAATCCTGCAGGCCGGCATCCCGCCCTCCCCACACAACGCCGTTCTGAGGCGTCAAGCCGGGATCCCCTGGCGGGCGTAGCTTGACCCGGGGACTGCAGTTTGGGCCCCTGCCGGGCTCGATGCCTTCGCCGCGCTCCAGCCCGGCGAGGTCTCTGAGTGGGCATCTCAGGCTCGGCAGAAATGAAAAGCACCCTTTATTCCTGTAAATGAAGCCAGTTCAAGACCACGGAGTCTAGGATGGCTGCCACTGCAGGATGTCACTGCCCCTACCTCGCCCCAACCTCACCCTCCTCGCTTCCTTTCCTCGCTACCGGGCAACGGAGCATTCGAAACCCAATCCCGGGCTACAAATCTGCACCGCGAACTTAAAAGCAGATGGACTGTCGGGCTTGCCCAGAGTGAACACGTGACCAGAACAGCTCTGCCACTTGTCTGCTGTGTGACCTTGAGCAAGTCACTTCATTCCTCTGGGCCTCAGTTATCTCATCTGTAAAACGGGGATTACAGCTGTGAGCCCCGTGGAGGACAGGGCCTGGGTCCATCCTGAGCTGCCTGTATCCATCCCAGTGCTTTGTACGGTGTCTGACGCATAGTAAGCGCTTAAATACCATAATTATTATTATCAGTAGTATTATTATTACTGTTACAGGTAGGATCGCCCTCGGGTTCGAAGACCAAGTCGCCAAAGGAAGGCCTTGTGGGCTCCTGCTTCCACCCCTCCTCCTCTGGCCGGGCCGTCTCCAGACAGTTGCACCAGGATTAGCGGCCTTCCTAACTCAGCCTTGCCCTGGGGCACTGCCAACATCTTCCAGGGAGAAGCTGCAGAATCGATCTGAGATTCACCCGCAGCCAAGACCGTGGCTCCTCTGTCTCACCTCCGGTTTTGACCTTTATTTCCCACTCCGTAGGAAGTCGTCAGTACAGAGAGGAAGTTGTCAGGGACCTATTTGGCTCTCCCTCCTGTCTCGTCACGTCCTTAATGCTGCTGCTTATTTTCCACTGACAAGGTAAGGGTCAGTTTACAGAGAAAGGCACAGATAAATCAGAGAAAAAATGATTTTCTGGGCCGGACGGGTCAACCTATAGATTAGCACAGGACCAGAAAAGGAGGAGGGGCAATACAGACTTCTAACCCGCTCCTTCCTTTTAGATTCACTACCCCACACAAATCAATAAGCTCAGGCAAGACTTGTGAACGTTGCAGATGGAGATTTCTTTTATTTCTCTTCATTCCCCAGGGGCCCGCTGGCTTCTCTCCAAGCCCACAGCCACGGTCCCAAAGGTTTTCATCCTCCAACAGGCCTCTTCCTATCAGCTTTTTCCAAAATCCCAGAATTATAAGGGGAGAACAGGACATCATCACCGACATCATCGACTGGGCTCCTCCTGAGGGCAGCATACTACGCCAGGCAGGTGCCTGGGAAAAGATATCACAGGGGAAAGACAAGGTCGCTGCCCTTGGAGAGCATCAGAGATGAGAAGTAAAACCTTCATTGATAAATTTAAGTGGATACACTGAATCAGGTTTCAACAAATAATCAGTTCCAGTGCCAGAAAACGTCAGCAAATCATCAATCCTAATTAATCTGGGATGATATGCAGAAGTATATCTCCTTTCTCCAAAGAGACAAACTAACCTCTCCCTGACATTTTGTCCTGGGAAGGTACGGGAGCCTTTTAAACACAGGATTTTACGGCTTGGGTGGGTGATGGGAAGGTTATTGTCTTCTCAGTCATTTCAGACCACAAGATTTTCAAATGAAAACTTGGAAAATCTTTCAGTGAATGATTCCCTAAATTATTCATTTCGAAGCTTGAGAGAATGAGTCTGCAAAGCCGCAACGCCTGGGCGGTATACACTAGCCATTCCTGGGTCCCAAGGCATTCACGCCACCCAAAAGAGTGGCCTAGTGGACGAAGCACAAGCCTGGGAGTCAGAAAGGCCTGGGTTCTAATCCTGGCTCTGCCACTTGTAAACTTTGTGACCTTCGGCAAGTCACTTCACTTTTCTATGCCTCAGTTCCCCCACCTGTCAAATGGGGGTGAAGACTGTGAGCCCCATGGTGGACACGGACTGTGCCAACCTGATTAGCTTGGATCTTCCCCAACGCTCAGTACAGTGCCTGCCACATAGTAAGTCCTCAAAGACCATAACAACAACAAAAACAAAAAGTTTCCAATCTAGAGGATAGCTTCTAGAGCCATCCACAGGCGGGCTTTCCTCAAATGGCAGCCCTGGAGACCAAAAAACAAAACAAAAACCCAGAGCCTAGAGGAGTGGCGTCACAAAAACCCCAGAGTGACCTGGCTTGGGGGAAGAAGTGTCACTCGGCCCGATGACCCCAGAGCTGACCTCACGCTGCCGCCAGGGCTGACTGAGGCTGTTCAGACATTTCTGAATGCTTCCCACTCGGGAAGATGCAAAAGAGTTGTGGTCTCGAGTAGCACTCTGCCCCAGAGGCCCTTGCCTTGGAGTCCGACTACTTGATTAGGCAAGATTTGAAGCAGCAGCAGGGAGGGCTCATAAACTCGGGGTCTAAATGGGTCTGTTTATAAAAGGCGGCTCTGGCTCTTTATACACTGATGTGGTTAAAAACACACAGGCAACAACTGTTGGATAAACGCCTCATACAAACCCCCCACCTTTTCATTGGCTACCCACCCTGACTCATTTCAACTACCTCCTTCCCGACCGGACACTATGACTAACACTGAGCATTCTCTACATTATCCAAATCCCGAAACCTTGGGCCAAGAAGATTTTTTTTTTTTAAACAGCAATTGTACCTTTTGTCAACTTTTTAGGCTAAGAAATCCCTCCAGGATATAAGGTACAATACACCAGTGGAACCAAACCTAGGCAGGGAAGGGGAATTCATCTCTTTCTCCTCTCTCTCCCTCTCCCCCTCCCGTTAGGGCAGGCTCGAAACCAAATAAGCATTAAAGAACAGAAAGACCTGGATTGCCTGAAATGGGCCTTATCTACCTTTGGAGACTCGGATTCATATCCTTCCCCAATCCCATTTTGAGATTTCTAAATAAGTGGCATTTTGCATCTGAACTCATTCGGGACTCCTTTTAAAGAACTCTGAAAGTCGAAATGCGGAGTTTGCTTTTACTTCATAAAACCCAACACACGACAGCTGCCGGGATCGTTTTCCAAGCCGTCTTTATCTCCCCGTGATAAAGTCAAAAACGTAATTCATTGATTTTTGGTGAATTCTCACCCTCTAATATCTCAAGGCAAATACACAATTCCAAGAGTTAATTTAAAATGCCACCCAGTCTTCTCAGTTGATTCCTTCATTAAAAAAGGAAGCATCCAATTGCACGCACAGACATGCACACAGACACACAGAGACATTCTCACGGACTCCCCGAGGGAGGGTGGCCTCCATTCGAATCCTCCTGAGGGAAAGTTCACCTGGAAGACTGAGCCTAGTCTTAACTGCGTCAACGAGACTGGCACTTCCCTACTCCACTTCCACCATCGATCTCACCGATCCCCTTTAATGACGATGGTACTTAAGCGCTTACTATGTGTCAAGCACCATTCTAAGCGCTGGGGTAGAAAGAAGCTAATTAGATTGGACACAGCCCCAGTCCCACATGGGGCCGACATTCTGAATCCCCATTTTACAGATGAGGAACCTGAGGCCCAGGGAAGTTAAGTGACTTGTCCAAGGTCGCAAAGCTGACAAGTGGCAGAGCCGGGATTAGAACCCAGGTCCTTCTGACTCCCAGGCCTGTGCTCTATCCACTAGGCCACGCTGTTGCCTTAGAGGTGAGCCGAGAGCAAAGCACCGATGGACGACGCGTAAGCTCCACGTGACTGCTTTGCCATCGACGGATGTAAACGGAAGCTCATCCTGCTGTTCCCAGACTTTTTATGGTATTTGTTAAATGCTTACTATATGCCGGGCGCTGTACTAAGCCCCGGTGTAACTACGGCTTACATTGGACACCGTCCCTGTCCCACATGGGGCTCACAGTCTTATTCTCCATTTTACAGATGAGGGAACCGAGACCCAGAGAAGTGACTTGTCCTAGGCCGCACAGCAGCCAAGTGGCAGTGCGGGGATTAGAACCCAGGTCCTTCTGACTCCCAGGCCCATGCTCTATCCACTAGGCCATGCTGCTTTTCAGAGACTTCTCAAAGATTCCCCCCCCATCCCATATCTGTGATCCCATTCAGTTTTTTCAACAGCCAACACTTGCCATTACTCAGGGCGATCCTCCCCGCTAAGCCGCAGATCCCTGCTCCCGACTCCCAACCCATCCTGGTCTGGCTCCGAGGGCCCCAACTCCTGCTGCAGAAAGGGAGGCTTGGTGATGCTGGCTGCAGCAACGCTAAGAAAAAAAAATACATCTTCCTTCTTTTTATGGTATCTGTTAAGCGCTTCCTATGTGCCAGGCATTGTACTAAGCGCTGGGATGGAAAGAGTGGCCTTGTGGATACAGCATGGACTCCTAAGCCCGTGCTCTATCCTCAAAGCCACACTGCTTCTCGACCTCAATTCCTCCACATCAATCAGTGACATTTTTTGAGCTCTCACTGGGTGTACAGCATCGTACCAAGTGTTTGGAAAGATGGTCAGAGGATGAGAAAACAAACTTGGGCCACAGATTCTAGAATTCCAGGTGAATCCAATGTTCTAACACTTAAAATGAAGCTTTAGCTATGGGTCATGTTTCCTTGGGATCTAGTTACTTCAAGATTCTTCCACATCATCAGTTGGTACACGGAACCGGCAACAGCCTTTCCAGGATGACCAAAATTCCCAAACCAGCCGGCAACCGGGGGAATGTGTAAGCAGATGCTCCCGACAAGCAAAATGCCCCAAGCAATGACAGGATTAATCACCCACATAAAAGTGAATCACAATACTTTAAGAGATTTGGAAGTCAGTATAAAGTTGTTTTTCCTATTGAGCTACAATTACAACATGTTTGATTTTCATAAATGAGTACGTGTTAGGAATGTGGATACTGACTCACGGCTCCAGCCCTGTATCCAACATAAGCAGTCAGAGACCTAAATTAACCTGGGAAAAACAATGCTCTCTGATTCAGATAAAAATTTAGAGTACAGGGAGTTCTCCTAATAATACCAAAGTTGTGTTCTTGGAAAACCTCATGCTTTGGGAAAACTGTGTTAGAGTACCCACTGATTCAGGAGGAATTAATGGGTTTAGGGGCTAGATGTTTCAAAGCTAGGGGCTGACATTTTTCCATAAAAATTCCTAGCTTTCATTGACGTTTCTACACCTTTGCCACCTACTGCTATTTTACTGTACTAAAAACTAAAAACTTGCAAAAATATAAGTACAGACACATTACCTTGTGGAACAGTAAAGTGAAACTGAGGCAGAGACTGCCAAGTGCAGCAGCATCACAGTTTGCAAGAGAAGCGGCATGGCCTGGAGGATAGAGCCCGGGGCCTGGGAGTCAGAAGGACCTGGGTTCTAATCCCAGCTCTACCCCTTGTCTGCTGTGTGACCTTGGAGCGAGTCCCTTAACGTCTCTGGGTCTCGGTTCCCTCGTTGGTAAAACGTGGATTAAGACTATGAGCCCCACGTGGGATATAGGCTGTGTCCAACCATGTATCTACTTAGTGCAGCGCCTGGCACAGAGTAAGCACTTAGATATCGTTTTTTAAAAAAGCACGTGCAGTCATGTGCCTGCTTGTGGATCGTATCCTGTCTGCACAACCTCACGGGGTGGGAAGAACATTCACTAATCCTTCTACTGTGTTGTGTCTGAAAAATGGGTTGTGGCAAAAATCAGTGTATGTTTATAACCAGAGATCCAATAGTCACCCGCCTGCTAATTGCCTCATTTGGGCAGCTGGCCTGAAGCCCCTCCACAGACCGCGCTTTGATGTGGCCCATCTAGCTCTAGGAGATGTTTCCCTGACGGCTCAAACCGGTTGCAACTGCACTGCTTGGGATCCCTAAGAGGGTGCTAAGGGAGTCGGAGAGCCCCAAGGAAGAACAGGCAGGAAGGAAAAGCAGCATGGCCTAGTGGCTAGAGCACAGGCGGGGTGGGAGAGAAGGGCCTGGGTGCTCATCCCGGCTCCGCCACTTGTCTGCTGCGTGACCTATACTCCTCTGGGTCTCAGTTACCTCTCCTGTAAAATGGGGATCCAGGCTGCCAGCCCCATGTGGGGCAGGGACTGTGTCCAACCTGATTAGTTTGTAGCTACCCCGGCATTTAGTACAGTGCCTGCCTCATAGAAAGCGCTTAAATACCATAAAAAGAGAAGCAGAGTAGATGATTGCTTGGGTTGGAGGGGCTGGGAGGGGAGAGGGAACAGAGGGTAATAGTTCCTCCTTTCTGTTTAGGCTAGTCACAAATCTCCTTTGGATCCCTTTTTCAAGTACTTGCTAACAAGAAGAATAATTGTGGTATGAGGGCAGGGAACTTATGGCTAACTTTGTTGTACCGTACTCTCCCAACTGCTTAGTACAGTGCTCTGAACACAAGGACAAAAAGTACTCGGTAAATATCACTGATTGATAGAGAAGCAGCATGGCTCAATGGAAAGAGTATGGTCTTGGGAGTCAGAGGTCATGGATTCTAATCCCGACTCTGCCACTTGGCAGCTGTGTTAGGCAAGTCACTTAACTTCTCGGTGCGTCGATTCTCTCATCTGTAAAACGGGGATTAAGTCGTGAGCCCCTTGTGGGACACCCTGATTACCTTGTATCCCCCTCCCCCAGTGCTTAGAAGAATGTTTGGCACATAGCAAGCGCTTAAAAAATACCATCATTATTATTATTATTATTAAGTGCTTATTATGTGCCAAGTTCTGTGCTGAACACTGGGGCAGAACCTCTATACTGTAAGTTCACTGTGGAGAGGGAAAGTGCCCGCCAACTCTGGTGTACTGTACTCTCCCAAGCATTTAGTACAGTGATCCACACACAGTAATCACTCGATAAATACCAGTGATCGATACAAGATAATCAGGTTCCATATGGGGCTCCACTGATCGACACAGGATAATCAGGTTCCATTGTAGGCAGGAGGGAGAATAGGTATTGAACCTCCATTCTGCAGATGAGGGAATGGAAGAACAGAGAAGTTAATTGACTTGTCCAAGGTCACCCGGCAGACAAGTGGCGGAGCCAGGATTAGAACCTCAGAAGTTGCAGTTCCACTTAATCCTAAATGTTCCAAATCTATGACATCTCTGAGTGCATTTTCCTAAGCCTGGCACTCTTCGGGACAAGATCACAATTCACAAGCAGAGACTATCCCTGGAAATGTTTGAGCAACGCACCGATACAACAATAAATCATTCCTATCCGGGAAAGTTTGCACTCAAGAGGACGTTGTTTAATCCCTTAGCAACCCAATGATCACCACTCTCCACAGCATTTACTGAGCACTTACTATGTGCAGAGCTGAGAACAAAGCACTTGGGAACAATAACAGAAGTAGAAGGCCCAGTTCCGGACCACAAGGAGTTTACAACCTAATAGGGCGAGAGATAAATGGATATACATGCCCAAATATCATCTTTACAGAGTTGCACCAGTTTCGCATAATTTTTGTAACATTAAAACAGGGGTGGGGCTATTATGCAGGTCATATTAAGTCTAGCTATAAAGGGAGGAGGACGAGGAAGGTAGGAGGGCCCTTGAGATTGCATCTCATGATTCTGTTGCACTCGGGAGCATACAAAACAATAATAATAATGGTATTTGGTGAGCGCTTACTATGTGCAGAGCACTGTTCTGAGCGCTGGGGTAGATACAGGGTAATCAGATTGTCCCACGTGGGGCTCACAGTTTTTTATCCCCATTTTTACAGATGAGGTAACTGAGGCACCGAGAAGTTAAGTGACTTGCCCAAGGTCACACAGCAGACAAGCGGCGGAGTCAGGATTAGAACCCATGACCTCTGACTCCCAAGCCCGTGCTCTTTCCACTGAACCACACTGCTTCTCTATAACTGATTCGGTTCCCTGCCCACAAAGAGCTTATAATCTAGAGGGGCAGACAGACTTTCAGATCCATTACGGCTCCGTACGTAAGTGCTGAGGGGCTGGGGTGAATAACAGGCATAGATCCAAACGCAGGGGGGTGGCTGAAGGGAGAAGGAGTAGAGGAAATGAGGGCAAAGTCGAGGAAAGCCTCTTGGAGACGTAATTTTTAATCAGGCTTTGAAGGTGGGGAGAGGGATGGTCTGTCACCATGAAGGGGAGGGAGTTCTAGGCCAGAGGAAGGATACGGTCAAGGGGTCAGCAATGAGATAAATGAGATAGAGGTCCAGCGAGTAAGCGGGCGTTAGAGAAAGAAGGGCAGCACGCTAACTGCCCCCAACACACCGCCTATAATTAATGCGATCCACAAAATAATCCTTTCATTTCCTCCTCAAAAATCAAGGTGGAGTAATTATGTGAATACGTAAGGTACCTAATGGGCAGTGAAGCGAAAGCACTGACAAAAATGATAAACAGAAAAATGTTCTACTTACACAGATATAAGAATGGAGTTAGGAAATATTTTAAATTTAAAGAACGAGATGAGAAAGACTCGCATCGCACAAGCTCAAAGGTTCTATCAAATCTAAAACCTAGAGGTCCTTTTAACATCTCAACACTAGAATATTCTTTGGACCGCTTCTTTGTAGAATGATTGGGGAGAAAGCTAAAACCCCAGGAACTTTCACTAAAATTTCAAATGCCTCACATATATACAATGAAGATTTTGGATTAAAATTCTGGTTTTAAACTAAGATTTGTCAAATAAAAGCTTACACGTTTTTCTATAGAACAATGCAGGTGGTTATGTGCCCTTTACTGTCTGATGTTCTATGTTTAAGATACCAACATTTGAGGAGGTTTTCAGGGTTGAGGGATTAACATTTTCCACCCAAATCACCCGGGAATGGTAAATTAGATGTAGCTGACTAAAATGAGAGAGGAAACAGTGTCAATCCAGAGCATAAAAGCTTACTCTTTTAGTAAAGCTGCCTAATAATGTATGATTTTTGAAAATCATCAACTAAAATGAAACAGCAGTCATAAACCCTGGAAAACAATTCTCAGGACACTTTAAGGGATACTGTCTAATTTTACAGAAAATTGAAAAATTTGCTACAAAAAAGAAAACAAGACGCCCCCCCCGGACACACACCCACACATACAGACACACCACGCATCACTGAGCTAGATAGAGACGATCAAGTTTAAAATACTTCCTCTACACGTACAGCAAATCCTTGAAAGCTTGGTGATAGCTGTTATCACTCCTTCCACACGCAATAACCCAAGTAACTAATTTCCACACAATCTTATTTTTTTTTAAATGGTATTTGTTAAGTGCTTACTACGGGCCAGGGACTGTACCATGCACTGGGAGAGAGACAAGCTAATCGGGCTGGGCACAGTCCCTGTCCCACATGGGGCTCACAGTCTTTAAGGGAACTGAGGCACAGAGGAAAAAATGAGGTGACTTGCCCAAGGTCACACAGCAAACGGTGGAGCAGGGATTCGAAGCTGGGTCTGCCTCCCAGGCGTGTGCCCTTTCTACTTGGCCACGCTGATGTTTTCTATTCTTTAATCATCTTTGGCTGTCGTGCGCCAATTTAGATGCAACTTTTCAAAACGGCAGAAACTAAAATGGATCCATTAAGGACCTAGTCCACACAAAGGAGAGCAGAAGCAAGTTTTCCGGGCTCCGGCAAGGACTCTGGCCAGGCAAGTATAATGTCAAGCCTCTTCCTGATTACACTCTATTCCTGATTTATATCCAGTTTGTTGCTGACGATGTTGTTTTCCTACTGGGCCCGGCTAGTCTTTCCCAGTTTTAGCCGTCTTATGTCTGCATGTGTCTGTCTGGCGTACCGTAGGATTTTGCCCTCGGCTCTGGTGGTTTGCATCCTGATTCTGGAAGACCCTTTCCCTTCGTTTGTGAAGAGCCCCGGCCTGGGATTCAGAGGACCTGGGTTCAAATCCTGCCTCCACTGCTTTCCTGCAGTGTGATCTTGGGCAAATCCCTTCACTTCTCTGTACCTCAGTTCCCTCATCTGCAAAATAGGGATTCAATACCTGTTCTCACTCCTACTTAGACTGTGAGCCGCATGTGGGACCTGATTAGTCTGAATCTACTCCAGTGCTTATTACGGTGCCTGGCCCAAAGTAAGCGCTTAACAAATACCACTAGTATCATTATTCTTCAATTCGTCTCGGTCACTGAACTTTACTTCTTCCAAAAAAGTGTTAACCTTTTGCAGCCATCTGCAGACTTGAGTCAATACCATTCTTTCTTTCTGATCAGGGTTCACACAATGCCACGCTAGCCAAACCCAAAATACACAAGAGGCCTGAAATGCAAATAGGAATATACTGTAAAAAAAAAATAAAAAATAAAAAATTGGCCTCACTCAAATAGAAACAGTACAGTATGTATGGGGAAATTGCTAAAACTATAAAGTCCTTAACAAATGAAAGGAAAAAAATCAAATGTAAACATTTCACCCAAGTGCAAATGGAAAGGCAAACCAGAAGAGGAAAGAAATATGAAAAGAAATCTAAAAAACTGGACGGTTTAAATCCGTTCTGCCTAATGACACAAAACCTCATATAATGAGAGTACTGGCAGATGTTATGGCAAAGCCATTAGCCGTTATTTTTTGCGAATATGTGGAAGGCAGAAGAAATCCCTCAGGACGGGAGATGGGCAAATGTTGTTCCCGTCTTGCAAAATGGAAAAGGGGATGACCCTGGTAATTACTGATTGGTCAGTTTAAAAATCGATATCTGGGAAGATCGTAAAACGGGTCATTAAAAAACAATTTGCCATCGCAAGTGGGGAGACGGGATTCTGATCCGGAGAGGACACTGGTCTGACCCAGTACGGCATCTCCCATGGTCTTGCACTCTTATGAATCTTTTATGGTCTGTCGCTCTTTTCTGATGCTTATAAAACCCATCAGATTGTAAGCTCTTGAGGGCAGAGCTCCCTTCTGAGTCACACTGTCAGTCCTCAGGATTGGCAACGACGATATGAAGCTGTACACCCATGCTCCTTCCTATTCTCTTGGGGAAAAATGCAACCGCAGTCAATTGACAACTCTTTCTTTATTAAGCCCTGTTCCCCACCTACAATTTTAAGCGTGGTCAATGAGATGACAAATAGAGAAACTGTTCAAAATAGTAACAGATGGCTTAATTTTACTCCAGAAATAATCCTTTCCTTGGCCAAGTCAACTGTGACGCCAGTGTGATAGTTTAAACAAAACCCCACCCAAGAATTACCTCACTGCTCTAAATGAATGAAGTATCAGTCCAGGCAGCTCCACATTTATCTGGTCTTAAGAACAGATGCCTCCAGCCCAGTTTTACCGTTTGGGTTTGTGGTAATGGTTTAGCGGGGGCCTTGAGAAGAGGGCTGGAGGAGAAAATGAACGACCGAAGTGTCTGGGAGCGAGGGTCGGCAACCAGCTCACCTCCAACCTCTCCAAGTTTTTTGCCCAAAGAATATTTGAGAGGACACAAAACTGTCAAGGAGGCATTTTATGGCTGCGTGCACATCTATGCCTGCAGATCTACAGTTCTTACTTTACATAAGAAGAGTTACACTCCTCCAAGTCACCCTTCCACATTGCCTTTTCTGATGCTTCTGAGACCATGGGGGAAAGCAGCTTTTTGTTTTGATTTTAAATGGCATTTAAGAACTTAATATGTGCCAGGAACTTACTAAGTGCTGGGGTAGATACAAGCTCATCAGATTGGAAGTGCAAGCTCACTGTGGGCAGGGAACGTGTATGTTTATCGTAGTATTGTACTCTTCCAAACTCTCAGTAAGTGCTCAATAAATATGATTGAATGAACATGTACTAAACACATGAGGCTCACTGTCTTAATCCCCATTTTACAGATGGAGGTACTGAGGCCCAGAGAAGTGAAGTGAAGATTAAATCCCTGTCCTCCCTCCTACTCAGACTGTGAGCCCCATGCGGGACAGGAACTAATTAACTTGTACCTATCCTGGGCTGGACACGTAGAAAGCGCTTCACAAATACCATGGACGAAAACAAACAAACAAGAAAAAACAGCCAGAGGAATTAGGGGCCACCAAGCCAATCAGAGATGTGACTACGCTATTCTTGGGTATTTAACACACTATGACGAAGAGGAGTGAATGCTTCGAGTTCATTTTATAGGTGCTGATTCATAGATTTTTGCAGGAGGCAAAACCTGGGATGATGGCTATTCCCACCGAAAAACCAGATAAGCAGTCAACTCTTGTGGCAATATTTACGAGTCCACAAGGTTGCGAATATCTTGATTGGGCAGTGGGGAAGAATTCTAACAGAAGAAGGTTGGGCAGCATCACTCTTACTTTTTTTTTTAATGGTATTCCTTATGCGCTACATGTTAAGCACCGTTCTAAGAGCTGGGGCAGATACAAGTTTATCAGCTTGGACACGGTCCCTGTCTCACTTGGGGCTCACAGCCTAAGTAGGAGGGAGTACGATTTAATCCTCATTTTCCAGTAGCGGAAACTGAGGCCCCGAGAAGTGAAGTGACTTGGCTGAGGTCCCGCAGCAAGCAGCTGGCAGATTTGGGATTAGAACCCAGGTCCTCTGACTACCAGGGCCGTGCTCTTTCCACTAGGCCACGCCGGTTCTCTCTCCATCCCAGCACCATTTCCACGGCTCAGCCCTGTCACAGGTGGACGGCCACCAAGCGGGACTCGATCGGCAACAGATGAGCCGCCCAGGCTCCCCTTTTCCCAGGCTCTGGGGCCCAGCCACACAGGAGGGACGCTCACACCGTCTAAACTGTAAGCTTGCTGTGTGAGCAGGGAATGGGTCTGTTATACTGTACTCTCCCCAGTGCTTAGTACAGTGCTCTGCACACGGTAAGCGCTCAATGAATACGATCGATCGACCGACTCTCCCACCTCCCCCAGAGACAGTGGCGCGTCCATAAGCCCCTGCTGCAGCCCCAGAAGGGCTCCAGCGGCGACAGCAAGAAGGCTTCTCAACTTTTACAATGTCACAAAGGTCCCCGCCTGAACTGCGGCTGACTTCTGACACTGTTGGTCAGACGCCACGTGGCATGGTGGACAGAGCACAGGTCTGGGAGTCAGAGGACCTGGTTTCTAATCCCAGATCCTCCACTTGTCTGCTCTGGGACCTTAGGCAAGCCACTTCCTTTCTCTGGGCCTCGGTTACCTCGTCTGGAAAATGGGGATTAAGACTGTGAGGTCTGTGTGGGACGTGGACTGTGTCTCACCTGATTAGCTTGTATCTACTCCGGTGCTCAGTACACTGCCTGGCATATAGAAAGCGCTTAACAAATACCATCAAAATAAAAAAAATTTTTAAATGAGCTGTGAGGAGCCTGAAATCCTGATGTTCCTTTCATGCTTGCCATCATGTCTTTTATATCTTTCTTTGCCTGTCCTTACATA
Organism: Ornithorhynchus anatinus; assembly: GCF_004115215.2. Classification (NCBI taxonomy): domain Eukaryota; kingdom Metazoa; phylum Chordata; class Mammalia; order Monotremata; family Ornithorhynchidae; genus Ornithorhynchus; species Ornithorhynchus anatinus. Next base: position 26,622,775 of record NC_041728.1, on the reverse strand, counting down.
TCTGTTGCCAACCTCCTCCTTCCCTTTTTTTTAAAAATTTTTTAAAGGTATTTCTTTACCACAAACTATATATGCTAGGCACTGTACTAAGTGCTGGGGTAGATACAACCTAATCAGTTTGCACACAGACCCTAACCCACACGGGGCTCACAGTCTTAATCCCCACTTTCCAGATGAGGTAACTGAGGCAGAGAGAAGTGAAGTGGCTTGCCCAAGGTCACCCAGCAGACAATAAGCGGGGCCAGGATTAGACCATCCTTAGACTGGGAGCCCTTTAGGAGCCAAGGACCATGTCTATACCTCATTCGTGGGTTTCTTTCCCAAAGCTCGGCGGAGTGCTTTGCACACAGGAAGCACTTAAAAAATACTATCCTTACCACTTACAACCACTGCTGCGGATTTTCGACCAGGGTCGACTCCCTGGGCTGGCGTCTGAAATACTTCCCAGGTATTCACACAGCACCTGGGCTTGGCTTCACCTGCGTCACAAGTCGTTGAGAGCCCGGGGGGCCTAGCATGGCTGATCTGTCTTGACGATCATACCTTTCTTTCCCCATCTGTTAGAGTTTAGGAGGCTTCTGCTGCGGTCACCAACAGCCCAGAACAATAGCTTCCCTTCCATCCCACTTCCTCTTCCTCTACAGACATTGATCCTCCTGGTAGAAACTGCAGACTGTTGGCTTTAAAGCACGGAATCCGCTCTCTCCCCACTATTTAGCCACTCTTTATCCCCCCCAGAGGCCCCGTGGAATAAGCGTAGGCCTGGGAGTCGGAGGACCTGGACCATCCATCCCGGCTCTGCTCTGTGTCAGCTGTGTGACCTTGGGCAGATCACTTCAGTGCTGTGACTCGGTTACCTCATCTGTAAGATGGGGAACTCTTACCTGGACTGTGAGCCCCATGCGGGACAGGGACTGCGCCAAACCTAACTTGAATCTCCCCTTCTGCTTAGAAGAGTGCGTGGCACATAGTCAGCGCTTAATGAGTAGCATTATTATTACTACATCCAGCTTGCATTCCTCATTCTTCTCCAGCTCATCTATCACTGTCTTGATCTCACCCACACCCTCCCTGCTACCTGGAACTCCCTCCCCATTCATCTCCACCAGCTCTCCCAGTCTTCAAAACCTCCTGAGAAAGCCCTGTACTGAGCCCAGCGCTTGGGAGAGTTTCACAGAAGCAGGACGCGTATTCACTGCCCTTAAGTGATTTTTTTTTCCTGTTTCCCTTGCCTAGCTCTCCCTGTGTCATCTCAGCACCTGGACCTGTGACCGGCGGACGTTTGATATTCACCCCAACGCCACAACACATATATATATATATATCTTTAAATTATATATTATAAATTAGATTAACATCTGTTTCCCTTCTAGACTGTAGGCTTGTTACAGACAGGGAGCGTATCCACTAATTCTGTTGTAATGTACTCTCCCAAGCACTTAGTACAGTGCTCTGTACATAGTAGGTGCTCAATAAATACCACTGATTGACTGATTCAGGAGCTTATGACCTAATGGGGTGGACAGACAAAACTGTATACAAACAGTAGGAACAGGCCCTTTATGTCAGGATACCAGAGCTCATCCCCTCTATAATCAAGTTTCCAGAAGAGGGGAGAAAATGTATTGATTCAAGTGACAAGTTCTACCAGTATTTTAAGTCGGTTTTAAAGGCTTCTTTCTTTGATGAAACCAATAAGCATTTCAAATCCTCTTAAGCTTGAATAGGGGTGAAAAATCCTTGAACTACTGACTCTGATCTCCCAAATGATAAATGAAACTTTACTTTGACTTCTACTTCTGCTTTTAGGACTAAGGGTAGCTAGAAAGCATCTTCAGAAACTGTTCACGATCCTTACTCATATACACTTATAGGAACCAAAGCGCACTCTTCGAGGAGTGCTTTCACAAATTCAAAAGTAGCTTTTGTTTAGGATCCAACGGTCCAATTTAAAACACAAACTGAAGGACGTTCTTTCGGATTTGCCACAATCTTTGGTAGGAAATGATTATTCTAGCTGATAGTACTGGGATTTGGAATTCAACTCCACTTCAAAGGATGTTTGTTATGAGACAAGAAGGGCTGTCTCGGAAATAGAATATTTTTGCTCCATTTGCCCCACACACTTGGACCAAACTAAGACTGGGAACCTCACTGATGATTCAAATCTGGACTATATCTGATTGGCCCCGAGTAGAAAGAAATAATACAGGCTGAAATTAGTTGTCCTGGGACTGAACAGATACATTAGGTCTACATAGGGCAAGCGCATTCCTGAGCGAATTTTTATGTTACAAGGCACTATATTAATCACCCCGTAACACTCTTTCTCTCCTCAATCAGGTCTAAGGTAGATTATGAATAAATAATAATAATGGTATTTGTTAAGTGATGACTATGTGCAAAGCAGCGTTATAAGTGCGGGGGGGATACAAAGTGATCAGGTTGTCCCGCGTGGGGCTCACCATCTTAATCCCCATTTTACAGATGAGGGAACTGAGGCACAGAGAAGTTAACTGACTTGCCCTAAGTCACACAGCTGGCAAGTGGCAGAGCTGGGATTAGAACCCACGACCTCTGACTCCCAAGCCCAGGCTCTTTCCACTGAGCCACGCTGCTTCTCTGTGCAAGGGCCAATCAAACATCACCTAATTCTTAACTTGGGTGGAGTCACTTCACTTCTCCGAGCCTCAGTTCCCTCATCTGCAAAATGGGAATTCGATACCTGTTCTCTCTCCTATCAGAATGTAAGCCCCATTAGCTTGAATCTACCCCAGCCCTTCCCTCAGTGCAGAGCACACAGTAAGTGCTTAACAAATGCCACTATCATTATTATTACATCACCTCCATCTCACTATTATAGCAGAAGCCATGTGATTATTTCTGGATATGAAGCCCTTGCATTATTAGAACTTGTTTAACCTGTACTGGATCATGTCTTGATTCTATTTAACCCAGACTCTAATTCTGCTGCTCTAGAGCAGAGAGAACTGAAAAAAAAAGGTTCAGCCCTCTGAATTATACTTTCATTCATTCAATAGTATTTATTGAGCGCTTACTATGTGCAGAGCACTGTACTAAGCGCTTGGGATGAACAAGTCGGCAACAGATAGAGACAGTCCCTGCCGTTTGACGGGCTTACGGTCTAATCGGGGGAGACGGACAGACGAGAACAATGGCACTAAACAGCGTCGAGGGGAAGAACATCTCGTAAAAACCGATGGCAACTAAATAGAATCGAGGCGATGTACAATTCATTAACAAAATAAATAGGGTAACGAAAATATATACAGTTGAGCGGACGAGTACAGTGCTGTGGGGATGGGAAGGGAGAGGTGGAGGAGCAGAGGGAAAAGGGGAAAATGAGGCTTAAGCTGCGGAGAGGTGAAGGGGAGATGGCAGAGGGAGTAGAGGGGGAAGAGGAGCTCAGTCTGGGAACGCCTCTTGGAGGAGGTGATTTTTAAGTAAGGTTTTGAAGAGGGAAAGAGAATCAGTTTGGCGGAGGTGAGGAGGGAGGGCGTTCCGGGACCGCGGGAGGACGTGACCCGGGGGTCGACGGCGGGATAGGCGAGACCGAGGGACGGCGAGGAGGTGGGCGGCGGAGGAGCGGAGCGTGCGGGGTGGGCGGTAGAAAGAGAGAAGGGAGGAGAGGTAGGAAGGGGCGAGGTGACGGAGAGCCTCGAAGCCTAGAGTGAGGAGTTTTTGTTTGGAGCGGAGGTCGATAGGCAACCACTGGAGTTGTTTAAGAAGGGGAGTGACATGTCCAGATCGTTTCTGCGGGAAGATGAGCCGGGCAGCGGAGTGAAGAATAGACCGGAGCGGGGCGAGAGAGGAGGAAGGGAGGTCAGAGAGAAGGCTGACACAGTAGTCTAGCCGGGATATAACGAGAGCCCGTAATAGTAAGGTAGCCGTTTGGGTGGAGAGGAAAGGGCGGATCTTGCAATGTGAATACCAAATCCTGATAATGAAAGTTCATGAAAACTGTGATAAGTTTAAAACAAACTTCACTTCAGTGATCTACCACCTTTCTTGTTCAAAACCATTTGTGCTGGCAAATAAAAATGGTATTTTTAACGTTTTAACCTTCCTGACCGGTATATTAGAAGTACGCTTTGTCTTTGTCACATCAAGGTCTCAGAAGGTAGGAGAGAGAATTCCTATTACGTCATCTTGTACCTGTAAACACTTCCAAACCTCAACCGTCTCTACATCTTTGCCTAAACTTGTTCAAAAGTTAAAGACTCCAAAGTCTTCTCCGTACTCCACCTTGAGTATTACCGATTTGCAACCTTAACCCCAGGGTTTCCCACTCAGGAGATGAGCTCTAATTATACTTATTTAAATTATCCGTAATTCACAAGACTCTTTCTAAAGCCTCCACAATACTTCTCCAATTAGCCACTCGGCAGAAAACCACTGCTCTAATCCCAGCTCGGCCTCTAATCTGCTTTGTGACTTTTGGCAAATCATTTAATTACCCTGTGCCTCCGTATCCTCATCCCTAAAATGGAGATCAGGAGATCTGCTCTTCCCTCTTCTTAGGCTGTGAGCCCCGTGTGAGAGGGAAACTGTGTCCAGCCTGATTACCTGGATCTACCCCAGCACTGAGCATGGTGCTTCGTCACCCATGAAGCGCTTAATGAACACCACATTTAAAAACGCAGGAAACAGTAATTTAGTGATGTCTCAATGGTAGAAGCTATCATACTTTGGGGCAGTTTTAAGGTCTGGAACTGAACTAGAAGAATCCTCATTTACTGAGTGCTTATTTTGTGCAGAATTTAGCGTTTGGGAGACAACAACAGAGTCGGGAGGCGTGTTCCCTGCCCACAGTGAGCTGACAGTCTAATCCACAGGCTCCCTTTTGCTTCCAGCTGGGGAGGAGTTTTTAAGGAATAAAATGATTGAATAGAAGGTGAACCCAATTTTTAATATGGAAAAAAAACTGAGGTGGTAAGTTCAGATCCGATACACCCATTCTCCCACCTCTGCCTGGGTCAACCCCGATACCCTTGCGGTAACTTCGGCTGTCAATGAATCCTGGGCTCGGGGGAGAAAGGGAAGATAATATTCTGAGGTGTCAGTGACACCCCCAGTCTCCCAAACCATGGCAGAGAGAGGAAGAAAAACCGAGCCAGGGCTTCTTCAGTATATTTTTGCAAGCCCTCATCAGCACGATTACTTATTAAGTGTACAGTATGTCAAGCCCTGTCCACAACCCAAAACGGGCCCACAAAAAACTAACTCTGAAGAGGGATAAGGTCCACTTTAACCCGGATGTACAAGAAGGCACTTCAAAAACACTTTTAATCGTTAACAGCCATTCAAGGGCAACCTTCCCACTAAAGTGCAGGACGAGCCCACAGTGAAAGTCATTTATAAGATGAGGTTCAAGGCATTAGGGCAATCTCTGCATTAAACAGCACAACCGGCAGGATGAAAAATGGCCTCTCGGCAGCCGACTGCACAGCGAAATGCCACTTTTTGAAGGATTTTGCACCCACAAGCGATCCAAACCCATTTAAATATGGTTCTGCCCGCCTGTGATTGCCACCAAGTCGCACCGTGCTGCAAGTCTGCCAAAGGGCAACAGAAAGAAGCAATTTCATGGAAAAATGCTGCAATCCTTTCCGGAGTCTACACCACACGATAGTATAGCTTGGGATTCCTTTTCGCTCGATTTTAGGGATCCAATACATGAATATCTGCAGAGGATCTAAAGGTTTTCTGGTTTCTAAAACGAAGCTTCCCTAGTATAATGTAATAGAGAAGAAGCGAGGCTCAGTGGACAAAGCATGGGCTTGGGGGTCGGAAGGAGCTGGGTTCTAATCCCGGCTGCGCCACGTGTCTGCTGTGTGACCTTGGGCAAGTCACTTCATTTTCTCGGCCTCAGTTCCCTCATCTCTAAAATGGGGATAGGCATGTGAGCCCCACATGGAATAGGGACTGTGTCCAACCTGATTGTCTGGTACCTACACCAGCACTTAGAACAAATCCCTCATCTCCCCACCCTGTTTTCCCTCCCTACTGCTTCACCTATGCACTTAGTCCTACCCCTTAAAACACTCACCTATAGTCGTTCCACAGCATTTGGGTACCTATCCGCTGTGTGACCTTGGGCAAGTCACTTCACTGTGCCTCAGTTACCTCATCTGTCAAATGGGGATTGAGTCCCAGGTGGGAGAGGGACTGTGCCCCAGATGATTTATCATATTCACTACAGCACTTAGTACATGTCTGGCAAATAAATGTTTAAGAAATATTATAATTATTACTATTATTGTCCTCGGTTGCTTTCCTCACCTGCAATTTATTTCACTGTCTGTCTCCACACCTAGTCCTTCGCGACAGAGAGCACATCCATTTACTCTGTTGTACTCTTCCAAATTCTTAGTTTGGTGCTCTGCACACAGTAAGGGCTCAAGAAATAACAGAGAAGCAGCGTGGCTCAGTGGAAAGAGCCCGGGCTTGGGAGTCAGAGGTCATGGGTTCGAATCCCAGCCCTGCCACTTGTCAGCTGTGTGCCTGTGGGCAAGTCACTTAATTTCTCTGTGCCTCAGTTACCTCATCTGTAAAATGGGGATTAACCGTGAGCCTCACGTAGGACAACCTGATTACCCTGTATCTACCCCAGCACTTAGAACAGTGCTCTGCACATAGTAAGTGCTTAACAAATACCAAGATTATTATTAACAAATACCAACATTATTATTATTAAATACTCCTGACTGATTAATTGAACGTTCTTGTGTTTAAATGCACACTCTTACCTGGTCCCAAAGAGACAACCTTCGTGATGTGAGAGAACTAAATACTCTAAGGGTAAGAATAATTATACAAGAATTATGGTATTTGTTAAGCACTTGCTATTTGCCAATCACTGTTCTAAATGCTGAAGCAGATACAGGATAATCAGGTTGGGCAGTCCCCGTCCCACAAGGGCCTCAGTCTTAATCCCGATTAACAGATGAGGTAACTGAGGCACAGAGAAGTTAAGTGACTTGCCCTATGTCTGACGGCAGATGGACGGAGACGGGATTAGAACCCATGCCCTCTGATTCCCAGGCCCATGCTCTTTCCACTCGGCCAGGGTTGCTATGGAGAGTTGAATTTGAGTGAATTCTTCCATATCCTTCTCCATCACATCATCCAAATGGAAATGGGGTGGGCTTTTTGGCCACAGACTTCAGGAATAGTGGGAGACTAAGAGGAAGAATCGAAAACAGACCCAGATACCTCAAAGACCAAAGGCGGGCAGCCTGCCAAAGGCAATACTTATGGGCACAGTGTAGAAGCGAGAGCCCAGAGGTTTACTGGACACGTTAGGTGTTCACCCCGCCAAGGTCCACTGCCCCAGCCCTTACTTACAGGACCCTTATATTTGGTTGTCTCCCCTACCGGTAATTTATTTGGGTGTCTGCTTCCACTGCTAGATTGCAAAAATCCTGAAGAGAACAGGTTTACTAACTCGATGGTGGTCTCCCCAATGCTGAGCACAGTTCTTGGCATACAGTAAGCGCTCAAAAGTACCACTGATCGACTGATGTACTGATTTTTTCGGCCACAGCTGATAAAGTTCCCTCAGAGTGGCCTCATTGTTTCAACACAAAAGACAATCATCTACCTGCAAAACCTTGATAGAACAAAGATTTGATATTGAGAACCTCATAATCCAACAATAGGATTTATTGAGCCCTCTGCGGGCCATGTGGTAAGCAATTGAGAGAATATAATTGAATCGGTAGACGTGGTCTCCGTCCTCAAAGAGCTCACAGTCTAGGGGAACGTACTCTAAAATAAATTACAGTTAAGAGGAAGTGATAGAGTACGCAAAATACGTTCGTAAGTATTACGGGAGACTGGGAGTGCTTACCTGGCCCTCCTGTGAAATAATGGTCGGAGAGGGGAATATGAGTGGGGATATTAGAAATACATCAGGAAGGGTCTCCTGGCTGAGTTGTGATTTTAAAATGGCTTTGAAGACACGAAGACAGACAAGAGTTTTAGGCAAGGGGGGGTGGGGGTGAGAAGGTGGTTGGCATCGGAAGATGAGAAAGAGGCACACTTAAGAGGAACTTATGAGCTGAGGTGAACGGGATATGCACGAAGGAGAGGATAGGGTGAGCGCCTCAAAGCTGTCAGGAATTTCTGCTTGACAAGGAGGTTTTGAGGGGTGGGGAGTTGTGGCCAGAATGACCTTTCAAAAAAGCGGTCCAAGCATCAGGGAGAAGGCATATGGATAAGGAGAATACATGGTCATTTGACTATGCTTGGAATATTAGAAGACTCACATCGTCCTCAATCACATTTACTGAGCGCTTCAGTATGTGCACATATCAACAAGCATTTTAATGATCTGACTTACGAGAGGGGGAATCGGGAATTTAGGGGCGCTGGGAAGGCAAGACTCAGGCAGCACAACATTCTAAGGACCCCAGCAGGGGCATTCCTAGAAGATAAAACAGGAATAAGGACATTGGGGAAGAGGACTCGGGTCACGAGATGATGGACTGTAGGAAATAGGGAGTCAAAGTTTGGGGTGGGGGAAGAGAAGGAAGCAGGATGCTCCAAACTTCTCTCTCATAGAACAAGTAAATACCTGACTAATCCAAAGGGAGACCTTGAGATCCAACGCCTTTCTTTTTTCATGGACTCAATCCAGAAGCAACCATTTCACTCAACAGCATTTTCCAAGAACACAGTAACGACAGTATGTGCAGTTTCACAGAATACCTAAAACTGGCGGAAGTGAGTAGCCACTCTCTGCTCAGGTTTCACAGCCGCTGTACTTTCTCTTGTCTTTCCCTTAGTTCCTTCCCCCGTTTCCTGCTTGGCTCTCCTCCTCATACCTGGCCCGGGCCACACCCAGTTTTAGCCCACCCCAAACTCCAACACCCCAATATTCCCAGTTTCCAAGTCTGGGAATGCTGCCACATAAAGACGGCAAGTTCGCAGGTGAACTGCATTCTCCAGTCTGCAAGGGAGAAGAACCGGGGCGGCGCAGCCCACCGACTGGATTGCTGGGGTGGGGGACGGGAGAGATCCCTAACCCAACCTGATCCAGACAAGACTCTTCTTCCTGCCTTTTTCCATTACTTTCCTCACTACCTGTCACTCTCTCCTCTCATTACTCTCCTCCCCTTTGTCCCACTCTGGTACCTCATCTCATCTTCTCTAACTACATTCCTCTCATTATCTTTCTTCTTCCCAGATCACATCTCCCCTGCTACTGCCTCATCACTTACGCTAACCAGTAGTACTTTTTGTACATATCCAGTTACAGACTCTCCTCTACATACACTTTTTCACCTAACCATCTTTCCAGTCCCACTTTCCTTTTACCTGTAAATATTTTGGGTTCTGCCTCCCCTGTGTGAAGTTCCCAGAGGGCAGGAACTGCGTCTCTTACCTCCGTTACACTCTCTCAAGCGTTCTATACAACCCTCTGCTCACAGTAGGTGCTCAATAAATACTCCTGACTGATTTGCTGCCTCCACTCAACATTCTTGTCTTTCCCTGATTTTGTAATCCTGATCTCGTTCCTCTCTGGGTCCCTTCCGAGGTCCGAGCAGCCTGTCATCTTTCGTTCACCTTTCCTCCCCTATTTCCTTATTTTTTTTTTTTAAAAAGGGGCATTTTAAAAAATGCTTATTACACCCCAGGGGCATTTTAAAAAATGCTTATTACACCGCAGGCACTATACTAACCGTTGGGGTAGATGGAAGTTAATCTGGACATAGTCCTCGTCCCACATGGGGCTCACAGTCTTAATCCCCATTTTACAGATGAGGAAACTGAGGCCCAGAGAACCGAGGTGACTTGCCCAAGGTCACACGGCAGACAGGTGGTGGAGCCGGGATTAGATCCCAGCTCCTTCCGACTCCCAGACCCGTGCTCTATCCACTGGGCAACACTGCTCCTCAGGTGCTCCGCTCCTCTTCCCTTTGCTTTCTCCCCTCTTGTCTTAGTCCCTCAGCAGCTCCAGACCGCACATCTCCCCGGCACCCCTAAATCCACTGGTCCTTCTCTTCTCCCTCCCCTGGTGCCATACTTATTTGGAAATAACTAGAAAATGGATGCACGACTCCTCTGCGCTCAAGTAGGTAATTTCATTACCTATGCTCTGTAAAACCGGCCACGAGCACAGGAATCTAGGCTGTCTGGAACCTTGCTAGAGTTAAACACGTAATTATGCATATGTGTACACACACATACAGTTAAAGAACTCTGCTACAATTATGTTTGTGTGCATCTATGCTTGACACCATAGTCTATAAATGTGGTTCCACCAACCAGGTTTCTCCTAGGATCCTGACATCCTGGGGCTGGGTCCAAAATGAATTCTCTCTCTCAACACGCACAAGTTCACTTGGCAATAAAAACCTGAACGTTTCATTATTCCCTAGGAAACATCAGCAAAGTCCAAGTTATGTATTTCCCTGGATTTGCTAGGATTAATTTGCTTGACATTGCTAGCCTGAATTTTCCTTATTTATTCCCTTGGTTCTTCTTCACCTGTGTTGCCTAAAACTTTGGGATAATTTGCGTTTTCTTAATCAGACAGGTAGTTGAAAAGGGAGAGAAAGATGTGGAATCGAGTTAAATAAGATGGTTAATATCAGAAGACAAACAGTCAAGACGGCACGGGGGCGAGAAGAAGAAATAAAAGTAATGCAAATAAGGGAGAACGACAGGAAGACCTAGTCTGTATTTAGACCAGGTAGAAAAAAAAAAGGGGGTGGGGGAGGAGGTGGGGAAAGAGAAGGAAGAATAGGTAGAGATAAAAATAACGCGAAACCAAAGGAAGGGAAGCAAGCATCAGAGGGAAGCAACGCTTTTTCCCCTGAAAAAACACAGGGGGATAAAAGACAGACATCTCACACGCCTGGAAACATAACTAGTAGAGACTACAGCAGAGACTCCTTGCAGTGGGGGGAGGGAGGGGATAAAAACAAAAGAAGTGTTGTAATAGCCATGTAATTATCTCTGGATAAGAACATTCATTAGAACAAATATATGGTTTTCAATTTATGGGGATGGTGCTTGTAAAAACACTGCATCGGCTATTCTAAGGAAATCTGCCTGAAACTCCCATTAGGAAAAGCCAGGACTTCATAACTCTTAATGAAACTCGAATCCCTCTAGACTGGGAGCTCCTTGTGGGCAGGTTATTGATCTACCAACTCTATTCTATTATTTTCTCCCAAGCACTTAGTACAATGTTCTCTCCGTACAGTAAGGGCTCGATAACTACCACTGCCCGACTGATTCACGTTGGGGCGATATATATTTAAGCGTCGAGCTCCCAACGACCAGGAGTCTGTAATATATTTGTGTTCACTGCTCTCCAGATACGTTAAAACTAAAGTTTCTTTCTCTACGTTATTTCACGCGAAGAGGTTCAGCTGTCGGGATCTCCTTTTACTAAGTGCCGGAGTATACATTCTTCTCCAGTAACAGGTATCTCAAGGAAACAGATGGTCAGAAGGACTTAAAGGGAATCAGATGAAACCTTAGCTCCCCTACCCCACCCTCCAGCTTCTCCCACCAAGTTTCTGAGAACTCTCCCGAGGTGTAGAAAACCTTTAATATTAAATAGCCTCTGTTGCTCCACTTTCATTCTGCCGGGCAGTCGGCCGGACTGCATGCAGAGGGGCAGGCAGGGCTCTTTTAAACTGGGCCCCAGTTACTTCACGAGAGGGGCGAACGGAGCCGAGAGCATCGGTCAGGCCCACCACTACCCTCACACCTACTTGGGGTGGTACGACGCACACCACGAGAAGGGATGGAAGTTTGACGGCTGGGAAAAATCATTCCTGAAAGTTCTGAACGGTTTCAAAGGCTGGGGTTAGCAACACCCTTTAAGAAAAAATAAATCTATTTACACATCCCCTTTCTCCAGTGACTTAAAAAAGCACTGAAAGTTTATAGGGTCTCAAAGGCTGGGGTTAGCAACACGCTTTAAAAAAAAAATAAATCAATTTACACATCCCCTTTCTCCAATGACTTAAACGGCCCTGAAAGTTTTGAAGGGTCTCAATGGCTGGGGTTAGCAACACCCTTTTTTAAAAAAAAATAAAATCAATTTACACATCCCCTTTCTCCGGTGACTTAAAAAAAGCACCTGATGTCGGCTAATTAACTTACCCAGCCCCGGAAAGAAGAAAGAGAGTAGGTATTACATTTCCTTTTTTATAAATAGGCAAGTGGCTGTCCGGCCAGGATCCCGTCAGCCAACTCGACTTTACTCTCCCAAGAATTTAGTGGAGTGCTCTGCAGAGAGTAAGTGTTCAGTAAATTCCCTTGACTGAGTGTCCGGGACCACCCGGGAAGCTTGGACGGGAGCCACGCGCAAACGCCACCGGCACATCGACAGTCCGGGAAAGGAGTCCGAGAGCCTTCCTTTATTGCCACCTCATCAAAGTGGCAGAAAGAAAGCACCGGGGATGAACCTCCCATCGCAGCGGGGGCTTAATGGTATTTGTCACGCGCTTACTCCGTGCCTCGCGAGCGCCGTACTGAGCGCCGGGGTAGACGCAAGACAAATGAGGTTGGCCACTCTGCCTTTCCCTCGTCGGGCTCACCGTGTAAACGGGAGGAAGGAGCGATACTGAATCTCCACTTCACAGCGGAGGAAACCGAGGCACCGAGAAGCGAAGCGACTGGCCCAGGGTCACCCACCGGGAGAGTGGCCGGGTGGGGATTACAAGCCTTTCTGGGGCGCTCCACCGACAACGCTGAATTAGGAGCTGAAGAAGCCGTGTGGCCTGAGGGAAAAAGCACAAGCCTGGGAGTCGGAGGACCTGGGTTCTAATCCCGGCTCTGCCACTTGCCTCCCCTGTGACCTTGGGAAAGGCACTTCACTTCTCTGGGCCTCAGTTCCCTAACCTATGGGGATTCCATGCCTGTTTTTCTAGTATCTATTGAGCGCTTACTGTGTGCAGAACACTGTACTAAGCGCTCGGAAGAGCGCAGTATAACAATATAACAGACGCATTCCCTGCCCATAATGAACGTGAAACCTACGAGGGGCCTGGTGATCTTGTATCACCCCAGGGATTAGAACGGTGCTTGACACACTGTAAGCACTTAATACCACTTATTATTATTAATAAAACCTGTCAGAGAGGATGGGGCAAATGGCAGTGGGTGCTCTCTCTCTCTTGGATCTGTACCCTTTTCAAATCACCCTACCTTCCGCCCCACAGAAGGTACGTAAATAGCTGTAATTCGTATTAATGTCTGTCTCACCAACCCTGTAATACCGTACTCTCCCAAGCACTTAGTACAGGGGTCTTGCACAGAGTAAGGGCGCAATCCACACGACCGATTGCGGAGTGGTCGGGGAAGGTGTCTACCAACTCTTTTCTCCCGTACTCTCCCAACTGCTTGGTCCAAGGACTCTCGCACCCATGAGAAGCAGCATGGTGCAGTGGACAGAGCCCAGGCTGGGGAATCAGAAGGCCCTGGGTTCTAATCCCGGCTCCTCCACTTGTCTGTTGCGTAATCTTGGGCAAGTCACTTTACTTCTCCGAGCCTCGGTTACCTCGTCTCTAAAATACGGGGCTTGAGACTGGGGAATCCCCCCGCCCAGACCGGGAGCTCGCTGCGGGCAGGGATTGTCTCTCTTTATTGCATTTTCTCCAGTGCTTTGCACACAAAGTGCTCAATTGATACGACTGAAGGACAGGGACTGTGTCCGGGAACCTGATATCTACCCCAGTGCTTAGGACAGTGCTTGGCACAGAGTAAGCGCTTAAAATACCATCATTATTGTTATTATTATTCTCTGCGCCTCCGTGACCTCATCTGTAAAATAGGGATTGAGAATGTGAGCCCCACGTGGGACAACCTGATTACCCTGCATCTACCCCAGGGTGTAGAACAGTGTTTGGCACATAGTAAGCTCTTAACCACAATAATGACGATAACAATAATAAATTCTAATCCTGGCTCTGCCACTTTGCTGTGTGATCTTGGGCAAGCCACCTCACGTCCCTGGGCCTCGGTCACCTCATCTGTAAAATGGGGATTAAGACTGTGAGCCCCATGGGGGACAACCTGATTACCTGGAGTCTACCCCAGCGCTCAGCACAGTGCTTACTTGGCAGACAGTAAACGCTTCCCAAATATCATCATTAATATTCTTCTTATTCTCTGTGCTTCCGTGACCTCATCTGTAAAATGAGGATTGCGAGCCCTACGCGGGGCAGGGACTGCGTCCAACCCAATTTGCTTGGCTCCACCCCAGCGCTTAGTACGGTTCCCGGTGCCTAGTAAGCGCTTCACAAACACCATCGTCATCATCATCATAATAATAATGATAATTATAATGGTACGTCAGGCGCTGTGTGCCAAGCACGGTTCTAAGTGAGGAGAGAAATACAAGGTAATCAGGTCGGACGCAGTCCCCGTCGGTTCCCACAGTGAAGTGACTTGCTCCAGGTCCCACAGCAGAGAAGCGGTGGAGCCGGGATTAGAACCCACGACCCCTGACGCCCAGGCCTGGGCTCTGGCCACTGGGCCACGCCGCTTTCCTCTAATAATAATAATTATTAGGGTATTTGTTAAGCGCTTACTATGTGCCGGGCACTGTACTAAGGGCTGGGTTGGATACCAGCAAATCAGGTTGGACGCGAACCCTGTCCCACCTGGGGCTCAGTCTCAATTCCCATTTTACAGACGAGGTCACTGAGGCCCAGAGAAGTGACTCGCCCAAGGGCACCCAGCAGACCAGTGGTGGAGCCGGGTTCAGAGTCCCCGACCCTCCGTGCCGCTTTTCAATGGCTGTCCAAGCAGCGTGGCCTAGCGGCAAGAGCGCGGGCTTGGGAGTCAGAGGTCGCGGGTTCTAATCCTGACTCCGCCACCGATCAAGCTGTGTGACTTTGGGCCCGTCGCTTGACTTCTCTGGGCCTCAGTTCCCTCACCTGTAAAGTGGGGACAGAGAAGGGGCACGGCGCCGGGGCCAGTGCCCGGGAGTCAGAAGGTCGGGGGCTCCAAACCCGGCTCCACCCCCCGGTCCGCCGGGCCACCTTGGGCAAGTCACTCGGCAACGTGGCTTAGGGGCGAGAGCCCGGGCTTGGGAGTCGGAGGACGCGGGTCTCCATCCTGGCTCCACCGTTTGCCTGCAGTGTGACCGTGGGAAAGCCACTTCCACAATTAATAATAATGTTGGTATTTGTTAAGCGCTTACTATGTGCAGAGCACTGTTCTAAGCGCTTGGGTAGACATAGGGGAATCAGGTTGTCCCACATGGGGCTCACAGTCTTAATCCCCATTTTACAGATGAGGTAACTGAGGCCCAGAGAAGTGAAGTGACTTGCCCACAGTCACACAGCTAAGTGGCAGAGCTGGGATTCGAACTCATGACCTCTGACTCCAAAGCCTGGGCTCTTTCCACTGAGCCACGGTGTCACCTCATCTGGAAAATGGGGACGAAGGCCATGAGCCCCATGTGGGACCACCTGATTACCTTGGATCTACCCCAGCGCTTAGAACAGTGCCTGGCACGTGGTAAGCGCTTAACAGATACCATTTTCCAGCAGTCAGCACAGCGCTTGGCGGATAGTTAGCGCTCAACAGATACCATTTTCCAGCACCCAGAATAGCACTTGGCAGATAAGTGTTTAACAGCTACCGATGTTGGTATTTGTTAAGCGCTTACTCTGTGCAGAGCACTGTTCTAAGCGCTGGGGTAGACACAGGGGAATCAGGTGGTCCCACGTGGGGCTCAGTCTTCATCCCCATTTTACAGATGAGGTCACTGAGGCCCAGAGAAGTGAAGTGACTTGCCCACAGTCACACAGCTGACAAGTGGCAGGGCTGGGAGTCGAACCCAAAACCTCTGACTCCGAAGCCCAGGCTCTTTCCACTGAGCCACGCTGCTTCTCTACCATTCTCTAACAGCTACCATTTTCCAGCACTCAGAACGGCGCTTGGCAGATAGTAAGCACTTGACAGATACCATTTTCCAGGGCTCGGGACAGGGCCCGGCACATAGTAAGCGCCTAACCAACACCCTCCTCATCATTATGAATTATTAATTGTGATGAAGAAGCAATACTCGGGTCCTCATTGCTGTTGCCTGGAGAGGCCAAGAGGGGAGTATGCGGGGGTCACCTGGTGGATTCCATTGTCCAGCGCTCAGGACAGTGTTGGGCACACAGGAAGCGCTTAACAAACCCCCTCCTCATCGCTATTAATTATGAATTATGATGGGGATGAGGAAGGGGCAATGTCCCGGTCCTCATTGCTACTGCCGGGGGGGAGTGTGCGGGGGTCACTCGGTGGATCCCATTGTCCAGCGCTCGGGACAGTGCTGGGCACACAGGAGGCGCTTAACAAAGCCCCCTCATCATTGTGAATTATGAATTATGATGATGATGAAGGGGCAATGTCCCGCTCCTCAATGCTGTTGCCGGGGGAGTGTGCGGGGGGGAATCACCCGGTGGACCCCCTTCTCCAGCGCTTAGCACAGTGCTGGGCACCCCGTAAGGGCTCCCCAAACCCCCTCATCACTATTAATTATAAATTATGATGAAGGGGCAATGTCCTGCTCCTCAATGCAGTTGCCGGGGAGTGTGCGGGGGTGAATCACCCGGTGGACGCCCCCCTCCGGCGCTTAAGACAGTGCTGGGCACACAGGCAGCGTTTAACAAACCCCCTCATCACTATTAATTATGAATTATGATGAAGGGGCAATGCCCTGGTCCCCACTGCAGTTGCCGGGGGAGTGTGCGGGGGTGAATCACCCGGTGGACCCCCTTCTCCAGCGCTTAAGACAGTGCTGGGGACCCCGTAAGAGCTTACCAAACCCCCTCCTCATCACTATCAATTATGAATTATGATGAAGGGGCAATGTCCCGCTCCTCAATGCAGTTGCTGGCAGAGTGTGTGGGGGGAAAATCACCCGGTGGATCCCCCTCTTCAGGGCTTAGCACAGTGCTGGGCACTCCGTAAGGGGTTACCAAACCCCCTCATCACTATTAATTATGAATTATGATGAAGGGGCAATGCCCCGGTCCCCACTGCAGTTGCCGGGGGAGTGTGGGGGGGGGAATCACCCGGTGGATCCCCCTCTCCGGCGCTTAGCACAGTGCCGAGCACCCCGTAAGGGCTGATCAAACCCCTTCATCACTATTAATTATGAATTATGATGAAGGGGCAATGCCCCGGTCCCCACTGCGGTTGCCGGGGGAGTGTGTGGGGGGAATCACCCGGTGGATCCCCCTCTCCGGCGCTTAGCACAGTGCCGAGCACCCCGTAAGGGCTGATCAAACCCCTTCATCACTATTAACTATGAATTATGATGAAGGGGCAATGCCCCGGTCCCCACTGCAGTTGCCGGGGGAGTGTGTGGGGGGAATCACCCGGTGGATCCCCCTCTCCGGCGCTTAGCACAGTGCCGAGCACCCCGTAAGGGCTGATGAAACCCCCTCATCACTATTAATTATGAATTATGATGAAGGGACAATGCCCCGGTCCCCATTGCAGTTGCGGGGCGGGGGGAAAATCACCCGGTGGATCCCCCTCTCCAGAAGACCCGATGCCGACGGCGGGGACGGGGTGGGGACGGGGTGGGGTGGGGACGGGTCACCTGTTGGATGCGGGCCCTGGCCCTCCCGAGGACCTGCTGGTAGCCGTCGTGCCTCAGCTGGCTGAGGCTGTCGTAGTACTCGTCGGGGTCGTCGGGCTCGGAGAAGAGCACCTGGGACAGGATCTTCCAGCCGCAGGCGTCCAGCCCGTGTCCCAGGTAGAGCTGCAGGCGGCGGCAGAGGCCGTCGGCCTCGGGGCGGGGCAGGCGAGGCCCTCCGCCCAGCAGGACGCTCCACAGCCCCGACGGCTCCTCGGGGAGGGCGGGCAGGCAGGGCCCCAGCCGCGAATCCACGGAGCACAGCTGGCGGTGCACGGCGCGCAGGTCCTGGAAGGAGAAGAGGCCGGCCCAGCTGCACTCCTCCGCACCCTCCTCTTCCTCCTCCTCCTCCTCCTCCTGCTGCTGCTTCTTCTTCTTCTCCGGCCCGCGGGATCCGCTCCGCCGCCGCTGCGCCGTGCGGTTGTGGCAGGTGATGGCGAACTTGCCCTCCACCTCGTTCCAGGCGACGATGAAGACGAACTTGTGCTTCTCCCGCTCCTCGAAGGCGTGGGGCCGCACGGCCACCCAGTCCGACTCCAGCGGCTCCTCCGCCGCCCCCGCCGCCGCCGACATGGCTCCCCGCCGCCCGAAACCCTCACCGGCCGCCCTCGGCCATCTTAGGGGGGGAGGGCGAGACGACGGGCTCCACACGCGGGGCGATGGAGGAGGGGAGGCCTGGGCGCGGCCCCGCGGCGCGGCCCCGTCGCTCTCCTCAGAAGGGACGCGCTCCCGTCGGTCCCCTCACGGGCGGCGCGCTCCCGTCGCTCTCCTCACGGGCGGCGCGCGCCCGTCGCTCTCCTCACGGGCGGCGCGCGCCCGTCGCTCTCCTCACAAGCAGCGCGCGCCCGTCGCTCTCCTCAGAAGAGACGCGCGCCCCCAGAGGCAGCGCGCGCCGGCCGCGGCTCTCACAAGCGGCGCGCGCAGCCCTCAGAGGCGCCGCGCGCCAGGGGCTCCCCTCAGAGGCAGCGGGCGCCGGTCGCTTTCCCCCCCCCCCTCGTCCCCCCCCAGGGGCTGCGCGCGCATCCGCTCCGAGGCGGCGCGAGCCCTCAGAGGCGGCGCGCGCCGGGGGCTCCCCTCGGGGGCTGCGCGCGCATCCTCAGAGGCGGCGCGCGGCAGGTACTTCAGGCGGTCACGTGGGGGGGGGGGGGGGAGGCGGCGAGAGTTTTGTTTCCAAGCGTCCGCGCTGCTGCGGCGGCGGCGGCGGCGGCGGCGACTCGCTGCTGCTGCTGCTGCTGCTCCTTCTTCTTGTCCCGCCCCTCCCCGAGAAGCAGAAGGCTGCGCCGAGGGGACGCCCCCGCCCCGCCGCTGACGTCGCCGGGCTCCACGAGGGACGTAAACACGGCCACGTGCGGCACGCTGGTGACGCGGCGGGTGGCGGCGCGCGCAGCCCGAGGCTCCGGTCCTGCCCCCCCCCCCTCCCCGCGCATGCGCCGTGCGCCTCCCTCTGAGGCGAAGCGGCCTCGCAGGGCAGTAGTAATAATAATAATAATAATTTTGGCATTTGTTAAGCGCTCACTATGTGCAGAGCGCTGTTCTAAGCGCTGGGGGAGATGCAGGGTCATCAGGTGGTCCCTCGTGAGGCTCACAGTCTGCACCCCCATTTTCCAGATGAGGTCATTGAGGCCCAGAGAAGTGAATAATCATAATAGTGTTGGTCTTTGTTAAGCGCTTACTCTGTGCAGAGCGCTGTTCTAAGCGCCGGGGGAGATGCAGGGTCACCAGGTGGTCCCTCGTGAGGCTCACAGTCTTCATCCCCATTTTACAGATGAGGGAACTGAGGCACAGAGAAATGAAGTGGCTTGCCCACAGTCACCCAGCTGACAAGTGGCAGAGCCGGAATTCGAACCCATGACCTCTGACTCCCAAGCTCGGGCTCTTTCCACTGAGCCACGCCACTTCTCTAATAATACTGTTGGTATTCGTTAAGCGCTTACTATGTGCAGAGCGCTGTTCTAAGCGCTGGGGGAGATGCAGGGTCACCAGGTGGTCCCACGTGAGGCTCCCAGTCTTCATCTCCATTTTAATAATAATAATGATGATAATGTTGGTGTTTGTTAAGCGCTTACTGTGTGCAGAGCACTGTTCTAAGCGCTGGGGGAGATGCAGGGTCAGCAGGTGGTCCCACGTGAGGCTCACAGTCTTCATCCCCATTTTACAGATGAGGTCATTGAGGCCCAGAGAAGTAAATAATAGTAATAATAATGTTGGTCTTTGTTAAGCGCTTACTCTGTGCAGAGCGCTGTTCTAAGCGCCGCGGGAGATGCAGGGTCATCAGGTGGTCCCACGTGAGGCTCACCATCTTCCTCTCCATTTTAATAACAATAATGATAATGTTGGTATTTAAGCGCTTACTGTGTGCAGAGCACTGTTCTAAGCGCTGGGGGAGATGCAGGGTCAGCAGGTGGTCCCACGTGAGGCTCCCAGTCTTCATCCCCATTTTCCAGATGAGGTCACTGAGGCACAGAGAAGTGAAGTAATAATGATAATGTTGGTATTTGTTACCAACAAATACAAGTTAAGTGACTTGCCCACAGTCACCCAGCTGACAAGTGGCAGAGCCGGGATTATAATAATAAAGTTGGTATTTGTCATCAGGTTGTCCCATGTGAGGCTCACCGTCTTCATCCCCATTTTACAGATGAGGTCACTGAGGCCCAGAGGAGTGAAGTGACTTGCCCACAATCACCCGGCTGATAAGTGGCAGAGCCTGGATTTGAACCCATGACCTCTGACTCCCAAGCCAGGCTCTTTCCACTGAGCCACGCTGCTTCTCCAAATGAGTAAATGCAGTGAGTAACTTGTCAGCTGGGTGACTTGGGGCAAGTCACTTCACTTCTCTGGGCCTCAGTTACCTCATCTGTCAAATGGGGATTAAGACTGTGAGTCCCATGTGGGACAACCCGATTTCCTTGTATCCCCCCAGCGCTTAGAACAGTGCTTGGCACAGAGTACGCGCTTAACAAATGCCATCGTTATTATTTATTTACTCTCCATCCGTTGTATTGATTGAGTGCCTACCGCGAACGGAGCGCTGTACTAAACACTTGGGAAGGTACAGTGCAACGGAGCTGGTAGGTGATGATAATAATTGTGGTATTTCTTAAGCGCTTTCTGTGTGCCGGGCACTGTACTGAGCGCTGGGGTGGATAAAAGCAAATCGGGCTGGACGCAGTCCCTTGTCATTCCTTCATTCAGTCGTATTTGTTGAGCACTTACTGTGTGCAGAACACCGGACTAAGCAGATGTACAATTTGGCAACAAATAGAGACAATCTCTTCTCAACACTGGGCTCACAGTCTAAAAGGGGGAGACAGACAGTAAAACAAAAGAAGTAGTCAGGCATCAATACCATAAAGATAAATAGAAACGTAGATGTATATACATCATTAATAAAATAGAGTAATAATATGTATAAATATGCACAAGTGCTGTGGGGAGGGGAAGGGGGTAGAGCAGAGGGAGGGAGTAGGGGGAATGGGGAGGGGAAGGTGGGCAGAGGGAGAGGGAGGGTTCAGTCTGGGAAGGCCTCCTGGAGGAGGTGAGTTCCCAGTAGAGCTTTGAAGACGGGGAGAGAGTTAGTTTGGCGGAGGTGAGGAGCGAGGGCGTTCCGAGACAGCGGGAGGACGTGGGCCGGGGGTCGACGGCGGGATAGGCGAGAACGGGGGACGGCGAGGAGGTGGGCGGCGGAGGAGCGGAGCGTGCGGGCCGGGCGGTAGAAAGAAGGGAGGTGAGGTAGGAGGGGGCGAGGGGATGGAGAGCTTTGAAGCCCAGAGTGAGGAGTTTTTGTTTTGTGTGAAGGTGGATAGGCCACCACTGGAGGTTTTTGAGGAGGGGAGTGACATGCCCAGAGCGTTTCTGTAGGAAGATGAGCCGGGCAGTGGACTGGAGCGGGGAGAGACGGGAGGGAGGGAGATGAGAGAGGAGGCTGATGCAGTAATCCAGTCGGGATATCATGAGAGTTTGTACCAGCGAGGTCGCCGTTTGGATGGAGAGGAAAGGGCGGATCTTGGCGATGTTGTGAAGGTGAGACCGGCAGGCTTCGGTGACGGATTGGATGTGTGGGGTGAATGAGAGAGCGGAGTCGAGGACGACACCGAGGCGGCGGGCCCGTGAGGCGGGAAGGAGGGCCGTGCCGTCCACGGCGACGGGGAAGTCAGGGAGAGGACAGGGTTTGGGAGAGAAGATAAGGAGCTCCGTCTCGGACTTGTTGAGTTTTAGGTGGCGGGCGGACATCTAGGTGGTGACGTCCTGGAGGCAGGAGGAGATACGAGCCCGGAGGGAGGGGGAGAGGATGGGGGAGGAGATGTAGATCTGGGTGTCATCGGCGGAGAGATGATAGTTGAAGCCGTGGCAGCGAATGGGTTCACCAAGGGAGTGAGTCCCACGTGGGGCTCACAGTCTCAAGCCCCATTTTAAAGATGAGCTAACTGAGGCCCAGAGAAGTGAAGTGACTTGCCGAATGTCACGCAGCAGACAAGTGGCGGAGACTGGATTAGAACCCGTGGCCTTCTGACTCCCAGGCCCATGCTCTGTCCGCTACATCATGCTACCATCAATCCATTATATTTATGGAGTGCTTACTGTGTAGAGAGCACTGTACTAAACGCTTGGGAAAGTATGATACAAAAGCGTTGGTAGGTAATAATAATAATAATGGTATTTGTTAAGCGCTTACTATGTGCAAAGCACTGTTCTAAGCGCTCGGGGGGGATACAAGGTGATAGGGTTGTCCCATGTGGGGCTCACAGTCTTAATCCCCATTTTACAGATGAGGTAACTTGGGCCCAGAGAAGTGAAGTGACTTGCCCAAAGTCACATAGCTGACAAGAGCCGAGATCAGAACCCTAATTGTCATATTTCTTCAGCGCCTACTCTGTGGCAGGCACTGTACCGAGCACTGGGGTGAATATAAGCGTTGGCCACCGTTTCCGTCCCACATGGGGCTCACGGCCCTCAATCCCCATTTTCCAGCTGAGGTGACTGAGGCTCGGAGAAGGGAAGTGACTTGCCTAAGGCCACACAGCAGACAGGTGGCAGAGCAGGGATTAGAACCCATGACCTTCTGACTCCCAGGCCCAGGCTCCATCCATTACGCCACAATTCTTCCTCTTGAGTTCCCTGCCCGTAAGGCGCTTACGCGTGTATGTGCCAGGCGCTTTCAAGATAATCAGGTCGGGCGCAGTCCACGTCCCATATGGGGCTGTTGGGTCTTTATCACCATTTAACAGATTCATTCGATCATATTTATTGAGCGCTTACTGTGTGCAGAGCGCTGTATTAAGCGCTTGGGAAGTACAATTCAGCAACAGATAGAGACAATCCCCGAGGAGGGAACTGAGGCCCAGAGAAGTGAAGTAACTTACCCAAGGTCACAGAGCAGACAAGCGGGGAGCTGGGATTTAGAACCCAGGTCCTTCTGGCACCGAGGCCCGTGCTCTCTCCCCACTAGGCCACGCAGCTTCTATTCAGAGCAAAACCTTGACCCGTCACTGGGGAGGTCAGGAGCAAACCCCACTCCAAAAACGTCTTCTTCGGGGGAGGCTAAGGCAGAATAAATGAAGAGATATTGTGGCACTGTAAGTGTTTTGAATGCAGTGTATGTGTAAGCTGCCAGAAGAATTTTGTAATCTAAAATAAAAAAAAACAAACTTCCCTTCAGGGAGGTCCGTCGTGAATCCCCAGAGCTAAGGCCGGCCGATCAGAAAAGAAAATCGAACAAAGGCCACTTTTCTGGGTAAAAGATGAGGGGGTGTAGCCACCATTTCTAAAGCGGTATTCGCGGTTCAGGTGGGGGATCTTGCTTCACATTTCATCATAGTTCGATGTGAGCTGGCTTTTGCAGTCAGGCCAAAGACCCGTAGCCCTGGTTAACCTTTTAATCAACAGGCCTCCCCAACTTCAAAGGGATCCTAGTTAAATCGAACTTGTTGAAGGAGAAGGGTGGGAACGCCAACACTGGAAGAAGAGCCTGAACTCCTGGCCAAGGCTTGTGTCTTCCCAGACCCCTTAGAGTTCTTAAGGAAAGAATGGCAAATGAAGTCCTGCATAAAAGAACTTTGGCGACGTCCAAAAGTTTCTGTTGAACATTCTAATCCACGTTTTCTGGCCTTCTGCTTCATTACCTTGAAAGCCGTTATTTTTACTTGTGCCCGCCTCTGCAGAAACATGCAGATAGACTTGGATTTTCCATGGATATGCAAGTCTCCGGTGACAGCCCCTTACAGAATTGGAAGATGCACGTTGAGCGACTGCAAGACATCTGGATGGGGGGCAGGGAGGGACATTACGGTCAAGACTTCCTACATGTCCGAAAAGATGGTATTCACTAACGCCTTAAGTAGGCAGGGCTTGACTTTTTCAAAAATCTCAGTTGGGTCCAGTTCTTGCAGTAGCAACAGATGTTCAAAGCTCCTGACTTCCGAGCACAACAGAGCAAGAAAAGTGGGAATGGAAACATTTGTTGGAAAAATCTCTACGTTAGCTTCGACGGCCAACCGGGGAAGCGATTTGCTTTCATTCTGGGTTTACTATCCACCTTATCTCCCTAGTATCTCTATAAAAATTATTGGCCGGTGATTATCGTCTTCCTCCATTCCAATTTTCACCCCGGTCGTCTTTCCCAGCGCTTACTACAGTCTCTTCATAGAAGTGCTTAGGAAATACTATACGCCAGCGTGTGCGTTGATTACGATGTTTGCGATCGGCAAACTGCCTAGCCGTTTGGTGGTTTTTAATTCAGAGAACCTGAACGGACTCTGCCTGTTGCCTAATGATATTCCCAGCCCCATTTTTAATCCAACGCAGGGAGGACTGGTGGCTTGTTTGTTCTTTTCTGTTTTTGTTTTGTTTTTGGAGTGTGGGGGGGGTGGGGAGGGTTGGTGTTCTCACAGTTTATCACTCTCTTCCTTGATGTTGGGCTCCAGGAGATAAATCAGCAGGTTTCCGGTTAAAACTTCCACAAACAGGCCAGCAGATTAGTCCCAAGAATACACAGGATCGCAGTCGCCCGCTCCCCACCTTCCTCCCGGCCGGTCTGAATACTGGGGTGCCCTGAAACCTCCCCGTCTGCAGTAGAGAGTGAAAAGCCCCGAGATGCTCTGTCAGGCCGATGTCAGAGTTCCTGGAGAAACCTCACCAGAGAGATTAACTGGTGCATTCCTGCATAATCCTCCTGTTGCTAGAGTTCTTAATGCCCCGAGTGCCAGATTTGGCCTGTGCAGGATAGTGGCTACGCACAGATGAAATGCGGGTAGAAATAGACCGCGTGAGTAAGCAAGGCCACCCAAAACAAGAACCCCAAATTTCCCTAAGCCAGGAGACACCTGTTACCAAGCCTACCATGTTGAAGCAACTGGGGATCGTTAAGTACCCTTACAAGTCCATTAACTGTTTTGGGCCACTTGGGAAGAAGAAGAAGAATGATGGTATTTGTTAAGTGCTCCCTATAGACACGGTCCCTGTCCCACATACCGCTTGCAGTCTAAAAGGGAGAGAAAGGATTTTTGATCTCCATTTTACAGGTGATAAACTGAGGCCCAGAAAAGTTAAGTGACTTGTCCAAGGATGTACAAGAGAAGCAGCGTGGCTCAGTGGAAAGAGCCCGGGCTTGGGAGTCAGAGGTCATGGGTTCCAATCCCGGCTCCGCCCCTTGTCAGCTGTGTGGCCTTGGGCAAGTCACTTAACTTCTCTGTGCCTCAGTTCCCTCATCTGTAAAATGGGGATGAAGTCTGTGAGCCCTACGTGGGACCACCTGATTACCTTGTATCTACCCCAGCGCTTAGAACAGTGCTCAGCACATAGTAAGTGCTTAACACATACCAACATTATTATTATTATTATTATTATTATTAAGGTCATACCGCAGGCAGGTGACAGAGATAGAATGAGAGGAGAGGTCTCCTGATCCCCCCTCCCGCCCCCACTACCCCCGGTCCTGTGCTCTTTCCACTAGACCAAGCTGCGTCTTTTAATATTTTATGTTTGTCTCCCCTATTAAAGCATAAGCTAACATGCTCAGTTTTAATTTTAGAGTTCATTACACTCCCATCTGACTCATGTAATGACTATTTTTCATTTCAGTTACATCTTAGGGAGAACCCGCAAGCTGATGGTTTGCTGTTTATTAATAATCATAATATTTGTTAAGTATTCCGTCTGTGCCAGGCTCTGTTCTGAGAACTGGGGTAAATGCAAGATAGGTCAGAGTCCGTCCCTATCCCACCTGGGCTCACAGTCCAAGAGGGAGGGAAACTAGGTATCTTGCCTTCATTTTACAGATGAGAAAACTGAGGCACAGAAAAGTAAAGTGACTAAGCCAAAGTCACACAGCAGGCCAGGAACAGAGCTGAGACTTGGACCCGGGTCTCCGGTTCCCGGATTCATACTCTCTCCACTAGGTCATCAGCGCCTCGTCACGGATAGTCTCCGGGAGCCCAGAGTCGGTCAAGTTCTAGTCTGTTTGGACAGAACCAGATCCTTTCGATCGGCCCAGAAGAGAAAGAGCAGCCAAAGAGCATCTGAGCAGCTGCCTCCAGCTCTCGCTTGGATATTTCCTCTGGAGTTCTTTTGGCTTTATATCCGGAATGCTTGCTGGTTTGCGTCTAGATAGTACCGGAGGCTACGTGTGTCTTGCTGAACTCCCTGACAGAAGTCCAAATCATTTCATCTGTGGCACTTAATGGCCTTTCAGTAGTCATCCAGTAAGAACAGAGGTATTTCACTTCTAGTCACCTCACATACCAGAAAAATTAAACAAACCTAACCCGCTTCGAGAGTTTCCCCAGCTTCCCTGAATCTCTTGCTAGTCTGGAAAGTAACAGAATGCCCTTAGCAACAACATGTCATCCTTGGCTATTGCTGGGATTTTTATGGGATCTGTTAAGCACTTTCTGTGTTTCAAGCACTGTTCTAAGCGCTGGGGTAGATACAAGCTGATCAGGTTGGACCCAGTCCCTGCCCCATATGGGGCTCACAGTCTTAGTCCCCATTTTATTATTGTTGTTGTTTTTATTATGATTAATAATAACAACAGTGATGGCGTTTGTTAAGCACTTACTATGTGCCAGGCACTGTACTGAGCGCTGGCGTGGATCCAAGCAAATAGGATGGAACCCAGTCCCTTTCCCACATGGGACTCACAATCTCAATCCCCCTTTTACATACGAGGGAGCCGAGGCACAGAGAAGTCAAGCGACTTGCCCAAGGTCACACAGCAGGCAAGTGGCGGAGCTGGGATTGGAACCCGGGTTCCGACTCCCAGGCCTCCGCTCTCTCCACTTGGTCACGCTGCTTCCGGTGCCCTGTCAGTGTTTCTGACAAATCTTTCATTCATTCAATAGTATTTATTGAGCGCTGACTATGTGCAGAGCACTGTACTAAGCGCTTTCATATTGTGCCCGCTTTCCCTCCTCTCCCCCAGCAAGTCTCCTCTAGCCGCAAGTTTCAGGGGGCCAGGCTTCCTGCGCTCCTAACCCGTGGACCCGGCCCACCTACCCCATTTTGGAACGTGCCCGTGGCTTGGGAACAAAGTGTGTGATCTGAGATGAATTTCTAGCGTGGGGCCTTGATATCATCCAAGAAAAGAAAAAGGATCCGGAAGGTACGCGGAGGGTATGCCAAGCTTGCCTGGCACTGGGGGAGATTAGAAAGCATAGTCACACCCCTTCGGCTCGGCTCCTGCTACCAGGCCCTCGGCTCGGAAGCGTTGCCCGGTGACTACAAGATCCTGGGGAGGGGACCCGATCCAGTCCGGAATCCGCGTCCTTCCGATGCCATAAGGGTACGTGAGTGCCGCGGGCCTGAAGACGCATGACGTTAAGTAGCCTGCGTAACCTACACTGGGTAACGTAATAATAATAATGTTGGTATTTGTTAAGCGCTTACTATGTGCAGAGCATGTTCTAAGCGCTGGGGTAGACACAGGGTCATCAGGTTGTCCCATGTGAGGCTCACAGTTAATCCCCATTTTACAGATGAGGTAAGTGAGGCACAGAGAAGTGAAGTGACTTGCCCACAGTCACACAGCTGACAAGCGGCAGAGTCGGGATTCGAACCCATGACCTCTGACTCCCAAGCCGGGCTCTTTCCACTGAGCCACACTCAATCAGTCGATCAAAGGCATTTATTGAGCATTTACTGGGTGCAGAGGGCTGTACTAAATGCTTGGGAGAGTAAATACAGCAGAGTTGATAGGCCTGTCCTCTGCTCACAAGGGGCCCCGCAGCAGTTATAAACAGATCCGTAATTTATTTATTTATACTAGCATCTGTCTTCCCCTTTAGACTATACACTTATCGTGGGTGGGGACCATGTCTACCCGCTCTGTTGTACTGTACTCTTCCAAGCGCTCGGTACAGTGCTCTGCCTAGTGGCCTAGTGGAAGAGCTCAATCAATCAATTTGATCGATTGATTCCACAAACCGGAAAAAAAAATAATGTGACAGAGATATCTGAGGGGGGCATTTGAGATCTAAAAAATAAAGAGAATTTTGAAATCTTGATCCAACTTGCAGATGGTGGAAATAATAGGTAGGTGGGAGTTTAATGAGGCAACTCTGAGTCAGAGCGTACTAAGTGCTTGGGAGAGTAAATACAGCAGGGTGGGTAGGCATTTCCTCTGCCCACAAGGGGCTTACAATCTAGAGGGGGAGGCAGGCATTTGTATAAATAAAATGAAATATGGATGTGGACATAACAATTATCATGGTATTTGATCAGCATTTTCCATTTGCCAGGCACTGGGGTGCATCCAAGCAAATTAGGTTGGTCACAATCCCTGTCCCAAGTGGGGCTCACAGTCTCAGTCCCCATTTTATCGGTGAGGAAACTGAGCCACAGAGGATATGAAGTGACTTGCCCTAGGTCACAGAGCAGACAGTGGTGGAGCCGGGATTAGAACCCATGACTTACTGACTCCCAGGCCCGTGCTCTAGCCGCCTTGCCATGCTGTGGCTCCGGGCCATGGAGCTGAGAGTGGGGCAGATAAAGGATGCAAGGGCGACTCAGAAGAGAGAGGGAGTTAGAGGATATGAGGGGAAGAAAAAGTGGAATGTCTCAAAGACTCGTCACAAAATAACGAGTCCGGATATTTAATATCAACTGTGCCAGGAGGAGCAAGTCCGTATGAATCTGCTTTACTGAACTCAGAATGTCATTACTAATCTATGGATTGTCCATGAAGAGGGAAAGAAGAAAACAACTTTTTGACTATTATTTTGCCTCCAGTACGTGTGATTCTGAATGTAAATCGGCAACACTGAGAAGCAGTGTGTCCTAGTGGAAAGAGCATGGGCCTGGGAGTCAGAGGACCTGAGTTCTAATCCTGTCTCCTGGGCAATCCTGGGCAAATCACCTAATTTCTCTGTGCCTCAGTTTTCTCATCTGCAAAATAGAGAATAAGACTGTGAGCTCCACGTGGAACATGGACTTTGTCAATCTCATCAGCTTGTTTCTACCCTACCACTTAGTAGAGTGCCCGGCACATAGTAAGGGCTTAAAAATACCATTTTATATATAAAAAAGAAACAAACTTAAGAAGAAAAAAAAGAATGTCACCCAAAGAGCAGCAGAATAATAACCTATTTTCAGAGTCTGGCTTGGACAATATATTCATAAATCAGGAATGTATAGGTGTCAAAATTATGGTGCAAGCTATGTGTGAAGCAAAACGAAGATGGGTCAACTGTGTAATTCTTGGGCAGGACAACAGATGGGTTTCCTTGCTTGTAGATCAGACACCAAGAAACAGAAAAAAGTGACATACCGAAGACCTAGAACATACTGGGTAGAACCAGTGGAAAGCATTTCGGTCAAAGATAGATGCAAAAAGAGAATAGAAGGCTGTATTGTTAATTTGTGTTGAAGGAAGCATGAAAGAGAATGGGGTGGATGATAGAAGATTAAAAGTGAGATGACATTTAAACATTTATTTCTTTTGATTTTTTAAGCTAAATTAATAGGAGAACCGAGGCTGGATCTGGGAGTCTGTGAGATTCTGCTCAATTCTAGTCCAAAACTAATCCATATTATTAGTAAATTAAACATTTTAAGCTAATGCTAGAGATTTATTTATCTTATATGCCAGTATACATTCAGGTCTTCCATAATGCATGTTTTCACTCTGCACTTGGGGTGGAGTGCTGATAGAAAATTAGGGAACATTCTTTCAACAGCACGAACCTGTCTGGATAGAATGCAGTGTTGGAAGAAACAGTTGTGTACATTCATTCATTCATTAGGTAGTATTTATTGAGCGCTTACTATGTGCAGAGCACTGTATTAAGCGCTTGGAATCTACAATTCGGCAGCAGATAGAGACAATCCCTGCCCAGTGATGGGCTCACAGTCTAAACGGGGGAGACAGACAGCGGAGCAAAAGGGAACAAAACAAAAACAAGACAACATCATCAACATCCCGCCTCTTCCACTTGTCAGCTGTGTGACTGTGGGCAAATCACTTAACTTCTCTGGGCTTCAGTTACCTCATCTGTAAAATGGGGATTAACTATGAGCCTCAGGTGGGACAACCTGATTATCCTGTATCTCCCCCAGTGCTTAGAACAGTGCTCTGCACATAGTAAGCGCTTAACAAATACCAACATTATTATTATTATTAAGATAATTATAATAAAGGAGCTATATACCTCATTAACAAAATGAATAGGGTAATAAATAAAATATACAAATGAGCACAGTGCTTAGGGGAAGGGGGAAAAGCATAGGGTAGGGAAGGAGGGGAGAGGGAGCAGAAAGAAAGGGAAGGCTCAATCTGGGAAGGCCTCCTGGAGGAGGTGAGCTCTCAGTAGGGCTTTGAAGAGGGGAAGAGAGTTAGTTTGGCGGAGGTGAGGCGGGAGGACGTGGCCCAGGGGTCGACGGCAGGATAGGCGGGAACGGGGGACGGTGAGGAGGTGGGTGGCAGAAGGGCGGAGCGTGTGGGGTGGGCGGTAGAACGAGAGAAGAGAGGTGAGGTAGGAGAGGGCAACGACTTCAGTCAAGACCCTCATACTATATCATTCAATCAATCATATTTATTGAGTCCTTGAGCACTCTACTAAACGCTTGAGAGAGAACAATAAAACAATGTCACAGACACATTCCTTGTCCACAACGAACTTAAAGTCTAGAGGGGGAGACAGACATTGATATCAATAAATTATGGATACGTACATAAGTGCTGTGGGGCTGAGAGAGGAGAGGAATAAAGGGGAGCAAGTGAGAAACGCAGAAAGAGGGCTTAGTCAGGGAAAACCTCTTGGAGGAGGTGGGCCTTCAATAAGGCTTTGAAGGTGAGGAGAGTAATCGTCTGTCGGATAAGAGGAGAAAGCCACGTGGCTAGTGGATGGAGCCCGGGCCTGGGAGTCAGAAGGTCATGTTCTCTTCCCAGCTCTGCCACTTGTCTGCTGTGTGACCTCGGACAAGTGGCTTTACTTCTCCGGTTTCCTCCTCTATAAAATGGGGATTGAGACTGTGAGCCCCACGTGGGACAGGGACTGTGTCCCAAAATAAAAAAATGATATTTGTTAAGCGCTTACTACGTGCAAAGCACTGTTCTAAGCACTGGGGGATACAAAGTGATCAGGGTGTCCCACATGGGGCTCACAGTTTTAATCCCCATTTTACAGATGAGGGAACTGAGGCACAGAGAAGTTAAGTGACTAAAGTCCAACTCTGCCTGGCACATTGTAAGTGCTTAACGAATGCCATAATTATGATTGGAGAAGCAGCGTGGCGCAGTGGAAAGAGCACGGGCTTTGGAGTCAGGGCTCATGAGTTCGAATCCCAGCTCTGCCACTTGTCAGCTGTGTGACTGTGGGCAAGTCACTTCACTTCTCTGTGCCTCAGTTCCCTCATCTGTAAAATGGGGATTAAGACTGTGAGCCCCAGGTGGGACAACCTGATTCCCCTGTGTTTACCCCAGCGCTTAGAACAGTGCTCTGCACATAGTAAGCGCTTAACAAATACCAACATTATTATTATTATTATTATCATCAAGGTGTTCCAGACCAAAAGCAGGATGTGGACGAGGGCTCGATGGTGAAATATTCGAGAGAGAGGCACAGTGAATAGGTTGGCGTTAGAGGAGCAAAGTGTGCGTTTCGGGTTGTAGTAGAAGAGTAACGAGGTGAGGTGAGACGGGGCAGGGGGATTAGGTTTTTTAAAGCTGATGGTAAGGAGTTTGTTTTTGATGAAGAGGTGGATGGGCAACCACTGGAGGTGCTTGAGGAGTGGGGAAATAAATGTGGACTATTCCTTGAGTTTCGTTAACATGCGGTTAGTCATTAATGGAAACCCCGTATTATTGGAGAACTGAAACGTATGTTTACAGGGATGTACCTTTTCATTTATAGTAATAATAATATTTGTATTCGTTAAGCGCTTACTATGTGCAAAGCACTGTTCTAAGCACTGGGGGAGATTCAGGGTAATCGGGTTGTCCCACGTGAGGCTCACAGTCTTAGTCCCCATTTTACAGATGAGGGAGCTGAGGCCCAGAGAAGTGAAGTGACTTACCCACAGTCACACAGCTGCCAAGTGTTTGGGTACAGAGCACCAATCAGGGAAGCAGAAGGCCTAGTGAAAAGATCACAGGCCTGGGAGTCGGAGATTCTGTGATCTCTGCCACTTGTCTGCTGTGTGACCTTGGACAAGCCTATCCCGCCGTTGACCCCTGATCCACTTCCTCCCGCTGTCCTGGAACGACCTCCCTCCTCACCTCCGCCAAACTCACTCTCTTCCCCTCTTCAAAGCCCTACTGAGAGCTCACCTCCTCCGGGAGGCCTTCCCAGATTGAGCTTCCCCTCTGCTCCCTCTCTGCCCCCCCTTCACCTCCCCTCAGCTAAGCCCCCTTTCCCCCCTTTCCCTCTGCTCCTCCCCCTCTCCCTTCCCTTCCCCTTAGCACTGTGCTCAATTGTCTTTATTGTTATTACCCTATTAATTTTGTTAATGAGGTGTCCATCTCCTTGATTCTATTTAACGCGATTAAGTTGTCTTGTTTTTGTCCATCTCTCTCCCCCAATTAGACTGTGAGCCCGTCAGTGGGCAGGGATTATCTCTATCTGTTACCTAATTGTACATTCCAAGCGTTTAGTACAGTGCTCTGCACATAGTAAGTGCTCAATAAGTACTGGTGAATGAAAAAAAGTCTCTTCACTTTTCCAGGGAGTCAATACCTGTTCTCCTTCCTACTTAAACTCTGCCCTGTCTGATTAACTTGTATCAACCCAGTTCTTTGAATGGTTTTGACACATAGTAAGTGCTTAACAAGTAATATTTTCAAAATCCCATACTGTAGCTAACATTCATTAAATTGTTTTCTTGTTCCTTAATCTCTGGAGAGAAATTTAAACCATAAAGCCACAAGGGTTTTCAAGGTTTCTGCAAGCACATCTCCTCCAAGAGGCCTTCCCCAACTAAGCCCTCATTTCCTCTTCTCCCACTCCCTCCTACACTGTCCTCACACTTGGATCCAGCCCCACAGCAGTTACAAAATATCTATAATTCATTTATTTATACTAACATCTGTCTCCCCCTTTAGACCCTATCCATTTTGTGGGCAGGGAACGTGTCTACCAGCTCTATTTTACTGTACTCTCCCAAGCGCTCAATATAGTCCTCTGCATACGGTAAGAGGTCAATAAATACGATTGATTGATTGATTCCACGAACTGGAAAAAAAACCAGCGACAGAAATATCTTAATGGGGCATTTGAGATTTTTAAAAATAACAAAGAGAATTTTGAAATCTTGATCCAACTTGCAGATGGTGGAAATAATAGGTATGTGGGAGTTTAATGAGACACCGCTGAGTCAGTTTTCCGGTACGATGCCAGGAATTGTCACTCCCTTTGCTGTAACTCGGAAGAGTATAACACGACCTTAACCATTCCGTCATCCCTCGACTTCAACCTGTCGGTTTAGACCGCAGGCAGGCCTGTAGTTCTCTCTCTCATTAGGGTTTGGAACTATTTAGTGGAAATGGTCGTCAGAGAGCCCAAGAAGATAGAAAATATCCTCGGGTTTAGAGAATGAATTCCTTAAATGCTACCTGGCATGTATTTATTGTCTTGATGCTTTTCCAGTGCTTAGACTGTAAGCCCGTCAAACGGCAGGGACTGTCTCTATCTGTTGCCGACTTGTTCATTCCAAGCGCTTAGTACAGTGCTCTGCACATAGTAAGCGCTCAATAAATACTATTGAAAATACTATTGAATGAATGCTTACACTTTGTCCTGTGCTTGGATTTCGACAGGTAAAAGAAACCGCTTCATCTGAGAAATCCTTATTTGCCGACTGGGTGAAAATGCGTTTTTCTCTGACAAAGGTCAGTACCGGCTCTTAAAATTCAATTCAGTCTTGTAATTGTGGAGAGACCGAAAAACATGCTTTCATTTTCATATCCGCTTGACAGTAAATAAATATCAGGGTCAACAGACCGAGTCCATGTCACTGAAGCCCAGTGATACAAATGCATCTCTTGGAATGTTTAGTGGTAAAGTACTTAGCCATAAGGAAGAAAGGATGCTTTGTGTTGCTTGTGACTAATCCTTTCGCCCCTCCCTTTTCACCCCACTCCCACCTAGTTTAGGAACTGCTCTGATATTCTCCTAGTTACAATTGTTCTTCTATCAAAAGTACCAGGAGGTATAAGAAAAATGGAGGCAGGAAACTGGGCAGTGGCGCTCAGCCAACTTTGTTTTGCTCACGTAAAAGCGACAGATTAGAGGAAACCAGTGGTTCATTATATAGAGTAATCGAAATTTTGAAATTAACAGGAGTCAGAAAAGTCGGTTACAATTCCACTAATCTTGGCCACCTGGCAATTTGAACAACTTCGACTGTGATGGGAAGCAGAATACTTCCTATTATTCCTTTTTAAAGCTGCTTACTTATTCAATTACTTCTTTTATTTGTATAAACCAGGGAAATAAAGAACATATAAAGAACATTTAAATCCCTCCCAAAGTTCAACCCCTAAACTGTAAATTCGGCATGGGCGGGGAACGTGCTGACCAACTCTGCTGTATTGTCGTCTCCCACGTCAGTCAGTTGTATTTACTGAGTGCTTGACTTGATTGACTTTGTGCTTAGTACAGTGTTCTGCATATAGTAGACGCTCAGTAAATAACACTGATTGACTGATTGACCTCAATGTGGGGAGAAGGGTGAAATATCCAGAAATAGGGGAGTGACTTCTGGAGCCAGGCCATCAGCAGTGAAGGGTTCTTTCATACTTACTGAGCGCTTACTGCATGCAGAGGACTGTACTAAACGCTTGACTGAAGGGTTCTGACTGAAACAGACGTGAGCCCCATGCGGGATAGAGAATCTGTCCAAATCTGACTATCTTGGTACAGGCCTGGCACATAACAAATGCCATTTTTGAACTATTAACACCCAGAGTACCCCAGGGGGTAGACAGGCGCCAGAGGAATTCCAAAAAATAGCTGACTAATGCGGACGACGACCACAGCGGCTACCCTGGAGGCTACTGAGGCAACCTTCGGCTGGTCAGTCCTCCGCTAGAGAACAGCCCTTACTATGTTCCAGGCACTGTACTAAGTGTTGGGGTAGGAACAAACTAATCAGGATGGACACAGTCCCCGTTCTACATGGGGCTCACAGTCTTATTCCCCATTTTCCAGATGAGGTAACTGAGACACAGAGAGGTTAAGTGGCTTGCCCACACAGCAGACAAGTGGCAGAGTCGGGATTAGAACCCAGGTCCCTCTCCCTCCCAGGCCCATGCTCTATCCATTAGGCCACACCGCTTCTCCTGCATCTACGACAGAGCACCACTCTCCCCACCTTCCAAGCCTTATCAAAAATCACACCTCCTCCAAGAGGCCTTTCCCACCTAAATTCTCATTTCCCCTACCCCCTCTCCTTTTTGCGTCGCCTACGCACTTGGATCTGTACCTTTTAAGCGCTTGATTATTCACCCCGCTCTCTGTCCCACAGAATTAATACGTGCCTGTCTACTTGTTTTGTTTTGTTGTCTGTCTCCCCCCTTCTGGACTTTGAGCCCGTTGTTGGGTAGGGATTGTCTCTGTTTGTTGCCGAATTGTACTTTCCAAATGCTTAGTACAGTGCTCTGCACACAGTAGGCACTCAATAATGAATAATTATGGTATTTGTACCACTTACTAGGTGCAAAGCACTGTTCTAAGCGCTGGGAGGGATACAGTGTAATCAGGTGGTCCCACATGAGGCTCACAATCTTAACCCCCCATTTTACAGATGGGGTAACTGAGGTACAGAGAAGTTAATAATAATAATAATGTTGGTATTTGTTAAGCGCTTTACTATGTGCCGAGCACTGTTCTAAGCGCTGGGGTAGACATAGGGGAATCAGGTTGTCCCACGTGGGGCTCACAGTCTTAATCCCCATTTTACAGATGAGGGAACTGAGGCACCGAGAAGTTAAGTAACTTGCCCAAAGTCACACAGCTGACAGGTGGCAGAGCCGGGATTAGAACCCATGACCTCTGACTCCCAAGCCCGGACTCTTTCCACTAAGCCACACTGAATGAACCCCAAACCCAAGGGCCATCCTGTGCTCATCCAGTTATTCCCACAAGACCCAGAGAAGAGTGTAAGCCCTGTGGGGGGTAGGGAACACCTCACTTTGTTCTTTTGTACTTCCCTAATACTTAGTATAGTGTACTGTACCCAGAGGGACACAGGAAAGAACAGATAAGAAAAATTCAGGGGTAAATTCGGGGGGGGGGGGGGCTGGGGCTTGTAGCCCAAATCATTCCTTCTAGGTGAGTGGATACCCATCTGTATAACATCCCATACCCATATCTTAATATATTTGGGAAAATTCTAGAAAACAGCCCACTGGG
The DNA here is from genome assembly GCF_004115215.2 of Ornithorhynchus anatinus. Lineage (NCBI taxonomy): Eukaryota > Metazoa > Chordata > Mammalia > Monotremata > Ornithorhynchidae > Ornithorhynchus > Ornithorhynchus anatinus. The sequence goes on along the minus strand of NC_041728.1, from coordinate 26,586,301 downwards.
CGTGGATAGTGTCTAAGTTTGCATAGGTTAGCGTTACTTTTTGAAAGGCTTTTTTTTCCATTGGGGAAAAAAAAATCCGCTCTTGACCCAAATTCACTTGGGAAAACCTAACCTTAAGTTCAAAGGCAGGGCTAGGAGGGATTGCTTCATAAAGACAATGGTATTGTTTTTGCAGGCCCTAATGTCAACACAAAAGTCCGATTCCCAGAAAAAGCATTTCAGCCTTTTCTACTTCCTGCTTCTCCATCCTCTCAGCTCGCTGTCACCCTTAGCGTCCTTACGATGTTCCCAGAGCACATTCAGGCTATCGAGGGGGTGTGGTTGGTGGAAAAGATCAGGGAAAGGACGACGCTGCTCTAGCTGACTTTATAGTTTCTAGGACCAAACAGCTGGATTGCAGCAAGAACAATTTAGTTACAAGATTTTCCCAAGAGTTTCTTCTGTATCCTCTAATGGAGTGCTGCGGAAACTCAAAAATCTAAATAACGAATCGGTGGGCGAGAAGAGCAAAGGAATGAAGTCTCCACACTGACAAGGAGCAACACATTTCTGTGTTTGAGTTCCCTCATCTGCAAAATGGGGATTCAATACCCGTTTTCCCTCGTACTTAGAACGTGAGCGCCGTGTGGCTCCCGATGATATTGTATCATCTGCAGGACTTACTAAAGTACTTGGGGCATAGCAAGTGCTTAACAGATGCCACAGTCCTTATAATTATTAGTCAAATGGGCAGGCTCCCAGGCCAATAAGTAGAAAGATGCAACGTCAAAGAACGTTTTCATAAAAGAGTCGAAGGATTTTACCAAATGAATTTTAGATGGTCCTTGCTCGTTTTGCAATAATAGCCATTGATTGAAAATCACCCTTTTGCTGAGTCAGATCTTTTCACCATTAAGAAAGTGTAGATTCCGAAGTTTTCATTTTTCAAATAGATGTTCGTCTTGCCCCATGTGGAGGTGAAAATCTAAAAATATATGAAGTGCCCTTTCTGGGTCATATCAGTGGTTCTTCCAGCCCAGCAGATTGTCTCCAGTAACGGTAACCGGATGCTTAGATAATATAATGGTTTCCTCCTTGACTTCCGTCCTAATGGTTAATATGAACCGTCCAATATCCCCAAATTTGGGGCTTTATCTCTACAGTAAATGGCCCATAATGGGTCTCTTGCCCATCATCATCACCATCTTCATCATCAACATCCCTGTCCCATGTGGGGCTCGCAGTCTCAATCCCCATTTTACAGATGAGGTAACTGGGGCCCTGAGAGGTGAAGTGACTTGCCCAAGGTCACACAGCAGAAAAGTGGGGGAACTAGGATTAGAACCCATGCCCTTCTGACTCCCAGGACCGGGCTCTATCCACTACGCCGTGCTGTTTCCCCCACTCCACCTCATTTACCTCTCTACAGCTGCCAGGGGAAGTCACAATATGAAGTTTTTAGTTTATGTAGTACGTAGTGATACATGTTCTGCACCTACTAAGTTCTCAATAAATACTACTGAATGAATTGTATCCATCAATCAGTCAATGGTATTTATTAAGAACTTAATGGTCACAGAGCACAGTATTAAGAACTCGGAAGAGTACGTTACAACACAGTGAATAGACACGTTCCCCGTCCAAAACAGGTTTATAGTCTAGAGGGTTTAAGAAGGGTTTTAGATAAATTAATGGGTGCAAAGGCCCATAACACACTATTCTGGGGAAAGGTATCGGAGGGACATGTTAGAAATCCAAGAAGGATAAAATGATGTTGAGTTTTGAGAGGGAAAAGTTATGGAGGTTGTTACATCCAAAATAATGGGCTGGGTGGTCGAGTATGACATTTTATAGATGTTTATGTTCTCATTGTGGCTGATGAAGTTCCACTAATTGGCCTCAGAAGGGTATTCGGATGTAGCGAGGGAGGGGCTCTGCAGATATATCTTGTCCATTTATTCATTCAATAGTATTTAATGAGAGCTTACTATGTGCAGGGCGCTTGGAATGTACAATTCGGCAACTGATAGAGACAGTCCCTGCCCAAAAACGGGCTCACAGTCTAAACATCCTGTCCACCCTGTCCCTACAGAAAGATTTTTAAAAACAGTCAGAGATTAAATAGATTATCGGAGACCCCGGGAAAACAAGGCCTGAGCTCAGATTGAGACTGATAGACCCAAATAATAATAATAATAACTCTAGTGTTTGTTAAATGCTTACTATGTGTCAGACACCGTACTAAATGCTGGGTGGATATGAGCAAATCGGGTTGGACACGGTCCCTGTCCCCCGTGGGGCTCACAGTCTTAATCCTCATTTTATAGATGAGGTAACTAAGGCCCAGAGAGGTTAAATTGACTTGCCTAAGGTCACACGGCAGATAGGTATGAGATGCATCTGCAAAGCAGCATGGCGTAGTGCATAGAACACAGGCCTGGGAGTCAGAAAGTCATGGGTTCTAATCTCGGCTCTGCCACTTGTCTGCTGTGTGACCTTGGACAAGTCACTTCACATCTCTGTGCCTCAGTTACCTCATCTATAAAATGGACATGAAACTGTAAGCCCCACGTGGGACAGGGACTGTGTCTAAATCAATTTGCTTGTATCCACCCCAGCGCTTAGTAGAGTGTCTGGCACATAGTAAGCGCTAAATAAATAGCAGAATTATTATTATTATTATACTGCAATAGAGCAATTCTTCTTCAATGTAGATTTTTCACTAAATCAATCTACAGTCTCTTTAAACACCTCTTCAGTCCAACTGACAGAACTATGATATTACTGGGTTGTGCAAACATAATAATGTTGGTATTTGTTAAGCGCTTACTCTGTGCAGAGCACTGTTCTAAGCGCTGGGGTAGATACAGGGTCATCAGGTTGTCCCACATGAGGCTCACAGTCTTCATCCCCATTTTACAGATGAGGGAACTGAGGCACAGAGAAGTTAAGTGACTTGACCCCACAGTCAGACAGCTGACAAGTGGCAGGGCTGGGATTCGAACCCATGACCTCTGACTCCCAAGCCCGGGCTCTTTCCATTGAGCCACGCTGCTTCCCATAAGCATCAGTCATTCCCATAGATGAAGAAAGCAGAGTGAAATCTCATGCTTTAGAAATACATAAAAAGTTTCTTAATCGGGGAAAAATATTTTCAGTGGGTATTAGCTAGTTTTACTTAAAAAATTGGTCAAAAAACTCTTACTCCCAAACCCAGAAAATAAGAAAAAATACAAAAGAAGGTGTCAATTTGTAAAAATTGCATGAATATTTTTTTCAACCATAAAGCCAGTCATTATATACCCGTACCAATCTATTAATGTGAACCATTGAGGTTTTTTGAAAAAAAAAAAAAAGAGGAACTTATTGAAATTTTCAGATAGTATACTACCTATCTGTGGTCCCCCACAGTCAATAAAGAGTATTTGTTACTAAATAAGGAAAACCACAAACCACGGAATGCGTCTTTGCCCACATAAACTAAATCACCAAAGAAAAATGGAAATAAATACTATTGATTGATTAATTAGAATTGCTAGAGAAGCAGCATGGCCTAGTAGAAAGAGCACAGGCTTGGGAGTCAGAAGACTTGGATTCTAATTGGCTTGCTGTGGGAACTTGGGCAAGTTGTTAACTTCTCTGTGCCTCAGTTCCTCAACTGTAAAATGGGGATTAAATACAAGTTCTCCCTCCTTCTTAGACGGTGATCTCCATGCAGGACAGGTACTGTGTCCGACCTAATTAATTTGAACCCACCCCAACTCTTAGCACAGAGCTTGACACATCATGGCCTAGCGGCTAGAGCACAGGCTTGGGAGTCAGAAGGTCATGAGTTCTAATCCCGGCTCCGCCATATGCCTGCTGTGTTATCTCGGGCAAGTCACTTCACTTCTCTGGGCCTCAGTTCTCTCATCTGTAAAATAGGGCTCACAGTCTTAATCCCCATGTGGGACAGGGACCATGTCCTACCCACTTACTTTGTATCCACCCCAGCGCTTAGAACAATGCCTGGCATATAGTAAGCGCTTAACAAATATCATAATTATCAAAGTAAGTGCTTAACAAATGCCATAAAAAAAATTCTTGTTCAGTTATCAGAACCTTCATTTTACCTAGTAGAATATTGATCAGAGATAGAATTGGGTGACAATTTTTACAGTCAATGAAATTGCGTTAATTCATATTAAGGGATGAGGAGAAAATTCCAACTCTAGAACTCTTGAAATCTAGTTTTGCTACAATTCTGTTGTGGGTTTGTGACTTCCGTGACTATGCCACATGGCCTAAGGTTGTCTTTCACTATATCTCTAGAACATTTCCTATCTCGTTGTTTATGTTTCTTGCAAATTCAGCCCTCCGTAAAGCAGCCACTTGGGATTCCTGCTGTTGCGTATTTTCCCTGCGTGTCTTGCCCAAGTCGTAAACATCACCTTGGTGTTGATAGACTGACTGGATTCCGGGACCTCCCTGTTGGTGATCTTTATCTTGCCATTTTATGATATTTGTCTCACCCCGATGACCTACAATAATGGAATATGGAACTGCATAAAGTAGCTAGATCCAGCACTTTCAACCATACTGATAGCTAGACAGTATGTTTTGTTTTTGTTTCATGGCTTTTGTTAAGTCCTTACTATGTGCCGGCCCCTGTACTAAGCGCTGGGGTAGATATAAGCTAATCGGGTTGGACACAGTCCATGTCCCACATGAGGCTCACAGGCTTAGCCCTTTAACAGGTGAGGTAATTGAGGCACAGAGAAGTGAAACGACTTGCCCAAGGTCACACTGCAGACAGTTTGTAGAGCTGAGATTAGAACCCAGGTCTTTCTGACTCCCAGGCCCGTGCTCTATCCACAGGCCTCCCTGCTTCTCTGGTCTGCAGCTGGAAGTCACATTGTTTCCACCCTCCGCAGCTCTCATGAAGGTCAAATTAGCCTTCTTGATATGGATTTCTATTTCTTTGACTATCAAAATATTGTAGGACAACGTGCAAGGGAAGTTGCTCGAGCCTTCCTGTGAATGTGTCAAGCCCTAAAATCCTGGTTCTTTACATTTGGGAAAGTTACGTTCGTAGAAGGGAAAATTAGAGGGGTTAGATGGTACATCCATAATCATTTGGGTGAATATTAAGTTCCTCTCCCACGTGGGGCTCACAGTGTAAATAGGAGGGAGAAGCGACGTGGCCAAGTGGATAGAGCACGGGCCTGGCAGTTGGAAGGATCTGGGTTCTAATCCTGGCTCCGACACCTGTCTGCTGTGTGACCTTGGGTGATTCACTTCACTTCTCCGTGAATATTAAGGAAGGCAACCGTCTAGCTGTTTCTCCAAGCATCCTTTTGACCCTGTTGAAGATAGAATATTGGGCTGGGTAGGATGGACCATTGGTCCGAGCCAAGAATGGCATTGTTGTGCTCTCAGGTTCTAAAGTCCCATGGCCCTGGGAGTCAGAAGGTCATGGGTTCTAATCCTGCTCTGCCACTTCTCTGCTGTGTGACCTTGGGCAAGTCACTTCACTTCTGGGCCTCAGTGACCTCATCTGCAAAATGGGGATTGAGACGGTAAACCCCATGTCTAAGGGATTGTGTCCAACCTGATTTCCTTGCCCCAGCACTTAGAGCAGGGTCTGGCACATAGCAAGCGCTTAACAAACACCATAATGGATGTCATTATTGTTATTATTATTATTCCTGTCCAGAGGACACACAGGGACAATCTAACCCTTTACTCCGCTACCGATTGAGTTTTTAATACCATTTCCTGGCCTAGTGAAAAGAGTACGGGCGTGGAAGTTTGAGGACATGGGTTTTAATCCTGTCTCTGCCTTGTATCTGCTGAGTGTGATCTTGGACAAGTCACTTAACTTCTCTGCATCTCACTGACCCCATCTGTAAAATGGAGAATAAATCCTACTCCCTCACATTTAGACTGAGAACCCCATGTGGGCTTAAATCCTCCTCCCTCACATTTAGACTGAGAGCCCCATGTGGAACAGGGACTGCGTCCAACCTGATTAACTTGTATCCACCCTAGTGCTTAGAACAGTGCTTGGCACAGAGTCAATGCTTCACAAGTACCATTACCAAAAAAAATAAAGAAGCAAGGTCCTCCCACCCAAATTCTGGCTCAGTTTCCCCTGATTAGATGGTTAGACTAGCAACTTGAGAATCCATTTGCGCCCTGCTGCTTACTTCACAAGAGTGTAATGAGGTTAATAAGATAATGCCTCTAGGGTACTTGAAAGGTGCTCTTTAAGTATAAAGTATCATTATTATGTTCATTAATTCAGCGTGATATGGCAATAGAGCTAAGTAATAGATTTGGATGGTGTTATACTGAAAATGTAAGTCATCTATTTCCCATTGGCCTGCGTAAGTGTAGAAATTCATTTAGATTCCACTGCTGGTGTTCTGTATTTTCTTTTCATTGGCCTGCTTTCTCCCTGCTCCGGCTCGTGGAAAGGTTTGTACCTTTTACTTTACCTTTGGTTCCTCTATGGAAACTTGTTCAACCAGTCTTTGTTTCTGAAGACGGCCTGTCAAAGAAGAGCCTGGGCATTCTTTGGCTGTTGACTGTACAAATAATTAGTTGAATGAGAGAGAAATTCCTGCTAAATAACTTCACCATGCAGTTACAGAGACTCTTTGGCAAGCATTGGTCATTAAAGCATCCGTCATATGTTTTCTGAACCCTGAAATTGCCATTTATGACAATAGCAGAGGGACGGGTACGATTTGGCAGATTTCAATTTTGCTTCTCTCTCCATTGGTTGCCACATTCTATTTAGACGCTTGAAAATACATCGTTTTCATCCGGGAAACGTGGCCTTTTCGATGGATCGGAAATATGGCTTTATTTGCTTTTCATTTAGTATTCTGTGTTTGTTGATAAACATAATTGTGTCAAAACAGTTCTTGGAACAGGACTTAGTTTTTGTTCCTGCTGCTAGCATGATGAGCTTTGAAGTTGCATAACAAAACAAGTTGTCTGCGAGACACTATAGCCGTCCCAGTACTTCTCCTGCCCCCTTGTTGGTGTATCTATCAATCGATCAATCAGTGGTACTGATTGAGGGCTTACTATGTGCAGAGCACTGTTCTAAGGGCTTGGGAATTAGCAGACACGTGCCCTGCCCTGCTCCCGATGTGTCATATCTACCCTACTGTCCTGTGGACACGGAGGAATTGGGTCAGAGGTTGTGGATGGCTTAGTGCAAACAATCACCAGTACTCAACTCAAGTGCGTGACTCCTCCCCTGAATGGCAGGGGACCGGAAAAAGTCCACGACTGTATTTTGGCGGTCAAAATGTGCAGGAGGGCAAGAGTACCTCTCACAGTGACGCACTCGTGGATTCATTCTCACCGTTGGAGATGGCATCGTTCGACTGAAGGACAACTGCTGTCTTTCTGCCCGAAAAATAAAAGTATTTTTTATTTTACTTTGTTGGAGCATATAAAACTGCATATTCATTGATCAGGGGACCACTAGTTGACCTCTCCATTAATAATAATAATAATAATAATTATGGTATATGTTAAGCACTTACTCTGTGCCAGACACCGTTCTAAGCACTGGAGTGGAGTGGATACAAGCAAATCAGGTTGGGCAGTCCCTGTCCCGCACGGGCATCACAGTCTCAATCCCCATTTTACAGATGAGGGAGCTGAGGCCCATAGAAGTGAAGCGACTTGCCCAAGGTCACACAGCGGTCAAGCGGCGGAGCCGGGATTAGAACCCATGACCTTCTGACTCCCGGGCCCCTGCTCTATCCACTACGCTATGCTGCTTCTCTCTCTGGGCTGCTGCAGACCTCTAAAAGAAGAGACACGATCCTTGTCCTTCTAAGGCCATCAGAACTTCGGAGGAAACAAAGAAAGCTCATCCGATCGAATGTTGGCGTGGATAATCGCAGTCCTGCTGGCTTTTCCATTATCCCTCGTTTGTGTACTGATATCTATCAAACTGCAACGTGACTTTCACGTTGACTCATGATCACAGGCAACCCCTCTAGCCCATCGGGGCTCTTATACATCCTATAATAATAATGATGGTATTTGTTAAGCGCTTACTATGTGCCAAGCACTGTTCTCAGTGCTGGAGCACTGTTCTAATCCTATCTGATTGGCTGGGGTCTTGGCTGGCATCGGTAGCTGCAAACCTTGAAGGGTATAACCTCAGGAGTCCCAGAATATTCATTCCATCGTATTTATTGAGCACTTACTGTGTGCAGAGCACTGGACTAAGCGCCTGGAAAGTACAATTCGGCAACAAATAGAGACCAGTAACCATCTTGTTTCTCATGACCCCCTAGGGGCCCGGGCATCTTGGCCACTGCTACTTGAAGGGTACCGGATCATCCTCACGTGCTCCAGAGAAGCCCAGCTCATCTCGGGGCTCCTAAAACTCTCATCATCAGCGTGGCTCAGTGGAAAGAGCACGGGCTTTGGAGTCAGAGGTCATGGGTTCGAATGCCGGCTCTGCCACTTGTCAGCTGTGTGACTGTGGGCAAGTCACTTAACTTCTCTGTGTCTCAGTTACCTCATCTGTAAAATGGGGATTGAGACCGTGAGCCCCACGTGGGACAACCTGATTCCCCTGTGTCTACCCCAGCGCTTAGAACAGTGCTCTGCACATAATAAGAACTTAACAAATACCAACATTAACATTATTATTATCATCATGGATCATCCCCGGCATTTGCCGAGGGCCTACTTAGAAGCAGTGTGGCCTGGTGGAAAGAGCCCGGGCCTTCGAGGCAGAGGACCTGGGTTCTTTTCCCGGCTCTGCCGATTGCTTGCTGTGTGATCTTGGGCAAATCACTTCATTTCTCTGTGCCTCAGTTTCCTCAACTATAAAATAGAGATCAAATACCTGCTCTCCCTCTTACTAAGAATGTGAGCCTCAAGTGGGGCAGGGACTGATTAACTCGTATCTACCCCAGCACTTAAAACAATGCTTGATACAAAGTAAGTGCTTAACGGATAAATAATAATATTAATAACAATGATGATAATACAGGGCGTGGAACATAAACCTAGGTGCTTAGGAACACACCTAGAAAAATGGAATTAAAGCCCACAGAGACCTTACAATCTAGGGGGAAGAAAAGGCAACAAAGAAATATTCAACTATTTCATAACTTAATATGAAGTGTGTACTCTGGCAAGATTGTTTTTACGTAGCACTGTTGTTTCCTCTCTCTACCCTAGCATCATCATCAGTGGTGTTTATTTAGCACATTGTGTGCAGAGTACTTAGTACGGTGCTCTGCACAGAGTAAGCGCTCAATCAATACTATTGAATGAATACCGTACTAATCGCTTGGGAGAGTACAGTGTTAGTAGGCAACGTTCCCTGCCCACCGTGAGTTTACAGTCTAGAGGATCTCTCGTCCGCAGTGCAAGAGAAGGAAAATCTCCAAAATTCTTAGCTTTGGAGGACTGCAGGCCTCTGCCAGCCTCTGTTTTTTTAATGGTATTTGTTAAATGCTTCCTATGTGCTAGGCACTTTACTGGGCACAAGCTAATCAGGTTGGACACAGCCCATGTCCCACATGGGGCTCAAAGACTTAATCCTCCTTTTTAGATGAGGTAACTGAGGCCCAGAGAAGTGAAGTGATTTGCCCAAAGTCACACAGCAGACAAGGGGCAGAGTTGGGATTAGAATCCCAGTCTTTCTGATTCCTAGCCCCCATGCTCTATCCACTGAGCCACACTGCTTCTGTTCCTGCAGGGGGTCTTGGGCACTGTGGTGGTCCACAGCACTGGGCTCCATGAAGCCCAGCTGGAATTTTCAGTACCAGCCTAGCCCTCTCATAAGGAAACGGCGTGGCCTAATGGAAAGAGCCCGGGCCTGGGAGTCAGAGGACGTGGGTTCTAATCCTGCCTCCGCCACTTTCCAGCTAGGAAATTGACACAGCAGGGAGTACAGCCGATATGAAGGATCGTCCCCCGATTATCATCCTGGCATTATTTTTCAGATGCACTCTCTATGGCATCTGAAAAATAGAGAAGCAGCGTGGCTCAGTGGAAAGAGCACGACGGGCTTGAGAGTCAGAGGTCATGAGTTCGAATCCAGCTCTGCCACTTGTCAGTTGTCTGACTGTGGGCAAGTTACTTCACTTCTCTGTGCCTCAGTTACCTCATCTGACAAATGGGGATTAACCGTGAGCCTCACGTGGGACAACCTGATTAATCTGTATCTACCCCAGAGCTTAGAACAGTGCTCGGCACATAGTAAGCGCTTAACAAATACCAACATTATAATTATTATTATTATTACGGCACAAGAGCTGGTGTGGTTTCAGGACAGACAGAAATTCCACTCTTGCGTAACATAGGCGTCGGTCTTCTTTGTGTTGTGGACAGCGGTGAGCTCACGGACATCTGGGCTGAAATCTTTGTAGTGGTTTCTAATTTTAGGTATTATCTAGAGAGTTGTGATTGTCTCTAAAGCTCGTTATGGTTCAGGACAGAGTTACTTTTTATTTACAATTTGGCCTGGCAGCGAACAGCCGTAATTCTTTAGGAGGGTGGGCCTTCTTTCCCTGGAAACTTTGGCATTCATAGTGCTTGCAGAGTTCAAGAAGTAGGTGGTCTTCTGAATGCAAGATAAGGCCTGTCACTCAGCAGCGTGGCCTAATGGATAGAGGGAGTCAGAAGGACCTGGGTTCTAATCCTGGCCCTGCCACCCGTCTGCTGTACGACCTGGGGCGAGCAACTTCACTTCTCTGGGTTTCAGTTCCCTCGCCTGTAAAATGGGGATTAAGACTGTGAGCCCCGTGAGGGACAGGGACTGTGTCCAACCCATTACCTTGTTTCTACCCCAACGTTTAGAACAGTGACTGGCACATAGCGAGTGCTTAACAAATACCATTTAAAAAAATATAGGGCTTAGTCGATATAGTAATAATAATTATGGTATCTGTTAAGTGCTTACTATGTGTCAGACACTGTACTGAGTGCTGGGGGGGGATACGAGCAAATCGGGTTGGACACAGGCCCTGTCCCACGTGGGGCTCACAGTCTCAATCGCCATTTTATAGATGAGGTAACTGAGGCACAGAGAAGTTAAGTGACTTGCCCAGGGTCACACAACAGAGAAGTGGCGGAGCAGGGATTAGAACTCAGGACCTTTCTGACTCCCAGCCCATCCTCTATCCACTATGCCATGCTGCTTCTCTTACATTTTTTGGGGGGGGGCTGTTGTTTTGTTTTTTAACCCCTGAATCATTTACCAGCTAGAGTAAGGAGATGCTCTTCTGGCTTTGTAGTCTGGATTAGCTTCTGCTATGTTGTAATTCTCTATTTGGTACATACCAGAACGTGATAGTAATAGGTACCAGGAAAAATGACCTAGAAATATATAAAATGTGAGGAACTCTTTCATCCCAGCTTGGTGCAGGCCTCCATGAGACACTGCATTCTCATTTAGGACCATTGGAGTGGGCCTGGGAGTCAGGAGGTCATGGGTTCTAATCCTGGATCCACCACTCATGTGCTGTGTGACCTTGGGCAAGTCACCTCACTTCTCTAGGCCTCAGTTCCCTCATCTGTGAAATGGGGATTGAGACTGTGAGCCTGTGGGACGGGAACAGTGTCCAACCTGATTAGCTTGTATCTACTCCAGCACTTAGTGCTTGACACAGAATAAACCTTAATACCATTATCATTATTATTATTTTTGGGACACCCCTGGAGTGGTCTCACTCATCTTCAGATTCCTCATTTGTGTTTAAAATGGCAGCATAGTGAAGAACCGTCTAGGGTCACGGATGAATGTGTGGTGCGTGGGTGTGACAGTTGGGTTGACCCTTCTAAAGCAACAGAGGTCGCAGCTGACTCACCAGAGGAATTGTCCTTGGTCGTGTTGGGAAAAGGAACGGGCGTGTTTATGCTAGCAGCCACTCTGCTCAGGGCCCAGGGACCTCCAGCTGACCTCAAAGTGGAAACCGAGGGTTTGGTCAAAGACAGCGGCTTGGTCGATCCATTTGGCTTCTTCATATCTACGCTCGTCACCTTAATCTCAACTCCTCCGAACAGAAGATTTTATAATGACAGTAATAATAATGTTGGCATTTCATTCATTCATTCAATAGTATTTATTGAGCGCTGACTATGTGCAGAGCATTGTAATAAGCGCTTGGACTGTACAATTCGGCAACAGATAGAGACAATCCCTGCCCTTTGATGGGCTCACAGGCTAATCGGGGGAGACAGACAGACAGAAACAATAGCAATAAATAGAATCAAGGGGATGTACATCTCATTAAAGCGATAGCAATAAATAGAATCAAGGAGATGTACGTCTATGTGTTAAGCGCTTACTATGTGCTGAGCACTGTTCTCAGCGCTGGGGTAGATACAGGGTCATCAGGTTGTCCCACTTGAGGCTCACCGTCTTCATCCCTATTAAACAGATGAGGTCACTGAGGCACCGAGAAGTCAAGTGACTTGCCCAAAGTCACACAGCTGACAGGGGGCGGAGCCTGGATTCGAACCCATGACCTCTGCCTGTGCTCTTTCCACTGAGCCACGCTGCTTCTCTAGCTTTTATAGGCGGCGCTGATGTTGAATGTTGTTACGGAGACCTGCATTAGTCCAAGGAACCTGGCTCATCACTTAACGGGGGTTCGGGACCTTACGGCTGACTCTCCGTGGGCGTTGGATTCCTTGAATCCTTCATGGAAAGGATTCTCCCTTTCCTGGTCGGGGAGGGATTTGGTTGAGATGCCAACTTTTCTTCTGAGCCTGGGGGAGAATCTCGTCATCTACAGGGAATGGATCTGTTTCTTGTTGTACTGTACTCTCCCAAGTGCTCAGTACAGTGCCCTGCAAAGAGTCAGCACTCAACAAATACGACTGAATGATCGAATGAGCCGAGGGTGGAGCTACGAAGGGGCGGGGTTTTGGGGCGACCAGAGGACCTCAGACCATGCTGCCTTCCAACGGGAAACTGAGAGTCAGTCGCCGAGGGTAACGATAGTAATAGTAGTAACTGCGGGATCTGTGAAGTGCTTTCTATGCGCCAAGCACTGTACTTCGCGCTGGGGCAGATGCGAGCTACTCAGGTGGCACACAGGCCCTGCCCACCTGGGGCTCACAGTCTGCTTTGCACAAAGAGCTTAACAAATGCCATAATTATTATTATTAATCCCCATTTTATGGAAGACGAAACTGAGGCACAGAGAAGCAAGTGACTCGCCCAGGATCACACAGCTGACAGGTAGTGGAGCGCCCATTTACATCCAGCAGACCACGCTCTCCCCATCTTCGAAGTCCTTCTACAACCACATCTCCTCCAGGAGGTCTTCCCTGACTAATCTCTTTTTCCTTCTCTACTGGCACTTCAGCCCTCCCGTATCCCCTAAGCACTTGGATTCTCACCCCCACCCTCCTTTATGCACTTATCTTTACCCTCAATTGCCTCCCCCTACCTTTAATTTAGTTTAGCATCTGTCTCTCCTGCTAAGCTGTAAGCTTTTCGAGGTCAGGGATCATGTCTATCAACTCTTTTGCCCTCTCCCAAGTGCTTAGTACAGTGTTCTGCACAGAGAAGGGACTCAAATATAATTGCTCGATAGGTTGATTGTCCTCATTTTACCAATAAGAACCCCGGTGGGTAAAATAATAATAATAACGTTGGTATTTGTTAAGCGCTTACTATGTGCAGAGCACTGTTCTAAGCGCCGGGGTAGATACAGGGTCATCAGGTTGTCCCACGTGAGGCTCACAGTCTTAATCCCCATTTTACAGATGAGGTAACTGAAGCACAGAGAAGTGAAGTGATTTGCCCACAGTCACACAGCTGACAAGTAGCAGAAGCGGGATCCGAACCCGTGACCTCAGACTCCCAAGCCCGTGCTCTTTCCACTGAGCCACGCTGCTTCGCCCCGATCACGGGGTGGATGATTTGAGGCCCAGGCTTGCACGGGAACAGCCGAGTGCTGACTAGTAGTTGTGTGCGGTGGGAGTCACCGATACTTTAGAGTTGAAATAATAATGTTGGTATTTGTTAAGCGCTTACTATGGGCCGAGCACTGTTCTAAGCTCTGGGGTAGATACAGGGCAATCAGATTGTCCCACATGAGGCTCACAATCTTAATCCCCATTTTACAGATGAGGGAACTGAGGCACAGAGAAGTTAAGTGACTTGCCCACAGTCACACAGCTGACAAGTGGCCGAGTCGGGATTCGAACCCATGATAACATTTCAGATAACATTACAACGAAGGACCGGTTTCCCGAAGCTAAAAATAGTCGGTGAAGAGGATTGGGCAATAGCAGAGTGTAAGACCATTTTGTAAAGGAAAAACGGTGTGATGACACTGGTTTGACCTTTTGTCTTGGTAGCGGGGCGCTTAGGAGTGTGGAGGGAAGGAGCAGAGACGGAAGGAGATCCCGGCAGCAGTAAGCACGGCTCCCTCACACCGCTGACTGTCAGAGGTCTTTTACCGCCTACGGGTCCGGCGACGAAGTTGCCCACACTATCGCATTATACTCTCCCAGGTGCTTAGTACAGTGCTCTGCACACGCTAAACGCTCAGTAAATATGTTCAAATGAATGAATTCTCTGTCTCTCCTTTTAGATTGCATGTTTTGTTTTTTTTGCTGGTACTTTTTTATGTCATTTGTGGTATCTCAGTAAGTACGGTTGACTCACTGGAGGGATGGGAGTCGGCTCAGACTGCAGGAGTGTCTTCTCCCTTCCTGTAAAATCAAGCTGGCCGTGCTCTCTCTAAATTCTCTCTGGACTGAGCTCCTTGTGGGCAGGGAATGTATCTGTTGTTGTATTGTACTCTCCCAACCGCTTATTACAGTGCTTTGCACAGAGTAAGTGCTCAATAAATTCGATTGAATGAATGAATAAAGAGACCCGACACCACCCAGCTCCTTCCACTTCCTCTGGCTGTTTCCATTCCCTGCCTGCTGTGCTGTAGGAGAATACCAGTAGCATTTGTTAAGCGCTTACTATGTGCCAGGGACTGTTCTAATCATTTTGGACCCAATCCCTGTCCCACATGGGGCTCACAATCTAAATCTTAAGAGAAGCAGCGTGGCTCAGCAGAAAGAGCCCGAGCTTGGGAGTCAGAGGTCATGGGTTCGAATCCCGGCTCTGCTACTTGTCAGCTGTGTGACTATGGGCAAGTCACAACTTCTCTGTGCCTCAGTTCCCTCATCTGTAAAATGGGGATTAAGATTGTGAGCCTCACGTGGGACAACCTGATGACCCTGTATCTCCCCCAGCGCTTAGAACAGTGCTCTGCACATAGTAAGCGCTTAACAAATACCAACATTATTATTATTAATCCCCATTTTACAGATGAGGGAACTGAGGCACAGAGAAGTTAAAGGAGTCGCCCGGGGTCACACAGCAGGCAAGTGGCAGACCCAGGACTAGAACCCCCACGTCCTTCTGATTTCCAGGCCCGTGTTCTATCCGCTAAGCCACGCTGCTTCTTTAGTGCTTACTGTGTGCCAAGATCTGTGCTAAGCACTGGGGTAGGTACAAGCTGATCAGGTTGGACAGAGTCCGCATCTCACACGGGTCTCACAGTCTTAATCCCGTTTTACAGATGAGGTAGCTGAGGCGCAGAGAAGACGAGCGACTTGCCCATGGTCACACAGCAGACAAGTGTCGGAGGTCCAGGTCCTCTGACTCCCAGGCCCGTGCTCTTTCCGCCAGGTATGGTGCCCACCTCCTTGTACCTACCAACTCTGTTGTATTGCACTTTCCCAAACGCTTAGTACAGTGCCCTGCGCCCACTAAGCTCTCAGTAAATACCATGGATAGGCATCAGTGGTGACCAGTGGCAGCTGTGATTTTAAGCCAGTGTTTCTCTCTGTTCCTCAGACTGCTGTTGTCTGGCTCTGTACCAAGGGAGTGCAGGGGGATTGAAGACTTTGGAAAGATCCCGTGCCCTTTTTTATTCCTTTAAAAGAAATCTACCTGCCCGACTAACCTGCTGTCGACTCCTGGCTCCACTGCCGTTAAGTAATGGCCTGTCGGCGAACTTCAGTACCTAAAGAAGTTGGGAGGAGAAATTACACCTCTGCTTTACAAGCGCAAAGTTCAATTCCAGTGCAGTCTGAAGGACGGTGTGTATATTTGTGTATCTATCTTTCTCTGTCCATATAGACAGACACACATTCACACAACCTAGAAAGAAAAAATATACACACACACAGAGAAGCACTCCCTAGCACTCGAAATTCTTCCTGAGAAAATTCAGAAACAAAAATACACACACATATGTCCTCCATGGCTCCAGGTACTGTAGTGATGGGGGCACGATGGCAGTGAAAGATGGGGGTGGGAAGTGGAAGAAGTCTGAGCTTCATTGGTACCATCCATGGCAGTTCTGTAGCCGGACTTTTTCAGAGCAGTAATGTAACGTTGATGGTGCCGGGTTTCTGAATTTCTGCAGGCCCTCTTGAGCCTGAGGCCCCGGGATTAAGTCCCATAAATCCCCGTGATCATTCAGCCTTTACGGAGCCACAGTCTGAGAATGAAATGTGTGTGTGGGAGGTGGATTGGAGGCAGACACGTAAAGGAAAAGGAAACGTAAAAACATGCAAAAAACATCCAAGAAAAGGACAGCGATATATTCAAGACCAATAGAGCGTGGTGGTAGGGTTTCAGGCTTCTCGCGGCTTGGTCGGTCGAAAAAGTTTCCCCCGCAGCCTCGGCCGAGGCCTTCCAAGAAACACCTTCGCGCTCGGTGGTGTTTGAGTCCTTCCCGGGTTGAATTAGGGGCCGATGATGGGAGTTCAGATGGCAGGATCGTTGTGGGCAGGGAACGTGTCTGCCAATTCTGTTGTATTGTACTCAGCCGAGCGCTCTCCCTCTGGTAATAACAACAATTATAATGGTATTCGTTAAGCACTTATTTCGTGCCGGGCACTGTACTGAGCGCTGGGGTGGATACAAGCCAATTAAATTGGCCCCATGTGGAGCTCACAGTCTCAATCCCCATTTTACAGATGAGGTAACTGAGGCACAGAGAAGTGAAGTGACTTGCCCAAGGTCACACAGTGGACAAGTGGCAGAGCCAGGAGTAGAACTCATGCTACTAGTAGAGTAGTACAGTGCTCTGCAAACAGTAAACAATAAATACAGTTGAATGAATTGAATGAACAATAAAGCGCTCATTAAATGGAGGGATTGGGTGGGCTCGGGCTGCAGGAGTTTCTTCTCCCACCCCATGCAATCAAGCTGGCAGAACTCTCTCTAAATTCTCTCTAAAGAGACCTAATATCCTCCCACCCCTCTTTCCACTTCCTCTGGCTGTTTCCATTCTCTGCCTGCCACGCTGTAGGAGAACACCGTTAATCTTGTGCAAGATTCTGCCATGTGCCCTTTGGGAGCACACCCCTTTCAGAACTTTGTCCATTTTACAAAATCTGTTTGTAAAGTTCTAAGAGTCTGTGTGCTTGCAGACGCTTGTTTATTTAGGGATGTGTTGTAATTTGGATTTGGTTTTACTTTCCCCTCTTTGTCTCTTGGACTTGAAAATTAAACTGCTTTTGGTGCCTTCTGGTCTTGCCTTATGCTGCCGAGTCATCTCCGACCCACAGCGACGCCACGGACGCGTCTCTCCCAGAACTCCCAGTCGTTCTGGTAGTGGATCCGTAGAGTAAAAATATGGAAGCGGTTTACCATCGCCTCCTTCCGCGCAGTAAACTCGAGGCTCTGCCCTCGACTCGCTCCCGTGCCGCAACTGCCCAGCACGGGTGAGTTTTGACTCGCGGCAGATGGCCTTCCACTCGCTAGCCACGGCTCATGCAAGGAATGGACTGGACAGACTTCCGCTTGACTCTCCCTCCTGTAGTCGAGACTGGTAGAGGACTGGAGACTCTCCAGCTGCCATCCTGAGAGGGGTTCGGTGCCCTAGTTCTAAATATTTGGGAGGAGCTAATTGTATGTTCCCTGAATTTCTCTCAGTAACTTGGGTGGACCAGCAATCTCCGCAGGTCACGTGGATGATCACTCACATCATCCTCATCCTCATCAGTGGTATTTATTGAATACATATTTGTGTGCAGAGCACTGTACTGAGCATTCGGGAGAGCACAGTACAGCAGAGTTGGCAGCGCGCCTCAGTGGAAAGAGCCCGGGCTTGGGAGTCAGAGGTCATGGGTTCGAATCCCAGCTCTGCCACTTAGCTGTGTGACTGTGGGCAAGTCACTTCACTTCTCTGTGCCTCTGTTACCTCATCTGTAAAATAGGGATTAGCTGTGAGCCTCACGTGGGACATCCCGATGACCCTGTATCTACCCCAGCGCTTAGAACAGTGCTCTGCACATAGTAAGCACTTAACAAATACCAGTGTTATTATTATTACATTCCCTGCCCACATCAAGCTTACTATCAGGCGACTAACTTATAGTCATCCTCCTTGCTCCAAGAAGATGTCTGTGGAGGTCCAGATTTGTTCATTCATTCTGTTGTATCTTTTGAGCGGTTACTGTGTGCGGACCACTGTACTAAGCACTTGGGAGAGTAGAGTGCAGCAATCAACAAACACATTCCCTGCCCACAGTAAGCTTACAGTCCAGCTCTTTCTGCTGCAGTTTGTTAGACATGGCCCAGCTCTGTAGAACTTCACTTGGGTCCGGAGCCTAGTGCCTACCACCCCGCCACCAATACTCGCTCCGTGATTGTCTCCCAAAGAACATGCAAGTCTGTTTGATTTGATTTTTTGGCTTCCTTGTCAGTTGTTGCATTATTGGTCAGGTTGCCATCTAGGTAGTAGAATTCTGTGGGGAATGTTTGGCTCTGTGCTGCCCAGATAGATTTTTGGCTGTGGCCACGGTTTCCCCGGCACAGACCGGTACGTTGCTTCCATCTGACATCTTCATCAAGTGGAAAGAGCCCGGTTCCGGGAGTCAGCGATTCTGGCTTCTGCCACTCGTCTGCCTTGTGACTTTGGGTTAGTCACTTAGCTTCCTCAGTTTCATCATCTGTAAAAGGGGATTCGATACCTGTTCTCCCCTCCTACTTAGACTGTGAGCCCCCTGAGGGACAGGGATTAGTCTGACCTGACTAACCCCAGCACTTAGAACACTGCATGACACATAGTAAGCGCTCAGCAATTATTATTATCATTATTTGGACAACATGGTTTATAATCATTCGAAGGCCTTCTTGGGTGTGTGTCTCTAAAGAGGACTAGATTAAGGCTAGAAATCAGGTCTTAAAGGGCTTGGAGTTCAACCCTTCTCTCCTCCCAGCAGCTTTTGAGGGAGTGTAGGAGGATTGAAGACTTTTGAAAGTTCACGTGCCCTTTTCTATTCCTTTAAAAGAAATCTACCTGCATGACTAACCTGCTGTTGACTCCTGGCTCCACTGCCATTAAGTAATGGCCTGTCTTTGAACTTCAGTACCTAAAGAAGTTAGGAGGATAAATTATATGCCTGCTTTACAAGCGCAATGTTCAATTCCACCATGGCTGTGGCAAGCAGTACTACCTTAGGGCCTTATGTCGGAGCAAAAAAGCCCATATCTTGTATTTCTGTAGGCCGCCTTTTGGATAGAGATGATCTTAGGATCATGTTATCAGCCTCCGTGAAACAGGAGGAAGATTATTATACTGCCTTGTCTCTAAGAACCACCCAGCACCGTAGTTGCTTCACAGTAAAACCACCTGAGCCAGACCCTGTAGGAAAAGGACCCCCGTCCCCTTGTTCCCTATCCCTCAACCCTAGGGAGGATGTGAAATCTTCATGTGCAGTCCACACACTGGATGAATCAACTGAAGAGGGATGGCCAAATATTATTATCCATACTCCAACCATGGAAAAATAGAAGCACAAAATAATAAGTTCCAGCTTACTAGTAGAACCCGATAGAGATTTCACTTTGCGTAACTTTCTGCCCATTAAGGAAGCAGTGAGGCCTAGTAGAAAGCGCACGGGCTTGGTAGTCAGAAAGACCTGGATTCTAATCCTGGCTCGGCCGCCTGTCCGCTTTGTGATCTTGGGCAAGCCACTTTACTTCTCTGTGGCTCAGTTCCCTCATCTGTAAAATGGGGATTAAGATTGTGAACCAGTGTGGGACATAGACCGAATCCAACCTGAGTATCGTGTTTCTACCCTAACGTTTAGTATGAATATATCTTGAAAGGGGTCACGATTTTTTAAGGAAGGTGAGCTAGGGATTTGTCCACATTACTCTGACAAATCCTGAGTGGTGATCAATTTCTTTGTCCCCAATTCTATAACAGCAATTGTGAATAAGAACCTTCTTATATCACTCGGGATGCTCATTTATGTCTTTATCAGTGACTTGTCTTCAACTGTCACCAAATGTGGTGTAATAATCGGACTAAACACATTTCATAGAATTCCATCACTTTATGGCCCTTTGAGTGATAAGCACGTAAAGATAAATAACCGAAACCTCGTTTTGTGACTTCCTCTATTAGTCAGTCAGTCATATTTATTGAACACTGACTATGTGCAGAGCACTGTACTAAGCACTTGGGAGAGTACAATACAACAGAATTAGCAGGGACGTTCTTCCCTTCTTTGAGATAGTTCCTTTTACGTCGTCTTTTCTCTCATCTCTGAAGCCAAAACAACCAGTTGGAGTGTGAAGATTTGTAATTCTTCTTTCCTCCCAAGGCCTAAGGAAAGAGTTTGGAAGCTTTTTTGTGCTCCAGTCTCTGTAGAGCTGTAGGTTTGCCCTTTAGTAGCCGTGACTGAGAAAGATTACAATTCTTCAATTCTCTGCCTGCTTCACAACCATTCCTGCCATTTGTGTGTTTGTGCAGTTGTCTTCTGGTCTCTGGCAGGGGTTGGATGCTTCTTCCAACCGACGGGACCCTTCCTCTTGCAAGGGGAACAACAGGTTGACCTTTCTGTCCTGCTGTGGTGACGTCCTTCAGGAGAGTCTCTTAGACGCTTTTGAAGCTAAAGGGATCGGTCCCAGAAGTCTGAAAATCCTCCCTCCAACCAGACAGAAGAGAGAAAATCTCAGCTTGCAAGCTGTAACAATAATAATGATTGTGTTTGTTAAGCACTGGGGTAGATAGAAGACAATCAGGTCCCACATGGGCCCTACAGTCTAAGTAGGAGGAAGAACAGGTATTGGATCTCCATTTTGCAGATGAGGGAACTGAGGCACCGAGAAGTTAAGTGACTTGACCAAGGTCACCCACTGGACAAGTGGCAGAGCTAGGATTAGAACCCAGGTCCTCTGACGCTCAAGCCCATGCTCTTTCCGTTAGACCACACTCTTCTCGTTTGATTCCTCGTAACCTTCATGTGATGCCTTTTAGAGGACATTCACTGAATCATATTTATTGAGCACTTACTGTGTGCAGAGCATTGTACTAAGCTCTTAGCAATGTACTTAGCATTCAATAACCTTAACCTTAAGTCATATTACCGGGAGATATTATCCCCCCAATTTTCTCACAACGAAATATCTCTCACATTCTCTGATTAAAGTTAAATCTCTTGATTTGTTGTTTGCCTTAGTAATCATGAGTTGCGTGTTTCAGTAACAGCACCACTCTCAAAACTTGTATTTTTGTCACTCGATTAAAGAGTTACTTGTGGATATTCCCCTTCCCCATAACTAACTTTGCATTCAGGATTACAGTATTTGGGTTTACTCTGCAGTAGAACAACCCAGCCTTTATTAGTTCACCCAACTGAGTTATTTTTAGAGGCATGGAAAAACTCTGCCAAGGTACTGTTCAGGATATTAATTTAAGGGTGGAAAAAGAAGACAAAGAAAGCATTAAAGTCCTCACTGTTATGTTCACTTGCCCAGCTGGAAGGTAAAGTGGGAAGGGATTTTAGCAGAAAGTTAATCCAGCGGGTCGCTGGCAGCAAGAAGACCGTTTGGGCTAATTTATCAATTCAGATGGTGAAGTAATAATAAATTACGTGAATGCTCCTTTTGATTTGATAGGAACAACAAAATATACAGAGATTCTTACGTTACAGACGGTGAGTACCTCTCGATGATCCTCTCACCGAATAATAATAAAACAAAGCCCACAGGACAAATAATGATTCATGTCCTCTGTAATGGACTTTGTGTCCTGGGTTTAAACACCCCCTTCTCACCAGTTTCCTCTCCACTCCACCCACAGGCTACCTCCCCTGCTCCCAACTCCCTCCCGGCCTGTCTAAGCCTCGGGAAGAGGCAGAGGAATCCCTCCTCCTCTTCTGCCCTGGGCGACATTCTGTAGACGGCAAATGTGAGCAGGCCGATTTCTCTCCGAACTGGGTGGGAAGGTGAAAAAGCCTAAGCTGTTCTTTGCCAATTTCTTTTTAAATGATTTTTTTTTATGGTATCTGTTAAGCTTTTACTATGTGCCGGGCACTGTACTGAGCACTGGGGTAAGATAATAATAATAATGATGTTGGTATTTGTTAAGCACTTACTATGTGCAGAGCACTGTTCTAAGCACCGGGGTAGATACAGGGTAATCAAGTTGTCCCACGTGAGGCTCACAGTCTTAATCCCCACTTTACAGATGAGGTAACTGAGGCACAGAGAAGTTAAGTGACTTGCCTACAGTGACTCAGCTGACAAGTAGCAGAGCCGGGATTCGAACCCTTGACCTCCGACTCCCAAGCCCGTGCTCTTTCCACTGAGCCGTCCTGCTTCTCTATAAGATAATCACATTGGACACAGTCCATGTCCCACATGGGGCTCACAGTCTTAAACCCCATTTTACAGATGAGGGAACTGAGGCACAGAAAGGAAGCGACTCGCCCAGCGTCACACAGCAGGTGAGTGGCAGAGCCGGGATTACGAAGCCAGGCCCTTCTGACTCCCAGGCCTTTGCTCTTTTCACTGGGCCACGCTACTCCTCGAACTGATAGCACTTTTGATAATTTCATATTCATTCATTCAATAGTATTTATTGAGCACTTACTATGTGCAGAGCACTGTCCTAAGCGCTTGGAATGTACAAATCGGTAACAGATAGAGACAGTCCCTGCCCTTTGACGGGCTTACGGTCTAATCGGGGGAGACGGACGGACAAAGACAATAGCAATAAATAGAATCAAGGGGATGACCATCTCATTAAAATACGTAGAATCACGGTGATGTACATCTCATTAACAAAATAAATAGGGTGATGAAAATATATACAGTTGAGCGGACGAGTACAGTGCTGAGGGGAGGGGAAAGGAGGGGGGAGGAGCAGAGGGAAAGGGGGGAAAAGAGGGCTTAGCTGAGGAGAGGTGAAGGGAGGGGTAGAGGGAGCAGAGGGAAAAGGGGAGCTCAATCTGGGAAGGCCTCTTGGAGGAGGTGAGCTCTAAGTAGAGTTTTGAAGAGGGGAAGAGAATTAATTTGGTGAGGAGGGAGGGCATTCCAGGACCGCGGGAGGACGTGGGCCAGGGGTCGACGGCGGGATAGGCAAGAATGGGAGACTGTGAGGAGGTGGGCGGCAGAGGAGCGGAGCGTGCGGGGGTGGGCAGTAGAAAGAGAGAAGCGATATTATGATAAATGCTCCTGAATTATGCTTCTTAGTGATCACCTCTTTGAACTATGATAATAGAAGCAGCGATGGCATTCACTGAGCACCTACTGAAAGCAGTGAATTGTACCAAATGCTGGGGAAAGCCCACGAGAAACTTAAGACACTATCCCTGCCCACAAAGAGCTTACAGCTTAACGATGGGTAGTTTCCTAGTCGTCTACGTATTCCGATCGATGCCTCACCCTTGGTTCGCCTTTGAACGTGTCCCAGCTCTGCACTGGAGAGGATAAACAGAGCAAGAGGAACTTGTTTTGTCTCCTTTCCCGCTGTTGTTCTTTCTCTCCACACCCATCTCTGCCCACGTTCCGAGGCAAAATGCTTCTGCTTCCTTGCCTGCATTGCAGCTCCCGATTGATTACCGCAGCCCTGATTTGTGTTGACGGGCAGAGAGTTCCAACAGGTGAACACCTGCAGGCGGTCACCTGGAGAGAGCATCTTGCAGCAATAGGAATGAGCCATGACACCAGCTCCATATGCATCAGCCTTGTTTTGAAGAGCAAGCAGCGACAGGTGTAATTTCTACTTCTCCATTCAAAGGGCCTGCAAATATTTTAAAGTTTCATATTCCCTCTTGTTAGCTGGCAAAGCTCTTAAAGGATATTTTCCCAGTTACTCTAGCTCCAGTTCCAAGTTTCCTGTAGGTTTTCTCCTTCGGTTTCTCCGGCAATACAGTCTGGTGATCTTTAATGCATTCCGGTGATATCGTAAAACAGTATGTCTCGTGATGCACTATGCAGATGTGGTCTTGAGGAAGTGCTACTTGCTGCTTGGTGTTTTATGGTATTTCTTAAGCGCTTACTTTGTGTCAGGCACTGTACTAAGCGCTGGGATAGAGCAGGTTGGACACAGTCCCTGTCCCCTGTGGGGCTCACATTCTTAATCCCCATTTTACAGATGGGAGGACTGAGGCACAGAGAAATGAAGTGCCTTGCCCAGGGACATACAGCAGACAAGTGGCAGAGCCAGGATTAGAACTGAGGTCCTTCTGACTCCCAGGCCCATGCTCTATCTACTAGGTCATGCTGCTGCTCTGCTTCTTTGATGTGACACCTTTATATCTTTCCTCTTGGGAAAGTTATTCTAATTATGGAACTTTAAGTATTCTACACCCTCCTCAATTCCATTTTTTCTGGTCACTAACAGAAATACACGGCAGAGGCTAAGAAAAAAAAAGAGTAATGAAATATGAAAGAGGCAGGCAAAAATATGAAAGTTCAGTAACGAAACCAGCCCCTTAATCTGATGAGATCAGAGGGGAGACTTATTTTATAGCGAAGCATGTGTCAAAAGACACAATTGTTTCTTTTCTATAATTACCATATATACTCGTCTAAGTGCTCATTAGATACCACAGAGTGAAAATTGCCCAACTTTTCTGCATATTTTTTGTAATATTAAAACAGGGGTGGGGCGATAACACAGGTCACAGAAGAATTAAGTCGAGCAGTGAGGGGAGCTAGAGAAGAAAAAAAGGAAGGGAGAAGGAAGAGGAAGGAAAAAGGGCATTGAGATTATGTCTCGTACATCCATTGCACTCTCTAAGGCAGCTAATATTGGGTACTCATTGAATTAACCTTTCCACACTCCCTTCTCCTCTTCTTTATGTACATTAACTCTGTTGTAATAATAATGTTGGTATTTGTTAAGCGCTTACTATGTGCAGAGCACTGTTCTAAGCACTGGGGTAGATACGAGGTAATCAGGTTGTCCCACGTAAGGCTTACAGTTAATCCCCATTTGACAGATGAGGTAACTGAGGCACCGAGAAGTTAAGTGACTTGCCCACAGTCACACAGCTGACAAGTGTCAGAGCAGGATTCAAACCCATGACCTCTGACTCCAAAGCCCGTGCTCTTTCCATTGTAGTCTCCCCAACATTCAGTGCAGTGCCCGGCGTACAGTAAATAATAATAATAATAATGATGGTATTCGTTAAGCGCTTCCTATGTGCCAGGCACTGTTCTAAGCGCTGAATTTGATTGATGAAATTCAACTCCACAGCAGGTAAACTTTAGAAGCTTTCAATGTTCTCCATCTTTTCTGTTGTCAGAAGTGAAGGTGTTTCAGCTTTAGTTGAAGATTTTGCCCATTCCAAAGAGAAAATGGTCCCTATAGAATGAGGAAGCTCCTTATCTCTGTACTACAGGATTTCTCATTTCCTAGTCCTTGCTGGTCTGCCTGAACATATGCATTTCGGATAAAACGTGATTAGGGAGTTAGGAAAATTTATGCCTACAGCGCGAGCCTGCCTGGCTTCAAATTGTCGCGTTATCGATGAAGCTGCCTGCGAGTATTCCTGTGGGCCTGTGGATGTGGCGTTAGGATGACTATTACAGTAGGAGTTTTCCTCAGTGTTAAATTTCGCAAGAATGCAACCACTGCATAATAGGAGAACCTGGATTTATTCTGATCATTCCTGGAGAGGCACCTAAGGCAGAATTCTAAAAGCTTTCATTTGCCCGAAAGGTAATAATAGCTTTGACCTTGGAAATATAGCATTTGAAATTCCTGCTAGATAATAGCTATGAAGACCATCTAGCTTAAAACAGAAAGCTCAGCGAAGGATGGAGCCAGGAATTTAGTCATTGCGGTGTATGCAGGGTGAAAAACCGGTGCAGGAATTCTACCCTGTATTTGTACGTGATTGAAAATACCATAGCGGATATACTGTTCCTACTGAGAGCTCACCTCCTCCAAGAGGCCTTCCCAGACTGAGCTTCCCCTTTTCCCTCTGCTCTCTCTCTGCCCCCCTTCACCTCCCCTCAGCTTAGCCCCCTTCCCCCCCTTTCCCTCTGCTCCTCCCCCTCTCCCTTCCCCTCCCCTCAGCACTGTGCTCATTTGTCTTTATTTTTATTACCCTATTTATTTTGTTAATGAGGTGTACATCCCCTTGATTCTATTTATTGCGATTAAGTTGTCTTGTTTTTGTCCGTCTGGCTCCCCCAATTAAACTGTGAGCCTGTCAATGGGCAGGGATTGTCTCTATCTGTTGCCGAACTGTACATTCCAAGCGCTTAGTACAGTGCCCTGCACATAGTAAGCACTCAATAAATTCTACTGAATGAATACTGTTCTGAACGGACAATTTCTGGTCTGAAAGGCGGGAAGCAAAGAAGCAAGAAGTGCTTAGAAAGCTTTCCATAATTCTGTAAAGCTTTTGAAAGCTCTGAGTAAGGCTTTAAGGGAATAGATTTTGAAACGACAAAAAACGAAATTTTCTGATGGCATGAAGCCGGATTGTTGTCGTCGAAAGCGATAATGCCCCTTTCAGCCAAAGCGTGTTTTAAACTAAACATATCCTTATGAGTAAAAATATGAATTGGAATCTAGCCTTACAATGAAATCGGAAAAAAGAATCTATTGCATTTACAATAATTAATGGAATCCTGGGCAAAATTCCCAACTTGTTTCAACTTTTATCTTTCAAAACGATCAAACATACCACTAGGAGGCAACATTAATCCAGATTTTAGCTGGCCTGTGGAGGACAAAATGTAGGGAGAGGAAATTGTTTGGGAAGCCGTCCGATGGTCGCAGGGTCGGTGACAGTCGGTTTTCAGTGTGGGAATAGCTCCACTTGCTTCTGAGCCTTGGCAGTCTTACAGCCTGGGCCAAGGTGGACGTCTGTTTCCCTCCTCTCCGGCCAAGTCTAGAGCCGATGGAGAGGAGAGGCACTGACAGCCCGTTGGATGCCAGGCAGCCAGATGGATATGCCATGGCAAGAGTCCCTGCACGCATGTGGGGAAATGGAGTGAAGTTACGCAGAAGATTTTGCGGGAGTCGGTCTGAGCCTCCCTGCTCCTGGAGTATTTCTCTGAGGGACTCCCTTATCCCCTCCTGTCCCCCTGACTCGTTCCCGGGCCGTTGTGTCCCTCCTGCGTCCCCTGTGAACACTTCGGAGCTGCAGACTGCAGTGATAGAAGTCAACGCAAAGGAGGCTGGCACTGGAAAGTAGCAAGAGAGAAGCAGCGGGGCGTAGTAAGTAGAGCTCGGGCCTGGCAGTCAGAAGGTCATAATAATAATTGTAATATTTCTTCAGCGCTTACTATGTGCCAGGCACTGAACTAAGTGCTGGGGTGATACAAGCAGATCGAGTTGGAAACAGTCCCTGTCCCGTGTGGGGCTTACAGTCTCAATCCCCATTTTACAGATGAGGAACTGAGGCACAGAGAAGTAAAGTGATTTTGCCCAAGGTCACACAGCAGATGGATGGCAGAGCTGGGATTAGAACCCGTGACCTTCCAACTCCCAGGCCCATGCTCTATCCACCAAGCCATGCCGCTTGTCTCCTGTGTGGTCTTGGGCAAAATCACTTTACTTCTCTGGGCCTCAGTTACCTCATCTGTAAAATGGGGATTGAGACCGTGAGGCCCAAGTGGGACAAGGAAATGTGTCCAACCTGATTTGTTTGTATCCACCCCAGAGCTTAGTACAGTGCCTGGCACATAGTAAGTGCTCAACAAATACCATCATTACTAATTATTATTATTGTAATAGCAGACCTTAAAGGCACTCGGTTCTGTATCTAAACCGGATAGGAGGAACACCAGCTGGAAACAGAACTGTTCCCTCTAAAAGCCCAACAGCTAGCCACACTAGCCACGAGGGAGATCCAGAATGATATATGGTATTTATAAAGCGTTTACTATTTGCCAGGCGCTGTACAAAGCGCTGTGATAGTTACAATCTTATCAGATTGGGTGCAGTCCCTGTCCCACGCGGGGCTCACGGTCTTTATCCCCATTTTACAGATGAGGGAACTGAGGCCAGAGATGTTAAGTGACCTGCCCAGAGTCACACGGCAGATGAGCAGTAGCAGCCATTCTCTTCTCTACTCCTCAAAAGGCACTTTTACTACCGCCCTACTGAACGTGAAAAGGAAAATGGATCGGATTAAATATAGGCATAGCCCACGTTATAGCCACTCTGGAATATTTCAGAGCTGGAAATACATCCGGTGTGGTTTGATACCTTACTCAAGGTACTCGCCACCCACAGTCCAGAAAACCTGGAATTGAACCATCGTTGTTTGACATCGCCACAATCCAATGCATTAATACAAGATGCCAGAACAGATAAAGACGTGGTTTCTCTACCACAAGCTGAGATTTGGGGGATTAAGGTTTGGCATCCATTTTAAAGAAAACGGATGACTTTATAAATAGAAGAAGTCACTTTTTATGGGTGTTTTTTTAATATGGTAGTTAAGTGCTTACTATGTATCAGGCACTGTACAAAGCTCTGGGGCAGATACAAGCAAATGAGGTTGGACACAGTTCCTCTCCCACATAGGGCTCAGCTTTAATCCACATTTTACAGATGAGGGAGGTAACTGAGGCCCAGAGAAGTGAAGTGACTTGCCCAGCATCACACAGCAGACAAGAACCCAGGTCCGTTGACTCCCGAGCCAGTGCTAGGCCATGCTGCTCCTCTGTTTGAGAGAGAAGTTCAAGGTGTGAAAAGGTGTTCAGAAGGATCCGATCTGTCACAAAGGTCGTTTAGGGAGACAAGAGGGAGGCTGTTGTTTAATCTAAATTGGACAGTCTGAAAACCCACTACCACAGTCAGCAAAGCAAGTTTCTGTTAAAATTCATAATCATACTACAACTCTCATATAGTGTGAGTTTGTGCTTTGAATCACCGTAGCAAAGAGCAAGCCATAGTTTAGTGATCTTTAAAGTAACGGAAGGTAGCATGTAAAGGGATTTTGTAAAGGATCCCCAATTAATAATAATGATGATGATGATGGTATTTGCTAAATACCGTTCTAAGCGCTGGGGTAGGTACAAGGTTATCAGGTTGTCCTACGTGAAGCTCACAGTCTTAGTGCCCATTTTACAAATGAGGTAACTGAGGCCCAGAGAAGTTAAGTGAGTGGCCCAAAGTCACACAGCTGACAAGGGTTGGAGCCGGAATTAGAATTCATGACCTCTGACTCCCAAGCCCATGCTCTTTCCATTGAGGCACACTGCTTCTCTTGCAAATCAATGAGAAAACGGACCCAATGACACAGCAATTCACCATACATCCATATCTTTGTTTAGTGGGGTATACCTATATAGTAAAGGTCATCATCCACAGACATTTATTGAGCCTTTACTATTCTTTTCTATGGTCTATCAGCCCTCAGCCCTCTTGATCTATGAGGTTTCCTTAAATTTCCACCTCCTCCAGCCAGCCTTCCCTGTCTGATGTCAAACCCCCCAACTGTCACCCCTAACACGCACACATATATATATATGTATATATATATATATATTTAGTTCTACGTTCAATTATCTAGTCAGCCTCATTCTGAAAGTTCATCCATAGTCATTCCATCTTCTTGTCTGATGCTTGTTTCTCGTACGGCTTCCACTATTCGTAAAAGTCTCATATTTCGGCCTCCCTCCTTAGAGCATAAAATCTAGGGCACTAGGTCAGTGTTCAGATGAACCACTTCCTCTTCATTCTTAAACCCACAACCCTAGTCCAGACTGTAACTACCCCACATATACAGAACACTCTCCAGCTTCCGTGACGGACACAGACATCAGCCTCTTTCTCCTCTAGACTGTCTTCCCTTAACGAGAATCAGTTTTAAAGTGTCCTCGTGATCATGGGACTCCTCTTCTTAGGAGCGGTCCTTAAAACCCTCAACTGTGGGGTTTACAACCCTGTACTAATTTTCTCTCCTTGGCCAAACTGACCGTGTCACTGTCTCCGTTAGGATTTTCTCTCTCCTCTGCAGCCAAGCAAACCTGCTTTCTGTTCCCCTCCCCGATTGCAGTTGACGTGTTCCCCACCCTGGAATACCCTCTTTCCCTCTTCTTCTCCCAAAACTATGTCTACACCTTCAAAGTCTTGCTATAAATTCTACCTCTAGGACTCACTTCATTCCAACGAATCCTTTATGAATAATCTCTATAATCAAGGCCCCCAATCTCCGAGCTTTAAGAGTGACCCTGTTTCTTCCACTTCTTCTCCCTCCTGGGCCTTGGCCCTATCTCTGACATCCTCGACTTACTCGACTACTTGCAGCGGCAAAGTCACAATCTTTGGAAAGCTTTAACCATTTTTTATGGCATTTGTTAAGCGCTACTATGTTCCAGGCACTCTATTAAGCGTGGAGTAGATATAAGCTAATTAGCTTGGTCACAGTTTATGTCCCACGTGGGGCTCACAGCCTTAATCCCCATTTTACAGATGAGGTGAGTGAAGCACCAAGAAGTTAGGTGATTTGCCCAAGGTGATCCAGCAGACAAAAATAATAATGATGATGATGATGATGATGATGACATTTGTTAAGCGCTTACTATGTGCAAAGCACTGTCTAAGTGCTGGAGAGGATACAAGGTGATCAAGTTGTTCCACGTGGGGCTCAAAGTCTTAATCCCCATTTTACAGATGAGGTGACTGAGGCACAGAAAAGTGAAGTGACTTGCCCAAAGTCATCCAGCAGACAAGCATTAGAGCTGGGCTTAAAACCCAGATCCTCTGACTTCCAGGCCCGTGCTCTATCCACTAGGCCACAGTGCTTCTAAGCTCCTAAATTCTGAGATCCTAGCGAGGCGGGGATCATCTGAGCACCAGCCTCCAGGAAGCACTGCTTCTGCCTCTGGGTCAATCTGCAGGGTGAAATCTCTGGGGTGGAGAAAAATGGAAGTGAGGAAGAGAACAGAAGAGGACCAAAACCAGCATGACCTAGTAGAAAGAGCACAGGCCTGAGTTGGGTTCCAAACCTGGCTCTGCCATTTATCATCATGATGCTTGTTTAGCACTTCCTATGTGCCAAGCACTGTTCTAAGCACTGGGGTAGACACGAATTAATCAGGTTGGACACACATAGGGCTCACACTCCCCCCCCCCCCCCCATTTTATAGAGAAGCAGCAAGGCTCAGTTGAAAGAGCCCGGGCTTGGGAGTCAGAGGTCATGGGTTCGAATCTCAGCTCTGCCACTTGTCAGCTGTGTGTCTGTGGGCAAGTCACTTAACTTCTCTGTGACTCACTTACCTCATCTGTAAAATGGGGATTAACTGTGAGCCTCACGTGGGACAACCTGATTACCTTGTATCTACCCCAGCGCTTAGAACAGTGCTCTGCACATAGTAAGCGCTTAACAAATACCGACTTTATTATTATTATTATAGATGACTTAACTGAGGCACAGAGAAGTTAAGTGACTTGCTCAAGACCACACAGCAGGCATGTGGCAGAGCCTGGATTAGAACCTGGGTCCTTTGACTCCCAGACCCATGCTCTATCCACTAAACCACGCTGCTTCCATTTGCCTGCGGTGTGACTTTGGGCAAGTCATTTCACCATTTAACTGCTCTATGCCTCAGTTTCCTCATCTTTAAAATAGACACTCAGTGCCTGTTCTCCCTCCTACTTAGACTGCGAGCCCCATGTAGGAAAGGGACTGTGTCCAACCTGATTACTTTGAATCTACCCCGTTGCTAAATACAGCGCTCGGCACATAGTAAGCGCTTAAGGAGTATCATCATTAACTGATTAAAAAATGGAGCCAAGTCTGCAAAGCAGAAAGAAAAGCAAAAGAGGAAGGAGGAAATGAAAGTTAAGGAGGGGGGCAAAAACTGAAGGGGAGTGAAAAGATGGGGGTTGGCAAAAGGCAAAACTTTCCCTGAATTTCTCTGTGCCCTTCATCTCTAATTCAATTCTCTCAGTCTCAGATTTATGTATGTATTTTAGACCCATCCTCATCAAGCATGTAAATATGCATACTTAATTGTAAATGTAATTTATTCTGATAGTTCATCCTGGCACATGTGTTCAACTCCCTTTCTAATCCTTTATTCTTCCTATTGCTCCCGCTATTTGTAAATATTTTCCAGGTCTGCCTCCCTTCTTACTGGGAAACCTCCCTGTGGGCTTGGAATGTGTCTTATGTTTCTGGTGTACTTTCTCAGGTGCTTAGTACAGTGCATTGTATTCAGTAGGTGTTCAATAAGTACCATCAACATCAGCGTGGCTCAGTGGAAAGAGCACGGGCTTGGGAGTCAGAGGTCATGAGTTCGAATGCCGGCTCTGCCACTTGTCAGCCGTGTGACTGTGGGCAAGTCACTTAACTTCTCTGTGCCTCAGTTACCTCATATGTAAAAGGGGGATTAACTGTGAGCCTCACGTGGGACAACCTGATTACCCTGTATCTCTCCCAGCGCTTAGAACAGTGCTCTGCACATAGTAAGCGCTTAACAAATACCAACATTATTATTTCTACTACGACTGTTTGGCTCCCCTCGTCTTTCTCACTATGCTCTGTGGTTAGCTCTTTGAGTCTCTGGGACTGTGTGGCTTCCTAGCATTTGTTTAGTGCGCCCAGCTCAGACTCCGCTGACATTAAATAAGCGTCGAGAAGCAGCGTGGCCTAGTGGATGGAGCCCGGCCTGGAAGTCAGAAGGATCTGGGTTCTAATCCCAGCTCCGCCACTTGTCGGCTGGGTGACCTTGGGGAAGTCACTTTGCTTCACTCTAAAATGAGGATTAAGACTGTGAGCCCCATGTGGGACAGGGACTGCCAGCCTGGTTAATTTCATTCATTCATTCATTCAATAGTATTTATTGAGCGCTTACTATGTGCAGAGCACTGTACTAAGCGCTTGGGATGAACAAGTCGGCAACAGATAGAGACAGTCCCTGCCGTTTGACGGGCTTACAGTCTAATCGGGGGAGACGGACGGACAAGAACAATGGCACTAAACAGCGTCAAGGGGAAGAACATCTCATAAAATACCCCTGTGCTCAGTACAGTTCCTGGTGCATAGTAAGTACTAAACGAGTATCATTAAAAAAAATGTGTTTAAGTATTAGAGTTGTCCTGATAGAATCCTAGTAGAAGTGGTGTTTCCTCCTCGAAAGCTTTCCTCCAAATATATCTCATAGAGCTGATAGTAAGTCCTCAAGAGAGACAGTCAGCTGTGTTCAATCACTCAGTTGTATTTATTGAGCGCTTACCGTGTGCAGAGCACTATACTAAGTGCTTGGGAGAGTCCAGTATAACAGTGTAACAGACACTTTTCCTGCCCGCAACCGACTTTACAGTCTAAAGGACGAGCGTCTCCCCCGTAGGATTACCAATCCTTCATTGTTACATTCTGCGACACCACATTTTAAAAGTACCTTCTTGCGCTCTGATCGACTTGGTCTGTGGCGATTCAGGATACTTACTGGGAAAATAAACATTTTTTTTTAAGATCCCCTAGCAGCTTTTTGAGGGCCTAAACAAGTGACTCATGGGATTCCAGCCATAGCATTGGGAAAGAGAGTATAAAGGATGAACATTAAGGGAAATTCCTCAGTGGAGACAGAGATTTAAGATGCTTAAATCCACTGCAACTGGGTGTGGCCTGGATCACTTCATAACACAGGGGTCTGGCACAGCCCAAATCCTGACTGGGGGTACACCAAGGCTTCAAAACTCTCTCTGTCTCATCTCCAAAACGGCTCTAGAGTGCAAGACCAAACCTAGCCCGTGGTATTTGCCTGCTAATGCCCACGGCTTGCCTACGACCAACTACTATTAAGTACTTACTCATCTCTAGACTGTAAACTTGATTTGGACAATATTAAGCTTAATATTAATTCTGATTGGACAGAATTGTCTACCAATTCTGTTGTATTGTACTCAAGTAAGCACTCAAATACCACTGATTGATTTATCTCTCCGTGATTTTGGTGTAATCAGTTGTATCTCTTTTTGGCCCCCCTCCCAGTTGTAAATAATTCTATGTGTCTGTCTCCCCCACAAGATTGTAAGCTGTTTGAGGACAGGGACTGCGACTTTTACCTCCACTGTCTTTCCAAGTGAATGGTTCAGTGCTCTTTCCATATTTTTATCCGACTGACTGAGGCTGAATCAATGCGGCAACCACAGACCCTCTAATAAGTACATGTCTGAAAAAGGTTTTATTTTCTGGGTCTGCGTATCGTTAAAGATTACATTTAGAGGAAACCTGCGACCTCAGAGAGACAAGTGGTACGTTACTTAATTAACAGGAGCATTGTGCTTTCACAGGTCCCCACCTTTCTTAAAGGGCAAAATGAATCAAGCCCTGACAGATGAGCTCCAGTAAACATCAAGGTCATGGTTAAACTACTCCCGACTTGAACCTCTGTTTCTGAAAGAGGTCCTTCAGCTGTTGGTCAGTGGTTGCTTCTTTCTGCTGCATCAGCTCAGCGGTCCCTTTGGTCACGCCCCAGGCATCTGGCCGAGACATTGAAGGACAGTACGGTCTGCCTGAAGCGAGCGGCAGATTCTGCCAATACTCCTTCCTCGCCCTGTAAGAGAAGGATGAAGGTCGTTCATGGCGAAAGGTTATTCCATCAGTCGATCAGTGGTATTTATTGAGTGCTTACTGGGTGCAGAACACTGTGCTACGCGCCTGGGAGTACTATACAACGGGAGTAACAGATACGTAACTGTTACGTTACAGATACTCTCCCCCGATTAGACTGTAAGTCTATCAAATTGCAGGGACTGTATCTGTTACCGATTTGTACAATCCAAGCGCTCAGTACAGTGCTCTGCACATAGTAAGCGCTCAATAAATACTATGGAATGAATGAATACGTTCCCTGCCCATAACAAGGTTACAGTTCACATTCAATGTTTCAGATAGTGTTCTGTTTTAAAGGCCAGATTCTTAGATTAGGCAAGTTCATTCTGATGATAATAATAATATTAACAATAATAATGATAATAATATTTGTGGTATTCGTTAAGTGCTCACTGTGTGTCAAACACTGTACTAAGCTGCTGGGGTAAATAGAAGATAATCATAAATAGAAGATAATCAGGTCCCACAGTCGAAGTACAGGGGAAAACAGGTATCGAAACCGCATTTTGCAGACGAGAAGTTCTCTGCGCCTCAGTTCCCTTATCTGCACAATGAGGAATCAATACCTGTTCTCCCTCCTTCTTTGAATTTGAGCCCCATGTAGGACCTGATTATCTAGAACAGAGTTTGGCACATAGTAAGCACTTAACAAATACCCCATTTATTTATCATTGTCATTACTTTAACCAACTCCATTCAGTCACAGTTTTTGAGCATCCAATGGATTCATAGCACCGCTAGAAAATTTGAGAGTGGGATTTCACCCAATTCGATTCAAGCGCCTACTCTCTATATAGCATTTTATAACTTCAGTGTCCTCTACAGTGTTCACCTCATAAGGATGCCGTGGTGAATACCAGCACCGCTGTGAGAAAGTTTCATCCTTACGGTTGCTCCGTGGCCTCCCAAACTCACAGGCTGGAAGCTCATTGTGGGCAGGGAACGTATCTACCCACTCTGTTATATTGTATTCTCCCAAGCTCTTAGTACAGTGCTCTGCACACAGAAAGCGCTCAATAAATACGATCGACTGATACAGGGCGCCAGTTGGGGAATTTCTAGCGGCCACACCGCACCATCCGTGCCACGGGCTCCGCAGCGGCCCGACGTGGGAGTCATTCATTCATTCAGTAGTATTTATTGAGCGCTTACTATGTGCAGAGCACTGTACTAAGCGCTTGGAATGAACAAGTCGGCAACAGATAGAGACGGTCCCTGCCGTTTGACGGGCTTACGGTCTAATCGGGGGAGACGGACAGACAAGAACGATGGCAATAAATAGAGTCGAGGGGAAGAATATCTCGTAAAAACAATGGCAACTAAATAGAATCAAGGTGATGTACATTTCATTAACAAAATTAACAAAATAAATAGGGTAATGAAAATATATACAGTCGAGCAGACGAGTACAGTGCTGAGGGGATGGCAAGGGAGAGGGGGAGGAGCAGAGGGAAATGGGGGGAAAAGAGGGTTAAGCTGCGGAGAGGTGAAGGGGGGTGGTGGTAGAGGGCGTAGAGGGAGAAGGGGAGCTCAGTCTGGTAAGGCCTCTTGGAGTCGAAGTGAAATGCGCCCACCTGGCCCTAATCCAGGGTTTGGTGTGCATGTCCAGGCCGCTGCCCCAGCTCCCGTGCTTGTCGGACGCCGGCGGCAGAAACCCCCGCTCCGGGGCCAGCTCCTCGGCGATGGCTCGCACGTGGTAGGGCTCAAACCCACAGCAGCCGCCGATGTACCTCACGCCCAGCTCGTAGGCCTCGCGGGCGTATTTCTGGATGTCCCACCGGGTGGTGACTCTGGGTTCCAGGCCTGAAATGAAATTATTCTGCCTCAATTTCACCTTTCGCCCGGATGTTCAGAAAAGTCCCCCGTGGTGGTCTGACACTTGTCGGCCCCTCAGTCCCTCCCCTCCTGGTCAGCCTGGACCACGGCAGAGATACCTTTTGCTGCTATCAGAGGAGCAGCGTGGTCTAGTGGAGTAGAGCACGGGCCTAGGACTCAGAAGGACCTGGATTCTAATCCCGACTCTTGTATGACCTTGGGCAAGTCGCTTCACCTGTCTGGGCTTCAGTTCCCTCATCTGTAAAATGGGGTTTAAAATCATGAGCCCCTTGTGGGACGGGGACCGTGTCCAACCAGATTACTTTGAATCTTCTACCCCAACGCTTAGAACAGCGCCTGGCACATAGTAAATGCTTAAAAAAGAGCATGCGGGAAAAAAAAAACATGGAAAGGGCCTTAGGGAAAGAGGGCTGGGCTGAGGAGTTGCCCTGCCTACCCTCTCTCATCGATGGTTCATTCATTTAATAGTATTTATTGAGCGCTTACTATGTGCAGAGCACTGTACTAAGCGCTTGGAATGTACAAGTTGGCAACAGATGGTCACTATAGCTCTATCACAGGTGAAGGGGGAGAGTCACAACTTACCAAAAGGAAACTCTGGGAGGTCAATAAAGCCCTGTTTGCCACAGTCAGGAGTGTGGTAAGCCAGTGGCTGGGCCATCAGGTGAGCTTTCAATTTTGCTCTCTCCAACCCCTCTTTCATAAGCTTCACGGTTTTCAGGCTAGTCGTAGGATCAAAATGGCAGTTCACGCCCACAATAGAAGCTCCTGAAAGAACAAATTGAAGAATATTTTCATTGGGTTGAGCTTATCCTCCGCGAGATTCTTTATTAGAGATCAGTCATATTTATCGAGCGCTTTCTGCGTGCAGAGTACCGTACAGAGCGCTTGGGAGAGTACAACATTAAGAGTTTACAGTTTAGAGGATAGTATTCCTCGCTGAAATGATTTGGAAGGAAATGACTGAGCCCCAGATCGATGTGCTGGGATAAATTACACCAATCAGCAGGACTATCTTCTCTTTGAGAAAGTCTCTGAAAAATGAGATTAAGGCAACGACATCTTTGGAAAAGTCCATTTTCACAGTCCCACAGCAGCTGGCTCCCTCACTGTCAACTTTTATAGTGGATCAAGAAATAAATAGGGGCTATTTTTAAACGAGGTGCAGATATTAATGAAACATTTGGGGGGGGGTTTAAAGAGAAGCCACGTGGTCTACTGGAAAGTGCACAGACATGGGAGTCAGATGACCTGGGTTCTAATCCCAGCCCTTCCAGTTGCCTGCTGTGTGATCTTGGGCAAGTCAGTTAACTTCCCTCATCTGTAAAATGGAGATTAATTACTAGTCTCTCCTAAACTATGAGCCCCATCCGGGACAGGGACTCTGTCCACGCTGATTATCCTTTATCTACCCCAGTCTCAGCATCGTGCTTGGCACCTAATAAGCGCCTAACAAGTACCATAATTATTGCCTGCTATGAGACTTTGTGCAAGTCACTTAACTTATCTGGGCCTCCATTTCTTAATCTCTAAAATGGAGATTCAATACCCATTTTCCCTCCTCTTAGACTGCAAGCTTTATGTCGGGCAGGAATTGTGTCCGACTTTATTACCTGTTATCTACCTCAGCATTTTGTACAGTGCTTGGCACATAGTAAGTGCTTAAATACCACAAGTATTATTGTTAAAATAGAAGTAGTAACAGTAGGATTTATTGGGAAGCAGCGTGGCCTAGTGGAAAGAGCAAAGGCCTGGGAGTCAGAAGACCTGGGTTCTAATCCCGGCTCCACCACATGTCTGCTGTGTGGCCTTAACCAAGTCACTTCACTTCTCTGTCCCTCAGTTTCTTCATCTGTAAAATGGGGATTAAGACTGGGAGCCCTATGTGGGCAGGGACTATATCCTGATTTTGTATCTATCCCAGCACTTAAGACCCGGCCTGGCACATAGTAAGCACTTACCTAATACCACGATTATTATTATTATTATTGTTGAGCACCCACTGGAAGCAAGTACACTGTGCTAGATTCTTGGGAAGTACAGAACGAAAGATAAAATAATCCTTTTCAACAAAGAGTTTACACTAATGAGGGAGGACTAGTCAATATAAATAACTGAATAATATACAGTTGAATTGACACATGTGGAAGAGGTATAACTATATACATAAGTAATAGAGTTGGCTGATAGGTTTATATGTCATAGGATGCTGCTTGCAAACCAGTCAGTACAAGTGTAGTCAGGTTTGGTTACCTTGGGTTTAACATTCATTTGTTTTATGAGTATAGTGCAGTAAATAGTGAGCAATGAAGAATGGAAAGGAAAATCTCTTTATCTTGGACCAGCTTGTCATAAATGAGGAAAGAGACTTTTCCTCATTAATGTTTGTTATTCTAAAAAAAAAGCCCCAAAACATTTTTGGATTTCTATGACTTTTAGCACAGAGGAGCAGTATGGAGCAGTGGAAAGAGCATGGGCCTAAGAGCCAGATGACCTGAGTTCTAATCCCAGATCTGTCTGCTATGTGGCCTTTGGCAAGTCACTTAATTTCTCTGTACCTCAGTTTCCTCAACTGTAAAATGAAGATTCAGTGCCTGTGCTCCCTGCTGCTTAGATTGGGAGCCTCAGGTGGGATAGGGACTGGGTCCAGTCTGATTAACTTGTATCTCCCCCAGCACTTAGAACAGCAGTTGACATATAGTATGTGCCTAACACCAGAACATGATATAAACAATAAGAATAATAATGATGTACCAGGCCTCCAACGTAGAGCTTTTTTTCCTAATGGTTAGTAATGTCTTTTTAACAACTTTTCTTGGACATCACTGAGTATAAAGAAGCAGCGTGGCTTAGTGGAAAGAGCACAGGCTTGCGAGTTAGAGGATGTGGGTTCTAATCCCGGTCCCGTCACTTGTCTGCTGTGTGACCTTGAGCAAACCGCTAACTCCTCTGTGCCTCAGTTGCCTCATCTGTAAAATGGGGATGAAGACTGTTGAGCCCCACGTGGGACAATCTGATTACCTTGGATCTACCCCCAGTGCTTAGAACAGTGTTTGGCACATAGTAAGCACCTAAATACCGACATTATTATTACATTACTAATTTTTTTAAGGAGACAATATAAACTTGATGGAATTTCCTCGTAGATAGAAAAACAATATTCTGCTTTATTGCTGGATGCCATTCGTGAGCGATGAGGGAACGTAATCGTCTGCTAAAATGAGTAATGGATTAGCCCCTCACCAGCCTTGACCAGCCGGACAGCACATTCTCCGGGCGGAATTCCGTGCAGATCTCCCTCCGGACCGATGCACATGGTAGCCGCCACCGGCTTCCCAGACTCCTTTAAAGCTTCAACTGCCCACACGGCTTCTTCGACGTGCTCAAAATACTGAAAGAGATTCAGTTTAGCAGAGTTTTAGCGGCTTTCCTTCGAGAAGTTTCCCTGGAAAAAAAATAGGAGAACCCCCACCCCATCCTTGCTTACTCTTTTCCACAGACTGACCCCTTTCCCCCTGTGAGAAGTCTCATAGTCAGGACCAGTGGGCCCGGGAGAGCAGGGTGAGAGGGTGTGAATGGCTCTCTGCCGACAGAGTTAGCACTTAAATACCACAATTATTAATAAAGATAGCAAATCCAACTGCAAAGGAGAAATCCAAGCACAAGGGTGAAAAAAGTCCTCTGAATGTTTAAATCAGCACGCGCCAAATCTCCACTATATGAGGCCACAAATAAAGGCAGAGGATGCTGACCTCCCATAAGAAATTCATCCACTAAAATTGAATTTTCAAGGAAACCTCTGCCAGGTTGAGTTCCTAGGCCCAAGAGCAGATAAGAGTCCTAAGCATCTTAAAGGAGTGCGCAGGCTAAACTCGATGGAAGTCAAATTCTTGGAATTATTGAATTTACCTCTGCAATCAAGAAGTCCACATTTTTTTTGGTGAAGACCTCTAGCTGCTGCCGAAAAATTTTTTTCACTTCAGTTTCACTCTTGCAACTGAGGTAGGATGGGGTCTGACTGACGCCTCCAGCTACCAAGGCGTCTCCTTCATCAGCCACTTGCCGGGCAATGTCACAGGCAGCTTCATTCACCTTCTGCCCCTGAAATTTGAGAACACAGGCACGTGGGCTACTTCCCTTTTCAGAAGGTATCTGGCTTTTCATGAAGTTCTGCCCCTTTTACAGTGGTGCGTTAATTTCAAGAAAAGCTACTCACTGAAGAGTTGAATGTACTGTAAATTGCTAACTTGAGGAAGCAGTTTAATTAACAAGGAAATTTCCATTCACCTGCTCCCTCTGCTCCCTCTCTGCTCCCCTTTCCCCCCTTTCCCTCTGCTCCTCCCCCTTCCCCTCCCCTCAGCACCATGCTCATTTGTATATATTTTTATTACCCTATTTATTTTATTACCCTATTTATTTTGTTAATGAGTTGTACATCCCCTTGATTCTATTTATTATGATTAAGTTGTCCTGTTTTTGTCCATCTGTCTCCCCCGATTAGACTGTAAGCCTGTCAATGGGCAGGGATTGTCTCTATCTTTTGCCGAACTGTACATTCCAAGCACTTAGTACAATAGTGAGCGCTCAATAAATACTACTGAATGAATGAATGGATTCAAAGTGTGTTAATGATATCCTAAAGGCCCTGAAGTTATAAACCTGCTTCTAAAGTGGAGACACGTTTCTCCGGCAGCCAAGTGGCCTGAACTGGAGACAAAGCAGTTTCCAAGCACTTAGTACAGTGCTCAGCACACAGTAAGCACTCAATAAATAGGATTGGATGAATGAACGTATGGAGCACAGATAGGGGAAGGGAGGTAGGTACCTCGTTTAGGCTCCTCTCCTCATCCCCTTACCCCCACTACAGAATTTTATCTGCAGGGTCGTTGCTGTGCTCCTTTTCTGACACCTCAAAGGAGCCACTGAGTGGTACTTGGAGGAGGTGTCAGTCAGTCAGTCGTATTTATTGAGCGCTTACTCTGTGAGGAATACTGGACTAAGCACTTGGGAGAGTACAGTACAACCATAAACAGACATATTCCCTGCCCACAACGAGCTTAAAGTCTAGAGTGGGAGGCAGACATTAAAGTAAATTACAGATATGGACATAAATTCCTTATGTAAGGGACAAGAGGGACTAAGGGGAGAGTGGAAGGAACTTGTTCTCTGCATCTACCCGAGAGTGGCTGGAGGTGCCCTCAGCACGAGAGAGTAAGACTCCTTATTGTTAATTTTCTTTTGCAGAAATAGTGGAACTGGGGTTCCTGTCATCATCTGTTGTAATTTCCAATCCCCATTTTAACACAATCAATGGTATTTTCTGAGCACTTACTGTGTAGTAAGTACCCTGTAAGGTCGTTGTGTGCAGGGAATTTGTGTGTTTGTTACACTGTACTCTCCCAAGGGCTTAGTAAGCGCTCAATAAATACGACGGAATGGGAGAGTACAATACAATCTCTTACTTGCGGTTTTTGGTTAGAGAAGATAATCCTGGCGTTAGCTGGAGGGGCTCCCACAGTAATGTCTTAGCCACCTCACTCTATTATCATAAATACTGTTACCCAACCCAGTGTGGGCAGGGACTGTCTCTATTGCTGAATTGTGCTTTCCAAGCACTTAGTATACAGTGCACACAGTAAGTGCTCAATAAATACGACTGAATAAATGAATGAACGAATGAGGGAAGAGGAGCTCATGGGTTCTGGTGCATGAATGATGTTTCTCTCCCAGAGATTCCGATTATCATGATCACACATGGGTTTAGCATGTTTTAAACTCTGGACAGGATGGACAGGTGTGTGTTAAAAGGGCCTCCCTCTGGTTCCTGGCAATAAAAGTCCCACAGAGAAAGAGTTTAGTACAGTACAGTGCTCTGCACACAGTAGGCGCTCAATAAATATGATTCAATGAATGCTGCCTCATTACTACTCCCCTCTGGTCTCTCCCCTCTCGTTGCCTTGCGTAACGATGTGGGGCATGGTGTTTACTGAGTGCTCACCGGGTGCAGAGCACTGTAGCCAGTGCTTGGGAGCGTGCAATACAATATAGAGTTGGTAGACCCTAGCCCTGCCCATAAGAAACTCACAAGTTAGAGTGCGAGAAAATGGTCAAAATAAATTATACAGATGAGAAATGGGAGAGAATAAGACTCTAAATGGTGGGGGGTGAATATCAAGTGCTTTAGAGATACAGATTCAAGGGCATAGGCCACCCAGAGGGGAGGGCAGGGTGAGGGCTTAGTCAGGGAAGGCCTCTTGGAGGAGATGTGATTTCAGGAGGGCTTTGAAGATGTGGAGAGTGGTCGCCTGGCAGAAATGAAGGAGGAAGGAGTTCCAGGCTAGAGAGAGGATGTGGGCAAGGGGTCGGTGGCGAGATAGACGGGATCGAGGTACGGAGAGTAGACTGGTGATAAAGGAGAGAATTGTACGTTAGATTGTAGGAAGGGATGAGCTGATTGAGGGCTTTAAAGTCGATGATAAGGAGTTTCTGTTGAGCGCAGGGGTGCAATGGAGGTTTTTGAGGAATAGGGAAGATGTGGACTGAACTTTTTTTTTTTTTACAAATATGATCTGGGGAGCAGAATGAAGCAAGGC
The DNA here is from genome assembly GCF_004115215.2 of Ornithorhynchus anatinus. Classification (NCBI taxonomy): domain Eukaryota; kingdom Metazoa; phylum Chordata; class Mammalia; order Monotremata; family Ornithorhynchidae; genus Ornithorhynchus; species Ornithorhynchus anatinus. The sequence goes on along the minus strand of NC_041728.1, from coordinate 26,543,051 downwards.
CTGGTGAGCAAGGAGGCTGATGCAGTAGTCAAGGCGGGACAGACAACTCCCAAAGGACAAGGACTTGTACATTCAGGGACCTTCCATCCTAGGCAGAGTCACTCTAAAACGTAACTTAGTGGGAGACGTATACATTTTCCCCAAATCTTGTTATAACCAATATTTATTATACCCGAAGCTAGCCCCGTGACTTGGACAGAATTTCAGCTATATATTTGTTACCGCTCAGTATAATTAGGTTCTAATTTTAGGCCGTATTTGTCGAGGTTTTACCTTCTTTTAAATATCTGGAAAGATCAACCAGGTGAACGTCCACAAACCCATTAAGAAATTTAGTGCTCACTAAATACAATTGACTGACTGGATGCCTTTTGGACTGCTTACGTGATTTTCCTAAAAAGGTTTTTCCTTCCCTCTTTCCATCAGTTCTCCCTCCCCTCACCCAGCAACCATCGCTTCAATCACTGGATGGGGTCAAGTATGGGGATTCTGTGAAATTTTACTTACAGATATTTTCTGCGCAACATAATTTCCTCTATTCTCCAACTTGTCCTCACTTGCATAAAAGGTGAAAGTCTGCATAACATTTGATCCAGATCTGAGGAACTCTCGGTGAAGCTGACGAACTGTGAGATTGAAATGAAATTTTTTTACACCAAAGCCATTTCTAAAAAATCTACTAACCCAGATCTCATTAAGTTGTACATATCTTGAATCAGAGCGCTTTGCAGATCTCTAGACCAGCAGACATGAAAAGAGAATGTATGGAAGACATGTGGACCTTTTTATAATTTTTGATAAACTGAAATATTAAAATTTGGTGTAAAGGAATATTGTTGGTAAAGGCAGTACTAACATTGGAATGATAATTGAATCTGGAGTTTTCCTCTCCTTAAATGAATTTTAAGAAGTCAACTAAAATAGGGTTAGGTTGAGAAACTTTGTCAACCATTGATCTTAAGGAGTCTAATAAGGGGATGGCTGCCCACAAAGTACAGATTTAATTGCTGAATATTACGGATTGAATGTATCAAAAATGGGATTTATTTGTTCATCCTTGCTTGTTAAATTGGTTCAAATGGTCTTTAATATAAAATTTCCATTATGCTAAGGGTTAACAGTGCAAATTCCACGTGTTGTCTCTGTAATAGCCTAGCTAAAGGGGGCTAAAAGCAGATGTATGTTATTCGGCATCATACATATCCCGGCTCTGCCACTTGTCTGCTGTGTGACCTTTGGCAAGCCACTTCACTTCTCTGTGCCTCAGTGACCTCATCTGTAAAATGGGGATTAAGACTTTGAGCCCCACGTGGGACAACCTGATGACCTTGTATCTACCCCAGTGCTTAGAAAAGTGCTTGGCACATAGTAAGCGCTTAACAAATACCATCATTATTATCATTATTACATGATGGAATTGCCATGGGGGAAAAATATCTGTTTTCCAAGGCAGAATCTGTAGATGTCTGAAGATAGGGGTGCCAGTTTCAAGCTATGGGACTCAGCAGCAGGAGCCAAAGGGGAGAGAGGCTGGACTCGGGCAAATTTTCAATTCCTCTGCCTCCCTTGTGACGACCCGCCCTGAAGCAGCTGACTTTCCTGCTTGTCTGAAGCCGGCCTTGCAGATAGGGTGAATCAGGAGTGGGCAGTGGCAAGCAAATCAACCTTGAACTTCCAAATCCCACTCAAACGTGGCCCAAGGCCCATTCTTGCTAATCCTTCTTGCCTCTAATTCCTTTTTTTTTTAAATGGTATTTGTGGAGTGTTTACTATGTGGCAGATACTGAAGTGGATACAAGTTAATCAGGTTGGACACAGTCTCTGTCCCACATGGGGCTTACAGTTTTAATCCCCATTTTACAGATGAGGTAGCTGAAGCACAGAGAAGTGAAGTGACTTACCCAAGGCCACACAACAAATAAGTGGTGCAGCCAGAACTAGAACTCAGGTTCTTCTGATTCCCAGGCCCGTGCTCTATCCACTAGGTCATGCTGCTTCCCCAGCTTTTATTAGCAGATGATTCAAATCCTACTATGGAAAATCACTTCAATCTTTCCCACTCATTACAGCGGTTGAATTTTGCAAATGTGAATTGTAGCGCCTTACCTAGGCTTGTAAATATTGTTCAAATTTCAAACAGGGTAAAACTAATAATAACAGTTGTTAAGGGCTTGCTATGTGACAAGAACTGCCCTAAGCACAGAGGTAAATACACTACAATCAGATCAGACACTCAGCATCTGAGAAGCAGTGTGGCCTAGTGAAAAGAGCATGGATCTGGGAGTCAGAGGACCTGGGTTCTAATTCTGATTTGCCACTTGCCTGCTGTGTGACCTTGGACAAGTCACTCAACTCATCTGTGCCTCAGTTACCGCATCTGTAAAATGGGGATTAATGTGGGACAGGGATTTCTATTAATGGCATTTGTTAAGCACTTACTCTGTATCAGGTACTGTTCTAAATGTTGAAGTAAATGTAAGATAATTACGTTGGACACAGTCCATGTCGCACATGGGGCTCACAGACTAAGCTCCATGGGGGGAAAATAGAACAGATGAGGAAACTGAGGCTCAGAGAAGTGAAGTGACTTGCCCAAGGTTACCCAGCAGACAAGTAACAGCACTGGGATTAGAACCCAGGTCCCCTACTCCCATTTCTGTGCTTTTCCCACTAGCCTTGCTGAGAAATATTTCCTACGTGTTTATTATCAGGGACTTCTTTCCTAGCCCCAGTCTGAAAATTCTTCATTATCATCCTCAACAGCATTTATTGAGCACTCATGTACCTAGTAATCCATCAAGGTATTTATTGAGCGCTTACTGTGTGCACGCGAGCCCCACGTGGGACGGGGACTGTCCAACTTGATTGCTTAGTACAATGCCTGGAGCATCGTAAGCGCTTAACAAATACCATCATTATTATTAGAGCACTGTACTGAGCTCTTGAAGGAGAAACAAAAGAAGTAAAGGATGCAATTCCCTGCTCTCCAAGAGCTTTCAGTCTAATTTTATTCCCATTAATGAAACTCACCAGCTTCCGGGTGTTCTACAGCCGCTTCCGGGGTCCAGGGTCCAGCTTTCACATACCCCCTCTTCTCCAGGGCAAAGACAAACCCTCCATCTCCAATCACCACCTCGCCCCCATTCAACCGTTCTAGAATCCCCTGCAAAGGAAGCGGGAAAGAAGCCCCCAGAGTCACCCGGGTGGGAATACTTGGGCACGTGTATTATTTCCAAGAGGCGCTGCTTCAGCTCAGTGATTAGGAGAAAAATCAGGGATTCCGCCATCCTTAAAAGTCATTCAGAAGTAGTCCCCAGATGAGCAAAAATTTTGGTGGAATTACAACTCGGGATGTGCAAAAGCCCGTGACTATCCCATTCTCTGAAGAAACTGATTTCCTTGTGACAAGAGATAGAGACTGTAGGATGGAATTGGTAAGTAAACGTGGGCAGTTATCCTGGGTGATATTTTTCTATGTTACAGAAATGAACTACACAGTCCCTGGGAACCAATGTATTAATTCTTCTCCTGGACGTTCAGGGAATGTCAAGCCTCTTTGGGGAAGGGTAAAAATCATGTAGTGAGATCTGGCAGTGCAGAATTTGGGCTATGGCTCCAAAGCCAAGTCCAACATGGCCTAGTGGCTAGAGCACAGGCCTGGGACTCAGAAGGTCATGGGTTCTAATCCTGGCTCTGCCACTTCATTCATTCAATCATATTTATTGAGCACTTGCAGTGTGCAGGGCACTGGAATAAGAGCTGGGAATGTCCAATTGGGCAGCAGATGGAGACAATCCCTGCCCAACAACGGGCTCACAGTCTAAAAGGGGGAGACAACAAAACAAGTAGACAGGCCTCAATACCATCAAAATAGATGAATAGCATCATAGACAAAGAGAATCACTGTCTGCTGTGTGACCTTAGGCAAGTGACTTCACTTTTCTGGGCCTCAGTTACCTCATCTGGAAAATGGGGAATAAGACTGTGAGCCCTCTGTGGGACAGGGACTGTGTCCAACCCATTTCCTTTACTCACCCCAGCGCTTAGTACAGTGCCTGACACATAGGAAGCACTTAAATACCATCATTATAAGCAGGCTGGGAGCAGAGCACCCTGTCACTGCCCCTACTTCTGTCTGGGCCACAGCACTAATGAAAATGCCATCTGTGGGAGCCCATTGTTGGGCAGGGATTGTCTGTATCAGTTGCCGAATTGTACATTTCAAGTGCTTAGTACAGTGCTCTAGCACACAATAAGTGCTCAGTAAATACGATTGAACGAGTGAATGAATTTAGTATGTGCCAAGCACTGTGCTAAATCCTGGAGGAGAAGATAATCCAGTTGGACACAGTCCCCGTCCCCCATGAGACTCACTGCCTAAGTAGGAGGGAGAACAGGGATTGAACCCCCATTTTTCAGTTTAGGAAGCTGGGGCCCAGGGAAGCGAAATGACTTGCCCAGGATCGCAGAGCGGACGAGTAACGGAGCTCGGATTAGAACTCAGGCCTGTGCGTCTCCCTTCTGCCCCTGGCCCCGCCCGGATGGAATAATAATAGTATTAATAACGGTATTTGTTAAGCACTTACTATGTACCAAGCACTGTTCTAAGCGTGGGGGTAGATACCAGGTAATCAGGTTGTCCCACTTGGGGCTCCCAGTCTTAATCTGAGAAGCAGCGTGGCTCATTGGAAAGAGCCTGGGCTTCGGAGTCAGAGGTCATGAGTTTGACTCCCGGCTCTGCCACTTGTCAGCTGTGTGACTGTGGGCAAGTCACTTCACTTCTCTGTGCCTCAGTTCCTTCATCTGTAAAATGGGGATTAAAAGTGTGTGAGCCCCACGTGGGACAACCTGGTTCCCCTGTATCTGCCCCAGCGCTTAGAACAGTGCTCGGCACCTAGTAAGCGCTTAACAAATACCAACATTATTATTGTTATTAATCCCCATTTTACAGACTAGGTAACTGAGGCTCAGGGAAGGGACTCGCCCAAGGTTACACAGCAAAATGGAAGAGCCAGCATTAGTACTTATTATTATCATGATTATTATTGTAGTTGTTCAGCACTTACTATGTGCCCAGCACCGTTCTAAGCACTGGTGGGGGAGGATAGAAGGTGATGAGGTTGTCCCCCTTGGGGGTCCCAGTCTCCATCCCCATTTTCCAGATAAGGTCACTGAGGACCAGAGAAGTGAAGCGGCTTGCCCAAGGTCACAGAGCAGACTAGCGGCGGAGGCGGGATTGGAACCCGGGTCCCCTGACTCCCAAGGCCAGCTGGGGACCCTCCCGGGAGGGGGGCGGGAGGCAGGGGGATCCAAGGCCTAGGAGGAGCTGCCACACCCCCCCCTTATAATAATAATAATGTTGGTATTTGTTAAGCGCTTACTATGTGCAGAGCACTGTTCTAAGCACTGGGGTAGATACAGGGTCATCAGGTGGTCCCACGTGGGGCTCCCAGTCTTCATCCCCATTTTACCGAGGAGGGAACTGAGGCCCAGGGAAGTGAAGTGACTTGCCCACAGTCACCCAGCTGCCATGTGGCAGAGCCGGGATTCGAACCCCTGACCTCTGCCTCCCAAGCCCGGGCTCTTTCAACTGAACCACGCCGCCTCTCTCTAATGTTGGTATTTGTTAGGCGCTTCCTACGTGCCGAGCACTGTTCTAAGCGCTGGGTGAGATACAAGGTACTGAAGTGGTCCCACCTGGGGCTCCCAGTCTTCATCCCCATTTTACCGAGGAGGGAACTGAGGCCCAGAGAAGTGACTCGACCTGCCCACAATGGGGGCAGAGCCGGGATTGGAACCCCTGACCTCTCCCTCCCCAGCCCGGGCTCTTGCCACCGAGCCCCGCGGCTCCTCCTTCTCCCTCCCAGGACTTACCTTCTTGGCCTTTTTGCCCCCGACAGGTGCCATGGTCCGAGGGCAGAGACGACGGACGGGTCTGTGCCCGGCGAGGAGCGGGAGCCGGCGGGGGCCGCCCCTTTATACCGCCCCTCCTGCGGGCCTGGTCCAAGCCCCTCCCCATCCCTCCGCCCAGTGCCCTGCAGCCCCGGAGGCCTTCGCGGAGGAGCGGCTCAGGTCGGGCCTCCGCGGGCCTCCCCTGCCCTGCTTCGCTACCCATCGTCATCACCACGGTATGTGTTAACCGCCGACAGTGTGCCCAGCACCGTGCTAAACGCTGGAGCTCATTCATTGAGAATAATGTTGGCATTTGTTCAGCGCTTACTCTGTGCAGAGCACTGCTCTAAGCTGTGTCACTGTGGGCAAGTCACTTCGCTTCTCTGTGCCTCAGTGACCTCATCTGTAAAATGGGGATTAACTGTGAGCCTCACGGGGAACGACCTGATGACCCTGTATCTCCCCCCAGCGCTTAGAACAGTGCTCTGCACAGAGTAAGCGCTTAACAAATACCAACATTATTACCATGGTATGTGTTAACCGCTGACGATGTGCCCAGCACCGTGCTAAACGCTGGAGCCCTCACTCCTTCATTCATTGAGAATAATGTTGGTATTTGTTAAGCGCTTACTATGTGCCGAGCACTGCTCTAAGCTGTGTGACTGTGGGCAAGTCACTTCGCTTCTCGGTGCCTCAGTTCCCTCATCTGTAAAATGGGCATTAAGACTGTGAGCCTCACGTGGGACAGCCTGATGACCCTGTATCTCCCCCAGCGCTTAGAACAGTGCTCTGCACATAGTAAGCGTTTAACAAATACCAACATTATCATCATTATTATTATTATTAAGCGCTGGGGAATCAGGTTGTCTCACAGTCTTAACCCCCATTTTACAGAGGAGGTAACTGAGGCACAGAGAAGTGAAGTGATTTGCCCACTGTCACCCAGCCACGAGCGGTGGCAGTGATTGAGCCCTCACTGTGCAGGGTCATCAGGTTGTCCCAGTCTTCATCCACTTTTCGCAGAGGGGGCAACAGGCCCAGAGAAGTGAAGGGACTGGCCCGAGGTCACACAGCAGACAAGCGGCGGGCTCGGGATTGGAACCCACGTCCTCTGAGGCCCGAGCCGGGGGCTGCACGGGGGCAGGGGAGGGGAGCAGGCAGGAGGGTCAAATGGCACACAGACACACACACAGACGATTTCGGGTCACGAAGACCCAGCCTGGAAGCTGGTCGGTCGGTCAGAGGTAATGGGTTCGAATCCCGCCTCCGCCACTTAGCTGTATGACTGTGGGCCAGTCACTTCACCTCTCTGGGCCTCAGTTCCCTCATCTGTAAAATGGGCATGAAGACTGTGAGCCCCACGTGCGAAAACTTGATTACCCTGTATCTACCCCAGCGCTTAGAACAGTGCTCTGCACAAAGAAAGCACTTAACAAATGCCAACATTATTATTATTATTATTGTCAATCAACCAGGCTAAGCCCCCCTTTTCCTCAGCTCCCCCTCTGCCCCCATCACCCCGACTCCCTTTGCTCTACCTTCTCTCCCCGCCCCACAACGTATATATATGTACATATCTATAATTCTATCTATATTAATGCCTGTTTGCATGATTTGATTCATTCATCCTTCCAATAGTATTTATTGAGCGCTTACTATGTACAGAGCACTGTACTAAGCGCTTGATTATCTATAATCTATAGTTCTATTTATTTATAGTTATGCTATTGATGCCTGCTTACTTGTTTTGTTGTTTGTCTCCCCCCTTCTCGACTGTGAGCCCGTTGTGGGCGGGGATCGACTCTTTTTGGTACTGAATTGTACTTTCCAGGCGCTTAGTACAGCGCTCTGCACTCAGTAAGCACTCAATAAATATGATTGATTGAATGAATGAACCAGTGGTGTTTATTGAGTGCTTACTGCGTGCAGAGCACTGTACTAAGCGCTTGGAATGGACAATTCGGCAGCAGATAGAGACCATCCCTGCCCAGTGACGGGCTCGCAGCCTAATCGGGGGAGACAGACGGATAAAAACAAGATAATATCATCACGATAAATAGAATCAAGGGGATGTACACCTCATTAACAAAATAAATAGGGTAATAAAAATGTAGACAAATGAGCACGGTGCTGAGGGGAGGGGAAGGAGGAGGGGGAGGAGCAGAGGGAAAGGGGACTTAGCTGAGGGGAGGTGACAGGGGGAGGGAGCAGAGGGCAGAGAGGGAGCAGAGGGAAAAGGGGAAGCTCAGTCTGGGAAGGCCTCTAAAAATATGGAATGCTTCACAAATTTGCGAATTTGCGTGTATTTGTATTTGTATCTGTTTAAGGTCTATGATCATAGGGAGGACAATTGGCAGAGTAGTTGTGACAAGTTTTTGGAGGTCCCAAAGTCAGCCCAGTTGCCAGATTTTCCTTAAGGCACGTCATTTAGGTGTGTTGTCGGAACAAGGTGCCTGGTTCTGTCCAAATCTGCCGGTGGGCCAATGGAAAGAGCGATGCTCTGAGATTCAGGGAACCATGGATCTGCTCCGGGTTCTCCCTGAAGCCGGCCAGCGTGGGTAAGGGGCACAGGTGCGTCTTGCGATGTGCTGCCCTCCGTGCCCCAGTGGGATTACGACTGACAGGGAAGAGAATGAGAATTCCACTCCACAAACAACTAGCAGTGGAATCAATTCCTCTATGCGGGTTCTCGGTCTTCTGGAGTAGGGGTACCGAGCAGAAAGAAGACATGGGCCTGGCCCTTGTGGGGCTCCCGGTATAGCAAAATAGGTAAAATCATATATTATAAATCATTTATTTATATTTGTGTCCGTCGCCACCTCTAGACTGCAGATTCGTGGGCAGGGAACGATTCTGTTGCATTGTACTTCCCCAACCACTCAGTCCAGTGCTCTGCGCAGACTAAGTGCTCAGTAAATGCCATTGATTGACTTATTGATTGATAACGGCTGGCAGGAGGAGTTATGCACAAAGTTAACTGGTGTTCCGTGAGGAACGTCCAGAATCTCTCCGAGGTAACTTCTTTTAATGCAAAATATGAGGACGGGAGAAGATCATTTTCCCAATCATTTAAAAAAGAAAAAAAACTACTTGATGGAAAGCTCCTCAATCTGCAGATTTCCAGTATTGCTACTTCTGAGTTATAATCTGGATCATAAATAATAAATAAATAGTAAATAAATAATCAATAGTATTTATTGAACACCTATTCTGGGCAGAGCATGGTGCAACACACTGGGAAGAGTTTAACTTGAGGAAAAGACACGGTCCCTGTCCTCAAGGATCTCGCAGTGTAACAGGGGACTGACCGACACAAGCCACTCAGAAATGCTGTGGCTGTTGCTAGCAAAAGAAAGAAGCAATATATAGATGAGTAAACAAATGGAAGTTTATCAAAATCAAGACAGTGCAAAAATGCTAAGGTGCATAAACCTGTATTAGTGGTGACTAAAACATTTGCAGAAAATATTACTTAAACATAGCTAAATGCTTGGAAAGAGGGTATAACTTGGTTCCTCAAAGAGAAGTAATAATAATAATAATGGTATTTGTTAAGCACTTAATATGTGCCAAGCACTGTACTAAGCACTGGGGTAGATACAAGATAATCAGGTTGTCCCACGTTAATCCCCATTTTACAGATGAAGCAACTGAGGCACAGAGAAGTTAAGTGCTTTGCCCAAAGTCATACAGCTGACAAGTGGCAGAGGCGGCATTAGAACCCACGACCTCTGACTCCCCAGCCCGTGCTCTTTCCACTAAGTACTGTTATTACTTTACAACGGCATATTTTAACAAGCATTAAAATGGTTAAAAAAAAAAGCATTGACCTAGTTCAGAAGGATATAGCAGGAAAGATGCGACCCTTTCCCGATATTCCTAAAGGCACTTTTCCCCTCAGAGATGCCCCTCCCATCCGCCCAACACTGGTTGACCGGTCGAGGATCGGAAGGGACATTAGGCAGGAGCTGGGATAATAGAGGGGCAGGCGCATAAAACGTGGCCACGGCCGGAATACACGTTTGAGAGTTAAGCAACTGAAGCCCAATTTGATATTTACAGACGGGTTAGCTGGCTGAACAAACAGTAAAATAGTATTTCCATCCAGAACTGACCTTGTACCATCATACTCAAACAGTGTACTCAATCATTCTCCTTAGGACAGCAGTTTCCAGTGAGAGTGGCCTTAATAGTTCAGAAGGGCAAACCTGAGGAAAGAAGGGAATCTATTGACCCAAACCTGTTCTTTTACTCACGGCGAGCTGTACACTGTGTTTTGTAGACTCACTTCGAAGACGAGTTGTTTTTTTTTAAAAGTCCTAGGAGGAAATGGGAAAGTTTCTGAAGAAAAATACAGGTCCTCACTAAAATATGTCACGTAGAGAAGGTCTGTGTACTGGAGACGCCACGCTTAAACAGTTTGGAGATGGACGTGATTATAGGAATAGGATTAATAACATTTAATGCTAAAATTAAGTTAAAATTAAGAATGGATGCTGGAACAAAAGGCTTTCAGGGTAGCTAAATTTTTCTATTGCTCTACGGCACAGCATTGGCATGTGCTGCGGTCATGAAGCAGCATGGATGAGTGGATAGAGAACAGGCCCGGGAATTGGAGGACCTGAGTTCTGATCCCGATTCTGCCACTTGTCCGCTGTGTGATCTTGGGCAAGTTTCTTCAATGTGCCTCAGTTCCCTCATCTGGGGGTTCAATACCTGTTCTCCCTCCCATTTGGACTGTGAGCCCCTTGTGGGACAGGACCTGTGCCCAACCTGGGTATCTGGAATCTATACCAGTGCTTAATACAGGGCTTATCACGTAGTAAGCGCTTAACAGATATCATTATTATTATAATTATTATTAAGTGGGTTTTTTCTAAGAAAAATTCTTACATGCCTGTGGGATCTTGCTTCTTGCACCCCCTGCCCCAGCAGGAACATGAGTGGCAGGGCCAGAGAATGCCAGAGGGGGGTGTTTGGTATTGGGATATTGCAGGTGGTTTCATATTGGTAATTGTTGTAATAAAGTTGATTGCCCCTAGAATGGAGGAAACCCCAGCCAAGTGAAGAGAAAAAATAGCTAGATCTACTAGTGGTTACGCAAACCACTAGTCCCACCATCAGTTCCTCTGTGCAGATTCTCAGTTAATTACTCAATCGTATTTATTGAGTGCTTACTGTGTACCAAGCACTGTACTAGGCACTTGGGAAAAAGTCTTTCTGGCCCAACTTGTCCATTTTCAACAGGAGGCACCGTGAAGGATCGGACTCCTACCAATCCTGACTCCCATCTCAGTTGGCTCAAAAACCTTGGCCAGGGACTCCTGGGGATTTAGCACAAGCCCGGGAAAAGAGCTGGGCCTATGGTGGGCAACCCCCTACCCGCACACGAGCAATCAATCAATAGTATTTATTGAGCACTTACAGTACTAAGTGCTTGGGAATGTATAAAACAACACAGTTGGTAGAAGCGATCCCTGCTCATAAGAAGTTTATAGTCTACAAGGGGAAGCAGACATTAAAATGATTAAACTGTAAACCCGTCAATGGGCAGGGATTGTCTCTGTTAACGAATTATACATTCCAAGCACTTAGTACAGTGCTCTGCACATAGTAAGCGCTCAATAAATACTATTGAATAGGGGAAATAGAGTATAAGGAGCTCTGCGAAACTGGGGCGATCCTCAAAGTGCTTAAGGAGTAATAGTAATAATAATGATGACTATGTGCCAAGTCAAGAACACAGTCGATGTGTATGTGTGGAGGGGGAGGGAGGGAGGATAGGTAGAGGAAATGAAGGGATTCATCTGGGAAAGCCTCTTTTTATGGAATTTGTTACGCGCTTACTATGTGCCAGGCACTCTACTAAGAGCCGGGGTAGAAGCAGGCTAATCAGGTTGGACACAGTCCCTGTCCTACATGGACCTCACAGTCTTAATCCCCATTTTACAGTTGAGGTAACAGGCACAGAGCAGTGAAATGACTTGCCCACGGTCACCCAGCGGACACGTGACAGAGCCAGGTTTAGAACCCAGGCCCTTCTGACTCCCAGGCCTGTGATCTATCCATTAGGCCACACTGCTTCTCTTGTAGGAGATGGGATTTTAGGAGGGTTTTGAAGGTGGGGAACTGCAGGTCCCACATAAGACGACTCACTGAGGTCAATCAATCCATCAGTGGTGTTTAGTGAGCACTTACTATGTGCAGAGCACTGTACTAAGCACTTGGGAAAGTACAGCGCAACAGAATCAGCAGACCGTTTCCCTGCCCATTACGATTTTACAGCCTATCCCAGACTAAGCCCCACTTTTCCTCTGCTCCACCTCCTTCCCCATCGCTTCAACTCGCTCCCTTTGCTCTACTCCCCCTCCCCGCCCCACAGCACTTGTGTATATATATACATATCTATAATTCCATTTATTTATATTAATGCCTATTTACCTGTTTTGATGGGTATATATATTTCTATTTATTTACATTGATGCTATTGATGCCCATTTACTTGTTTTGATGTCTGTCTTCCCCCTTCTAGACCGTGAGCCCGTTGCGGACAGGGATCGTCTCTATTGCTGAATTGTACTCTCCAAGCACTTAGTACAGTGCTCTGCACACAGTAAGCGCTCAATAAATACGAATGAATGAACGAAGGAGAGGGAAGGCCCCAGCCCCTGACGTTAGTCAGCCATCCTTGCTCTGGCCGGGCTCCACGGGGCCCCGAATGAACCCGACCTTCAAGTAGCCTGGGCCGTTCCAGGGCGAGAGCCCTGACGCATCAACACAAGTCAGCCGGGGGGGGAGGGAGTGGTGGCTCACCAAGCTAAAGTCCTTGTTTCTTGCCCCTGATGGCAGGAACTAAGCAAACACTGCAGTGGGGAGGAAGAGAGAGGGGAGGAGGAAGAGGAGGATGGCTGTTCCACCCCTCGGCTCTCTGCCACCAGAGCAGAGGTTGGTCCTTCCCCTGGTCCCGGCTATGCCCCGAGCCCTCTCCGCCACCATTCCGAGCGCCCGGGCCGCAGGTCGGGGCGGTCCGTGCTCAGCCGACGCAGGGGTCGGCCATTCAGGCGTTCTCCACCTTTCTCTGTGAGGAAAGTCCCCCTACTCAGCTTCAGACCCCTGGAGGTATTTTCTTTTGGAGGCCTAGGAGAGAATCCATCAGTCAGTCAGCGGAAATTATTCAGCATTCAGCTGTGCTTCTGGGAGAGAATCAAACACAACTTTTGAGTTCCACAACCATATTTTAGACTTTTGCCCTGAGTTTTATGGCTTCCAATAACTGAGAACTGTAGTTTGGAATGTTTTCATAAACTGTAAGGCAAAAAACAAATGATAGTTTTCTGTAATGCATGAAGACAAATCTACTTCTGCCTCCTCTTTGATTTCCTTTTTCTCTGCATCCTCCTCCTCCTCATCTTTCTCCTCTTCCTCCTCTTCCTTTTCCTCCCTCTCCTTTTCCTTCTTTTCCTCCTCCTCTTCCTCTTCCTCCTCATTTTCCTCTCCCGGATCCTTCTCTTCTTCCAGACTTGTGCCAGTAGCTGGATTCCACTGTATGCTGTTCATGTGTTTTGTTCACGAGGGACCGACCCTCCACAAAAATGCAAGGAGTTGGCCTGAGAGAATGCTGGTGAAGTGAAAAGCGGCGTGGCTCAGTGGAAAGAGCCCGGACTTGGAAGTCTGAGGTCATGGGTTCTAATTCCAGCTCTGCCGCTTGTCAGCAGTGTGACTTTGGGCAAGTCACTTCACTTCTCTGTGTCTCAGTTCCCTCATTTGTAAAATGGGGATGAAAACTGTGAGCCTCACATGGGACAACCTCATTGCCCTGTTTCTACCCCAGCGCTTAGAACAGTGCTCTGCACATAGTAAGCGCTTAACAAATATCCACATTTTTTTTTTATTATTATTATTCCCTTTGACTGCATTTCATAGCCCTCCTCTTCCCGCTCCTCTTCAGGACTGCCTTCACATCCTCCTCCACTTCTAAGCTGCATGCTAGAGACTTCACCCAATTTCATTAGCTTGTAAACTCCACGAGGGCAGGGATCTTCTATCCAATTCTCCCAAGCCTTTAGTACAGTGCTCTGCACACAGTAGGTTCTCAGTAAATACCATCAGTTGAGTGGTTGATAAATAATTGATGCCACGGAGGCAGGCAGTCTAACAGTACCTGCATGTATATGTGCAGGAAGACATTTTCTCCCCTAAGAGCTCTTGTGTGTTACCTCTCTAGACTGTAAACTTCTTGTGGGCGGGAAATGTATCTATTGTTATATTGTACTCTCCCAAATGTTTAATACAGTGCTTTGCACACAGTAAGTGCTCAATAAATGCGATTGAATGAGAGGAGCTCGGTACACTTCCACTATGTCCAGTGACAATATTCATAGTAATAATAATGGTATTTATTAAGTGCTTATTATGTGTCAAGCACCGTTCTAAGCACTGGGGTAGATACCAGGTTTTCAGGTTGTCCCACGTGGGGCTCACACTTTTAATCCCCATTTTACAGATGCTTCTATTCATTCAATTCATTCATTCAATAGTATTTATCGAGCGCTTACTATGTGCAGAGCACTGTACCAAGCGCTTGGAATGGACAATTCGGCAACAGAGAGAGACAATCCCTGCCCAATGACGGGCTCACAGTCTAATTCATGCCACATTCATGTACCCTCCTCGGCTTGGGTGGCCCTGCCACCTCTAAGATCCTCCCATTGCCTCTCTCTACCTCTAAGACACGAGTTCCATGTTGAGCAGGGGACTGCTTCTAATCTGATTATCTTGTACCTACCTCTGGGTTTAGCCCAGTGCTTGGCATGGAATAATCATAGAATAATAATATATATGGGATTTAGTATCACCTAGAGAGTGGCATTATGTAGAACCAGCGAGGAAGACCCATGGTCTTGACCAGGTGGTTGTCACCCATGGATGCCCACAGTATAAGTCCAACTCTTTTGACTCTCCAGCTAAGATGTTTGAGCCAGAGTTGGCAGTGTGACCAAAAAGGACTGGAGGGAAGGGTTTGGGAAAACAGGAAGCAGGTGCAAGACTGAAATTTAAAAACTCGAATCCTGCCAACCATCTGGTTTCTGCAAGGTTTGGAATGGTCATAAGTTATATCTCTAATAATAATAATAACCGTGGTATTTATTAAGCGCTTACTGTGTGCCAGGCACTCTACTAAGCCCTGGAGTGGATACAAACAAATCTAGTTGGACACAGTCCCTGTCCCACATGGGGCTCAGTCTCAGTCCCCATTTAACAGATGGGGGAACTGAGGCCCAGAGAAGTGAAGTGACTTGCCTAAGGACATAGAACAGACAAGAGGCGGAGCTGGGATTAGAACCCCTGACCTTCTGACTTCCAGGCCCATGCTGTAGCAACTACGCTATGCTGATTCTCTCTTCTCTACTCATTGTATCGTTTATTATGATTGCCTTTTCATCTATAGAGAAGAGGACCAGCGTGGCTTAGTGGAAAAAGCCCGCGCTTGGGAGTCAGAGGTCAAGGGTTCTAATCCGAGCTCTGCAGCTTGTCAGATGTGTGACTTTGGGCAAGTAACTTCACTTCTCTGGGCCTCAGTTACCTCATCTGTAAAATGGGGTTGAAGACTGTGAGCCCCATGTGGGATAACCTGATTACCCTGTATCTACCCCAGCATTTAGAACAGTGCTTGGCACATAGTAAGCGCTTAACAAATACCATCATTGTTATTCTTATTATTTATCTTTGGTCGGTTCATGGTTTCAGTTATATGACAAAGGGTGATACAAATAAAACTGAATTTGTGGGGCACTTTTTTATTTTTCCAAATGACTTTCTTGTCAATTATTCCATGGGGTCCTCACAACATCACTGTGAGGTAGGAAAAGGTAGCTATCACACCAGTTTTCAGATGAGGAAAACAAGGCCCAGAGAGGTTAAGTGACTTAAGTTCATCCAGCAGCCCTGTGGCATAGCTGGGACTTAAACCTAGACTTCCTGATCTCTTGCTCCTTCTGCTTGGACACACTACCTCCTTGCACTGCTCAAATTCTTCCGCAGTAATACCACATGTTGTAATGTCGTGGGATCGTATCTCATATTGTGTTATCTTTTTGTTCTATTTTCTCACATTTAAGAAAATCATTTTCAAAATGCCAATCCTCCCTTCTAACAGGAACTCACTAATGAAGCACGGATCATCTCGTATCTTCTTTCTACAGTGCGGCCTAGTGGATAGAGCTCGGGCCGGGGAGTCAAAAGGACCTGGGTTCTAATCCCAGCTCCACCACTTGTCTGCAGTGTGACCTTGGGCAAGTCACTCAATTCTCTGGGTCTCAGTTACCTCATCTGTAAAATGGGGATTAAGACTGTGAGCCCCATGTGGAACAGGGACTGTGTCCGACCCAATTTACATGTATCTACCCCAGTGCTCAGTACAGTGCCTGGCACATAGTAATTGCTTAACAAATACCACAATTATCATTATCATCATTGTCATCATCATCATCATCACAGTGTGTTAAAATAACATTTGCGTCATGAGGGGTTTGCAAGCTATGCAGGCCAGCTTGTAACATCTGCGCTATGGGGCTCAAGGACTGTGACAGACCCTTTAAGATATCAAGATCTTAAGACACCCTTTAAGATATCATATCTATTTCAGAATTTGAAAATGTATCTGGTGACTGAACAGTCGCTCATTTGTATCATTGCAAAATTACCTACTTTGACGACTTTAGGTTTGAAACCTCGCCCTACTTTCATTCTTTTTGAGAAATGGCTGTGAAAACATCAAAAAGTGGCATTTTTTAAAAAATGGTATTTACTAAGCATTCACTGATTCATTCAATAGTATTTATTGAGTGCTTTCTTTGTGCAGAACCCTGTACTAAGCACTTGGAATGTACAATTCGGCAACAGATAGAGACAATCCCTGCCCAATGACGGGCTCACAGTCTAAGCACTTACTATGTGTCAAGCACCGTTCTAAGTGCTGGGATGGATGCAAGCTAATTAGGTTTGACAGAGTCCCTGTCCCACAAGGGGCTCACAGTCTAAGTGGGAGCCGGAGAACCGAGGCACAGAGGAGTAAAGTGACTTGCCCAAGATCACACAGTAAGCAGTTGATGGAGCCAGGATTAGAATTCAGATCCTCTGGCTCCCAGGCCCGTGCTCTTTCCATTAGGCCACGCTGCTTCAATTTGTTTATGTTCTTTTGTTGAAAACACAGTCGATTCTGCTACAACATATGCTTTTATTTCACCACTGGAATCATTCATTTGTTCATTCATCCATTCAATCACATTTATTGAGCGTTTATTGTGTGCAAAGCACTGTACTAACTGCTTGAGAAAATACAATATAACAATAAGCAGACTTATTCCCTGCCCATAACCAGCGTATAGTCTAGAGATGTATCACACAAAAGCAACAAGGCCTAATGAAAAGAACACAGGCATGGGCGTCAGAGGACTTGGGTTCTGATCCCGGCTATGCCACATGTCTGCTCTGCGACGTCAGTCGAGTCACTTCACTTCTCTGGGCCTCTGAGATTGAGACTAACCCTAATCCTAACCAGTTCTCGATGCAGGAGATGCTTTGAGAGCCCAGCCAACATAGACAGGAGGGGCACCGAGGTTGTCCCGACAACTCTACTCCTTTACCAACCCTGTTATATTATTATATCATCCTCTCCCAATTGCTCAGTACAGTGCTCTGCACACAGTAAGGGCTCAATAAATCCACTAATTGATTGATTGATTCGATTATATTTATCGAGCACTTACTGTGTGCAGAGCACTCTACTAAGCGCTTGGGAGAGTACACTACAATGATAGACACATTCCCTGCCCACAACAAGCGTACAGGCTAGAGAAGGATTGGTTGATTGATTGCATGATAGATTTGCTTCCCTCGGCTCCCCAAAACCAGGTCTGCAGGTGAATTAGCAGCTCAGCATGCATCAGCCTGCTTCAGCTGCCACAGACTATGTCCCTCCAACCGAGGCATTTTTATTATTTATTAAACCGGAGAAATGCTGGCGTATCTTGATACAGAGCTCACTGTTCAGCCAAAATAAATTGCCTAACTTTGCTTAGGCCTCTACGCAGGAGAATCAAACCACCCCAAACTGGTCGCTGTATCTCCCTTTTTTTTTCTTTCCCAGGTAACCTTCACCCTTTATTTTAACCCATCTCTCCAGATCTCTCTGGATTGCTTTCAGGCCAACAGTCCGTAGAGTTCATGTTGCAAACTTGAAGCGGCGGGAGGTTTATCAGAGGGCTCCGAGCCTTTTGTGTTGTTTTTTCCTAGCTCGGTCAACATAAATTGTCCAGCTGGGATGAGCTAGTTTCAACCAGTTTCTCCCAGCTGTTCCTCGGGGAAATGTTCCATTTGGCAAAAACGGCTGATTATTAGAATTTCCTGACTAAAGTTCAGTTTGAGTATTAAGAAAGTTATCATTTAGTCAGTCAGTCGTATTTATTGAGCGCTTGCCGTGTAAAGAGCGCTGTACTAAGTGCTTGAGAGAGTACAGTAGAACAATAAACAGACACATTCCCTGTCCACAGTGAGCTGACAGCAGCAACACCAGCCAAAAGTTTCCCAGGAGCTTCTTCACAAACAAATGTGGCACAGCAAGATACTGAATCTGGGAAACATGTCCACTCAGTGGTTTCTTCTGCAGTCAGAGAAAGAGGAAGGGACTGGAAGTCAGAAGACCTGGGTTCTTGTTCCAGCTCTGTCGCTTGACTGCTGGATGATCTCAATCAAGTCACTTAACCTTTCTGGGCCTCAGATTCCTCATCTCAGACTCCACCCAACCCCTTTCCCATGCAGCCCAGGGACAGTAAGCACTTAATAATTAATAATGATTGTGGTATCTTAAGTGCTTACTGTGTGCCAGGCACTGTATTAAGCGCTGGGGTGGATACAAGCAAATCAGGTTGGACACAGTTCCTATCCCATATGGGGCTCACAGTCTCAATCCCCATTTTACAGATGAGGGAACTGAGGGACTGAGAGGGAAGTGACTTGTCCAATGTCATGCAGCAGACAAGTGGTGAAGCTGGAATTAGAACCCATGACCTTCTGAGTCCCAGGCTCTCTCCACTGTGCTATGCTGCTTCTTCCATGCTATGCCCAGGAACCTTTCTGTTGCCCTGTTTGCTGTCCTCAGTCTCCTACCTCCTGAGAAGCAGCGTGGCTCAGTGGAAAGAGCATGGGCTTGGGAGTCAGAGGTCATGGGTTCTAATCCCAGATCAGCCGCTTGTCAGCTGTGTGACTTTGAGCAAGTCACTTAACTTCTGAGAAGCAGCGTGGCGCAGTGGAAAGAGCACAGGCTTTGGAGTCAGGGCTCATGAGTTCGAATCCCAGCTCTGCCACTTGTCAGCTGTGTGACTGTGGGCAAGTCACTTAACTTCTCTGGGCCTCAGTTCCCTCATCTGTAAAATGGGGATTAACTGGGATTACCTGATTACCCTGTATCTCCCCCAGCGCTTAGAACAGTGCTCTGCACATAGTAAGCGCTTAACAAATACCAACATTTATTTATTTTAAAACAAAGTGCAAGACCAGGAACGCCGGCTTGTGCAAAAAATTCATAGGAACAAAAATTTAGTGTAAAACAGTTCCATAGAGAAATACTCAGCGCTTAGTAAAGTCGCAAAACCTTAAATAAAGGCAGAGATTAAACAGTCAGAGAGTGAGGTCCCCTGTTGACAAGCAGGGACAACATTGTCAAATCATTTGCGAAGTCTATGAAAGAGCAGGTTCAGTGAACTGGGCAGGCTACTGACCTTGAACGATGTGAATGATCAGCTTATTTCTGGGGAAGGTGAATTCTGAGTAGAACGGGCTTGAGAAGAGTTTAGAATGCTGTCTCCGTTGGGTTTCCCCATCCCTCCACGTGTCCTTTAGAGAAAAGGCAACCTTATGCATCATTCAGAAGCTAGAATTTTATGTCCTGTTCATGAACTCTGTTTGCTACAGAGGTTTGATTCTATGACTATAAATGAACAGATTTGGGGTAAACATAAAAATTCTCGTTTAGCCGTTCCACAAGGGGTTTGACAGCTTTCCAGTGGTTAAAGCGCTCTGATGAAATTCCACCTGCAGCGGAAAAGGTGTTACCGAGCAAACCCGCAGTTGCTAAAAGCAAGATTAGCAAGATGAAAATGGCCCAGAGAATTTAGACACACTTCAATTCGGGCAGATTAACCCCGCAGGGAAAATAAGACTTGCTAATTACCCCTGAGGTGAGGGAAATTGTACGGCCTCTCTTTTTTCCTCCTCCGTCAGTCGTATTTTTTGAGTACTATCTGTGTGCAGAGCACTGAACTTGGGAGAGTATGATATATCAGAGCTAGTACACATGTTCCCTCCCCTCGAGGAGCTTACGGTCTAGAGGTGATGTTCGTTGATGACCTCTGTGAATTCCTAAGGGCATCCCCCCCCCTTCAAAGCCTCATTGAAGGCACATCTCCAAGAGGCCTTCCCTGACTGAGCCCTTTTTTCCTCTTCTCCCACTCCCTTCTGCGTCACCCTGACTTGCTCCCTTTATTCATGCCCCCCGTCCTAGTCCCACAGCAGTTATGTATGCATCTGTCATTTATTCATTTCTTAATTCATTTCTCTTAATGTCTGTCTCCAGACTGTAAGCTCATTGTGAGCTGGGAATGTGTCTGTTGTACTGTTATACTGTACTGTTCCCCCAAGCGCTTGGTACAGTACTCTGCACACAGTTAGCATTCTATAAATTTGATCGACTGACTGACAGAGCCAGATCGATGACCTTAGGACCCGGGATGTAAACTCTGGGTCAGGGGGTGCTCATTGGGCATCAGGAATCACCCAGAGACTGGAGAGGGGGAAGTGTAGATAGACCAGGCTGGGATGAGCAGGAAGACTTTATTGAAGCTGTTACTTTGGACGCTCACTCCTAACTATTTCCTCCCTGCCCCTAATGAAACCTGCCTGGCCTCACCAGGATCTCTCGCCCTCCTCCTCATGATTAATTTTCAAAATTAAGCCAATCAGAAAGACCACCATGTCTTTCCATTCCTCCCCCTCCATCACGCACGCCACCATTTTACACAGTCCCACGTGTAAGTATTCATCACATGACTAAGTTGGGTGAAATTCACCTCGGGGGGCATGTGAGGCTGAAAAGACCCCTGAAGGATCTGCAGTTCTGACGGCGCCGTGCCCACATGCGGACCCTGGCTCGTTGCGTTGGCACGTTCGTCTGCGGCACCTCTGCTTCAGTCTCTCCTTGTCTTGAAAAAAGCCGCTGCCGTCTCGATTGCAGTACACAGTGCTCTTCAACCCGGGGCTGGCAATTCCCAGTTTTCCACTGGGACGCAGCCACAGAGATGAGATTTGGCCAATGGAAGAGCTGGGGGGGGGGAGCGGTCAGGGTACCAAATACCCCAGGTACAGCTCAAAAAGGGGCTCGGCTCGGTACCCCCTCTCTCCTTCTCCTGTTCTGGGCATTGGCTGGTCTTCAGGAGGGAATCCAGACTGGCGAGAGAAGGGGCTTGTGTCCACCCCCAACAAACATTTACCCCCACAAATTCAAATACCAGTCAATCAGTTGTATGTATCTAGTGCTTACTGTGTGCAGGGCACTCTGCGCTTCGGAGGGCACAGTATAACAGACGTGTTCCCAAGCAAATCTAAGTGCAGGAGCGATGCAGAAGGGAGTGGGAAGAGAGGAAACAAGTTGGGAAAGGCCCCTTGGAGGAGATGTGCTTTTAATAAGGCTTTGAAGATGGGGAAGAGTGATCGTCTGTCGGATATTAAGCGGGAGGGTGTCCCAGGCCAGAGGCGAAGGGGCGGTGAAGGGGAGAAGGGTCGGAGGGGCGACAGCCAAGATCGAGCCCCTGCCCCCTGGCAGTACTGGGAAGGGCAGTGGATGAGGTGGGAAGCAGGAAGTGCCTTGGGGAGGGGAGCAATGCCCGAAAATACTTTGCCCCCGTCAGGGTGGCATTCTGATGGTCTCTCGGATGGAGAGACTCCCTTCACCACCTCCTTCCTTTCCTGAGGAAAGCAAAGGTGGAATTAGAGATTACAGTAGAGAAGCAGTGTGGCCTAGTGGATAGAGCACGGGCCTGGGAGTTAGAAGGACCTGGGTTCATTCATTCATTCAATCATATTTAGTGAGCGCTAACTGTGTGCAGAGTACTGTCCTAAGCGCTTGGGAAAATCCAATACAAGAATAAACAGTGACATTCCCTGCCCACAGTGAATTTACCGTCTAGGAGGGTAATGGAGATTCAAACTCGCAGAGTTGGGAGGGGAGGCTTTTGCTAAAGAAGTGACATAATCCCGGCTCCACCACTTGTCTGAAATGTGACCTTGGGCAAGTCACTTCAGTTCTCTGTGCCTCAGTTACCTCATCTGTAAAATCAATCGATCTGATTTATTGAGCATTTGCTATGTGCAGAGCACCGTATTCATTCATTCAATCGTATTTATTGAGCATTTACGGTGTGCAGAGCACTGTACTAAGTGCTTATAATAATGATGGTATTTGTTAAGACCTTACTATGTGCCAAGCACTGTTCTAAGCACTAGGGTAGATACAAGGTCATCAGGTTGTCCCACGTGGGGCTCACAGTCTTCATCCCCATTTTACGCTGAGGTAACTGTGGCCAAAGAAATTAAGCAACTTGCCCCAAGTCAGCCAGCTGCCAAGTGGCAGAGCCAGGATTAGAACCCACGACCTCTGACTTCCAAGCCCATGCTCTTCCCACTGAGCCACGCTGCTTCTCTACTAAGCGCTTGGGAGAGTACAATACAACGAAATTAGCAGACACAATTCCCATAAATGAGGATTAATGCTGTGAGCCCCATGGGGGACATGGACTATGTCTAATCTGATTAGCTTGAATCTACCCCAGCACTTAGTATGATACCTGACACATAATAAATTCTATAGAGCGGTGGATAGTGTAGTGGGTAGAGCACAGGCGTGGGAATTGGAAAGTTCTAATCCCGGCTCCACCACTTGTCTGCTGTGTGACCTTGAGCAAGTCACTTTACTTCTCTGGGCCTTAGTTACCTCGTCTGTTAACGGGGGCTGAGACTGTGAGCCCCACACAGGACAGGGCCCATGTCCAACCCGATTTGCTCGTATCCACCCCCGCGCTCAGTACAGTGCCTGATACATAGTAAGGGCTCAACAACTACCATAACTATTACTATTATTAGTAGTACTATTTATTAAGTGCTTTGAGGAGCAGCGTGGCTCAGTGGAAAAAGCCCAGGCTTGGGAGTCAGAGGTCTTGGGTTCTAATCCCAGCTCTGCCACTTGTCAGCTGTGTTACTTCGGGCAGGTCACTTCACTTCTCTGGGCCTCATCTGGAAAATGGGGATTACGGTCACTTCACTTCTCTGTGCCTCAGTTACCTCATCTGTAAAATGGGGATTAAGACTGTGAGCCCCACGTGGGACAACCTGATTCCCCTGTGTCTACCCCAGCGCTTAGAACAGTGCTCTGCACATAGTAAGCGCTTAACAAATACCAACATACAAATACCAACATTGACTGTGAGCCCCACGTGGGACAACCCGATCACCTTGTATCCCCCCCGCAGCACATTAACAAATGCCATTATTATTATTATTATTATTATTATTATTATTAGCACAAGGAGAGCACTGTACTAAGCCCTGGGAAAGAATCCAGAGGTGGGATTGAGACCCGGTCCTTGGCCAGTGGTTGCTTGCTTCTTTCTGCTGCATCAGCTCGGCGGTCCCTTCGGTCACTCCTCAGGCATCTGGCCTCGACAGTGAAGGACAGTACGGTCTGCCTGAAGCCAGCGGCAGATTCTGCCAGTATTCCTTCCTCGCCCTGAGTGGAGGCAAAAAAAACCCAACCCCCACAACATTTAGAATTCAAAATGAGAGAGGGTCCAGAGTCCAAAATGTCTCAGTCTTGTTTACAGTATTATGTGGCAAACATTAATGCCTGGTTAAGGCTATTGGAAACTTTGTCCTCCTAACCTCTCACAAGATGCAAATCGAGTGTATTTCAGAAATACCACAAAAGGTCTAACTGTTTCATTATTTATTTAACATTTATATAGCATTCAATCTTTCCCCGGAGCTTTGCAACTTCTACTTTGGTGTTTGTTAAGCGCTTACTATGTGCCAGGCACTGTTCTAAACCCTGGGGTAGATACCAAGTAATCAGGTTGAACACAATCCCTGTCCCACATGGGGCTCACGGTCTTAATCTCCATTTTACAGAAGAGGTAAATGAGGCACAGAGAAGTTAGGCGACTTGTCCAAGGACACACAGGTGGCATGAGGCAGAGCTGGTATTAGAACCCAGGTCTTTCTGACTCCCAGGCCTGTGCTCTATCCACTAAGCCATGCCGATTACAGTGATGACCTCAATGGACCGTTGTGATAAATCCAGTGTACAAGAAGCAGAGTATCCTAGTGGACAGAGCACGGGCTTTGGAGTCAGAGGAGACAGGTTCTAATCCTGGCTTTGCCCCATGTCTGCTGTGTGACCTTGGACAAGTCACTTCACTTCTCTGTGCCTCAGTGACCTCATCCATAAAATGGGGATTAGGACTGTGAGCCCCATGTGGGGCAGAGACTGTGTCTAACCTCATTAGCTTGTATCTACACAGTGCCTGGAATAGAGTAAGTGCTTAACAAATACCGTTAAAAGATAAAAAAAAGGAATTTCAATGATTTGCCCTTGCTCACCCAGAAAATCAGTTGAGAAATTTCTAGAGGCCACCCTTGTGCCACATCGCCGGTGCCGCGGACTCCGCAGCTGCCCGACGTGGAAATCGAAGTGAAATGCGCCCACCTGGCCCTAATCCAGGGTTTGGTGTGCATGTCCAGGCCGCTGCCCCAGCTCCCGTGCTTGTCGGACGCCGGCGGCAGAAACCCCCGCTCCGGGGCCAGCTCCTCGGCGATGGCTCGGACGTGGTAGGGCTCAAACCCACAGCAGCCGCCGATGTACCTCACGCCCAGCTCGTAGGCCTCGCGGGCGTATTTCTGGATGTCCCATCGGCTGGCGACTCTGGGTTCCAGGCCTGAAATGAAAAGACTTTGAAATGAAAAGTTCACTTCGGCCCTGTTGCATTTTTTGAGCATTTTTGCTCACCCTCCCTTCGTGGACATAGGCCCTGGGCTCAGAAGAGTTTACACCTGAAGAGGATGAAGAAACACAGAACCCACAAAACCTCAAACATAAAGTTACATACAACACAAAAGACAGAAATATGTGCACATCATTTTGACCTGCCATTTCAACAAAGTTGTCCCTTGGGCACAGCCTCTCTACTCCTATCTGGGGTGCTATTCTTTTTTGTTTTTTTTTATGGTATCTGTAAAGCGCTTACTAAGTACCAGGCACTGTTCATTCATTCAATCGTATTTATTAAGCGCTTACTGTGTGCAGAGCACTGTACTAAGTGCTTGGGAGAGTACAATACAACAATAAACAGACACATATCTTGCCCACAATGAGCTTACTGTCGGGGGGCGGGTGGGCAGGGGCGCAGTTGCGGGGAGACAGATATTAATATAAATAAATTACAGATATTTACATAAGTGCTAGGGGGCTGGGAAGGAGGATGACTGTTCTAAACGCTGAGAAGGATACAAACTAATCAGGTTGGGCACAGTCCATGTCTTTTATGGGCATCACAGACTTAATCCTCACTTTACAGATGAGGTAACTGAAGCCCAGAGAAGTGAAGTGATCCTCCCAAAGTCACAGGGCAGACGAGGCAAAGCCAGAATTAGAACCCACATCCTTCTGGCCCCCAGGTCCGAGCTCTATCCACTAGGCCACGCTATTTGTTTTCTTACCCTCCCCAGGAAAATCTATGACCTCTTCAGCCTGTTCAGCTCAGTCTGGGTGTGCATTTAATGGTTTATGCATACTTTCTCATGACAGTATTACATTCGCTTCTCATTCGTGTCTCTCCACCCCAGCTTAGATTCACTCATTCATTCAATAGTATTTATTGAGTGCTTACTATGTGCAGAGCACTGTACTAAGCGCTTGGAACGTACAGATCGGTAACAGATAGAGACAGCCCCTGCCCTTTGACGGGCTTACAGTCCAATCGGGGGAGACCGACAGACAAGAACAATAGCAATAAATAGAATCAAGGGGATGAACATCTCATTAAAACAATAGCAAATAGATAGAATTAAGGCGATGTACATTTCATTAACAAAATAAATTGGGTAATGACAAAATAAATAGGGTAATGACAAAATAAATAGGGTAATGACAAAATAAATCGGGTAATGACAAAATAAATAGGGTAATGACAAAATAAAAAGGGTAATGACAAAATAAATAGGGTAGACTGTAAGCTCCACAAAGGCAGGGCTCTGGTCTGGTCTTTAAAGGGCACCCACAGCACGTACAGGCAAAGCAGACTCAAATGATTTACAAACAGATGGAGGAAGGAGGGAGAATACAGCTATGTAGCTATAAAGCTATAACTGTTAATTGGAAAGATGAGCAAATGAATATATGGTTGTCCATCGAATTCCAAGGAGGCATCGTCGATGGTGGAGTTCACCTATGAAGAGACCAGCGTAGCAGTGTCGGGATTAGAACCCAGGTCCCCTGACTGCCAGCCCCGGGCTCTTTCCACTGTGTCATACAGCTTCTCTAACGCTACTCCTTTCTCGATAGCATGTGCCATGCTGGTCCGTCCTCAACAATCCCAGTTTTCGTCTGGGATCCATTGTCTGAGGCCTTGCTCTACTATGTCCTTACAAGGCATCCTTGTTTTTTGTTTTTCACTTTAAGCTCTCCTTACAGCAGTTGTTTGGAGAACCTGCCATCACTCATTCTCCTCACAAAAGGCCCCCCAGGACATCCGTGTTTAGGCAAGCACGGCTTGGAGGCTAGGAGACTGGCTATGCTCCCTAACTTCGTTGCCTGTGATCTTGCCTTGCCATTCGATATTGAGTGTGGCCCGTGAGTGGGGCCGATGGAATCAAAGAGAGGACTGGGCAACACTACGGCTCTGCACTCTGTCCCAAACAAACAACCAGAGAGACCATCTGACAAATGCCACACCGTACCGAAAGGATATTCCGGGAGATCGACAAATCCGGCTTTGCCACAGTCAGGGGTGTGGAATGCCAGCGTCTGGACCATGAGGTGAGCTTTCAAGCCAGCAGACTTCAAGCCCTGCTTCATGAGCGACACGGTTTTCAAGCTAGTCTCGGGCCCGAAACGGCAGTTCACTCCAACGAGCGAGGCTCCTAAAAGAAAAACATTTACCTCCTCCAGGATTTGTTTTCCCCGTTTCTCCTTCCCTGACTCATTTTCTTCTTCCTAGATCATATCATCATAACTGCACTAACAAACCCCTCTTGCCCCCTTAGCATTAAGTACTACTTAAGTACTTATTCACCTCTCCAACTCTCCAATCTATTTTTCCTCCTACGTAGATTGAAGGTTTTTTCCTCTTTTTCCTCTAGACTGTAAGGTCCTCATGGGCAGGGAATGTGAGTACCAATCACTGTTGTATTTTATTCTTCCAAACTCTTAGAACAGTGGTCTGCCTATGGTAAGTGAATCCTACTGACTGATTGATTGATCTGAAATTTATTCTGTCTCTGCATCCCCTGTTAAATTGTAAGCTTCTCGAGGGCTGGCGTCTTATCTTTTATCTCTAGTCTACCTCCCAAGTGCTTAGTATAGTGTTCTGCATACAGTGAGCACTGAATGAATACTTGGGATTGATTTACATGGGATTGACTGTAGACTCGTTAAGGAAGAGTCAACGGATTGGCATTTCTGGATGAAATAGATCCAATCAAGCAAGCAAGCAGAGGTATTTATTGAGTGCTGTGTTTAGAGCACTGTATATTGCAATAGCGTTGGTCATCTCTGCCCTTGAGGAGCTTCCAGTCTAGAGAGGGAGAGACATTAAAATAAATGACTGAGAGGGGAATTGGGAGAATATACGTACATGCAAATTAATCCATTCAGTCGTAATAATAATAATAATATGTTGGTATTTGTTAAGCGCTTACTATGTGCCGAGCACTGTTCTAAGCGCTGGGGTAGACACAGGGGAATCAGGTTGTCCCACGTGGGGCTCACAGTCTTAATCCCCATTTTACAGATGAGGTAACTGAGGCACCGAGAAGTGAAGTGACTTGCCCAAAGTCACACAGCTGACAAGTGGCAGAGCCGGGGTTCGAACCCATGACCTCGGACTCCAAAGCCCGTGCTCTTTTCCACTGAGCCACGCTGCTTCTCTGCCGTCGTACTTACTGAGAGCTTACTGTGTGCACAGCACTGAACTAAGCGCTTGGGAGAGCACAGTATAACAATAAACAGACATATTCCCTGCCCACTGAGTGCTGAGAGGCTGGGGATAGAGTGAATATCAAAGCGGTGAAGGTGGGTCCACAGCCAAGCGCATAGGGAATGCAGAGGGAGGGTCAGTAGGGGAAATGAAGGCCTAGTCAGGGAAGGCCTCTTGGAGGAGGTGTGATTTAAATAGGGCTTAGAAGATGGAAAGTATGGTGGTCTTTTGGATATTGCGGGAGAGGAGTTCCAGGCCGTAAGGAGGACGTGGGCATGGGGACGGCAGCGAGGCGGACGAGACCGAGGTACCGTGAGCAGGATGGCATCAGATGAGCACAGTGGGTGGGTTTATTGTGGTAAGGGATGGGTGAATTGGGGTAGGAATGGGAGAGGTGATTGAGGGCCTGAAAAGCTACTTCTCATACAAACTTGAAGGTTGCATTCTTACACACCCCAGGCTCACACTGTACTTCTCACCCCCCTCTGACATCAAACGGACGCGTGCGGCCGTTTCTTCCCACCCGCTGAATGCAATCCGGCTCACGCTCTTGGAAGAATGTTACGCGATTCTCCTTCTGGCTAAGACAAAGCACGGGGTCGGGCACCATGTCAAACAGCTTCAGAAGCTGCTGACAATCCTCAGACTCGAAGCTTACCAGCCTTGACCAGCCGGACGGCACATTCTCCGGGAGGAATTCCGTGCATATCTCCCTCCGGACCGATGCACATGGTAGCCGCCACTGGCTTCCCAGACGCCTTTAAGACTTCAACAGCCCACACGGCTTCTTCGACGTGCTCAAAATACTAAAGGAAATGTCATTTGCTAGCCCTGAAGTGACATGGTAGCAAACAGTGCTGCCGTTGCAGGTACTCTAACTATTTTCTTTATGCATAGTCTCAGGTTCCCTCCTTGGGACATGAAAAAGATTATCCTACTAGGATCGCCTACAGAAAGGAGCTTATAAATGTCGATCGTCCATGCACTAAATCATCTTTACCCGTCTTCCCAACCAGAGCAGAAGCTCCACTCGAGCAGGGAATGTGTGTTTGCTCCCTTGGACAGTCCCTAAACCCTCAATGCCACAGGAACTTAATAAATACTGTGGGTTCAAGAGTATCTATCAAGTGTCCACAAGACACAGAGCACTGACTAGTGCTGTGGAACACTACAAAGGCTAACACAGTTCCTGCTTTTATTCACCCATAATAATATAATATTAATGGCATTTGTGAAGCGCTTACTATGTGCCAAGCACTGTTCTAAGCACTGGGAGGGATACAAGGTAATCAGGTTGTCCCAGATGGGGCTCACAGTCTTAATCACTTAATCACAGAGAAGCAGCATGGCTTAGTGGAAAAAGCCCGGGCTTGGGAGTCAGAGGTCACGGGTTCTAATTCGGGCTCCGCCACTTGTCAGCTGTGTGACTTTGGGCAAGTCACTTCACTTCTTTGTGCCTCAGTTCCCTCATCTGTAAAATGGGGGTGAAGACTGTAAGCCCCACGTGGGACCACCTGATTACCTTGTACCTACCCCAGTGCTTAGAACAGTGCTTGGCACATAGTAAGCGCTTAACAAATGCCAACATTATTATTATTATTATTATTAATCCCCATTTTCCAGATGAGGTAACTGAAGCACAGAGAAGTTGTGTGACTTGCCCAAAGTCACACAGCTTACAAGTGGCAGAGCCGGGATTAGAACCCATGATCTCTGACTCCCAAGCCCCGGCTCTTTCCACTGGCCATGCTGTTCTCATTCATTCATACAGAGCATTGTACTAAGCGCTTGGAAAGTATAATTCGGCAACAAAAAAGGCTCGCAATCTAATGAAGGAGACAGAATTACTACAGATATGGAACATACGAATCCCACGACTGAGGGGTTAATAAAAGGGAGAATGCAGGAATCAGTGACACTTTTCAAACTTTAGCTATCAACGGGTATGGGGGTAGAGGAAGGAGGATTTTGAACGCTTAAAGGATTAATCTCTGAAGGCTTCAAGGAGAAGGGAGAGGATCTTCAGGATACCAGGAAATGCCTGAAGCAGAAAAATCATGCTACATCCTCGACCACAAAATTATGCCAACTTCTCTGCCTGCTGCAGGCAGGGGCAGAATTGTAATGCAGGAGGAGGGATAGGGAAGCTGCTGACAATCCACCAAGAAACTGCGAACCTCACGTGGGACAGGGACCGTGTCCAACCGCATTGGCTTGTATCCACCCCAGCACTTAGTACAGTACCTGACACATAGTAAGCGCTTAACAAATACCACAATCATTAATCATTATTATTAAAAGGACAAGGACACTTAGGCCTTCTGGTAACTTTTGACCCAGGAGTCCCTTGCCAGCCCTGGGCCCAGAGAGGCAGAAAGATCAGAGGCTTCCTTCTCGCACCTGCATCTCAATTATCATAACAATAATAATAATAACTGTGGTATTTGTTATAAGCAACTGCCGTGTGTCAAGCACTGTTTGCACTGGGGGAAGATACAAGATAATCAGGTCAGATATCTTACACAGGGCTCAAAACCTACGTAGGTGAGGTAAAAGAGACACAGAGAAGTTGAGGGACTTGCCCAAGGTCACACAGCAGACACATGGCAGAGCAGGGATTAGAACCCATGACCTTCTGACGCCCGGGCGTAGGCTCTCTTCACTATACCATGCCGCTTCTGTTTGAGCACTTACCGTGTGCAGAGCACTGTATTAAGTGCTTAGGAGAATACAATAAAACTGTATCCGCTATGCCAGGATGTTCTTCAAGGAAGTCGCCCTCCGGCTTCAGTGGGAGTTTTAGAGACATCCCACTGACCACCCCCAATTTGTTGAAGACGATCCGGCCCTTTCCCTCTGACGCTCACCTCCGCAATCAGGAAGTCCACGTTCTTTCGGACGAAGACCTCCAGTTGCTGTTGAAAAACTTTTTTAATTTCCGCTTCGCCCTTCCGACTTTTGTACGATGGGGTCTGGCTGATCCCCCCAGCTACCAGGGCATCTCCGTCTTTGGCTACTTCTCTGGCGAGGTCACACGCCGCTTCGTTGATTTTCTTCCACTAAAATTTCAGAAATAAGACTCACGGTAGATACGATGTTAATAGTGATAGAAATCTCAGTCTAGGCACCTTGTTCCTCTGAGCACAATTTCGATTAGTTCTAGGGAACAGCATTTTAAAAATATTTTTTATTGCATTAGTAAGTTAAATAAGCAGTTTAATATATGAGGACGTTTCACTTAATCAGCAAGCTGGCCAAACAGGAACATTAAATTGTTTCAGTGAGAATGTTGGGAGATGAAATATGGGCTTCTCCCTCGCAGCGCTACGTATTTTAAATCGGTTAACAAAAGTGGACCTCTGATAACTATTAATTTGAATTTACCCATTATCTTTTTGTTAGCGGGCCCCATTTCAAATAATTACTTTCCAGAAATAGGGTTTCTGGAATCAGATATCATGATTGATTGATTGACTGATGCTCTTATCACGTATCCAAGTGGGACAGAGTCCCCTCTCCTCCTCAGGACAGTCAGTATTTGTAAGCACTGCTGTTGGTCTTGTGGGAAGAACAAGGTTCCTGAGAAGGCTCCTGTAGCACTGGGGTAGATACAAGATAATCAGATCCTGCATGCGACTCACCACCTAAGTAAGAGGGAGAAAAGGTACTGAATCCCCATTTTGCGGGTGACAGAACTGAGGCGTAGAGAAGTGAAATGACTTGTCCAGGGTCACACAGCAGGTAAGTGGCTGAGCCGGGATTAGAACCCACATCCTCTTGACTCCCAAGCCCATGCTCTTTCCACTATACCACACTCATCGATCAGCCATTAGTATTTACGGAGGACCTAGTGAATGCAGAGCACTGTCCTACACGCTTACACTAGAAGAAGGAAAAAGAAATTCTCTGCCCTCAGTGAATTTAGAATCTAAAGAGAACTCCCTGATGGGAACTTCCGAACAGAACAAAGAGAGGAAAATGGTTGTTCAACTAATACTGTGCTCCGCCACTTGCTCTGGCGTGTGGGTCCAGGTCGGGAGGGGACCAAGGGCTCTGCTTTGGTCTCAAGTAGCCACTCTCCCGCCCAGCCCACCCACCGTAACCCCCAGCCCACTCCGGCAACCCTCCAGCTTGGACTCAAAACCTTTGGTTGGGCCTGTGAACACCACCAGGCTTCCTGGGGTTTCAACTGTTCAAACTGGGCTTGGCTCTCTCTTTCAGTGGCTGGAGGGCTGGAGTTGAGGGCCATGTGACTGCAGGGAACAAGCTGTTCCCCCTGGTAACAATAATAATGATAATGTTGGTATTTGTTAAGAGCTTACTATGTGCAGAGCACTGTTCTAAGTGCTGGGGGAGATACAGGGTAATCAGGTTGTCCCATGTGGCGCTCACAGTCTTCATCGCCATTTTACAGATGAGGGAACTGAGGTACAGAGAAGTGAAGTGACTGACCCACAGTCACACAGCTGATAAGTGGCAGAGCCGGGATTCGAACCCATGACCTCTGACTCCAAAGCCCGGGCTCTTTCCACTGAGCCACTCTGCTTCCCTATACATGCTTCCCAATACATACATCCTTCTCCTCTTCATTATCAATATTATTATTATTATTAGAGCCTGGGGGGTGTTAGAAGGTCATGGGTTCTAATCCCAGTTCCGCCACTTTTCTGCTGGGTGACCCTGGGCAAGTCATTTCGCTTCTCTGGGCCTCAGTTACTTCATCTGCAAAATGGAGATTGAGACTGGGAGCCCCATGTGGGACAGAGACTGTGTCCAACCCGATCTGCTTGCATCCACCCCCGTGCCCAGCACAGTGCCTGGCACACAGTAAGCACCTAACAAATACCACAATTATTATTATTAATGACATATTGATGTATTATTAATGTATTATTGTTAATATTAAGAATAATCACCTTACTGTCTCTGAGCAAACTCCCTTTTTTTAATTTGCTCCTTAAAATCCTGGAGATACTTAATATCTCCCCGCAGGCAGCAGGAATAAAGTGCTAATGAAACTCAGAGTGTTGAAGTCAACACCTCAAGTCATTTGAAGTCAAGTCATCTGCAGCCATAGATTGACTTTTTCTAATTAACTCTTGAAATAAAAATTAATTATCTAACGCTGCCCCAGATATGTACATATGGAGTCTTTCATGGGACAGTGCTTTCTGTTTAGAGGGAGCAAATAAAGAATAATTCGTATACTGGTATTTACTAAGGGCTTACTAGGTCACCTCGTATTCATCAAGCTCTATGTTAAATTGGGGTAGATAGGAGAGTCACAGTGTCTGTCCCACTGTCCCACATAGTCCGGAGGCAGGAAAAGCTTAATTCCCATTTTAGAACTGAGGAACCTGAGGACCAGAGAGGTTGTGACTTGTCCATGGTCACGCAGCAAGCCAGTGGCAGACTTGGGTTTAGAACCCAAGTCTCCTGACTCC
Organism: Ornithorhynchus anatinus; assembly: GCF_004115215.2. NCBI lineage: Eukaryota > Metazoa > Chordata > Mammalia > Monotremata > Ornithorhynchidae > Ornithorhynchus > Ornithorhynchus anatinus. Next base: position 26,509,417 of record NC_041728.1, on the reverse strand, counting down.
CAGAACGGGACTGTTTCCACTAAGAATTCATTCCTCACGTGGCCCAGACAATTGGTGGGAAACAGAAAAGCTTCATTTGGTTTGGCGTGATTTCAGGATCCTCTAATGGCCCCTAGACTGAAAGCTAGTTAAGGGCAGGGAGCATGTCTGCTTATTCTCCTGCATGACATTCTCACAAGCGCTTAGTACAGTGTTGTGCACATAGTAAGCGCTCAATGAATACCGCTGATTGATTGATTTTCGGCAGTTTCCAGTCAGCAGAGAATCAGCGTGGCCTGGTGGAGAGAGAACGGACCTGGGAGTCAGAGGATCTGAGTTCTAATTCCAGCTCTGCCATTTGTCTGCTGTGTGTCCTTGGGTAAGTCGGTGATCTTCTCTGTGCTTCAGTTACCTCATAAATGGGGATTGATGTGGAACAGGGATTGTGTCCAACCTGAATATCTTTTATCTACCCTAGACTAGTACAGAAGAGAAGCAGCGTGGCTCAGTGGAAAGAGGCCGGGCTTGGGAGTCGGAGGTCATGGGTTCAAATCCCGGATCTGCCACCTGTCAGCTGGGTGACTGTGGGCAAGTCACTTCACTTCTCTGTGCCTCAGTGACCTCATCTGTAAAATGGTGATTAAGAGTGTGAGCCTCATGTGGGACAACCTGATTACCCTGTATCTACCCCAGCGCTTAGAACAGTGCTCTGTACATAGTAAGTGCTTAACAAATACCAACATTATTATTATTATTATTATTGTTACAGTTCCTGACACATAGCACTTAACGAATATGTAAAAAGAAAAATTAACAACAAAATCCACAGCTGGTGAGGGGCAGCTGAAATAGGGGAGCTCTGCTGCTGCTGGGGCCCCCTCTTTTTCAGACTCAAGGCTCCCCCTACTTTCTAGACTGACTGGCTCATCAACACACAAGAAAAAGTGGGGGATGGGGGGCTATGTGTGCGTGCTTATGCATAGAATCCAGCTCCATGGGGCCGATGAGGGCTATCGATCCTTGGGATTTTGATAGTGAAATTACTGGATTCTGAATCTGGAGTCAGGAGACCTGGGTTCGAGTCCCAGATCTGTCACTGGCCTATTGTCTGACCTTGGACAAGCAATCTGGACTGGATGCCTCCTCTCACTCACCCCAGGTCTCTGACAATCCCTCAGAGTCTCTAAATCGGGGTTCAAAAGGTCCAACATGGTGGTTTTCTGGCCTATTAGCTCTTTGAAGCCTATTCTCTCCTGGTGCCTAAAATCACTCCCATGCTTACAATGAAAAGTTGGCATTTATGTCCCCGCCCCTCCCAAGTCTTATTCTACCTGCCCCCCCAGCCCAAAATCCCAATCCCCCTCTGGGCCCCAGACTCTCGAGGAGGCATGGGCATCCTTTTGGATGTATCGGGGAATGGAAGACTGCCGGGTCCTCCAGAGGAATGGGGGAGGGCTAGGGCTCACTTTTTCTTGGGGCAGTAACTTCTGAGAAAAGTAGATGATGTTCCTGGATGAGAAACTCAAGGATGTTTCAGGCCACTTCTGCCAGATCCCACTAAGAACATATTTTAATTGTGGAATTTCTTGTTCTGCATCAGAGTTTACCTTGCAGTCCAGAGAGTCCTCCCCAGCGAAAAAGGTAAATGTCTGCATGACATTTGATCCGGCCCTGAGGAACTCACGATGAAGCTGGAGAACTGCAAGATTAAAGGAGAAATTTCCCCGATGGATCCCCTTCTACCACCCTTCCCTGTCTCGCATCTCATTTACTGCAAAATGCAGGACATATTTACTTGTCAAGTAGACTCCAGTTAAGGTGAGTGTCACCCGGAGCAGTGGTAGTTTGGGGAGGGAGTGTGGCCTCATGGAAAGAGCACAAGACTCTGGAGTCAGGAGACCTGGGTTCGAGTCCCAGATCTGTCACTGGCCTACTGTGTGAGCTTGGACAAGTCACTCAACCTTGATGGGCTTCTGTTTCCTCATCTGAAAGATAGGGATAAAATAGATCCTGAGTCCCCTGAGGGACAGGGAGAAGCAGTGTGGCTTAGTGGAAAGAGCCCGGCCTTGGGAGTCAGAGGTCGTGGGTTCTAATCCCGGCTCCACCACTTGTCAGCTGTGTGACTTTGGGCAAGTCACTTCACTTCTCTGGGCCTCAGTTACCTCCTCTGTAAAATGGAGATTAAGATTGTGAGCTCCACGTGGGACAACCTGATAACCTTATATCTACCCTAGTGCTTAGAACAGTGCTTGGCACATAGTAAGCGCTTAACAAATACCATCATCATCCCAAAACTATAACTCCCAGCAGCCAGTGGGACAAGTGCACAGTCCCACATCTCTCTCTTTTCCCGGTCCACTTTTAGTCTGGTTTAAGCAAACTTCTGGTTTGGCTTGTTGATTTACTGACTGCTTGGTGTTCGCACACCGGGGGTCTGGGCTGAGCTCCAACTGGGCTGGAACTGAAAAGTTATAATAATAATAATAATTACGGTACTTGTTAAGCGCTTCCTATGTATCAGGCACTGTTCTAAGTGCTGGGGTAGATACAAGTTAATCAGGTTGGACACAGTCCCTGTCCTACGTGGGGCTCACACTCTTAACCCCCATGTTACAGATGAGGTAAATGAGGCACAGAGAAGTCTGGTGACTTGTCCAAGTTCATGCAGCAGACATGGGGCTGAGGCGGGATTAGAACCCAGGTCCTTCTGACTCGCGGGCCCGTGCTCTATCCACTGAGTCACACTGCTTCCCAGCCAAGTTGGACCGGACCGGGAGTTTCAGCCCCTACAGGGCTGTAGTTGAGGGGCCTTTGTATAAGGCTGAGCAACCTCCAGCTCTGCTGCTCTCTAGGGACTTGCAGTTATTTAGCCCTTTGTCATAGGACCCAGGATTTTCTTACACCCACTTACATACAGTGACAGTTTCCAAGAGGGTGAGAACAGAGGTCCCATCTCTCAAGCATGTTTTGAAAAGGAATCATAAACACAATTTCCTGCTGGGCGGTGGCAATGGAAACTAACCGGCTTCTGGGTGCTCTACGACTGCTTCCGGGGTCCACGGTCCAGCTTTCACATACCCCCTCTTCTCCAGGGCAAAGACAAATCCTCCATCGCCAATCACCACCTTGCCCCCATTCAACCGTTCTAGAATCCCCTGTACAAGGAAGGAAGCGCTCAATAAATACTATGGAAGGAAGGAAGGAAGGAAGGAAGGAAGGAAGGAAGGAAGGAAGGAAGGAAGGAAGGAAGGAAGGAAGGAAGGAAGGAAGGAAGGAAGGAAGGAAGGAAGGAAGGAAGGAAGGAAGGAAGGAAGGAAGGAAAAAGTTCACAGGAATTTTTGGAGAACATTCATGTTCTTCAGAGTCAGGGCTGTGGGCTGATACACCGTGACTAATGATTTATATTTCCCAAAGACACATCAGTTGCCCCCATTGGGCTCCTGAAGAAGTTAGGGCCCTGCTACGGAAGTCTGGCAAGGAGTCTGCTGCATTCAGGCTTCCGAAATGCCACAACCATTCTCTCTTCAGTGAGATTCCCGCTTCATCACGAAACTGAAAAACGTCTCCAATAATGAGGACTCTGTGCTTGCACATGCTATTCTTCAATCACAAGTCATTCAAATAGTAGAAACATTTCATACTGGCCACAAGTAACCATGAAGGGGATGAGAAATGGTGGGCAGCTACTCTCCCTTTAAAGCAAGAGGAAAACAGAGAGTTCAAAAGAGAACAGAAGGAGCAACTGAGAATTCCCTTAGAAGTGTCAGGGAGGAGAGGTGCTTTGAGAATATTCTGGAGTTGTACAGTTTTGTTCTATCGATCAATCAGTGGTAGAAGCTCATCCTGGGAGGAGAATGTGAATGTGTCTGTTTACTGTTATATCGTACTCTCCCAAGTGTTTAAAATAGTGCTCTGCCCACAGTAAGCGCTAGATAAATACAATCGAAAGAATGGTATCTATTGAGCGCTTACTGCATGCAGAGCACTGTCCTGAGCACTGGGCAGATATGTTGTAGTTCTTTACAGAGCCTTGCTGACTAGTTATCTCACTCTGTGCACTCACAGGGAAGCAGGATATGGGAAAAGAGATCCTCTCCCCAAGTGGACAGCCCAATGTCATATCTCCCACCCTTCCTACCTGATCTCACCAAAAAACGAAGCACTCTGAAATCCTGTGACGTGGGAAGGTAAGAGTAAGCTAAGCGTGCACACGGAATGGTAGACACAGACAGGCACACACGCAGAGTACTCTCAGTTCCCCCTCCATCACCAACTGCACCAACTCCACCGCCACCACCATCGCTACTCAAGGGTATTTATTGAGTTCTAACTTTGTGCCGAGCCCTGTGCTAAGCGGTTGGGAGAGTACACTGTACCAGAGTTGGTAGACTCTGGGAGGGCTGGGGCCTGGGGGACTGAGGGCCGGGGGCTGAGAGGACTGGAGCCTGCCAGGACTGGGGACTGAGGCCTGGGGGGGGGGCAATGAGGGCTGGGAGGACTGGGGGCTATGAGGGCTGCGGCCTATAGGGACTGGAGCCTGAGAGGATTGGGGGCTGAGGAAATTGGGGGCTGGGAGGACTGGGGCCGAGAGGACTGTGAGCTGGGAAGACTGGGGCCGAGAAGATTATGAGCTGGCTGGACTGGGGCTGAGAGGATTGAGAGCTGGGAGAACTGGGGGCCGAAAGGAGTGTGAGCTGGGAGGACTGGGGCCGAGAGGATTCTAAGCTGGGAGGGCTGGAGCTGAGAAGATTATGAGCTGGGAGGATTGGGGCTGAGAAGATTATGAGCTGGGAGGCTTGGGACCGAGAGGATTGTGAGCTGGGAGAACTGGAGACCGAGAGGATCGTGAGCTGGGAGGACTGGGGCTGAGTCTGAAGCCTGGGAGGACTGGGAGGGGGGATGAGGGGTGAGACCTGGGGAACTGAGGACCGGGGGTTCAGGGAGACGGAAGGCTGGCAGGGCCGGGGGCTGGGGAGCCTTGGGGGCTGGGGAGCCCTGGGGGCTGGGGAGCCTGGGGGCTGGGGAGCCTGGGGGCTGGGACCCTTCCGGCTGAGAAGAGAGGCCGGGGGTCGGGGATGGCAAAGGGTTGGGGGCTCCGTGGACGTCCGGGACCTACCTCTCTGGCGTCGGGCAGGGCCATGGCGGAGGAGCCGAGGGCGGCGGGGAGGAGAAGGGAGGAGAAGGGAGGGGACGGGAGGGAAGAAGAAGCCGCCGGGCCTCCGGCCCCGCCCGCAGAGGGGAGGGACCCAGCCTCCCGGCCTCCCCGCCCGCGCTGCCCACCGTGCCCACCCTGCCAGCCATGCTCCGGGGGGTCGTTAGCCAGCTCCGGGGGCCCTGGGGGGCCGCCTTGCCCGGCCTCTCCCGGGGGCACCCTCAGCGCCCCGACAGCTGCCCCGGGACCTGCCCCAGGACCTGCACCAGGAGCAACAGCAGCCTCAGCAGCCCCCAACGGTGGGTACCTGCAGGACTTGTCCCCCTCTATTATTACTAACAGCAATAATACCGGTATCTGTTAATAATGATGTTGGTATTTGTTAAGCGCTTACTCTGTGCAGAGCACTGTTCTAAGCGCTGGGGGAGATACAGGGTCATCAGGTTGTCCCACGTGAGGCTCACAGTCTTTCATCCCCATTTTACAGATAAGGGAACGGAGGCCCAGAGAATAATAATAATAATGTTGGTATTTGTTAAGCGCTTACTATGTGCAGAGCACTGTTCTAAGCGCTGGGGGAGATACAGGGTAATCAGGTTGTCCCACGTGAGGCTCACAGCTAATCCCCATTTTTACAGATGAGGTAACTGAGGCACAGAGAAGTGAAGTGACTTGCCCACAGTCACAGTAAAGTGACTTGCCCACAGTCACACAGCTGACAAGTGGCGGAGTCGGGATTCGAATCCATGACCTCTGACTCCCAAGCCCCTGCTCTTTCCACTGAGCCACGCTGTTAAGCGCTTACTATGCGCCAAGCACTGTTCTAAGCGCCGGGGGAGATCCAAGCTCAGCAGGCCGTCCCCTGTGGGGCTCCCGGGCTCCCTCCTCATTTTACAGCCCGAGGAAACCGAGGCACGGAGGAGCGAAGTGGTTTGGCCACGTTCACGCAGCAGACAAGGGGAGGAGGCGGGATTAGAATCCACGTCCTCTGACTCCCAAGCTCGGGCTCTTGCCTCTAAACCACGAGTTTCTCCTGTTACTACTCCTTTTGTATGGACTTTCCCAAGCGCTTAGTACAGTGCTCTGTGCACAGGAGGCGCTCAATAAATATGCACGAGTGAATGAATGAGAGGTGGGTGGGAGGTGCGAGGCGCCCGGACTCCAGGGGCCTGGAGAAGTACCAGGGGAGGATCTCGCTTAGGTCCAACGCTTAACACATAGTAAGCGCTTAACAGATACCATAATTATTATTAGGTTGTGAGCCCATGCAGGAAAGGGACTGAATCCAACCAGATGATCGCCTGTCTACCTCAGCGCTTAGTACGGTGCTCAGTACATAATAAGCACTTAATAAATACCATAAAAAATTTTTAAAAAGCTAAGCAGAGGCCCGGTTCCAGGGGTGGGAGGTAGAGCCGTCCAGCTCCTTGGTTCATTTAGATCGCAGGTTAATTAGCCTGTGTTACTTGTCTGCTGTGTGACCTTGGGGAAGTTATTTCACTTCTCTGGGCCTTAGTTCATTCATTCATTCATTCAACAGTATTTATTGAGTGCTTACTATGTGCAGAGCACTGTACTAAGCGCTTGGAATGTATAATTCGGCAAGTTCCTTCCTCCGTAAAATGGAGATTGAGACTGAGTCCATGTGAGACAGGGACTGTGTCCAACCCAATTTGCCTGTATCCTCCCCAGCACCTAGTACGGCACCTGGCACATAGTAAGCACTTAAATAGTATTATTCTTATTATTATCGATGCACATTAATCGGACATTTTTTCCCACTCATCCCTGGGTGAGAGGATTGCTTTAGTTAGAAAAGTCTCTGGAGAAGCAGATGAACTATGCTTAATAAAGAGACGTAAAATATGGTTTGGAAGTTTTCACTGGGGACCATATAAGCAAGAATCAATCGATCAGTGGTATTTATCGAATACTTACTGTGTGCAGAGTGCTGTACTAAATACTTGGGAAAGTGCAGTGTAATGTGGATAAGAACCTTGCCCTTAAGGAGCTTCCAATCTAGTGAGGGAGCAGACATTAAAAAAGATTAAGTTTGCTGTGGGCAGGGAACACGTCTACCAACTCTATTCTACTGTACTGCACTTCCCCGAGTGCTTAGGAACAATAATAATAATAATAATGTTGGTATTTGTTTAGAGCTTACTATGTGCAGAGCACTGTTCTAAGCGCTGGGTCCCACATGAGGCTCACAGTCTTAAGCATTCAATAAATAAAATCGATTGATAGTTTACAGACAGGAGAATCATTTGCTGACTGGCATCTTCAGTGTCCTTAAAGATGTTCATGCTGCTTCCTAAAGTGCTTAAATATAATCCTAAATGGAATGTGATCCTGGAAGATAACTAAGTAACTTCTTGGTGGTCTTTTTTTTTAATCCCCCAGAAAGGAAAATCAATTTTCCATTTCAGAAACAAAATGGAAAGATGCAGCAGAGACAGTAATAATTGGTGGGGGATGTGTGGGTGTAAGTCTCGCTTACCACCTGGCCAAAGCTGGCATGAAGGATGTGGTCCTGCTGGAAAAATCCGAACTCACCGCCGGATCGACGTGGCACGCAGTAAGGAAGTCTTTTTTCAAACTGGCACCTGTAAAACCATTGTGTACTGTTTTATTATATAAAAGAGCACATTACAAATACTAAGCTCTATCAAACTCCACCTCCCAGCTGAGGATCCCACCTTCAGGAGCACTGTTGCTGGGGAGTCCATTTTCTTTCACACCCCCCCCCCCTTCCTGGGCTACTGCCATTAAATAGCCACTTTCTCCACCCCAACCCTGTGCAGTGGTTCAAGAAAACGTGCAGAGGAGCGGAGCATCTGCATCTGTATTGATGGCAGAACTGTGGTATTTGTTAAGCGCTTACTATGCGCCCAGCACCGTGCTTAACGCTGAGGCAGATACAAGTGAATCAGGTCCCACATGGGCCTCACAGTCTAAATAGGAGGGAGAAGAGGTATTGAATCTCCATTTTGCGGGTAAGGGAACCAAGGCACAGAGAAGTGAAGTGACTTGCCCAAGGTCACACAGCTGATACGTGGCGGAGCTGGGATTAGAATCCAGACCCTCTGACTCTCAGGCCAGCACTCTTTCTGTTGGCCCACCCCAAACAGCACTAACCTCCTTTAGGTGCCCACCCTGTACCAGAGTATGGCACAACGTCTTCATACGAGGCGGGATTGTGGGGGAGAGGGGGAAGGATTTTCTCCCATCCCCCTCACTTAAAGTTCCCTTAGGCTACTTCTGGTTTACTCTCCCCAGTATTGAGTAGAGTGATTTTCAATCAGTAGGCCCTCAGTAAATTGAACTGATCTATAGAATGATTAAATACGTTCTTCTGGGGAAGCTCTGGTGAAGTATATATCTTCTCTGAGGTTTTGTAAAAAATGGTTCATCAAATGGGAAAATATCTGTAGGCGGGCAGTAGATTTTTACACTTTGCATATTGTACACACTTCATTCCTCTAACACCGACCTGCTTGTGCCTCGCTCACATCTCCCTCGCCGTCTATCAGACATATGTACATATCTTTAAACTCTGTATCATCAATTATATTAATATCCGTCTCCCCTCTGGACGACAAGCTCATTTATGGGCAGGGAACATGTCCGTTGTGTTGTACTCTCCCAGCTGATTAGTACTAGGCTCTGCACAGAGTAACCGCTCAATAAATACCGTTGATTGATTGCTGCGTTCTGACAAAACGTCTGGGTAAAAATAGGTAAAGCACACCTGGAGTTAGGGTGAAGGTGCCAAGGGTGTTTATTTAATCAAGGAAAACCAGTTGACCCTTTTTGAACCTGACTTTGTAGTTTCTGGAACAAACATTTCAAAGAAAGCTGTCAGAATCCTAAAGAAATAGTAGTAATGAGCTTTTTGAACTTGTCGTATGCCATCTCGACTACTGCATTAGCCTCCTCACTGACCTCCCTGCTTCCAGCCTCACCCCTCTACCATCCATAATTCATTCTACTGCCTGGATTCTTTTTCTCAAAATCTGTGATGTGCACACCTCCCAACTCTTCAAAACCCTTCAGTGGTTGCCCATCCTTCTCCACATCAAGCAAAAACTACTGACTGTTGGCTTTCAGGCACTCTAGCTGTTCACCACCCCCGTCACCTATCTTTACTCTTTTCTCACCAAAACCCAGCCCACAGACTTTGCTCCTCTACCACTGACGTACTTGTGCCATGCTCTCATCTCTCTCTCCATCCATCGCTCCCTCCTTCCCTCTTCCTACCTGTCTGGAACTCTCTCCCAACAGACCACCACTCTCCTCATCTTCAAAGCCCTACCAAAATCATATCTCTTCCAGGAAGCCTTCCCTGACTGTCCTCTCGCGTCTCTTCTTTATTGTCGCCCCCTTCTATTTCCCCTTTACACTTGCGTCCATACATACCCCTAAACACTTTGACATTCACCCCACCTCCACCTCCAGCACATTTAAGTACAGATCCTTATACTCCGTTATTTCCCCTTGCTGTAATTTAGTTGTCGGCACCCTCCCGACTAGATTGTAACTCCTCCTGGGCAGGGGCCATATCACCCAACACTCTCCCAAGAGCTTAATACAGTGCTCAGCACACAGCAAGTGCTCAATAAATACTATAGATTGATTGAATGAATGTCTTTTTTTTCCTCTTTCAAGGCAGGTTTAACCACTTACTTTCATCCTGGAATCAATTTGAAGAAAATACATTACTACAGCATTAAACTGTATGAAAAATTAGAAGAAGAAACAGGGCAGGTGAGTGACTTTCAGTTAAGATTTATTCAGGTGCAATATTGTCTTTGAAGAACAAGTTTTATGAAAAATCTAAAGAAGGAATGCTTGGTTTTCCTTTTCTTCATTTATCAGTGCTGTTTATTAACTTTCTTCTCATAGGTTTTTTTGTGGCCAAGCAATGCCCTCAGTTAATGATAACAATAATAATAGTAATTATTAGTATTATTACAATTATTAAAATGCTTATGGCCAGTGTCTTCAGTTACACGTGAAATAGATAATATGTTATAGAAATGCTTAAATTTTACTGCAGTGATCTTGTGGGTTTACTTTAAATCAATACATCTTGACATTTTGGGTTATATTCTCTATAACTATTCTTCTTTTAAAAAATCCCATTTTTCTTGTGAAAAATTAAGCAGAGATACTGCTTTTAAAAGTGAATGAAAACAACAATCGGACTAGGGATTTTGGATTTTTAACTCTATTGTTTTATTAAACTTGGATTTCAGTTTGGCTAGCAAGTTTCCAAAACTCCATTATCCCCAAAACACCTTAAAGCATTAAAACATTTTCTTTTACATTTAACCAATTGCCTAATTGTTGCTGAATTGTACATTCCAAGTGCTCAGTACAGTGCTCTGCACACGGTAAAGCTCAGTAAATACGATTGAATGAATGAACCAAGTATAGCATATACCTAAAGATGAATGAAGCTTTATAATTGTGTGACTTTAATTATTAATGCACTTCAGAATAATAATGTTGGTATTTGTTAAGCGCTTACTATGTGCAGAGCACTGTTCTAAGCGCTGGGGTAGATATAAGGTAATCAGGTTGTCCCACATGAGGCTCACAGTCTTCATCCCCATTTTACAGATGAGGTAACTGAGGCACAGAGAAGTGAAGTGACTTGCCCACAGTCAAACAGCCGACAAGCGGCAGAGCCGGGATTCGAACCCATGACCTTCGACTCCCAAGCCCGAGCTCTTTCCACTGAGCCACGCTCACTTCAGAAGAGTATGGTGCCATCCTCACCACATAGAGCCCTAGGGTTTCTTGAAGCAGTGTGGCCTAATGGAAAGAGCGAGGATCTGGAAGTCACTAGACCTGGATTCTATTCCCAGTTCTGCCACTTCTCTGCTGTGTGATGTTGGGCAAGTCACTTCACTTTCTGTGCCTCAGTTTCCTCATCTGGAAAATGGGGATTAAATCCTACCCCTCCTACTTAATAGTAATAATAATAATGATAGTTTTTGCTAAGCACTTACTATGTGCCAAGCACTGTTCTAAGCGCTGGGGTAGATGCAGGGTAACTAGGTTGTCCCAAGTGGGGCTTACAGTTTTAATCCCCATTTTACAGATGAGGTAACTGAGGCACAGAGAAATTAAGTCCTCTGACTCCCAAGCCTGGGCTCTTTCTTCTAAGCCACACTGCTTAGACTGTGAATCTCAAGTGGGACAGGGTCTGTGTCCAACCTGCTTATCTTGTATCTACCCCGGAGCTTAGTACAATAATAATTACTATCATAATTATTTTTATTATTTTTCAATATGGCCAACATCCACATAATCCAAGATTCCTGAGATCCAGGGGAGATTGATTAGTCTATTAATTTAGATCCCTAATGTCCTAAATAAGCTGTAAAATAATGTTCTAGAGATGGCTTTCTCCCCTTGTAAAAATCACCCATGAGAGAGATTCCTCACCCATCCTCAGCGTCTCATTCTGATTGCGGGTCTAAGATTCAGTCTTTAGAAAATGCCTTCTCCTTGCAATTTTATAAAATACTTTTTGTTCCCTAGTAAGCAGATCTCCATTTGAGAAGATGACTCTTTTTGACAGGCCAGGGTGGGAGGTTTGACTATAATATATAATTTGGGGAATAAGTGTTGAGAGTTTGACCCTCCTGTGCACAGACTAATGGGCCTTGAACAGTATTAAGAAAAAACTTGGATTTTCCTTGGGGTCTTCCTCCTATCTCTTTGGGTCTCTTTCCCCTGTTAGACTGTAAGCTCCTTGAAGGCAGGGATTGCCTCTTATGTGTCTACTGCACTCTTCCAACTGCCCAATGCTCAGCACACAACTGGCAACGTATAGTATACTTATTTCCCGATCCGATCAGTCGAACTAATTCTAAAAAGCCTATACCTCAGAAGGCACTTAGTAAATGTCATCAGTAAAGATACTTAAAAAAAGTTTCAGATAATGAGTATGGCTTTGCGAAGCAGGGTACATACGAGGCTTCTGAAAATATTGAAAAATCACTTTTGATAGGAGCAGGGTCTCAACTCTGATGCCCTCCAAGGATCGAAGATTTCAACTATCTCCACGTCCCCTTCCCTTTCCCTCCCATGTGATTTAATCCTCACGTGCACATTACACATTAATCAGCTAAAAATATGAGATACCGATGGGAACGTTTCAGATTCTGCAACCTATTTCGAAGGTTTACTGAATCCGTGTTTTATCTCCATTTGATAACACCTCTTTCCCCACATGCTTGAATTTTTTCATTACATCACGTCGCTAATGATAACTAGGCTCCCGTTGTTAACTCCAGTGAGTTCATAAACTTCTACTGTGCGTGCCTTTGTAGGTGGTGGGATTCCATCAGCCGGGCAGTATCAGAATTGCTACTACCCCTACTCGAGTGGATGAATTTAAATACCAAATGACTCGCACTCGCTGGCACCCGACCGAACAGTATCTTATTGAGCCGGAGAAGGTGCAGGAGATGTTTCCTTTATTGAATATGGAGAAGGTACGGTAGTCCAATCTTCTTCTCTGTGGATGCAATGCAGGCCGCTTGTTGGGCAGTGCTCACTCATTCTGAAGGGGAAAATTTGGGGAATAAGTGGTGGGAGTTTGGCCCTCTTGCACACAGACTGTCGGGTCTTGAACAGTAATAAAGAAAAACCTGGATCTTCCTCGGGATCTTCCTCCTATCTCTTTAGGTCTCTCTCCCCTGTTTAACTGTAAGCTCCTTAAAGGCAGGGATTGCCTCTTCTGTGTCCACTGCACTCTTCCAACTCCTCAGTACTCAGCACACAGTTGACACCAAGAAAATACCAATGGTGAATTGAGTTGATCGCTTTCCCTCTTATGCCAACCAACCAATAAGTCCCCTCTCACCCCTTATCTATATCCCTGCAGGAATATTTCAAACCTGAGATCCTTTTCGTTTTGTACAGTGCTTTATACACAGTAAGAGCTCAGTAAATACGACTGAGTGAATTTTAAGTCCAAACAATCTGTTTAAGGTAGAAAGGACCGATTTTGGGAAACGTAGAAGTAAGGCCCCGGAGTCTGGGTCGAACATGGAGTATGGATCTGGAGGGCTTGAATCCATAAAGCATTTAAAATAAAACAGAAGCAGGTTTAGATGTTCTATGTTGTGATTCCTTCTCGGGTTATGTTGACCTCCAACAGCACCTTTAGCTTGTTTTTCTCTCTGGAAGCCCCCAGGCCAGGCCTGCGACCCATGTCGTTACACAGCGCTTAGCCCAGTGCCTGGAACATAAGAAGCACTTAACAAATACTGTAAAAGAATAATGTGGCAGGCTACCTTAGGGGCCATATCTGTTCCCGGAGAGGCTCTCGGTGAGCAGGAAACTTGTTGATTTGGGCCCCTGAGAGAACCAAATGCGACTGCTTCTCCAAGAATATTTAAAGTGGCTGGGTTGAGATCATTATGATCATCATGTATGAAGAACATTTCCCCTTGATGCAGGAGGTTTTACGTTATGCTGTGAAACTTCCTGCTTTTACTGATCTTTCCCTGGGGCCTTCTTCGCCGTAACCTAAAGCCGCGGGTTCTGATCCGGCATAGAGAAGGCTTTCTGTCGACAAGGCCTGAGCTGAGTACCCTAAAGCCAACTCTCACCCATTTACTGGGAACTGTTTAAACATGTTTTATTGTCCCACTCTCCTGATTTTGAATTTTCCACAGTTCATGTCTGCATTTTGAGTGTGAAAAACAGTACCTTTAGGAAAGGCATCTAACCCCACACAAATGAGGGCTTTGACCATTGAAAGGACAGTATTTTTATAACAGAAATGTTTAAGGAGGAAACTCCAATCCCGTCTAAACTAACTCATTTTGTGTGATCCATTCAGGTCCTGGCTGGACTTTACAATCCAGGAGATGGCCACATTGACCCTTATTCTCTTACGATGGCCCTGGCTGCTGGGGCTAGGAGATACGGTGCTTTATTGAAATTTCCTGCTCCTGTGACCGGTCTCAAACCCAGGTCTGATGGCACCTGGGAAGTCGAAACTTCCCAAGGAACAATTCGAGCAAAAAGAGTTGTGAACGCCTCCGGTAAGGATTGCAGACTGTTTAATTATCGCCTCAAATGGAATAAATCATTTAATAGCTACAACCTCTCCCCTAGCTCACTCCGCTTCACTCACTACTCTCTTCTCTGGCTCTACCCCAATTTTTGCTCTCTACTCCAACCAAACTAATGTTCTCTATCATCATCTGCACTCAGTCCACCCTCCGCTGGGCCATTAAACACGTTTTCTCTCCCTCTCCTGCAAAACTCTACTAAAAATGCCACCCCCTCCAAGAAGCATCCCAGATTAACAATAATAATTATCTTACTCTGTGCTAAACTCTAGGGGAGATAATAAATAATCGGATTGGACACAATCCCTGTCCCATGTGGGGCTCAAACTTTAGGAGGGAGGGCCGGCACTGAACCCTCATTTTACAGGTGAGGAAACAGAGAAGTTAAGTGACTTGTCCGAGGTCACCAGTAAGTAGGAGGACCAGGACCAGGATCTTCTGACTTATTCCACTAGGCCATGCTCACTCCTCTAACCCCTGCTCGATTTCGGTCCCTTTAATCAATCCAGATGTCCTTTACCATTTTTTTTTTATCTCTTTGAATGATACATGATCACGTATTTCTGTCTTCTGTCTTCTCATCTATCTCTGTGTTTGCCTATAAGTTTTAGTCGTTTGTGTTTTATCTATCTTCATTTAAAAATTTCAGCAATCCCCCTTTCTCTTCCATGAGAATGTGAGGTCCTTGTGGGCGGGGGCAAAGCTCATTCAGTCATATCTTCCTGCGGCAGATTTTGAAAACTTTATAGGCACTGTGTAACATACAGGTTTCTACCATGGTGTGTAGTACAGTGTTCTGCATTCATGAGTGGGAGCTGTTCAATAAATTCCGGTGATTAGCTGACTGACTAATGACTGATTGTGCAGGACAGCTAGTTTAGTCATCGTCACTATTCAGTGATTATGGATTCCAGGGGCAGTCAAACTGCATCCTTTTCTTCAGCCTTTTTGTAATCTAATTACACCAAAAAATATTTGGTTTACACTAATGTGCAGCTCGGTTTCCACTAAATCAGGTACTTAATGCCTACCGAGTCTTTTTGTCAAGTCACAAAAGCCCTTTGTAAGCATTACATGCCATGAACGGTATCTTTTTTTCGACTTTCCTGTCATCCCCATTTCTTTAAGTCTCTGTTGATAAATTTCCAGTCAGTCTTGGTGGAGCTCACAGTGCTAATTCAGAGCTTAGCAGAGTTTATTGGCAGCTATTTGTTTTATCTAGCATCATTAACAGCTGACATGGAACCAGAATGTGCTAGTTTAAACCAGTTTCCTCAGCCCAGACCCCTGGGAATCTTTCAGATTACCAAAAGGAAATATACTAAAATATCCTAAAAAAGAAGTCCAGCGATGAAATAATTATGCTAGCACTTGCCCAAAGGAGTGTGAACACAAATTCACAGACAATATTACTAGTGATAAAATCCACATAAATATTTATTGATGGAATTCATAAACTAGCAGAGAATTGGCCTTTAATCAGCTAGTGTAAACTAAGCAGTGGATGGAAGTGGAGGGGGGAAATTTTTGTTTTAAAGATTTAAGAGTAATAAAATCCAGGAGGTAATAGTGCTGACAATGACCATGAAAACGGTTTCCTGCTAAATATTCTAGATTTCTATGTTCCAAGTCCCTACATTATAAGTCTGTAAAATGGTCCTTTAACCGAAGTATATTTATTCTTCCTCTGTGTCCTAATGTTTGACATATGTTTCTTATTAAAAAATCATTACAGAATAACATTTTTCTAATAGTATTTTGCTATTTCAGTTATATATCTTGGTATGATTTATAAATCTCGCTGAACAATATCCTACTGTTTGCAGTGTCGTAAATCTCAATTGTTTGTGTAATATGCAAATGAAATAGACGAAAAACACCAACTCGTGAGTTTTCTTTTCCGCTGAAGTAGTTTGACAAACCATATGAGCATGGATTTTTCAAGTGATACGTGCAACACCAGGTGGTTTGGTTTTTATGGATACAGCAGCATAAGCCATCAAAAAACTAATGCAAAATCATTTTCAAAAGGAGTTATTACCGTCATTTATCTCATAAAACCCTTCTATGCATCTAAATATTTCTGGGTTATCACCGAAGTGCAATAGCTTAAATAGTCCCCAAGTAGCCCTTCTGGCTAGGACTGAGATTCCAGGAGTTATAGGTACAGAAGTTCTGAGGCAGGGACATCTCTTCTCAGCAAACTCGGCCTCCTTCTCCAACTGTGTTTTGCACACAGTAAGCGCTCAGTCAATTCAATTGAAAGAAATATGATCGAATGAAGTCTGGAAGGCCAGTTCATTTCCAATTGAGCCCCAGGAGTGTGGGTTCACTATGGCCTGGTGGAAGGAGCCCGGGCTTGGGAGTCAGAGATCATGGGTTCTAATGCCGACTCTGCCACTTGTCAGCTATGTGACTTTGGACAAGTCTCTTCACTTCTCTGGGCCTCAGTTACCTCATCTGTAAAATGGGGATTAAGACTGTGAGCCCCACGTGGGACAACCTGATTACCTGTCCTATCCCGTCCCCCGCCCTGCAGTGCTTAGAACAGTGCTTGGCACATAGTAAGTGCTTAACAAATGCCATCATCATCATTATTATTAAGTTGACCCTGGCAGGGTTTGGTTCAATGAAAAAGGACAGGGTCCTGACCTAGCGTAAATTTCTCCCACTTTGAGAGACTCAGTGGAGTCTGGCTCCCTTTTTTTTTAAAAAAAGTATTTGTTAAGCACTTACTGTGTGTCAAGCACTGTTCTAAGCACTGAGGTAGAAATTTATCCGGTTGGACACATCCTCTGTCCTGCATAGGGTTCAAAATCTAAGTTGGAAGGAAGAGGATTTAATCCCCATTTTCCAGATCTAGGCACAAGGCACAAGATGTTAAGTGACAGTAGGTCAGACAATAGACGAGTGGCAGAACCGGGATTAGAACCCAGGTCTGATGATTCTCAGGTCCGTGCTCTTTCCATTAGGCCATGCTGTTTCTCCATATGTCTGGTTCACTTACGCTGTTGAATCAGAAGAAACGGCTTGTAGTTTCGCTCCAGGAATCTGGTTCACTTTGTGACCTAGGGCCATCCCCAGAATGGGCCCAAACCTCCGGAAATGGTTCTGAGGCTGTCCATGTCCCACTGAGATTCTTGCTCCTTGTGAGCAGGGAATGTATCTGCTTATCGTTGTAGCGTATTCTCCCCCATGTTTAGTATAGTGCTCTGCACACAGTAAGCCCTCCATAAATGCTATTGAAAGAATGAATAAATGAATGCAAAGGTTGATGTAACTCAACCTTAAATTCTCCACCATCTTACCAGGACCTACTGATCAGTTCTTTCTGTTGCAAGGAGAAGGAGCACTCCAATGGCCCCTGACTGGAAAAGTAACCACCCGGACATCCAGCTTTCACCTCCACATTTCTCTCCCACCACATGACCATGCCCCCACTTAGCTGGGCATTATTATAGAGTGTCTAGGGCAGGATTTCATTCAAAGACTGCCCTTCTAGAACCAGAATAACCTTTCAGTTCATTGCCTTCTGGTTATTCATCTGGTCACCAATTAAGGCTCAAGTTATAGTATAACCAGGAGAAGTCAGCTCATCTTGACTGTTAAGGAGATGCTGGTTTTAATCTGTAAAATTGACCTAAATATCATTTTCTTCCTCAAGGATAGAGTGCATAATGCTTATAAATAACTCTCCGGTACATACTTTTCTGTGCTGCCCAGATCGTTTTTCTAAAACTTCCTGAATGTATTTCTCTACTTCTCAACATCTTCGAATGCTTACCCATTCCTCTCCACATCAAGCAAAAATTCCTGATCATTAGCTTTAAGGCACTCCAACATTCTCCCTCTTACTTACCAGTTCTCTTTTCCAACTATACTCCAGCTCTCACTTTTCATTCCTCTCAAGCTCACCTCTTTTTATGGTATTTGTTGAGTACATACTATGGGTCAAATACATACTATGTGTCAAACACCGTTCTAAGCTCTGGGATAGATACAAGGTAATTAGGTTGGACTGTGTCCCTGTCCCACATGGGCCTCACAGTCTAAGGAGGAGGGCGAACACATATTTAAGCCCCATTTTACATTTGAGGAAACTGAGGCACAGAGAATTGAAGTGACTTGTCCAAGGTCACATGGCAAACAGTCGGCAGAGCAATTGGCAGAGCTGGGATTAGAACCCAGGTCCTCTGACTCCCAGATCTGTGCTGCTTCTCACTTTTCCTCATTCTCAACTTTCCTGACTCTGACCCCTTGGCTCTTACCCTTCTTTCAGCATGGAGCTGCCTCTCACTTCCAATCTATCAGACCACAGTCCTCCCCATTTTCAAAGTTCTTCTGAAATCCCACCCTTCCAAACTCAACTCCACCTTCCCAGACCATCTAAAAGCTGCCCTTAGCCCTGATGTTTATTCATCCCTCCTTAACACTTGAGCATATTCTAAATTAGCGTTAACTTACACCTATTTAATCTATTTCTATACTTTTGCTTTTTACAACCATAGCAATTTGTGGCTTTCTTGGCATCTGTTAGTTTCCCTATTAGATTGCAAGCTCTTTAGGGCAGGGATTGCCTTGCAAAATAGTAATAATAATAACAACAATAATAATAATTGTTTTTGTTAAGCACGTAACTATGTGCCAAGCACTATCCTAAACACTTGGGGTAGGTACAAGATCATCAGGTCCTACATGGGGCTTACAGTCTTAGTAGGAGGGAGTATAGGCATTGAATCCCCATTTTACAGATGGGGTAACTGAAGCACAGAGAAGTGAAGTGACTGGCCCAAGGTCACACAGCAGACAAGTGGCAGAGCTGGGATTAGAACCCGGGTCCTTCTAACTCCCAAACCCGGGCTTTGGGACTAGATGGCTTGTCATGGGGATGGGGAAGATGAAGGGATCAGGGAGATGGTGGACCTTGGGACTACTTTCCCCCTCCACGTCACCGCTTCCGTTCTGACCCATCAAAAGGCTGGGCAGCTGAGTCCGAACCACGTCTCTCCCGTTGCCCATTCAGTGGGCCGCAGTTGAGCATACCAACCCCCCAAGCACTATTCCAGGCTCTGTAACACACCAACGGGAAGCCCTTCTTTAAATGAGCTTTGCATTTAGTGCTGTTGTCTTCCTCTGTGTAATAGATTTGGCTTTCTTTCATTAACTTGCCACGGTGAGTGCCCCTCATTAGCATATATATAAGCTCTCTGCAGCCTTTTTGTAATTTCTCTAGATCAGCAACAATTTCTATTTTCTAATACCTCAGGAGGTTATAGATTTTTACATAATGAATGAGGAAAACAGAAAGAGAAACCGTCTTCACCTCTATTCCACTGGAGTCGTGTCATATTGAGTGATGGCGAACTGATAAAGATCCAGGAGCTCGGCACCTAGATTCTTTGACGGGAAGACAGTGTATCCTCATCCTTATCCTTCTTGTTGCTTCTCCTCTGTCGTGTCTTGTACCTGGGCACTCATTCACTAGTTCACCTTAGATCAGCACTTGACACGTAAGTGCTTAGCAAATGCTATTAATAATGATCATAATAATAGCTATTATTATGATTATTATTAGCATTGGGATGCTCCCTTTCACGAGTCCTTACATGCCATTTAAAACATTCCTTTATACCTCACTGCTTACTCCTCCCTCTAATTTATTTTCACATATGTCTTCCCTGCTAGATTGAAAACTCCATGAGTGTAGGGATCATGTCTAATAATTCTATTGTATTCTGCCAAGCAATTAGTACAGTGTTTTGCAAACAGTAGACACTCAAAAAATCACTTAAGATCCCAAAGTGCTTGGGAGATCCTTAAGAACCAAGGACACAAGAACACTTGCTTCTACCATGGTGTATGTTTTCACAATAATTTTTTCTTAGAACACTGTTAGGGAATTAGAAAATGTTCTTCAGCATGATCTAGTGGTTAGAGCCTGGGCCTGGGAGTCAGAAGGTCATGGGTTCTAATCCCAGCTTCACCACATGACTTATCTACTGCGTGACCTTGGGCAAGTCACTTCATGTCTCTGGGCCTCAGTTACCTCATTTGTAAAATGGGGATTGAGACTGTGAGCCCCACATGGGACAGGGACTGTGTCCAACCCCATTTGCTCGTATCCACCCTTGCACTTAGTGCCTGGCCCATAGTAAGTGCTTAATAAATACCACTATTATTATCATATTATTATTGTTATTATTCAAATCAGTCAATCAGTAGTATTAATTGAGTGCTTACTATGTGCAAAGCACTGTACCAAGTGTTTGAGAAAGTACTATACAACAGAATTAGCAGACACGTTCCCTCCATCAACCAAATCCCTCTGGAGTTAGAAGAAATGGTGTGTGACTTGGGACAAGGTAAATATCAGAACACATATTTTCCTTCATGTGGAGTCTTGCAAGAACCTAGTCCCCAGGTTCTAGGAGAATGGGGTGTACTGTCCAGCTGACAAGTCACACAGCCAATAGGTGGTGGAGCTGGATTAGAACCCATGACCTCTGGCTCCCAAGCCCATGTTCTTTCCTCTAAGCCATGTTGCTTCTCAAGTGCAAGATCCAAGGGCATAGAAGGCAGAGCAAGCTGGGGAAAAGAGGCCTTAATCAGCGAAGGCTTCTTGGAGGAGATGAACCAACAAGGCAGCGTGTTTGTTATCGTGTTCTGTTTGTTGCAGTTTTTATGAAACTCTAATTTTATGAAACTCTAATTTCATCGTCAGTGATATTTGTTGAGTGCCTATTGAGGGTTAAGCACTCAACTAAGCATATGGGAGAATTCAACAGTAGCACAGTAGATGTTCCCTGCCCTCAAGGAGTTTTCTAACAGGCAAGACAGACCAAAAATAATGGTAGCCAGAGGAAGACCATGGATGTAGCAGATAGTTCAAATATAGGAGGATAAAATAGCTGAGTAAATGATTGAATGTACAAGTAAATACTTAAAAATATACATGTGTACTCCAGGATATGGATTTACATTGACACTGACTCTAAAACTGAACTAAAGTCACATTATAATGAGGTCCTTTATAGTTCCCAAGCACCCATTCCTTCCAGAGATTTTTACTGTAATTAAATTACTGAAGGAGATGTTAAAGCAAGAGCTCGTGGCTTGGGATTCAACATTTGTTTCTTTATTTTAGGATTCTGGGCTCGAGAAGTTGGCAAAATGATTGGGCTGCAGCATCCTCTCATTCCGGTCCACCACCAGTACGTCGTCACGTCAACCATACCTGAAGTGAAAGCTTTGAAGAGAGAACTCCCCGTTTTGAGGGACCTCGAAGGATCATACTACCTCCGCCAGGAAAGGGACGGGCTTCTCTTCGGTCCATATGAAAGCCAGGAGAAGATGAAACTCCAGAGCTCCTGGGTAACTGATGGAGTCCCACCTGGTAGGTTTTCACCACTCTTGTGGGTGTACCTCAGCCCTCTTCTGCTCTGACTGGGGCCAGGCCCTCTCTTGGGGTTTAGCAGTAGCCAAGACTGCACAAGTACCCCTGCGTGGTGTAAAGTGTGTGCTTGGGGACGTACCAAAGAGCTTGTCCGGGCCTCCTCAATCCAAGCTCTTCCGGAGCTGAAAAATTCTGGATCTGTCTGGAATGAACCTCAGGAAAACTGGCCACTCACCTCTTCACCGTCCCCCGTTCACGCCTAACCCGCTGTCGACCCCTGGCCTGTGTCCTCCCGCTGTCCTGGAATGCCCTCCCTCCTCTCCTCCGCCAAACTAACTCTCTTCCCCTCTTCGAAGCCCTACTGAGAGCTCACCTCCTCCAAGAGGCCTTCCCAGTCTGAGCTTCCCCTTTTCCCTCTGCTCCCTCTCTGCCCCCTCCCTTCACCTCCTCTCAGCTAAGCCCCCTTTTCCCCCGCTTTCCCTCTGCTCCTCTCCCTCTCCCTTCCCCTCCCCTGAGCACTGTGCTCATAGAGAAGCAGCGTGGCGCAGTGGAAAGAGTATGGGCTTTGGAGTCAGGGCTCGTGAGTTCGAATCCCAGCTCTGCCACTTGTCAGCTGTGTGACTATGGGCAAGTCACTTAACCTCTCTGTGCCTCAGTTCCTTCATCTGTAAAATGGGGATTAAGACTGTGAGCCCCACGTGGGACAACCTGATTCCCCTGTGTCTACCCCAGCACTTAGAACAGTGCTCTGCACATAGTAAGCGCTTAACAAATACCAACATTATTATTTATTGGTCTATATTTTTATGACCGTGTTTATTTTGTTAATGAGGTGTACATCCCCTTGATTCTATTTATCGTGATGTTGTCTTGTTTTTGTCTGTCTGTCTCCCCCGATTAGACTGCAAGCCCGTCAATGGGCAGGGATTGTCTCTATCTGTTGCTGAATTGTACATTCCAAGCACTTAGTACAGTGCTCTGCACCTAGTAAGCTCTCACTAAATATTATTGAATGAATGAATGAATGAATAAATGAATGAAAACTTCCTGCCCTACTTGTTGAGGGATTTCAGGCAAAAGGTGGAGCCCGCCTCAGGCCATTCAGAGCCACCTGGGATCTATTCTGGGACAGCCCTATCCTTTTCCTTGGGCTCAGAGAGAGTTCTGAGGGGGCAAGTGGGTTCCTATCCTTTCCTTTCCTTCCTTTCCTTTCCTTTCCTTTCCTTTCCTTTCCTTTCCTTTCCTTTCCTTTCCTTTCCTTTCCTTTCCTTTCCTTTCCTTTCCTTTCCTTTCCTTTCCTTTCCTTTCCTTTCCTTTCCTTTCCTTTCCTTTCCTTTCCTTTCCTTTCCTTTCCTTTCTTTCCTTTCCTTTCCTTTCCTTTCCTTTCCTCCAACTGAAGGAGAAATAGCAATCCCTGAATTTCCACTCCTTCTCCCTTGTGTGGTATGGATGGGAAAACCCAGTCTCAAAAGTTTCTGCTGTGGGAATGGAAAGATAAAGGAAACTTGCTTTTAAAAAGGTAGGCGATGGTTGGAATTAAAAAGAGAAAATACCAAGTTCTCTGTGGGATATTAGATTGTAAACTACTTGAGGTCAGGGAATTGGGGAAGGCCTTTTGGAGGCGAGGTACTGAGTGTAATGGGTACTAAGAGCCCACCATACCTACCCTCCCACCTTCAAAGAGTAACTCCCTGTTTCTACAACAGGTCTTGTTACTGTTATACTCTCCCAAGCACTTATTACAGTGCTTAATATTTATCAGGCACTTAATACCATTGATGATAGGCAATGAATTTGTGAAATATTCTGCTGTGGCTAAAGGGCCTTCCTTTGCTTAGTTTTTAAATGTATTTTATGCTAGTAATCCATCTGGTAGATAACAAGATCGTATGACTTGCAAAATATTTTACCAGCCTGCGTAATTTCCTACCCTTTGCAACACGATATCTGATACCAGGATCGTTGGCTTCAAAAATGATCAACTGTGGAAAACAACTTCCATTTCCATTAAAAGTATTTCTTTCACAGCCTACTGTTTCCATTAGGTTTAGACTAATTATTTTCTGGCAAGGTTGATATATATATATATATTTTTATGCATATTTACCAATTCTTTTGTGCTTTCCCAAGTGTCCAGTACAGTGCTCTACACCCAGTAAGTGCTCAATAATACCATTGATTGATTGAGTGCTTAATACATCCCTGAGAGGCTCTATGTAGGAGAGTAAGAAATGGTTATTTCATTAAGTTTGGAATGAAGCTGCACCCAAATGGGGTAAAGTTCTGGAGAGAGTTTTGAAAGAAAGCCCTGATTCTCTGCTTTTATAGAACATTTGGAAAGTTTGCTTTTTCTGAAAAAAAAGTTACATTCTCATACTGATATTTATTAGCATATTGTTTGTCAGGGAGTTTTAGAGTTTTAGAAAATTCATAAAAATGGTCTTTTTAATAGGTGACCTTTTATACAGGGTAAGTCTCCTAGACAGATTTTACTCTAACTCACTGTACCGTTTTCAATTCTCACTTGAGCCAGGACCATGACAAAATTTTCATTTTAAGAACATTTTTGTGCTGAAACTGACTCTGCTTAATTCAGGAATATATAGCACACATTCAGTCTATCACCAAATCCTTTCAATCAGTCGTATTTATTGAGCACTTCCTGGGTGCAGATCACCGTACTTAGTGTTTGGGAAAGTACAACATAACAGAATCGGTAGACACTTTCCCTACCTGCAGTGAGCTTACAGTCTACAGCGGCATACAGACATTAATATAAATAAATCACAAATATGTGCATAAGTGCTGCAGGGCTATGGGAGGGGATAATGAAGGATGCAACTCCCAGGACGCAGAAGGGAGCGGGAGAAGACGAAATGAGGGCTTAGTCAGGGAAGACCTCCTGGAGGAGATGGGACTTCAGTTAGGTTTTGAAGATGGGGAGAGTTATCATCTGTCAGATGACAAAAAGAGGACATTCCAGGTCAGAGGAAGGACGTAGGCAAAAGGTCAACAGTGAGATAGGCGAGATTGAGGTACAGTAAGTAGGTTGGCATTACAGGAGCCAAGTGTGTGGGTTGGGTTGTAATAAAGAAATCCAGGAGATAAAGTAAGAGGGGATAAGGTGATTGAATGCTTTAAAACCTATGGTAAGGGGTTTCTGTTTGATGCAGAGGTGGATGGACAACCACTGGAGGTTCTGAAGGAGTGAGGAAGCATAAAATGAATGTTTTTGTCTAAAAATGATCTGGGCAGCAGAGTGAAGTATGGACTGGTGTGGGGAGAGACAGGAGGCAGGGAGGTCAGCGAGGAGGCAGAAGCAGGAGTCAAGTAGGGGTAGGATAAACACTTGGATTAATGTGGTAGCAGTTTGGATGGAGAGGGAACGGTGGATTTTAGCAATACTGTGAAGGTTGAATTGACAGAATTGGTGACAGACTGAATATGTGGGTCTAACGAGAGAGATGAGTCGAGGATAACTCCAAGGTTACAGGCTTATGAGACCAGAAGGATGGTGGTGCTGCCTATAGAGATGGGAAAAAGTCTGGGAGAGGGCAGGGTTTGGATGGAAAGATAAGGAGTTCGGTTCTACCATCAAAACATCCGAAATTCTACCCTTTCCTTTCCATTCAAATTGCTCCTATCCCGATCCAAGCACTTATCCTGTCCCACCTTGACTACTGCCTCTGCCTCCCCGCTGACCTCCCTGCCTCCTGTCCTCCTAACTCCAGTCCGTACTTCACGCTGCTGCCCAGGTAGTTTTTTCTAAATTTTAAAAAAATCGCTCAGCGCACTTCTCCCCACTCCTCAAGAATCTCCGATGGTTTCCCATCCACCTCTGATTCCCAAAGAAGCTCCTTACAACTGGCTATAGAGCACTCCCTCAGCTTGTCCCCTCCTACCTTACCTCACAGATCTCCTAGAGCCCAACTTGCAGACTTTATTGTTCTAGCTCCAGCCTGCTGACTGTGCCTTGACCTCATCCTTCTTGCCACTGACGCCTTATCCGATTTCCCCCCTCTGGCCTGGAATTCCCTCCCCGTCCATATATGTCAGACGCCCGCTCTCCCCATCTTCAAAGCCTTATTTAGGCTAAATCTCCTCCAAGTGGTCTTCCCCGATTAAACCCTCCTTTCCCCAACTTCATCTCCCTTCTGTATCATCTATGCACTTGGATCTTTAGCCTTTAAGTAGATGATATTCACACTACCCCCAGACCTCAAACTTATTTACATATCTGTAATTTACTTATATTAATGTCTGTTTCTCCCTCTAGACTCTAAGGTCACTGTGGGCAGGGACTGTGTCTACCACCTCTGTTAAATTTTACACTCCCAAGCACTTAGAACAGGCCTCTGCACACTGTAAGGGCTCAATAGATATCCTGATTGATTGATTGATCATTGACAACAATTTCAGTATAAGGAAGAAACCAAATAACAGTATAATATACAGTATAATTAACAAACCAAACTCCAGGTCATTGGCTGAGTTAAAATCAGAGTTTGTTTAATGTGTATTGTATATATATCAGAATGATAAAATAATAATCAAATGCTTTCCAGGTTTTGGAAAGGAACTTTTTGAGTCCGATTTGGACAGAATCATGGAACACGTTGAAGCTGCCATGGAGATGGTGCCAGTCCTGAAAAAGGCAGACATCATCAATATCGTCTCTGGCCCTATCACCTATTCTCCAGACATTCTTCCGATGGTAGGACCCCATCAGGGAGTCAGAAATTATTGGGTGGCCATTGGTTTTGGGTGAGTATCTCAGTAGAATTTAGTAATTTGAGTAATTTTGGTGAAACTTCCAGTAGTCTCTAAACTCTTTGTGCCTATCTACTCTATTGTATTCTCCCAAGTGCTTAGAATAGGCTTTGCACAAGTAAGCGCTCCATAAATGGCATTGATTGATTAATGTTTTCTATGCTCTAGTGCCAGCGTGCTCGCTCTGCCTCGACCTCCTCTATCTCACCACTGACCCCGTAGCCCAACTTCTCCCTCTGGCCTGGAACTCCCCTCAGCCCCCACCGCACATAAATGCCACATTACCACTCTCCCCACCCTCATGCCTTATTAAAGTCAAATCTCCTCCAAGAGGCCTTCCCCGATTAAACCCTCTTTCCCCCGACTCCCTCTCCCTTCTGCGTTAGCACAAACCTAGGAGTCAGAAAGTCATGGGTTCTAATCCTGACTCTGCCATTTGTCTGCTGTGTGACCTTGGGCATGTCATTTCACTTCTCTGTGCCCAAGTTCCCTCATCTGTAAAATGGGGATTGAGACTGTGAGCCCCACTTAGGACAGGGACTGTGCCCACTTTATTTCCTTGTACCCATCCCAGTGCCTGGCACATAGTAAGTGCTTAATAGTAATGATGGTATATGTTAAGCACTTACTATGTGTCAAGCACTGTTCTAAGAGCTGGGGTAGATACAAGGTTGGCAGGTTGTCCCTCGTGGGGCTCACAGTCTTAATCCCCATTTTACAGATGAGGTAACTGAGGCACAGAGAAGTTAAGTGACTTACCCAAAGTCACACAGCTGTCAAGTGGCCGAGCTCCATGTCCTCTGACTCCCAAGTCCGGGCTCTTTCCACTAAGCTGCTTAACAAATACTATTATTATTATTTTGCTTTTTTTCTTTCCTTCTCTTCATTCTCTTCCTACTCTACCTCCTTTTCCATATCCTACTCTTTTCTCTGCCTCCTCCACCTCCTCCTCCATCTCCTCTACTTCCTCCTCCTTCTTCCCTCCCTCTCCTCCTCCTCTATCTTTCCCACCACCTCTTTCTCATTCTCCTCCTTCACCTCCTTCTCCTCCTTCTCCAATTCCTCCAAATGTTCCACCCCTTCCTTGTGATGAAAATCTTGTGCTTGAATCCTGGAGACTGGAACTAGCTGGAATGCACATGCATTCTGTGTCTCCCAACTGTATCCAGAAAGACCCGCATTGTAAGAAGAGCAGTCCTTAGTTCCCCAACAACATTCTAGCCAAAATGAAGGTGATGATGGTATTTGCTAAGTGCTTACAATGTACCAGGAGAAGGAAGAGTAAGGATATGTCGAAGTCACTTAACTGTATCAGGGTGAAATGAGTATTCATCTCTACAAATAATATATGTGCAAAAGAGCTGAGTATAGGAATAAATTTGATGAGTGCCGTCTGTCTCCCCCGATTAGACTGTGAGCCCATCATTGGGCAGGGATTGTCTCTATGCTTTGCCAAATTGTATATTCCAAGTGCTTAGAACAGTGGTCTGCACATAGTAAGTGCTCAATAAATACTACTGAATGAATGAATGTACTAAACTCTGGGGTGGATACAAGCAAATCAAGTTAGCTACAGTTCCTGTCACATTTTACAGATGAAGTACCCGAGGCCCAAGAAAATGTAGTGACTTCTCCAAGTTCACACAGCAGGCAAGTGGTCGAGCCCGGATCAGAACCCAGGACCTTCTGACTCCCAGGCCTGTGCTCTATCCACTAGGCCATGCCGCTTCTCAACAAAGAGTCAAAAAGCCTGTCATGGCAAAACCATGTCTATTTCCAAAGCTCAGCCTCGGATTCTGTGCTTTTCAGCTATGGCATCATCCATGCTGGTGGTGTAGGAAAGTACCTCAGTGACTGGATCCTTGATGGGGAACCTCCTTTTGACC
The DNA here is from genome assembly GCF_004115215.2 of Ornithorhynchus anatinus. Lineage (NCBI taxonomy): Eukaryota > Metazoa > Chordata > Mammalia > Monotremata > Ornithorhynchidae > Ornithorhynchus > Ornithorhynchus anatinus. The sequence goes on along the minus strand of NC_041728.1, from coordinate 26,481,136 downwards.
TGATAGAATTGGATCCCAACCGGTATGGGAAATGGACCACCCCACAGTACACAGAAGTTAAAGCCAGGGAGTCTTACGGATTCAACAACATTGGTAAAATGCTACTGGAGATGTATTCTTGTTTGCAAAAATAATGTTTGAAATCGCCTCCATATCACACAATTTAAAATGTCATACTTAGCTTGATAAGCCTAGCCTGACTAAAATGGAGAATATTAAATGAATGTATAATATGTATGTAATATCTAGTGAGCATTTGTGATAAAAATGCATGAAATTCTAAAACAATAATCATGATAATACTGTATATTTATGCTTATAGTGCTTATTATTCCAAAGTGCGTTCACATCAACGCTCTCATTTTATGCACACAAAATCTCTGGGAAGTAGGAAGAGGCAGGCTTAATTGTCCCCATTTTTCAGATGAGGAAACTAAAGCCAAGAGAGCTTAGGTGGCTTACCCAAGGTCACACAGCAAGTCAGTGGCAGACCTAGATCGAGGACTCAAAATCTTCTGACTCCCAGCCTATTGATTTTGTTTTGTTTCCTTACCTCAGCTAGGCTAAAACAATGGATTTCCACTTTTTTCATCTAATATAAACAGATCATGAACAACGAATAGATTTTCTGAATCCTCTATTTACTTTGCGTTACACTATATGACGGCAGCGTTTTTTACTCGATTTCTGTATTTCTATATTTTCCCCTTTCTAGTTGGCTACCCTAAAGAAGAAAGATTTGCCGGGAGACCTACTGAGAGAGTCAGCGGGATTTACGATGTCCTCAAGTCTAAGTGTTCAATGGGTTTCCATGCTGGATGGGAGCAACCTCATTGGTTTTACCAACCCGGACACGAGGCCGGATACAAGTAAAGGGAAACCCTGACTTGGCATATTGTCTGGAAGCCCAGAATCAATCAGGGAGGAGGGAAGTCATCTCCTTAACAGTTTCTTTTTAGCTGAAGCAGGCCTCTTAATCGATCCTTTGCTTTCTTCCAAAACCCTGCTATTATGGTTTCAGTTAAAATGGCTCTGCTCTTTAAGACGTATCGTGCCTGAAAAATATAAATAGGCACATATTGGGTCAGTTCTGCAGTGATTCATTCATACAATCATATTTATTGAGCACTTACTGCGTTCAGAGCACTGTACTAAGTGCTTGGAAAGTACAATTTAGCCATAGAGACGATCCCTCCCCACACTGGGCTTACAGTGATGGCATAGACATACGGGCAGGATACTTTTTTCTTTAATGGCATTTGTTAAGCGCTTTCTATGTGCCAGGCACTGTTCTAAAGGCTGGGGTAGATATGAGATCATCAGGTTGGACAGAGGCCTTGTCCCACATGGGGATCACAGTTTGAATCTCCATTTTACAGATGAGGGAATGGAGGCCCAGAAAAGTGAAGTGACTTGCCCAGAGTCACACAGCAGACAAGTGGCAGGTCCTGGATTAGAACCCGGGTCCTCTGACTCCAAGGTGCATGCTTTAATCACTAGACCCCATTGCGTCCTTTGTGTAGAGGGCAGCAGATAAGCAGCGGGGTCTGCATTATTGTAAGAAACTTACTGTTGCTTAACTCCTACTTTAAAGCCAGGTTTATCAGCTCTAGGGGAAGTGGAGGTAAATCATCAACACTTTGCTATAAATTTTGTAGATTGGCAGTCTAACACTATAATTCTCTGATTAATTCAGTAATTTTTCATTTGCCTTGGGCAGGGTAGAAGCCTTTAACTTATTTCAACCAAGGTGCCATTTTACTCAAAAGAGAAAACACCACTGTACATCTTCTTTTCCAGTTTGATTAGCTACTACCTCACCTCTTTCCACATAAGGAAGAATAGCGGATGAATTAGTGAAATTAGGGTGGAGTCCATCACATACAAATGTTGGCAGAACAGACTCTCCAGGCACATTTCCTGGGTCGAGCAGGACTTCAGAGACGTAGAGAGTATCTTATTCGGGATCGAAAAGGAGGAGCTCGTTCTTTTAAAACATCCACCATTGCATTACAGGCCAAGTTTTCGACGCACCAACTGGTTCGAACCTGTGGGCTCCGAGTATAAACAGGTTATGCAAAAGGTCGGGGTGATCGACCTCTCGCCGTTCGGCAAGTTTAACGTCAGAGGCAAAGAGTCCGTGAAGCTGTTGGATCGCCTCTTTGCAAATGTCATCCCCAAGGTAAATACGGCATTGCTAAATATTGCGTGTTCACCTCAAGTCCGGGGATACTGGGGATGGGTCAGAAATTGGTGGCCAGACCAGGCGAGGGCTGACAAGAGCTGTAAGGCAGAATAGAGTATACTGGGTGCTTGTTGTGGGCAGGGATTGTCAGCGCTTAGCACAGCGCTCTTCACACAGTAAGCACTGAATAAATACGACTGACTGAATGAATGAATGAACGAACTGGTAACTTTTTGTATTGATGTCTGTTTATATTGAGTTCTGTCATCCCCCCTCTAGTCTGTGAGCTCGTTGTGGGCAGGGATTGTCACTCTTTATTGCTGTATCGTACTTTCCCAAGTGCTTGGTACGGTGATCTCTGCACACAGTAAGTGCTTAATAAATACGATTGAATGAGCTTCATATCCAACAGAGCATCACTCTCCCCACCTTCAAAGCCTTTTTAAAATCACATCTCCTCCAAGAGGCCTTCCCGACGAAGCGCTCATTTCTCCTTCTCCCTCTGCCTTCTGCATCATCCTTGCTTTGGATTTGTATCCTTATTCATTCATTCAGTCATATTTATAGAATCATCCTTTCTTTGGATTTGTATCCTTATTCATTCATTCAGTCATATTTATAGAATCATCCTTGCTTTGGATTTGTATCCTTATTCATTCAGTCATATTTATAGAGCGCTTACTGTGTGCAAAGCAATCATCTCACCTTCTGCTCCACAGCCCTTATGTTTCTATACTTATATTTATATCAATGTCTCCCCCTCTAGACTGAAAGCTCACTGTAGGCAGGGAATGTGTCTGTTATATTGTTATATATTGTACTCTCCCAAGAACTTAGTACAATGCTCTGCACCCAGTAAGCGCTCAATAAATGCGATTGATCTTAGACTGCAAGCTCGTTGTGAGCAGGGAATGTGTCAGTTTACTGTTATGTTGTACTCTTCCAAGGGCTTAATACAGAGCTCTGCAAACAGTAAGTGCTCAGTAAATGCGAGTCAGTGAATAAATGAATGAAAGAATATTACGTATCTGTATGTCCGTCTCTCCCTGTAGACTTTAAACTCCTGGTGGGCAAGGAACTCTATATTGTATACTCTGTTATATTGTATTCTCCCAAGCACTTAGCACACAGTAAACACTCAATAAATATGACTAATCGACTGAAGCCAGTGGCAGAGTTGGAACTAGAATTCAAGTCTCCGGATTCCCAGGATTATGCTCTTTTTGTGTGGTTAGGCTTCTTCCCTATGACTTCATTTTAGTCAACATAAAGTTCAGTAATCAAATGAAAAATTAGAAAGAAAGCAGCATTCGATTCGGGGGAAAGGAAGTACAACAGAAAACTGAGTTAAAAATGCCTTTGATCAAAACGGCCTTATTTGCATATCCAGCCTCCTTGAGAAGCAGCGTGGCTCAGTTGGGAGTCAGAGGTCATGGGTACGAATACCAGCTCTGCCACTTGTCGGGTGTGTGACTGTAGGCAAGTCACTTAACTTCTTTGTGCCTCAGTTACCTCATCTGTAAAATGGGGATTAAGACTGTGGGTCTCATGTGGAACAACCTGATTACCCGGTATACCCCAGCGCTTAGAACAGTGCTCTGCACATAGTAAGCGCTTAACAAATACCAACATTATTATTATTATTATTAATGATTCAAGTATGATTCTCCAAACCCTTTGCTGCTCTTGACCCTCAAGAGGCCTGGCATTTGCCATGTGAGCTCGTCATGGGCAGGGATTGTGCCTGTTTATTGTTGTATTGTACTCTCCCAAGCATTTTGTAAGTGCTCAATAAATAAGCCTGTCATTGGGCAGGGATTGTCTCTATCTGTTGCCGAATTGTACATTCCAAGCGCTTAGTACAGTGCTCTGCACATAGTAAGCACTCAATAAATGCTATTGAATGAACTATCTATTGAATGAATGAATTTCCCTGCTCTTTAACCCCTAGACTAGGGAAATGAATAAAGCAAGCTCAGTTTTGCTCCTCCTCAGCAGTGCTGAAGAAAGGTTGATGTGGGAAGTGCGGCCACAGAAAGATGGGAGCAGACGTGGAAGCAGCTGCGTCAGCAGCATTCGACTGGGTGCCTCTCCCCAAGCCCCGCTGAGCCCCCCAGATCTTCCCTCCCAATCTGAGCATATCCCCTTGTGGGAGTTCCCCCCAGCCAGCCTCCTCTTCGAGTCTGCCCAACCTTTCCCTAATTTTGCATCACTCTAGAGATTTCTCTAGTTCCTTCTCCTGAAGACCCCGAATAATAAAAATGTTTAAGAGATTTTAGGCTCTAGGCAACCGAACATGTGTGTGTGTGAAAGGATTTTTTTCTCCTAGGTTGGCTTTACAAACATAAGTCACATGATAACACCCAGAGGCCGAGTGTATGCTGAGCTCACCGTCTGTCAAAAGTCCCCTGGGGAGTTTTTATTGATAACTGGCTCTGGATCAGAGCTCCATGATCTGAGGTAAGTGTACATTTAAGGCGGGAAGTCCAGGCTTAACCGGCCTTAAATTTACTCAGATAGTGTCATTACACGAAAGATTGAAGGAAAATGATTGTATTCTTTAAAAGATGCTTATGACTTCATTTTCAGGGAAATATTGGCAATCGTCCTGAAACAAGAGCCAAAAGCATTCCTCGATCCACCTCAATCTTACTGCCTTAGTCTTGGGTTTATACTCCCTGATACTTTGAAACGACAGGTATCTCCCTTTACAGCCTCTAGTTTGCCAGTTTTCTACTAGATTGAAATTAAAGCCTCATCAAGCAGAAAACATGTATGAGTCAGTGTAATATAAACTCGTAAGTCCTTGATAATTGCAAAGCTGCTTTAAAATTATTAGAGTTTTGGCGATCAATCTGTCACCAAATCCTATGGGTTCTACCTTCATATCTCTAAAATCTGCCTTTTCCTCTCCATCCAAACTGCAACCAACTGATCTAAGCACTTATCAAACCCCACCTTGATTACTGCATCAGCCTCCTCGCTGATTTCCCTGCCTCCTGGCTCTCCCCACCCCAGTCCTTACTCCACTCTGCTGCCTGGATCTTTTTCTTAAAAAACATTCAGTCCATGTCTCCCCACAAACCTCCAGTCCATCCACCTCCGCATCAAAAAGAAACTTCTTGTATTGGTTTTAAGGCACTCAATCAGCTTTCCCCTGCCTGACTGGACTGAACTATTCTTAAAAAATGAATCCAGTCAGCAGAATAATCCAACAGACAATTACCTGCCCCAGCAACTCCTCCCAGAGGCCTTCCCTGACTAAGCCCTCCTGTCCTCTTCTCCCACTCCCTTCTGTGTCTCCCTGCCTTGCTCCCTTTATTCATTCCTGCCCCCAGCCCTACAGCAGTTATGTACATATCTTCATTTATTTTTATTAATATCTGTCTCCCCATCTAGACTGGAAGGGAATGTGTCTTTTTATTCTTATGTCATACTTTCTTATGTCATACTCTCCCAAGTGCTTTAGTACAGTGCTCTGCACACAGTAAGTACTCAATAAATATGATTGACTGACTGACAAAATGAATATTGGACAGGAGAGGGGAGACACAGAAGGGAAGGAGGTCAGCAAGGAGGCTGATGCAGGGGTCAACACTGCACACAATAAGTGCTCAATAAATATCGTTGATCAAAGCGGGTAATGATAGGTGCTTGCATCGACAGTATAAGAGTTTGGCTGGGGAGGAAAAGGCAGATTCCAGAGAGGTCGTGAAGGTAGAACCGCTAGGATTTGGTGACCGATAGAAAGGCAGGTTGAATGAGAGAGATGAATTGAGGATAATCCCAAGGTTACAGGCTTATGAGATAGGGAGGATGGTCATGCTGTCTACAGGGATGAGAAGCAGCATGGTCTATGGAAAGAGCACGGGCCTGGAAGTCAGAGGACCTGGTTTCGAATCCTGTTCTGACAATTTCTTTCTATGTGTCAATGGGCAAGGCGCTTAACTTCTCTGTTCCTCAGTTCTCCTGTTCTCCCCGCTACTTAGACTGTGAGCCCCATGCGGGACAGAGACGGTGACCAACTTAATTAACTTGTCTCTACCCCAGGGCTTAGAACAGTGTTTGACACATAGTAAGCACTTAACAAATACAGCACAGGGTTTGAGTGGGACGATGATCCCTGTTTTGTTTCTAGCACTGTGAGTATTTTCCATGGAAAATTCCAAGCCCTGAAATGATAAAAGGATCTGATCCAGGCCCAAATTTTGATCCCCCTGCTTGTGGCTCACCTGCAGGTGGATAGAAGAAGAGGCAGCCAGTGGAGGATTCGATGTTGAGATCAGGAACGTCACAGACGAGCTGGGAGTTCTTGGAGTAGCAGGACCACGTGCAAGGAAGGTACTGGAGAAACTGACTTCCGAAGATCTGAGTGATGCGGCATTCAAGTTCCTTCAAGCCAAACCCTTGAAGATTTCCAACGTTCCCGTGACCGCTATTCGGATATCCTATACAGGTGAGAATGGAGCAATGATTCTGCCTCCCCTTTTCTCTCTCCCCACTCCCCCCAACCCCATCCTAAAAGGTAGCCGGGCCAGGTATTCCTATATCTCTGATTTTACTCCAGACTCGTTCATTGTCTGTGAATAATAATATTAATTGTGGAATTTGTTAAGTGCTTACTCTATGTGCCAGGCATTACTCCAAGTATTGAGGTAGGTACAAGCTAATCAGGTTGGTCATAGTCCCTGTCTCACACAGGGCTCACAATCTTTAAAATTCCCACTTTAAAGATGAGGGAACTGAGGCACGGAGAAGTGAAGTGACTTGCCCAAGATCACACAGCAGACAAATGGTAGAGCTGGGACTGAAACCCAGTTCCTCTGACTGCCAGACTCATGCTCTATCCACTAGGGCACACTCTTTCTTTTAAGCCAAGCTGCTTCTCTTGTGAAGATATTTCCATGCCTACTAATGGATTGCTTTCCTGAGTCTAACCCTAGATCCAGCTAGTGACTAGGCATAAAAGTAAACCCCACCTCCTCCAGGAGTTCTTCTCTGATTAATGGTTTTCCCTCAGCCACTGATCTGCTGTGTGACCCTGGGCAAGTCACTTCACTTGCCTGGGCCTCAGTTACCTCATCTGTAAAAAGGGGATTGAGACTGTGAGCCCCAGGTGGGACAGGGACTGTGAGTCCCGTGTTGCTTATATCCACCCCAGTGCTTAATACAGTGCCTGGCACATAGTGAGCACTTAACAAATAGTAAACACTGGGTAAGAATACACAAGTGGGAATTAGATATGATCCCACCCCTTGTGAAGAGATCACATCCTCCCCCCGCACATTTTTTTATTAGAACTGCTAATAAGGGGTCAAATATGAGTTTCATTTCCTTTATTATGATGATGATGTTTATACTAGTACTAATAATAAGTATGGTACTGTATAGTGCTTACTATGTGCCTAGCACTGTTCTAAGCACTGGGGTAGATAGAAGGTAATCGAGTGGGACACAGTCCCTCTCCCACATGAGGCTCACAGTCTTCACCCCCCAGTTTAGAGATGAGGTAACTGAGCCCCAGAGAAGCAAAGTGACGTGCCCAAGGTCACACAGCAGACAAGTGGCAGAGCCAGGATTAGAACGGGGCCCCTGCTCTATCCACTAAGCCACGCTGCTTCCCTAATTATGCCAAGCCCCATGCTAAACATGGGATAGATACAAAATAAGCAGATCTGACACCATCTCGGTCCTACCCAGAACTCACAAATTAAGAAGTGAGGAGAGCAGATATTTCCTCATTCCACCCATGCTGGAAGGGTTCATCAAAGATATTAATTGAACACTATGTGCAGAGCACTGTACTAGGTGTTTGGGAGAGAACAATGCAGTACAGTGGGTAGTCACATTCCCTGTCCTCAAGTAGCTCACAGGACTAGAAAAAAGGCCAAAAGGCAGGAAGCAGGAGAGCAGCAAAAGCACTAAAAACCCTGTATAATATAGATCTAGGCCACCATTTGTTCATTCAATAGTATTTATTGAGCGCTTACCATGTGCAGAGCACTGTACTAAGCACTTGGAATGTACAATTTGGCAACAGATCCACACACCTGGATAATTGAAAGTTAGCTCTATCTTGAAGCATTATACTCCTTCAGCAAGTTCTCCCTAGACTGTTCTCTCTAGACTCTAAGCTTTTTTGGGGGTAGGGAACATGGCTGCTAATTCTCTTGTACTCTCCCAAGCGCTTAGTATAATGCTCTGAACATAATAGCACTCAGTAAATACAATTGACTGATTGAGTCTCAACTTGAAAAATTCTGATCTTGGAAAGCTACTCTTTAATGTTTTTCATGTTAATGGTACTGTTCATATTTAATGTTACTCATGTTCCTGAGGGTCTGTCAACTTGGGTCACTAAAATAGATTGCTCTGAACAAAACAGCTCTTTTTTTTAATGAGACGTTTTTGATATGACCAGTGTTTCTGCTCTCCAAATCGAGTTACTGTCTTGGCTACATATTCATTCATTCTTGCAGTCGTATTTATTGAGTCCTTACAGGGGGCAGAGCACTGTACTAAGCGCTTAGGGGAGTACAACACAACAATAAGCACAAACATTCTCTGCCCATATTGAGCTTGCAGCCTAGAGTAGGAGACAGACATTGATATAAATAAATAAATTACAGATATGTACATAAGTGCCGAGGGGCTGGAAGTGGGGGAAGAATGAAGGGAGCAAGTCAGGGCGACACAGAAGGGAGAGGGAGAAGAGGGAACGAGGGCTAAGTCAGGGAAGACCTCTTGGAGGAGATGGGCCTTCAATAAGGCTTAGAATTGGGGGAGAGGAATTGCCTCTGGGATTTGAGGAGGGAAAGTGTTCCTGGCCAGAGGAAGGACGTGGGCGAGGGGTCAGCGACAAGATAGACGAGATGGAGGTACAATGAGAAGGTTAGCATCAGATGAGTGGAGTAATAATAATAATAATAATGTTGGTATTTGTTAAGCCCTTACTATGTGCCGAGCACTGTTCTAAGCGCTGGGGTAGATACAGGGTAATCAGGTTGTCCCACGTGAGGCTCACAGTTAATCCCCATTTTACAGATGAGCTAACTGAGGCACAGAGAAGTGAAGTGACTTGCCCACAGTCACACAGCTGACAAGTGGCAGAGCCAGGATTCGAACTCATGACTTCTGACTCCCAAGCCCATGCTCTTTCCACTGAGCCACGCTGCTTGTGCAGGCTGAGTTGTAGGGGAGTAGCAAGGTGATGTAGGAGAAGAAAAGGTGGTTGAGTACTTTAAAGCCAATGATGAGGAGTTTTTGTTTGACACAGAGGTGGATGAGTAAGCACCGGAGTTTCTTAAGGAGTGGGGAAACATGGTCTGAACGTTTTTGTAGAATATTTCTATTTAGCAGAAGGGAGGAACCAGGTCGAATGGGTGTTGACTTTGGGTTTATTTTAGGTGAACTTGGCTGGGAACTGTATCACCGGCGAGAAGACTCTGCCATCCTTTATGATGCTATCATGACAGCGGGCCAGGAGGAGGAAATTGACAATTTTGGAATTTACGCCATGAACGTCTTGAGGCTGGAAAAGGCCTTCAGAGCCTGGGGATCAGAGGTCTGACTTTCTAGTGATGTTATCGGGTATTCCGCTTTTCTTTTGGCTTTAATCCATCCTCCCAGAACTGGCTTTAGAAAATGGAATTAAAGTAAACTCCAAGAGACGGTGATGGATTCTCTGTTGTAGGCTTTCTTCATGATATAGTTTGTGTTTAGAAACTTGAATGTCTTAATGGCGTTTGTAATACCAACCCTCAATTTTGAACATAAGCTTCTTTGTTTACCAGTTTAGAGTCTTCCCACAAAACAAGACTTATTGAAATCTTTTGAAATATTTTCCTTAGGCACAACATGAATTTTCACCAAATGCCTTTGTAACACACATTTTTCTCCAACCCCTGTCTCTTTTTATTTCTTGTGCTCTCCCTGTTTTCTCCCTGTCTTTTCATCTTTCCTACCTTCTCTGTCTCTCTCCCCCACTCACTCTCTCTCTGATTTCTCCCTCTGTCTTCTTCATTCCTTCCTTCTGACTGTCTCTCTCTCCCTCTCACCACTTTTCTTTGCTCACAGTGAAGGATATGAGAGCTACTTTTGACTTTCTTCATTCATGATTAATTAGTTGTATGTGAGATGAGCCACTTATGCTAAATTCATTTTCAGGGATTATTTAGTAATGTTAAAATGACTCTATGAAGATGGAATAAAATGGCCGGGTATATTTTGTGGAGCTTTATATGAGCACATTAATCAAAATAAAGGAAAAAATGAAAATTTAAAATTCAAGAAGTAGAATTATTATTGTTGGTATCATCCAGTGAGTTTTCTCTGGGAAGAAAATTTAAACAGAATTTCAACTGAAAGAATGATTAAAAACCAGTGTGTCTTCAAAGAAAAACTGAGGCATCAAAATAATGATTTAGCTTAAGATAAAATTGGAGGAAATTAGCATTGTGAAAACTTTAGTATAATTATTGATGGCTTAAAATGTTTATTTTTCCATTTTAGATGAACTGTGATACCAATCCTTTGGAGGCTGGACTAGACCATTTTATAAAGTTAAATAAGGTATGTCTCTTATCCAAAGTGGACATCAAATTGGAGCAAAATAGTGTTTATCTACTCTTAAAGCAAAATTTAAGTTACTTTTAATAATAATAATCATAATCATACCATTTGTTAAGCCTCCACTGCATGCCAAGCACTATGCTAAACACTGAGGTGGATACAAGATAATCAGATCAATTATAATTTCTCACTTTAAAAAGTGTTGGTATGTATTAAGAAATACAACACTTGGCTTTCTTTCAGTGAATTTCACTGAAGATTTTAAAGAGGTAAAATTTATCCACTGTTTCAATTATATATCATATCAGACAGTTAACTCTACAGATTATTCAGGAGTGAATTTTCCCCTTTTCCTTTCTGGACTATCTGTGGAAGAACATTTTTAAACTGTCAGGACCTCCAAGCCTCCCTTCTTCTTCTTCATGTGCCGTCAAGTCATTTCTGACCTATGGCGATTCCATGGGCATACCGTCTTCAGAATGTCCAAACTTCTGTCACTTAACTGATTCCCTAAGAGTGTTCTATCGAAAATGCATAGCAAGAACATGTGTGATGGGAGAACTGAGGGTATGTTTTTAAAAAGTAGATGCAAAATATAAAAATATATTCTATGTCTTTATTAATATATATAATTTATTTAAGTCAAATGTACATGAAGTTTATTTGGATTTTGCTAAATCTCTACTGCAAGGAATGGAAGGATTTTGAATAAGATGCCATAATCAATCAATTGTATGTATTGAGTGCCCATTGTGAGCAGACCACTGTACTAAGCACTTAATAACTTGTCTCGTCTTGCCTTCTGCTGTCGAGTCATCTCCGACCCATAGCGACTCCATGGGCACATCTCTCCCAGAACGCCCCACTCCGTCTACAATCGTTCTGGTAGTGGGTCCATAGGGTTTTCTTGGTAAAAATCCAGAAGTGGTTTACCATCGCCTTCTTCCGCGCAGTAAACTCGAGTCTCCCCCCCTCGATTCTCTCCCGTGCTGCTGCTGCCCAGCATAGGTGAGTTTTGACCCGTAGCAGGTTGCCTTCCACGCGCTAGCTACCGGTCAAGCTAGGAATGGACTGAACAGACCTCTGCTTGACTCTCCCTCCCATAGTTGAGACTGGTAGAGGACTGGAAACTTCCCAGGTGGGATTCTGAGGGGAACTTAATAAATATCATAGTTGTAATTATTATTATTATTATTGAAAGGAATCATCATCAGGCCTGGCCTTCATAAGGACTGGCCCCAGGTGAACAGCAGCAGTGGATAAACATTTGGAGCGTGGGAGGGAATGTGGAGGATGAATAGATATACTTGAAGGGGGGAGGGGTGGGTTGGTGGTCCTGGGAGTTGCCACGGCAATGCCAGTTTAACATTATCATTAGCAGACACACTAATCAATCAGTAGAATTGATTGTCTACTGTGTGCAGAACACTGTTCTAAGCCCGTGGGAAAGTACAGCAGAAGTAATAATAATAATGTTGGTATTTGTTAAGCGCTTACTATGTGCAGAGCACTGTTCTAAGCGCTGAGGTAGATTCAGGGTAATCAGGTTGTCCCACGTGAGGCTCACAGTCTTCATCCCCATTTTACAGATGAGGTAACTGAGGCCCAGAGACGTTAAGTGACTTGCCCACAGTCACACAGCTGACAAGTGGCAGAGCCGGGATTGGAACCCATGACCTCTGACTCCCAAGCCCGGGCTCTTTTCACTGAGACACGCTGCTTCTCTAGAACACACGACCTCCCTTCCAGGAGTTTACAGTGTAATGGGGAGACAGACACTAAGTAATCTTACTAATCGCCAGGACCTTCGCCCCCTTTGGATCGTATCAAAGGCCCAATTCCCATGGAAGGCTAAAATCCCATCCAATGAAATTGGGAGCGTCTGCATAGGAACTAGGGTTAGGGACCTTTTCTAATGACCCAACATCAGTTACCAGCTATGCAATCTGCATATTTATAGTGTTTGGCTGAGCCAAATAACTGTCCTGAAGGGTTTTCCAAAGAATGTGTTCCCGGGCACTCTTGGCAATGTTTTTATTTTTACGGCGAGCCATCTGCCCGCCGATTGGCAAAAGCAGGTGCACAGTATTGACTTAGCCCCAAGTGGCTGGTTGGGCTTTCGGGTAGCAGAAGTTTGGATTTAGTAGTTAAAACTACGAATAAAATCGCCTGGCTCTCGGAAGCTCTAAAAACATCTTGTGGGACACCAACGTATAGACACATGGCTGATCTTTTTGCTTCATCGTCTGGATATTATAGCTCTGGGAGAAAGCCTGGATAAATTTTCTCTTTCCTGAAATTATAACTAAATATAAAACTCCCTGTATAATTATTAACAGGTGTGCGGGTGATGCATTTTCACATTATTTCAATAATTGGGAAGACTATGAAGCCATTTAGTCAATAATATTTGCAACTTGCATGGTTTGTCCACGTTGTTGGTCCATGTTTTTGGTTTCCAGAGTGTTTTTCTTGTTGAGTTCACTCAATTGATTGGTTTTTCTAAAGTGTGAAAGAAGATAGTATACAGTAAAAACTTATATGTAGTTCTGCCTTAACAGAGTGGCTGCATCCTACTTTCAGGAAGACTTTTTTTATGGTATTTGTTAAGCACTCACAATTGCCAGGCACTGTGTTAAGCGCCAGGGTAGATACAAGCTAATCAGGTTGGACTCAGTCCCTGTTTCACACGGGACTCACAATCGTAATCCCAATTTTACAGATGAGGTTTCAGAGGCCCAGAGTCACTTAGCTTCCCCAAGGTCACACAGCAGACAAGTGGAGGAACCGTGATTAGAACCCAGGTCCTTCTGACTTCCAGACCTGTGGTCTATCCACTAGACCACAGTGCTTCTCCAAGACTTGTGTTGTGATATACAACGTGAGTTCAGCAGCAGGGGCAAGTAAGTACGCAACCTTATGTGCCAACAATGAGACGTGCTGTATCCAGAAGAACATTCCTTATGTTCTCCCATCGTCAGAAGATCATTCCTTAATTCTTTCATTCTGGCATCAGTCAGCCAATCCTATTTACTGAGCGCTTACTGTGTGCAGAGCACCCTACTAAGAGCTTGGGATAGAACAATACACGGACACATTCCCTGCTCACAACGAGCTCACAATCTAAAGGACTGTGGGCTCTTTCCAAAATATGGAGCGAAAACCCATGTTCTGGTTGATCTGACTCTCTACTCCTGATGTACTCAGACACTCTTGCAAAGGAGTCTCTTCCAACATCACGTTGTGTTGTATCCGATCAGACGCATATCGTCGGGTGAACGCTCCCTAATTTCACAGCAGCAGTCCATCCGAAATGTGGGCTGTGAGAACTGATGGCAACCGGAATCCTTCTGCCAATAATTCTCTGTGAGGAATCCAGAGGGGCTCCTTTCCCAGAAATTGGAACACGGATCCAGTGTTGGAGATTCTCAGCAAAGAGAGAAAGTTTATTGTGAGTTATCGGGGTTGCAGGGCTCTCTGCCCCAACTCCCCAAATAATACTCCAGATCAGATAGTCTGGTGCCCGGCTTACAAACCAGCTCTCCAGCCATCCACCAATCCATCAGTCATTGGTATTTGTAATAATCATTGTGGTACTTTAATCACTGTGGATTTGGTAAGCACTTTCTATGTGTCGAGCACTGTTCTAAGCACTGGTGTAGGTACAGGGTAATCAGGTTGTCCCACGTGAGGCTCACAGTCTTCATCCCCATATGACAGATGAGGTCAATGAGGCACCGAGAAGTGAAGCCAAGCACTGTACTAAGTGGCAGGATAGATACAAGATAATCAGGTTCCACCTCGAGTGTTGGATCCCCATTTTGTAGATGAGGAAGCCGAGGCACAGAGAAGTTAAGAGGCTTATCCGAGGTCTCACAACAGACGAGCAGCGGAGCCGGGATTAGCCGCCAGTTCCTCTGATCCCCAGGCCCGTGCTTTAACCGCTAGGCCAAGCTGCTTCTCATCTGAGAGCCGGTCCTTGTGGCCAGACTTGTTGTTAAACTGGACGCGGCTGCTCTGCTACTCTGTTACTGTTAAACCCCCGCCTTAGGAGTCTGGTTTTCAGCATTCCAACCTCGGCCCTTTAGTCTGATTCTCCGTCTTTAAGGGCTGACCTCATCCAGCCACCTTGGGGGTGTACTAAATTCACAACCTGCTCCGGGTTTCCTCTTTCATCCCCCCTGGAGCAGGTGCCCTGTCTTGGCTGTATTTGGCCTTCCGAAAGTGATGACCCCAGACGCCTTCGGGGTGGGTGGAGGAAATGCGAGGAAAGACCTGCTATCTGTAATAATCCAAACGAGACACTGGGAGGCAGCAACCCCCCTCTGCGACTGTATAATGTCAATTTAATCGCATTTATACCGGTATATGTGAATGTGAGTATCCACTTAATGTGGATGCCTATATCTACAGGCTCAGTTTACGCATACCTTCTTTTGGGGAGGAAGCGATTAAGGAATTTTCTCCCGCCGAAACGAGTCTGTTTGGGCTCAAGGTGCTTCTTAATCAGAAGCAACTGCTTGATACATGCACATGGTGTTGTAACTGGTGAATACCGTACCGCTATCCTTCGTCTTTATCCGGAGGCTTTACAAGAATGTAGTGTTTGTGTGTCTGTGTGTGTTGGGGCAGGGGTGAGTGTGGTACGTATGTAAAAGTCTTTTAGAATGTGAGCCCATTGTTGGGTAGGGATTGAGGGATTGACTCTATCTGTTGCCCAATTGTACTTTCCAAGCGTTTAGTACAGTGCTCTGCATACAGTAAGCGCTCAGGAAATACGATTGAATGAATGAATGAAAATGCGTATATGTATACTTATATTCGTTGGTAAGTAGATAGGTGGATATATCTATATGCTCTTATTCTTCATTTCGTCCTCGATGGTATTTACGGAGCACCTAGAAGTGTACTAAGCATTTGAGAGTTTGAGAGAGTACAGTACAACAGAGTAGGGAGACCCGTTCCCTGCCTACCTCCAACTTACAGTCTAGAGAGGGAGACAGACATTAATATCAATGAATAATTTATAATGTGTAATTTATAGATATGGACATAAGTGCTGTGGAGTTGAAGGAGGTATGAATATCAAATGTCCAAAGGTCATAGATCCAAGTGCTTAGATGATGAAGAAGGGAGAGGGAGCTGGAGAAAAGAGGGCTTTTCATTCATTCATTCACTCAATCATATTTATTGAGCACTCACTGTGTGCAGAGCACTGTACTAAGGACTTGAAAACTACAATTTGGCAACAGAGAGGAAATCCCTACCCAACAACAGGCTTACAGTCTAGAAGGGGGGAGACAGACAACAAAACAAAGCAAAATAAGCAGACAGGCATCAATATCACCAATATAAACAGATGGAATTATAGATATATAGGCATTAATAAAATAAATAGTATAACAAATATGTACATATATACTCAAGTGCGGTAGGGCGGGGAGGGGGGTAGAGCAGAGGGAGGGAACTGGGGTCATGGGGAGGGGAGGAGGAGCAGAGCACGGGGGGGCTCAGTTTGGCTTCATCGGTAGTGGTCTGGTGAATAATGGAGAGGGAGGGAGTTCCAGGCTAGGGGAAGGAGGTGGAAAAGGGGTGAGCGGCGAGAGAGTGAAATCGGGGCCAGTGAGTAATCTGGCACTAGAGGAGCTAAATGTGTGGACTGGGTTATAGTAGGAGATCAGTTAGATGAGGTAGGATGAAGCAAACTGAGCAAGTGCTTTAAAGCCAACGGTAGAGAGTTTCTGTTTGAGACGGAGGTGGATGGACAACCTTTGGAGGTTCTTGAGGAGTGAGGAAACATGGCCTGAACATGTTCTTTAGAAAAATGATCTGGGCAGCAGAGTGAAGTATGGACTGGAGTGGGGAGAGACAGGAGGCTGGGAGGTCAGCAAGGAGGTCAGTAATCCAGGCGGGATAAGATGAGTGATTGTATTAACGTGGCAGCGGTTTGGATGGAGAGGAAATGGTGGATAATAATAATAATGATAATGTGTTTTTATAAGCGCTTACTATGTGCCAAGCACTGTTTTAAGTGCTGGACTTTAGCAGTGTTATGAAGGATGGGAAGGGGGATGAATGAAGGGAGTTAGGGTGATGCAGAAGAGAGAGGGAGACGAGAAAAGGAGGACTTAGACAGGGAAGGCCTCTGGGAAGAGCTGGGCCTTCAATAAGGCTTTGAAGAGGGGGAGAGTCATTGTCTCTCAGATATGAGGGGCGGGGGTCCAGGCCAGAGGCAGGATGTGGGCGAGAGGTCGGTGGCGAGACAGACGAGATGGAGGTAGAGCGAGAAGCTTGGCATTAGAGGAGCAGAGTGTACGAGCTGGGTTGGAGTAGGAGAGTAGCGAGGTGAGGTACGAGGGGGCGAGGTGATTCAGTGCTTCAAAGCCAATGGTGAGGAGTTTCTGTTAGACGCAGAGGTGGAGGGGCAACCACTGGAGTTTCTTGAGGAGTTGGGGAGGTGTGTCCTGCTGTTTTTGTAGAAAAATCCAGGCAGCAGAGTGAAGCGTGGACTGGAATGGGGAGAAACAGGAGGCAGGGAGGTCAGCAAAGAGGCTGATACAGTAATCCAGGTGGGATAGGACGAGTGATTGGATTAACATGGATTAACATGGATTAACTTGGATTAATTTGGATTAACATCCAAGATTAACATTTTGGATGGTGAGGAAAGAGTGGATTTTAGCACCCTTGACTTTGGCCTTATTCTTCCTTCCCCATCATGAGGGTGCCCACTCCCAACCTTTCTTTTGCCCCAAGGGTTAAGCTCCTGACCTACTGTTTCTGGCTTTTAGGAATTCTGTTCCACTGAGAGAATCCACAGATTTCTGGATTTTATGGGAAAGACACTTTAAAAGAAAAGGGGGTTAGACAAATGAGTATATTTTTTAATGGCATTTGTTTAGTGCGTACCATCTGCCAGGCGCTGTACTAAGCGCTGGGGTAGATACAAGCTAATCAGGTTGGACACAGTCCATGTCCCACAAGGGGCTCACAGTCTTAAAATCCATTTTACAGATGAGGTAACTGAGGACCAGGGAAGTAAAGTGACTTGCCCAGTCCTTCTGATTCCCAGTCCCGTTCTCTATCCACTAGGCCATGCTGCTTCTCATGCATTTCTTATCAATCCACCACTGTGCCCACTGACAGACCCTGATGATTGCTGAAGCTAAGTTTCTTTCTCCCTCTCCTTTAGTCCCCCAATCCACCTAGGGCTACTTGAAGGAAACTGTGATGTTGTTACTCGGGGGCCGTGATTTATGCTTGCCACAGGTTTGAGGCTCTATTTAAGGCGTGTTTGTGGATGGCACAAAATTTGGCCATTCATCATCTCATGAGTCCTTTAGCACATGAGAAGGGCTGTGGGATCTGACACATTGACCCAGAACTCTAACCTTTCGTCAGCTGACTCTCAAAGTTCGACAAATAAAGGAATGATCCAAGCGAGGGCATTCTGCCTGGGTCTGGGGAGACCTTTCAATCCATCCCATTTTTCTTGGAAAATTAATTTCAAATTGCTTAGATGTGAACAGTGTTATGTAGATTAAAAACTGGCAGCAGAGGATTAAGGACAGCAAAATAAAGCATGCGTGACTGAGAAAGATATCTAACATCTTGGCTGGGGGCTGTTAGATCCTATTTTCTATAACATCTTTACTAATGGGCTATATGAAGGGATAGCCATGGTAGTAAACTGGGAGCCACCGACAAACATCTGTGGCGAGGATGAGTAACATTGAAGTGAGTTGAACATACAGATCGCAAGTTAGAAAATGACACCGGACTTAGAAAAAACCTGTAACAAATCCAGACAGCGTTAACTTTGGAAATAGCTCAGGACTGGAGTCAGAAAGCCCGGTTCTAGTCCCATCTCTGCCACATACCTGCTGAGGGGTGGTGGTGTTCGTTAAGTACTTATTATGTGCGAGTCACCGTGCTAAGCGCTGGGGTAGATACCAGATAATCGGGTTGGACACAGTCCCTGTCCCATCTAGGGCTCACAGTCTAAATCCCCATTTTACAGATGAGGTAACTGAAGCACAGAGAAGTTAAGTGACTTGTCCATGGTCACACAACAGACAAGTGTCAGAGGCGGCATTAGAATCCAAGTCCTCTGACTCCCAGTCCCATGATAATAATGATGTTGGTATTTGTTAAGCGCTTACTATGTGCAGAGCACTGTTCTAAGTGCTGGGGGAGATACAGGGTAATCAGGTTGTCCCACGTGAGGCTCACAGTCTTCATCCCCATTTTACAGATGAGGTAACTGAGGCACAGAGAAGTTAAGTGACTTGCCCACAGTCACACAGCTGACAAGTGGCAGAGCCGGGAGTCAAACTCATGACCTCTGACTCTGAAGCCCAGGCTCTTTTCCACTGAGCCATGCTGCTTCCCGTGATCTTTCCTCTGCTTCATGTAACTTAACCTCTCTGTGCCTACATTTCCTCATCGGTAAAATGAGGATCAGATCTATTGTGAGTCCCGTGTGGGAAGGGGACCGGATCTGATCTCACAGTCTTGTATCGACCACCTGCGTTTAGTACATAGTAAATGCTTAATAAATGCCACAAGTATTATTATTAAAAGAAAATGATTCAAAGCAGATTAGGTCAGATGGCAGGTGACCCTAGGAGAGCATCAGGGGCAGGGGGAATAGGACATGGCTGTTCATCAGGGGAAAATCAGAAAGGGGTTCGCAGTGTGATTTAATAATAATGTTGGTATTTGTTGAGCGCTTACTATGTGCAGAGCACTGTTCTAAGCGCTGGGGTAGATACAGGGTAATCAGGTTGTCCCACGTGAGGCTCACAGTTAATCCCCATTTTACAGATGAGGTAACTGAGGCCCAGAGAAGTGAAGTGACTTGCCCACCGTCACACAGCTGACAAGTGGCAGAGCCGGGGGTCGAACCCATGACCTCTGACTCCCAAGCCCAGGCTCTTTCCACTGAGCCACGTGTAAAAATGCAGAAAGAGGACTTTGAGCCCTGGTGAGGGCTAGTGGAAGAGGGGGCTGTCAGTGCCATCAAAATGATAGGATAACAGCTTAGGTCTAAAGAGGGAAGGAAAGAGATTCATTCATTCATTCAATAGTATTTATAGAGCACTTACTATGTGTAGCGCACCGTACTAAGCGCTTGCAATGTACAATTCGGCAACAGATAGAGACAATCCCTGCCCAGCAACAGGCTCACAGTCTAAACGATGGAGAAAGGAGTCTAGAGAAGAGGGAAGAGCGATTTAAAAGAGAATCAATCAGTGGTATTTACTGAGAGCTTATCATATGCAGAGCACTCCACTAAGCACTTGGCAAAGTAGAGTACAATAGGGTTGGTAGACCCGATCCCTGCTCACAAAGACCTGACAGTCTACAAGGGGAGACAGATGTTAAAGTATGGCTAGGGGAAGTAATAGAGTATGAGGGTATATACTGTGGGGCTTAGCCAGGGAAGGCCTCTTGGAGGACAAGGGAAAGGCCGGAATCAAAGAGAAGGGAAAGGAGGATGTTGATTTTTGGCCTGCCGATGGCGGGGATGACAGTGGTGATGACAGCTATAGCCATTGTGCTTTCACCGCCCTTCTTCCCCGGCCTCTCCCGACCTTTATTCAGGGAATGGTGCACCCAGCGCTCGCTGCAGAGATTCAAGGATTCTGCAGAGATTCAAGGATTCTTGCTCTTTACCTAGAAGCTGGAGCCTTTATGATGATGATTTCGGTCCCAGGATCATCTTGGATCTTCCAGAGAAGCTAGGAATGGTTCAGAAAAATAAGAATAATTGCAGTATTTATTATGCATTTACGATGTGCCGAGTACTATAATAATAATAATTATGGTATTTGTTAAGCAGTTACTGCGGGCCAGACACTGTACTAAGTGCTGGGGTAGATATGGACAAATCGGGTTGGACACAGTCCCTATCCCACATGGGGCTCACAATCTTAATCCCCCTTTTCCAGATGAGGAAACTGAGGCATAGAGAAGTGAAGTTATTTGCCCAAGGTCCCACAGCAGACAAGTGGCAGAGCTGGATTTAGAACCCATGACCTTCTGACTCCCAGGCCCGGGCTGTATCCACTACGCGATGCTGCTTCTCACTGCTTCTCTGTACTAAGCACTAACATAGAAGATAAGCAGATCAGACCCAGTCCCTGACCCACGCAGGACTCAAAGTCTAAGGAGAAGGATCAGTCCAGAGAGGTTCGGTGATTTACCCAAGGTCCACACCGCAGGCGAGTGACGGAGCCGGGATGAGAACCCAGTTTCCTGACTCCCAGGCCCGAGCTCTTTCCTCTAGGCCTCTCTGCAAGGCCTCAGAGATGGTATGTCCTCTAGCTTCAGAGGAAACAGGGCGCTTTCCAGAAGGAAAAAGTCCTCAGGGATCCCGGAGACCACAGAGTCTCCATGGCAGCCAAGCACGTTTCATGCCAGAGGAGCGGAGGGCCTTCCATTCTGAGGTTACTATCTACAATGTACAATGCTTCTACAACCTAGAAGCAGCTGGGGAAAATTGGGAAGAAATACAGATTGAGCAAATTTTAAAAGATCCCCTTGCCCCCTCAATCCCTCCATCGGCTCATCTCAGGCCTCCCCGGCCCCCCATCCACACTAGGCCCGAGTGTCCCACAACCCCCACTGTGGCCCCTACCTCCGACATCATTGTATTTTGTCCACACACATCTCTGGACCGGGGGACCCTCGACGTCCCTCAGGTAAACGTGGGGAGCTTTGAAGGTGACACCCAATTGGGCCTCTTCACCCCAGTCTGCCCCCCATCTGCCACCCCTTTGTGACAGTGCCCTGTGAGGCGAGCCCTCCCCTCGGCTCGGGGAACCCACCCGCACATCTGCGAGAGTCACCAAAACCACCCAGATCGTAGTTAAACCCCGGGCTCACCCAGGGAAGAGTCACCAAGGCCACCCAGGTCGGGATTTCACGCTACACAGAGTTGGCAGAGAGCACATCTACCAACACCGTTGTCTTGTACTCTCCCAAGCGCTTAGTAGAGTGCTCTGCACATAGTAAGCACGCAGTAAATTCATTCATTCAGTCAGTCATATTTATTGAGAAGCAGCATGGCTCAGTGGAAGGAGCACAGGCTGGGAGTCAGAGGTCATGGGTTCTGATCCTGGCTCTGCCACTTGACAGCTGTGTGACTTTGGGCAAGTCACTTAACATCTCTGGGCCTCAGTTCCCTCATCTGTAAAATGGGGATCAAGACAGTGAGCCCCACGTGGGACAACCTGATTACCTTGTATCCCCCCTCAGTGCTTACAACAGGGCTTGGCACATAGCACTTGACAAATATCATCATCATCATCATCATCATCACTTACTGTGTGCAGAGCACTGTACTAAGTGCTTGGACAGTACAGTTCAGCAATAAAGAGAGACAATCCCTGCCCACAAAGGATTTACAGTCTAGAAAGGGGGAGACAGACATCAAAACAAGTAAACAGGTATCAATAGCATCAATATAAATAATTAGAATTACAGATACATACACATCAAAACAAGTAAACAGGCATTATTTATAAATAGAATTATAGATATACACATCAAAACAAGTAAATAGGCATTAATATAAATAAATAGAATTATAGATACGTGCATATATACACAAGTGCTGTGAGGTGGGGAGGGGGATTGAGCAGAGGGAGCGAATCAGGGCGATGGGGAAGGGAGGGGGATCTGAAGAAAAGGGGGGCTTCATCTGGGAGTAAATACCATTGATGGATTGATTGATTTGAACATTATTTTTATGCTGAAATGTTTAACCTATTTTCAGAGAGAGTGTTTAGAGTTCTGCAGCTTTATATACAAAAGCAAAAAGCATCTCAGTCTAAAGCCTCACAAATCCCTTTCGATTTTGAAATGTAAACTAAATTGTCAAATTGCACTTCTCCTCCAATTATAGAACTAATACACTCCCAAGGAAAAATGGAAACAAACTGCGCTATTTTAATTAAAGGCATACAAGGGAACTGAATTATTCCAGTTTACAGCGTGCACAGTGGAGGAGTGGTTTAAAGGTGGTGTTTTTTCTTAAATGATTTCTGTTCTTTTTTCAGTAAGTAAAAATGCCTTTGAAGCAGAGGTCTTAACTTACTGTCTTTATTTTGAGGGACACTAACAAGGTAGTTTTTCTCTTTTTAAGAGAAAAAACTGTTCTTGCAGGCATTGACAGTTTACAAACACAGCTGGGGTTCCGTGTTTATTATGATGGTATTTGTAGAAGCAGTGTGGAATAGTGGAAAGAGCGTGGGCCTGTCAGAGGATCTGAGTTCTAATCCCAGCTCTGCCCCCTGCCTGCTGCGACCTTGGGCAAGTCACTTCATTTCTCTCTTGCTTCAGTTACCACATCTGTAAAGTGAGTATTAAATCCTGCTCCCTCTTACGTAGACTCCGAGCCCCTTGTGGGGTACGGACGGTGCCCAACCTGATTAACTTGTGTCTACCCCAGCACTTAGTACAGTTCTTGGTACATAGTAAGGTAACAGGTATTATCATTATTATTATTACTAAGTGCTTACCTGATGCCAAATGCTATACTAAGGATTGGGGTAGATACAAGCCACACAGATCTGACACAATCCCTATCTCGCAGGGGGCTCACAATGAGGGAACGATCTCATCTCCATTCTACAGATGAGTAAACTGAGGCCCAGGCAGGTTAAGTGATTCACCCAAGGTCACACAGTCAGCCAGTAGCAGAGCTGGGACCAGAATCCCGGCCTCCTGGTTTCCGGCCCTGGGCTCTCTCCCCTATTCCACTTCTCCTTGTCATTTCAGGCAGGCATATTCAAGCCTATTGGTTCGTGTGGAGGGAAAAGTGTTCAACTAGAATGATTTGGGATTCATGGGTGCTCACCATAGCTTTATAAACTTTTCCAAAAGTGAGAAAATTAAGCGCATAGTTTTCTAAAAAACAAACTACTTCTGCAGCAGGACCTCGCTTCCCTGGCACCCATACACCTGGATGTCCAGTTAATCTGGACGCTTTATGGGTAGGGAGAAACAAGGCCCATAAACCCCGGTCGTTTCCCCATCCCTCCCTTTCCACTCCCTCATCTTACCCTTCCGGCCCCCTCATCCTGTCTCCTACAGCTTTACTATTTAATTTATGCGGAAAAGTATACGATGAATATGGGCTTGCTGGGATTCTTGGGCAGGGGGTAAAGCAGTGGAAATGAGAAGTGACTAATAAAGAAGCCACATGTTAAAAATTCAGGAATATAATATGTGTGGAATAAAGTAACGTGCCTGATCCAGTTGGGGTTTAAGGCTGATTTCAGGGACCCGTCCAGGATGACTAACAAACGAGAGCATGACCAAGTGGAAAGTGCACGAGACCGAGTCATTAGACCTGGGTTTGAGTCCCAACTCTGCTACTGGTCTGCTGTATATCCTCGGTCAAATTGCCTAGCAACTCTGGACCCTCAGTGTACTCATCTGTAAAATGGGGATATGGCGCTTGCTGCCCCGAACTCCCTAGACTGTGAGCACCAAGTGGGAGAGGGATGGTCTCCGATCGGATAGCTTGTTCCTACCCCAGTATTTAGCCCAGTGCTTGATGTCTAGTAAATACTGTATTCATAGTCATTATTAATATTAGAATCAAATAGCTGGAGCTTTCAGTGGTCCGTCTCTTTGTTGCTTAGTTTATATCATTGTACTGACTGCCTTTTTGAGGGATAAAATATTGTACATTCCCAATCATAATAATAATAATAATGTATGGTATTTGTTAAGCACTTACTATGTGCTGAGCACTGTTCTAAGCGCTGGGGTAGATACAGGGTAATCAGATTGTCCCACTTGGGGCTCACATTTTTTTTTTTTTAATCCCCATTTTTACAGATGAGGTAACTGAGGCCCAGAGAAGTTAAGTGACTTGCCCTAGGTCACACAGCAGACAAGCGGCAGAGCCGGGATTAGAACCCATGACCTCTTGCTCCCAAGCCCAGGCTCTTTCCACTGAGCCACGCTGCTTCTGTAATCATCATCATCAGTGGTATTTACTGAGCACCTACTACGTGCAGAGCACTGTACTAAGGACTTGGGAGAGTACACCAGAGTCGGCAGACATGTTTCCTCCTCACAACAATCTTAGAGTCTAGAGTGCTTAGTGCAGTGTTCTGCACACAGTAAACGCTTAGTAAATACCATGAATGAATTGATTTCTCTCCTTATTCGATAGTATTTATTGAGCGCTTACTATGTGCAGAGCACTGGACTAAGCGCTAGGAATGTACAGTTCGGCAACAGATAGAGACAATCCCTGCCCACTGACGGGCTTACAGTCTAATCGGGGGAATCGATTCAGTAGCGATCTGACGTATCCTTATCTCTGCCAGACCAGTATGGGGCACTGAGCTACTATGAATTCATTCATTCATGCATTCATTCATTCGATAGTATTTATTAAGTGCTTACTATGTGCAGAGCACTGTACTAAGCGCTTGGAATGTACAATTTGGCAACAGATAGAGACAATCCCTGCCCAATGACAGGCTCACAGTCTAAACAGGGGAGACAGACAGCAAAGCAAACCAGAACAAAAGAAAACAAGACATCATCATCAAGATACATAGAGTCATGGAGATATACACCTCATTAACAAAATAAATAGGGTAATAATATATACAAATAAGCACAGTGCTGAGGGGAGGGGAAGGGGGAAGAGTAGAGGGAGGCGGGGGGGGGGGGGGAGGGGAGAGGAGGAGGAGCAAAGGGAAAGGGGGGAAATTGGATTGGAAACAGTGAAAGGATTGGAAGGAGTGAAATGAACTAGGAGGTAATTTGGTGCAAATGTTCAGACCAGAGTTCTCCCAACCTTAAAAGCCCTCCTAAAGCTCCACCTCCTCCAAGGAGCTTTCCCTGATTAATTCACAACACTCCAGTCACGTCAACCCAACACCTCCCTTAGCATGTTCATATTCTACTCTCCTCAGCACTCATTTATATATGTATATTCTTATTCAAATGTTCAATAATCTCTGTACCTTTTTGATGGTGCATTGCATGACTCCCTATTATAGCCTTGTTTATCCTCCTTTCCCCACTACTTCTAAATAATAATGTTCCCCTCCTCCATTAAATTGTATTGTTTAATGGTACTTATCGAGTGCTTCCTGTGTGTAGAACACTGTATTAAGCGTTTGGGGGAGTACAAGGGAGAGTACAGTATAACAGAGTTGGTAGGCGTGTTCCTGCCCACAAAGAGCTTTTATTATCCTGCAGGGCAGGGGATGCATGTCTTGTTTCTGTCATACTCTCCTAAGTGCTCAGTACAGTGCTTTGTGCTGGCTAGGTGCTCAGTAATTGCCATCGACGAGGAAGCCGGGTAGGAGAAATCCATGTGTTGGAAGGGACCGAGAGCAGAAGCAGCTGTGTTCCAAAATCCTCGCCTAGAAAGTCAAGCACCTTAGGCTTCTTTCGGGTTCCTTTTCCCCTCATTCGGAAATTCAATTTTCAGGCGCTGGTTTTAATTTAATTTTGATTATTTATAATTTTCCTATGCCTTTGGGTATGGATGTGATTTTAATCAATCTTAAAAATCATGAATAATTACAAGGCCTGAAAAAAAAAATCTCACCTGTAATTTGGGGATACGTGTAGTTCAGACTTCTGGCTTAATGGCTTTCATTAATTCCTCAAGTTGATTAATTAAAAGGTGCAAGTCAAAATTACCTTTTAGCTGTCAGCCTAAATGTTCCTGGGATTTGTATACCTATTGAAGTGGTTAACTATGATCTGTACTGTTAATTTGGCAGTGACCCATTAAAAGAGTGCACATCTGTTGTCAGGCCTCCTCAAAGCTCCAATTATAATTATCACATTAACCTCTGAGCCTACATTTTTTTCCAGGCATAAAAGATTCCTTAATGGAGCGGTGAAATACGTAGTAGTGGCAAGAAATGGGAAAATGAGACATAAAAAAAGCTCGAGGCCAAATCTTTCCAAACCAGGAATACCATTTTAATGGCAAGAAAAAAGAATGAAGAAAAGAACTGTGGGTGCCTGCTCCCGTTTGATGCTTGAGTATTTATGCGTGAAATGCTCATTTACCCTTAATTGTAGGCACCTGTACGGTATCCATCATTTTCCTCTCATATCAAACCATGGTATTTAACGCTTACTTATATTTAAAGATGCCATGGCTGATTCTGTTTCTCCCTGTGGTTATGGTTACCTGGCTGTGTAAACGTAAGAAGTCGATCAAACCTTTCTTCAAGAGAGATGTCTTCTGAGAAGCCCGGCAGAAACAGCGCAGAGTCCCATCCCTCAATCAATCAATCAATCATATTTATGGAGCATTTACTGTGTGCAGAGCCCTGTATTAAGCACTTGGGAGAGTACATTGTGAACCTCGTGAGGGACAGGGACTGTGTCCAGCGTAATTATCCCCTATCTACCTCAGCACTTAGTACAATATCTGGCACATAGTAAGTGCTTAACAAATACCATTAAAAAATAAAATAAAATAGCAGAGTTGATAGACAAGTTTCCTGCCTACAACAAGCTTGCTGGAGGGAGCTGGGTTTTGTCCATTCTGCTCTCCGCTGCCATGAAGGGACCTAAAAAGGAGTCACTTCCTCCCAACTACCGTCATCTCACCACTTGCATTCAGTCCCCAAGATCACTAGTATACATACTGATAATTGTACTTCATTATTTAGGTATTACTTTACTCCATTCTCTTTTTCCTCCTGTTTGAAAATTATTTTGTATCGGTCTTGTCTATTAGACTCTAAATTCCTTGAGGATAGGGATTGTGTACTTTTCCTCCACTGGACTCTCCCAATACTTAATACATCGCTCCACACACGGTAGCTGCTCAGTAAATAATAATAATAATACTATTGATTGATAATTGGAGGCGGAAAAGGAGAAGAGAGGATATAAATAAACTTGGTGACCATGAGAGTCCTAGGGAGCTGAAAGGAATTCCTAGAGTTGATCTCAGCTCAGCATCCTAGGCATATCAGGCTGGTGATAGGAAACAAAACAAAAGGTAGAATTCGACCAGTGTGACAAAACCAAAATAAGCCATCTGTTCCTGGAGTACTGGAGGCAGGTTTTTGTTTTTTGTTTTTAAGATATTTTGTGTGTACTATGTACCAGGCATTCTACTAGGTGCTGGGGTGGATACAAGCAAATTGTGTTAGACACCATCCCCGTCCCACAGAGGCTTCACAGATCCCCATTTTAAAGATGAGGGAACTGAGGGACCGAGAAGTCAAGTGGCTTTCCCAAGGTCACACAGCAGACAAGTGGCAGAGCCGGGATTAGGACCCAGGTCCTTCTGACTCCTAAATCTGTGCTCTTTCCATCAGGTCACACTGGACTATCATTGGAAAGGGGTCAGTTGTAGTAATATCATCTACTGAGTGTTCTGCACTGTGTACAGAGCGTGTGGGAAGTACAAATCGGGTGACGTTCTCCTTGCCCACAAGGAACTTAAACTCTTATGAAGAGCTGGGCAGCCAAAAGGAGTGGGCAGGGTGAAGTGGGGGAGTTTTGGGCTGAAGCGGGAGAGTTCTCCTTTGCACATAGTAGTGCTGTTGATGATGGTGATTTGTTTTATTTATTTATTGAAGGATATTTATTGATTTGTTGAGGCATTTATTAGGCATTTACTGTTTGTGAAGCACAGCACTAATTGCTTGGGAGAGCACAATACAACAGAGTTCGTAGGCTTGTTCCCTCCCCACCACAAGCTGACAACCTAGAGCAGGAGACTGACGTTAATATAAATGTTATGGATATGTATACAAGTGCTGAGGGCGGGGTGAATAAAGTGCAAGAGTGATGCAGAAGGGAGTGGGAGAAGAGGAATGTGGGCTTAGTCAGAGAAGACCCCTTGGAGGAGATGTGCTTTTTAATAAGGCTTAGCAGGGGAGGAGAGTGATCTGCTGCTGCATATGAACGGGGAGGGAGTTCCAGGCCAGAGGCAGAACATGGGCAAAGGGTTGGTGGAGAGATAGACAAGGTCAAAGTACAGTGAGTAGGTTAGTACTAGAGGAGTGAAGATTGCCATCTGGGGAGACTGGCTTTGTGGGCAGGAAAAGTGTCTATTTATTGTTTGACCGTACTCTCCCCAGTGCTTACTACAGCGCTCTGCACTAAGTGCTTAATAAATACGATTGAATGAATGGAGACTATCCCTCCTCTCAGTACCTTCTGTTTGGTCTCCCAAAGGAGTTGTTTACTCTTAAACTTTGGTTTTCTATTGAACCATCCTGGGGATCATTAGATGTTGAATTCCACCAGTGTAAGAGGTGGAATTCAGGCACAGCCTTTGACTTCATAGTGGTGTTCAATCAATCACTCAATCAATAGTGTTTATTGAGTGCTTATTGTGTGCAGAACAATGAACTAAGCGCTTGGGAGAGTATAATACGATGGGTGGTAGCATGTTCCCTCGTTACCTGCTCACAGTGAGCTTTCAGTTTAGAGATATTGAGAATTCTGTGGATGAGTAGAGGGTTCCTGGAGGGGGCTTTTCTTTTCTTTCGGCCTATCGTCAGTTCATTGTGCTGTACTGATTCTACTTAGGGGTTCGTTGCCCCTTCAACGACTTTGTGAGTGTGAGAGTGTGTGCTTTGGGACTGCAATTGTCAGCATCCAGAAGCCCCGAGGTGTCTGCTCGATGATGCTCTCTATCTACTGAATCACAAGAATTTCCCAGAGGGCAAAAAAAACAGAGCCCTACCACCCGCAGCCCCTGGTCCTTGGACTTTTTGAGCAAGTCTGGGAAAATAGATTAAATGAGATTAGAACTGAAGAGGAGCAAAATTTTACAACCTAAAACTCTGGCTCCATTGCGCATGCTGTGGGACTCAGAGTTTTTGCTCTTCCTTCTCTTTTCCTCCCTAAACACACACCCACATGTGAACACATATAAAGAAGATGTGGGTTCTAACCCCAGCTCGGTATCGGGCCTGTTGTGTGACCTTGGGTAAGTCACATCATCTCCTTAGGCCTCAGGCTCCTCATCCATAAAATGGAGATAACGCCATCCGCTCATCCCAGCGATTGCGGGAAGATGAAATGAACTAAATGAGGTGAATGTGCTCTGGAAAAGCGCTCTGAAAATTTCAAGATATTATTACTGAGTTCAGAGTCCATAAACACCGGGGTTCCCGGAGTGTGCTACTCTTAGAGCATAACTCTTATGGCTTTGCTGCCCGGGCGGCTGTGGGAATATTGAAATCATAGACGACGAGGCCGAAACCTAACGGCTCGTGGAAAAAACAAGCACCGATCGTGTCACTTGGGGCCTGAGCAATATTATGTGCCCGTCGTTTTGATTGAAGCTGAGTTTTGTATTTTCGTTCATGTTTAATTGGAGAGAAAATAGTAAAGAGAAATTTAAATGCTTGCATCTATAACCTTGTCACAAAGCCCGAACCATCATTTATCATCATTATCTTCTACTTCTGCAGGCAGCAGACTTCATAGGAAAGCAGGCACTGAAACAGATTAAAGAAAAGGGACTGAAACGGCAACTGGTGTGCCTCACCTTGGAAACTGATAATGTTGATCCAGAGGGAAATGAGAGCATCTGGCATAATGGCAAGGTAAGTCCTATAGATCGGAACGCAGAAAACCACAAGACCGGCGTCTGGGAGCCCACCTGACGCAACTTTGCCGGCAGGGTGAGGTCTGTGGATCGCATCACGGCTGCCAATTTTCATTACGAGTGCAGGGGCGAGAAGAGGGCAGTAGGGAGGGGGCGGGATTCGGGGCGCTCAAGGGCCAGAAAGCCACCGTTCTGGGTCTTTTCCACCCAGATTAGAAATTCTCAGGGACTGAGTCAGGCTGTCCAGCTCAAATAACTGTGGGGGAAATCACTTCATTCAAGCGACTTAACTTCTCCGGGCCTCAGTTATCTGTACAATGGGGATTAGGACTGGGAATCCCATGTGGGACAGGGACTGTGTCCAACCTGGTTAGCTTCTATCTACCACTCCAGTGCCTGGCTTTTACTAAGTCAACACTTAACAAATACCATATTAAAAAACTCAGTACCTATAGTTCACAATAAACCCCAGCACCTTGATGGGAATGGAACACAACTTTGTTTCAGGTTTGCTTGTTCTTTAGAACAGGACTTCTCGAGGACAGTCCATCAATCAATTAATTGTAGTAATTGTGCGCTTATTGTGTACAGACCATTGTACCAGATAGCTGACTATACCTTTGAACTAAAGATCCCCAAGTAATTAAAGCTGGAAGAAAGGCAGCATACCTTCAAAATAATGATGGAATAGTCCGAGTTTCTCTGCTAACCCAGGCTGGCAGTGCCAACCCGGGCATTCTGGAGCGTTGATGGAAATAGGGTACTAACGTTGTCCGGCCGAATGGAAGTATCCAGCAGGGACCTCCCAAAATACCCTGCCTGCCACCGTGAGGGCATCTGACCGCGGGCACTAGGAATGCCAGGCCACCATGGAAGCATCCGACAGGGAACAAGTAACGATTTCCAGCCACCACGAAAACATCCAAGTCTACTCACCTTGTGCCCCCCTACCCCGTTATTAGAAGCCGCTTGGCACTGTCACTGATGTTCTTTGTGCCTCAGTTTCCTCCTCTGTGAATTACAGGGAGAGTGTAGCTGACGTTCTCCCTCCCCGCCATGAGCCCTGGGTGAGACAGGGGCTGTGTCCAAACTGCTTATATTGTATCTACCGCAGTGCTCAGTACAGCGCTCTCAGCGTTCTTTTACCAAATGAAGCGCGGCTTCACCCGCTCCAAAAAAAGCCGAGAAGTAGAAGCCAGAAAGGCAGTGACACGGGGGTGGTGATTGAGAGAAATAATAAGTGTGCAGATGCAGCGTGGCTTAGTGGGCCGAGCATGGGCCTGGGAGTCAGAAGGTCCTGGCTTCTAATCCCGGCTCCGCCACGGGTCTGCTCTGTGACCTTGAGCAAGTCGCTTCACTTCTCTGGGCCTCAGTTCCCCCATCTGTAAAATGGGGATTGAGACCGTGAGCCCCATGAGGGACAGGGACTGTGTCCAACCCCATTTCCTTGTATTCACCCCAGCTCTTAGTACGGCGCCTTGCACAGAATAAGTGCTTCACAAAGACCATTATTCTTCTTCTGGAAACGTCTTGTGTTGTATTTTTCAGGTTGTAGGTAATACGACATCTGGAACTTACAGTTACAGCGCCCAGAAGAGTCTGGCTTTTGCTTATGTCCCCGTGGAACTCAGTAAAGTGGGACAAAAGGTGGAAGTTGAGCTACTAGGCAAAAATTATCCAGCAGTCATCATACGGGAACCATTAGTGCTAACGGAGCCAACCAGGAACCGCCTTCAGAAGAAGGGCCAGAGTGGCATGTGAAAAAATAAGGGCCTTCAAACAATTAGCCGCTGCTCTAGCTTTGCGGTTCTACGGTTACAGCTCTGTTCTGATCACGCAAAGGAAATCAAATCAGACCGCTGTAGAAATAGTTCACTCTCTTTAGGAATATATTTTGCGGTGGATCAGAGTGGATTGTTGAACTGAATTCAAAAAACCTAATCCGAATGCCCTATTCACCCCCCTTCTCTAATTGCATTGTAAGAACAGAAGGATTTTCCATTGGGAGATTGAGAGTTTCCAAACCAAGCAATCCAAGGTGTAAGATTCTCTTTGAACAGTAGACTCCTGTGGTTTCTCTTCTCTGCAGATTATCTGGGCCAATTTTTCAGAAAAAGATTTTTTCAAATTGCTCAATCTAATTTCACTATTCAATTTCTTTAATAATCTATAGACTAAATCAATACCTTTATGCCAGAAAAGGATAAAACACTCATTTTTTTCAAACAGCATATCGTGCGTGTAAGCTTTTCTGTTTGTGTGGGGCCCAAATTTGACCTGCAGCCCTGTGTTTTGATGTTGTGTTTTCCAGGTATCCAGACACTGAGTTAGTTTACCATTTTTATTAAAACTTTTTATTAAATCAGATAAACAAGAAGATTAGTTATTAGTACTACTCAAGTGTAGGACACAGGATAATAAGCTTGCCTTTGCTGTTCCAGATATCTGCACATAACCTCTAATTATATTTTTGTGTCTAGACATGTATTTGGTAAAAACAGGGGTTATCTTGTATTGCAAAACCCTCTTGCATATAAACAGATATTTTGAATATTCCTGGAAAGATATGAGCAGTATGGCCTCGTGGAAAGGGCACGGGTCTGGGAGTCAGAGGACCTGGGTTCCCAACCCAGCTCTGCCACTAGTCTGCTGGGTGATCTTGGACAAGTAACTTAACTTCTCTGTGCTTCAGTTACTTCATCTGTAAAATGGGGATTAAGACAGCGAGCCCAGTGTGGCACGGGTACTGTGTCCAATCCGATTATCTTGTATCTACCCCAGTGCTCAGTACAGTGCCTGGCACACAGAAAGCACTTAACAATATCATTAAAAAAACCCCAAAACGAATAATCGTGGAATAACAGAGAGACAACATTTCTCCAGATGCTGAAATGTTTTTAATTGTATGAAACAGTTATTTTCACATTGCCTGTCTTGAAGACATCTGAAGCAGGGCACCATAATTGTCCTTTTGCAAGGTCATTTCAGAATAAAAACTGCTAGAAGGAACAGTCTTCCCGAGGAATCGAGAGTTTGAAAAACCCTGGAAGAAGCTGAGCTTAAAAAGATTGAGCCGGTAGAAACACGGCTTGAATAATGAGCACCTATCAGTGGGAAGGAATTAATGCAAGCCGACACCACACTGTGCCATTGTGAATATCATTTTACAACACGGGTCAAAAGAAAATATAGGAGTCGACAGGCCTGCACAAAGTAGTGTTGTGAGTGAAAAATCCATTTGGAAATTATTTTTTGTCATACTTTCAGAAATGATTTGGATCTAGTTTGCTGAACCAATCAGAAATATTATCATCTAAAAGGGGACACCATCAATCACTCGATGGGATAGAATGCCCAAATGTTGTTGTTTTTCCTTCCAGTTACCAAAGAAGAGTAGAATGTGAAACATGCAGTGAATTCTATATTGAGAAAACTGAATCAGCCTTCAGAAAAATTCCTAAGGTGAAGATCTGGAGAACAGGCCAGGCTTTTCAGATCCCGGTGTTGTAGAATCGATCGATTCACTGAGTTCCCACTGGATTCAAAGCACTGTGCTAAGCTCTTGGGAGAGTATGAGCAAGAACGTGAGGCAGATTCTGTGGCCACAAGATCTTGAAGATCTCGAGAAAAGGCCAGGCTTTTCAGATCCCAGTGTTGTAGAGTTGATCAATTCACTGAGTTCCCACTGGATTCAAAGCACTGTGCTAAGCTCTTGGGAGAGTATGAGCAAGAACGTGAGGCAGATTCTGTGGCCACAAGGCGCCTTCGCTCTGACAGGGGAGGTCAGGGCCATCAGTGGCCCAAGGTGGAAGCTTTCAATGAATAACAATAATACTTAAGCGCTTACTACGTGCCAAGCACCGTTCTAAGCGCTGGGGTAGGTACAAGTCATTTAGGTTGGACAGGGTCCCCGTCCCACACGGAGCTCACACTCTTAATCCCCATTTTACAGATGAGGGGACTGAGGCCCAGAGAAGTGACTTGCCCAAGCAGACACAGGGAGGAGCTGGGATTAGAACTCGGGTCGTTCGGACTCCCAAACCCAAGCTCTGTTATGTGGACGCCCAAGGCCGGCCGTCTTGCCAGGAACCAGAGCCCGCTAGCGTCGCCACGCTGAATTGCCACAAAAAGTACCAGGGAATAACTGCTGGGGGTGATTTGGGATGATGAGCCCGATTTGCAGTTTGAGACGAATCAAGGAAATTTCCTGGCTGCCTCTTTTCGGTGTTAGCCTCCTTTGCAGCCTAGTGAAAGGAAACGAGAACTCTACGTCCAGCACTGTGCTAAACCCAGGGGCGGATGTAAAGGAAAGAAATCGAACACAGTCCCTGTCCCACGAGGGGCTCAAAACCAAGGTAGGGATCGACAGATAAAGTAAACAGTAGTAATTATTAATATTCCTTCATTCGGTAGTATTTGAGCGCTTACTAGGTGTATGATTAATCGACCAATGGTATTTATTGAGTGCTTACCGTGTGCAGAGCACATACTAAGCGTCTGGGTGAGTACAAAGCAAGAGAGTTGGGAGCCACGTTCCCGGCCCGTAAGGAGTTTACAGTTTAGAGACCGAGATAAAGGAATCGGTTACAAAATCGGGAGGCGGTGAACTCCATTAATCTCAGTTGACTACATTTTGCTAACGACCTCCCAAGAACCTATCTGAAGAAATAACCGTCTTCTTGCCCAACTGCTATTTCTGCATCGGGGAAACTTCTCTTTCTGACCACTAATGGGCAGAGGACAGGCAGATAGCGATCAAAGCCCTGCAAGACCACCCGCACTTTGTCCGTCTGCCGTAAAAAGTAGATGACTCCATCCGCACTTTGCATTTTGGAATTTTCTGTGGGAATCACTAAGGAGCCACTGATGTCTTTGCGGTAGCTTTGCAGATTGGTCAGGAAAGGCTGTGGAATGAGCACCCACTGGCTGCGGCTCTGTTCTAGACCCGTTGTTGGGTAGGGATGGTTTCTATCTGTTGCCGAACTGTACTTTCCAAGCGGTTAGTACAGTGCTCTGCACACAGTAAGCGCTCCATAAATACGACTGAACGATCAACAAGAAGCACCGTGGCCTGGTGGAAGGAGCCCAGGCCTGGTAGTCAGAGGACCTAAGATGTCACCCCGGCTCTGCCGCTTGCCTGTGTGACCTTGGGCAAGTCGCTTAACTTTTCTGTGCCTCCGTTACCTCATCTGTAAAATAGGGAGTTAAAGCCTACTCCCTTCTCTCTGGATTGTGAGCCCTGTGTGGGACAGGGATTAATAACAGCTACCCCGGCGCTTAGGATAGGTTTGACAGAGTCAGCACTTAAATAACACAGTTATTACAATTATTATTAAACTCCTCCATGCATCGTCAGTGATATTTGAGCGCTTACTATGTGCAGAGCACTGTACTAGGCGCTTGGGAGAGTACAACAGAATCGGGAGACATGGTCCCAGCCCGGGATGAGCTTACAGTCTTGGGGCGGGGGGGGGCAGACATTAATATAAATAAATTTGACTATAAATCTTTTGAAGGCAGGGGTCTTGTAAAAGCTCAAAAAAGTTCACTGTATTCATTCAATAGTATTTATTGAGCGCTTACTATGTGCAGAGCACTGTACTAAACGCTTGGAATGTACAAATCGGTAACAGAGACAGTCCCTGCCCTTTGACGGGCTTACGGTCTAATCGGGGGAGACACTGTAGGAAGGGAACACACCTACCAACGGTTATACTGTTCCATGGCCCTCTCCCAAGCGCTTAGTACAGTGCTCTGCACCCAGTATGGACTCAGTAAATGATTGATTGACATCGCCGACTGCCTGATGTCTTCTAACTCTATTTTACTCCGACAGCACTTAGTGCAGTGATCCACGTACAGTCGGGGCTCAATGAATACTCTCCCAACAACAGTACTCAACAAGTTTTGCTGAAACTGATGCTGCCTCTGTAGTAATAATAAAATGATGGTATTTGTTAAGCGCTTACTATGTGCCGAGCACTGTTCTAAGCAGTGGGGTAGTTACAAGGTAATCAGGTTGTCCCATGTGGGGCTCACAGTCGTAATCACTTAGAGAAGCAGCGTGGCTCAGTGGAAAGAGCCCGGGCTTGGGAGTCAGAAGTCATGGGTTCTAATCCCCTCTCCGCCACCTGTCAACTGTGTGACTTTGGGCAAGTCACATCCCTTCTCGGTGCCTCAGTTTCCTCATCTGTAAAACGGGGATGAAGACCTTGAGCCTCACATGGGACAACCTGATCACCCTGTTTCTACCCCAGTGCTTAGAACAGCGCTTAAAAACTACCTTCATTATTATTATTGCTATCAGTTCCCATTTTACAGGTGAGGGAACTGAGGCCCACAGAAGTGAAATGGCTTGCTCAGGGTGACCCAGCAGACAAACGCAGCATGGCCCAATGGAAAGAGCCCAGGCTTAGGAGTCGGAGGTCATGGGTTCTAATCCCAGGTCCGCCACCTGTCAGTTGTGTGACTTTGGGCAAGTCAGTTGACTTCTCAGTGCCTCAGTTCCCTCATCTGGAAAATGGGGATGAAGACTGTGAATCCCAAGTGGGACAAACTGATGATCCTGTAATAATAATAATAATGTTGGTATTTGTTAAGCGCTTACTATGTGCCGAGCACTGTTCTAAGCGCCGGGGTAGACATAGGGGAATCAGGTTGTCCCACGTGGGGCTCACAGTCTTAATCCCCATTTTACAGATGAGGGAACTGAGGCACAGAGAAGTTAAGTGACTTGCCCACAGTCACACAGCCGACAAGTGGCAGAGCTGGGATTCGAACTCATGAGCCCTGACTCCAAAGCCCGTGCTCTTTCCACTGAGCCACGCTGCTTCCTGTATCTCCCCCAGCGCTTAGAACAGTGTTCTGCACATAGTAACCGCTTAACAAATACCAACATTATCATCATCACCTTGTATCTCACCAGCGCTTGGAACAGTGCTTTGCACATAGGAAGCGCTTAACAACTACCACCATTATTATTATTAACTTCTCTGGGCCTCAGTGACCTCCTCCCTAAAATGGGGATGAAAACCGTGAGCCCCACGAGGGACAACCTGATGACCCTGTGTCTCCCCCAGGGCTTGGAACAGTGCTTGGCACACAGGAAGTGCTTAACAGCTACCACCATTATTATTATTAACTTCTCTGGGCCTCAGTGACCTCCTCTCTAAAATGGGCACGAAAACCTTGAGCCCCACCTGGGACAACCTGATGACCTTCTGTCTCCCCCGGGCGCCTGGAACAGTGCTTGGCACATAGTAAGTGCTTAACAAATACCAGCATTATTATAATTATTCCTTTTTGGGAGGGGGTAGCGGCTCAGTTGAAAGAGCCCGGGCTTGGGAGTCAGAGGTCA
Organism: Ornithorhynchus anatinus; assembly: GCF_004115215.2. Lineage (NCBI taxonomy): Eukaryota > Metazoa > Chordata > Mammalia > Monotremata > Ornithorhynchidae > Ornithorhynchus > Ornithorhynchus anatinus. The sequence goes on along the minus strand of NC_041728.1, from coordinate 26,443,441 downwards.
TGAGTTCGAATCCCGGCTCTGCTACTTTGTCAGCTGGGTGACTTTGGGCAAGTCACTAAACTTCTCTGTGCCTCAGTTAACTCATCCGTAAAATGGGGATGATAATAATAATAATGTTGGTATTTGTTAAGCGCTTACTATGTGCAGAGCACTGTTCTAAGCGCTGGGGGAGATACAGGGGAATCAGGTTGTCCCACGTGGGGCTCACAGTCTTCATCCCCATTTTAGGGAGGAGGTAACTGAGGCACCGAGAAGTGAAGTGACTCGCCCAAAGTCACACAACTGACAAGTGGCCGAGGCGGGATTCGAACCCATGACCTCGGACTCCCAAGCCCGGGCTCTCTCCACTGCGCCACGCTGCTTCTCTGGGATGAAGACCGTGAGCCTCACGCGGGACAACCCGATTCCCCTGTATCTCCCCCAGCGCTCCGAACAGTGCCCTGCACAGAGTAAGCGCTTAACCAATACCAACATTGTTATTATTATTCCTTTTTTGGAGGGGGTGGGGGAATTTTTTCCTTTTTGAATTTCCGGCCAAGGGAGGCTGGGGGGGGGGAGAGAGGCGGGGCGGGGCGGGGCCCTGGTCCCGGCTCAGAGGACGTGGGGCCGAGCCGGGGTGGGGATGGCCGGGCTGCAGCTCCTGCAGCTGCTGCAGGTGGTGCAGCTGCTGCAGGTGGTGCAGCTGGTGCAGGTCCTGCAGCTGGTGCGGCTGGTGCAGGCCCTGCAGCCGGTGCAGCCTCTGCCCGCCTCGGGCCGGCCGCCCCACCTGCTGCTGCTGCTGGCCGACGACCTGGGCTGGCACGACGTGGGCTTCCGCGGCTCCGGCCTGGGCACCCCGCACCTGGACGCGCTGGCGGCCGGCGGCGTCCGCCTCGACAACTACTATGTGCAGCCGCTCTGCACGCCCTCCCGCAGCCAGCTGCTCACCGGACGCTACCAGGTAGGCGCAGGCGCGCCGGTCGCTTGCCCACGTGACATTCCCCCCCCCCCCCCCCCGGCCTCGGCCCCGGGCCGGGAGGGCCACTGCGCATGCTCCGCGTCGCCGGCCCCGCCCTCCCTCCGGGCCGGGAAGGGGCTCCTTCCCCTCGGCCACTGCGCATGCTCCGCGCCGCCGGCCCCGCCTTCCCTGGAGGCGGGGAATGGGCTCCTGCCTCTCGGCTAGTGCGCATGCTCCGCGTCGCCGGCCCCGCCCTCCCTCCGGGCCGGGAAGGGGCTCCTTCCCCTCGGCCACTGCGCATGCTCCGCGCCGCCGGCCCCGCCTTCCCTGGAGGCGGGGAATGGGCTCCTGCCTCTCGGCTAGGGCGCATGCTCCGCGCCGCCGGCCCCGCCCTCCCTCCAGGCGGGGAATGGGCTCCTGCCTCTCGGCTAGTGCGCATGCTCCGCGCCGCCGGCCCCGCCCTCCCTCCAGGCGGGGAATGGGCTCCTGCCTCTCGGCTAGTGCGCATGCTCCGCGCCGCCGGCCCCGCCCTCCCTCCAGGCCGGGAATGGGCTCCTGCCTCTCGGCTAGTGCGCATGCTCCGCGCCGCCGGCCCCGCCCCCCTCCAGGCCGGGAATGGGCTCCTGCCTCTCGGCTAGTGCGCATGCTCCGCGCCGCCGGCCCCGCCCTCCCTCCAGGCCGGGAATGGGCTCCTGCCTCTCGGCTAGTGCGCATGCTCCGCGCCGCCGGCCCCGCCCTCCCTCCAGGCCGGGAATGGGCTCCTGCCTCTCGGCTAGTGCGCATGCTCCGCGCCGCCGGCCCCGCCCTCCCTCCAGGCCGGGAATGGGCTCCTGCCTCTCGGCTAGTGCGCATGCTCCGCGCCGCCGGCCCCGCCCTCCCTCCAGGCGGGGAATGGGCTCCTGCCTCTCGGCTAGTGCGCATGCTCCGCGCCGCCGGCCCCGCCCTCCCTCCAGGCGGGGAATGGGCTCCTGCCTCTCGGCTAGTGCGCATGCTCCGCGCCGCCGGCCCCGCCCTCCCTCCAGGCCGGGAATGGGCTCTTGCCTCTCGGCTAGTGCGCATGCTCCGCGCCGCTGGCCCCGCCCTCCCTCGTGCCCCCCTCCCTCAATGGGCTCCTAACCTTTCGGCCAGTGCGCATGCTCCGCCCCGCTGGCCCCGGGGCTCCTTCTCCTCGGCCAGTGCGCATGCTCCACGCCGCCGGCCCCGCCCTCCCACGTGCCCCCCTCCCTCAATGGGCTCCTACCTTTCGGCCAGTGCGCATGCTCCGCGCCGCCGGCCCCGCCCTCCCTCGTGCCCCAGCTCCCTCGAGGTCGGGAATGGGCTCCTGCCCCTCGGCCACTGCGCATGCTCAGCCCCGCCCTCCCGCCCTCCTGCTCCCACAAGGCCAGGAATGGGCTCCCTCCCTCCGCAGGGATGGCAGCTCTCAGTAGGGCTTTGAAGAGGGGGAGAGAGTTAGTTTGGCAGAGGTGAGGAGGGAGGGCATGCCAGGACAGCGGGAGGACGGGGGCAAGGGGTCGACGGTAGGATAGGCGAGAACGGGGGACGGCGAGGAGGTGGGCGGCAGGGGAGCGGAGCGTGCGGGGTGGGCAGTGGAAAGAGAGAAGAGAGGAGAGGTAGGAAGGGGCAAGGGGATGGAGAGCCTCGAAGTCTAGAGTGAGAAGTTTTTGTTTCGTGCGGAGGTGGATAGGCAATCACTGGAGGTGTTTAAGAAGAGGAGTGACAGGCCCAGAACGTTTCTGCAGGAAGATGAGCCGGGCAGCGGAGTGAAGAATAGACTGGAGCGGGGCGAGAGAGGAGGAAGGGAGGTCAGAGAGAAGGCTGACACGGTAGTCTAGCCGGAATATAACGAGAGCCCGTAGCAGTAAGGTAGCCATTTGGGTGGAGAGGAAAGGGCGGATCTTGGCGATATTGTATAGGTGAAACCGGCAGGTCTCAGTAATGGATAGGATGCGTGGGGTGAACGAGAGAGACGAGTCAAGGATGACACCGAGATCGCGGGCCCGTGAGACGGGAAGGACAGCCGTGCCATCCACGGTGACGGGGAAGTCAGGGAGAGGACGGTTTGGGAGGGAAGATGAGCTCAGTTTTGGACATGTTGAGTTTTAGGTGGCGGGCGGACATCCAGGTGGTGACGTCCCGGAGGCAGGAGGAGATACGAGCCTGGAGGGAGGGGGAGAGGACTGGGGAGGAGATGTAGATCTGGGTGTCATCGGCGGAGAGATGGTAGTCGAAGCCGTGGGAGCGAATGAGTTCACCGAGGGAGTGAGTGTAGATGGAGAATGGAAGAGGACCAAGAACTGACCCTTGAGGAGCCCCTTCAGTTAGGGGATGGGAGGAGGAGGAGGAGCCCGCCAAGGAGACGGAGAATGAACGGCCAGAAAGAGGTGAGGAGAACCAGGAGAGGACGGAGTCCGTGAAACCAAGGTGAGATCAAGTGTGGAGAAGAAGGGGGTGATCGACGGTGTCGAAGGCAGCCGAGAGGTCGAGGAGGATTAGAATAGAGTAGGTTCTGCCTTCTTGCAGAACGCACATTCAGGAAAACTCACGCTAAAGTAGTAGCCCCTTGCCCCATGCATGCACCCAGCTGTTTCTTCTTGCTGTAATAATAATAAATGCTTTACTATGTCCCAAATATAAGGAAACTCTGGTTCGTTTCATATGGAATTAACCATCACTGGATATCGTGCCGACAGAAATTATGCTGAGGTTCAAGAGAGGGTGGGATAAATATTTGGACACGCCGGGAAAAGTAGGTTAAGGTTACAGTAGGGTACATTAAGGTAAACACCATGGCTTGAGCTCTCTGAGGGTCAGGAGTGACTCTCATTATCTTTGCTTGTGTCCTTTGCATTCATTCAGTCATATTTATTGAGCGCTTACCGTATTTATTTTATTAATGAGGTGTATATCTCCATGATTCTATTTATCTTGTTAATGTTGTTTTGCTCTTTTTTGCTTTGTTGTCTCCCCCGTTTAGACTGTGAGCCCGTCATTGGACAGGGATTGTCTCTATCTGTTGCCGAATTGTCCATTACAAGCGCTAAGTACAGTGCTCTGCACCTAGTAAGCGCTCAATAAATGCTGTTGAATGAATGAATGCAGAGCACTGTACTAAGCGCTTACAAGGTAGGCACAAAATATAACTGAATGAAGAAATGACTAAACAGTAACCACCATCCTGCGTCTCCAAGCATCCTGGTGCCGAGATTACAGATGGAAAACTGACCAAGTAATTGCCTTAATTTGCATGCAATTATTTCAAGTTTTATGTTTTGGGGCCCACCCATAGTTATATTATAGAACCTCAGAGCACCATCTGGTGGCAGACAGCTCCCGTAAAGTAGGAATAGAAATAAAAATCCATTTTTCCAGCAACCCGGAGGTTCCATTTCCGACAAGCTCCACGGTAAGGAAAGGCGGCGTGGTGGACACGTGACTTGATGGACGCCTTACGGATGCTTATAACCGCCCCTTCTATCGTTTCCGTGTGTACCGGTGGAAGAGTGTTCTCTATTTCCCCAACAGCGTTCTGTCCAAATAAAACTGAGTCAACTGCACGTAGGGAGCACGTGCTAGATTATATTGAGGGCTTCATTGCTGAAACGGTGCTCCCCAAGAACTGGTGAGTTACTTTGAGTGGACATTTAGTTACTAAGCCCGCTATGGGCGGGGAACGTGTCTACTAATTCCGTCGTATTGTTCTCTCCCAAATGCTTATTACAGTGCTCGCACATAGTAAGCGCTCAGTAAATATGATTGATTAATTAAGCATGCACTTCTCATGACATGCATGAAAGACTGCCAGATTTAAAATTATGTCGGGGATCTAACAATTATCTCTGAAGGAAGCGCCACAAAACGGGAGCTCTCTCTGTTTTTGGAGAACATTGTCTTTCTAGTGTCCCTCTCGTGTACCCATTCATATACATTTTATCCCTAGGGTTGCAGAAGTTATGAAGTCAGCCCTCCATTTTTCATTCCAAAGTAACCTATTGTCATCTAAGGATTTTGCATTATTCTTGATGCGTTTTACAGCTAAGTCATAGGCAACTGAGGAAAAGGTTTTAGCATTTGTGTGACAGACAAAATCATTCTTGAAAATCAGATACTCTGATAAATCGATCAATCGGTGGTATTTATTGTCTACTGTGTGCTTAGCACTGTACTAAAATCTGAGCCATTGTCTCTCATCATCTGGCTTTGTCCTTCCATTACATATTTCTTGCTTATTTTTCCTTTTCCAGATTTTTACTTTTTTTTTCTGTCTTCCCTTGGGCTCCACTTGGATATCTCTATTCAACTACGGGACTGCACCAGAAGGATTCCTGTCCCATTCTGCTCCTTCATCCTCCTCCTCCTCATCATCAACAATGGTGTTTATTGAGTGCTTACTGTGTGCAGAGCATTGAACTAAGCACTTGGGAGAGTACGGTAGAACAGAGTTGGCAAACGGGTTCCCTGCCCACAATGAGCGTACAGTCCAGAGTGGGAAAAGCAGTTCAGTGCTGCCCTCTGAACTAAAAAGAACTAAAAATAAACATTTCCTTGCGGCAGACCAGCAAGCCTAGCCAGTTCGGATGTTCAGGGACCAAAGGGTCAACACCAGATGGCCAACCCGGCCTGAGACCGCGAACCCCGTCCAAGCCTGTGGCTCAGCGTCAGAGTCGTAGGCTGCAATATGTGAAACACTCATGATAATCATGACAGGTCTGAACGTGGTGAAGGGTGGGGAGGGAGGGGGCCACCTCTCGTAATGCAGCTCCAGCAGGTGAACCATAGATTTCCTGCCTCAGCCTTCCCGAACAAGCAACTGGCTGGAATTTTAGGGCTCCCAGCTCTAGAGCTGACTAGTGAGATACGTTTTCTTGGGTGTGAAAGGAAGATAATGGGATCCTCCACTCGCCAGATCATCCAGTGTGGCAGCAACGGTGTGATAGAAATACATTTTTAGGGTGATAAATAAATCTGTTAAAACATAATTGGAAGAGGCCTTTGGCTCCACTGTGACTCCTGAAGAGTTTCAGATAGATTTCATTTATTTTTGTTCCCCTGTCCTCCCAAAGGCAATCACTGATTAGATTGCCATGGCCTAATTTCCCACGTTTTTTGCAGTCTTCCCCATCTGGGTGAAATCCCGCAATCCCGGAGACTGTGCAACTGTCTGGCATTTTCCCCACAGCCTGGGTTTTAGACCAAGCCCGGATGGAAGAGCAAATAAAGGGGTGGGTGAGGGTGGAGCTGGGTTTGCGTATCCCCTTTCAAACCCAGGAGAGTGAGCTTAAGATGGGCACCCGGTCCTAAGAACGGCAGCAACGAGGACTCGCGTGCTGGCCCTCCCTCCGGAGATGTAGCTGGGGCCCTGGATTCAGCGCTTTGCAGGGGTCAGGCAGGACTCCAGCAGTAGGGCTGGGTTAGGTCAGTACACGACCAAATCCGGTCGGGTCAGGGTTGGTTTCAGGCACCCCCCCTCAACCCCCCGCTGCCTAAATTCCACCCGGTTTCCCTTTGTGGCCCCTGAGTCCGGTTCAGGCGTGTTGGAATGGCCCGGTGGAAAGAACGTGGAGCAGAAAGTCAGGAGACCCCGGTTCTAGTCCCAGCTCAGCTCCTGGTCTGCTCTGTGACCTTGGACAAGTCCCTTAACCTCTCTGTGTCTCGGTTTCTTCACCCGTGAAATGGGGATTCTTCATCTCCCGCTCCCTTCTGCTTCACCCTGACTTGCTCCCTCTGCTCTTCCACCTTCCAGCCCCACAGCACTTATGTACAGATATGTCATTTTATTTATTTGTATTGATGTCTGTAAGCTCGTTGTGGGTAGGGAATGTCACTGTTCACAGCACTGTACGTTCTCAAGTGCTTAGTACAGTGCTCTGCACATAGTAAGTGCTCAATAAACACGAATGAATGAATGAATGAATATCTGGTCTCCTTCCCACTTAGACTATGAGCCCTGTATATGACCAGGTCTTTTTTTTTTTTAAAAAAAAAGGTATTTCTTAAGCACTTACTATGTGTCAAGCACTGTTCTGAGCCCTAGGAGGGCCTCACAATCTAAGAGAAAAACTGAGGCACAGAGAAGTGAAGTGACTTGCCCAAGGTCACACAGCAGACCAGTGGTTGAGCTGGGACTAGAATCAGAGTCGCCTTACTCTCCACTCCATGTTCTTTCCACCGGGCCATGCTGCTTCAAACGTGCCTGCCTCAGGCTTGGGGGCAACTTGTTTTGTCTTGTTTTGTTTTGTTTTCTTGTCTATCTCCCCCGTTTAGACTACGAGCCCACTGTTGGGCAGGGATTGTCTCTGTCTGTTGCCGAATTGTACGTTCAAAGTGCTTAGTACAGTGCTCTGCACGTAGTAAGCGGTCAATAAATACAATTGAATGAATGAACAAATAGGGGAAACATTGGAGAAGATCACCCAACAAGCATTTGGCAGACCCAGGATTAGAACCCAGGTCCACGGACTCCCAGGCCCCTGCTCTTTCCACCAGGCCATGCTGCTTCTCTATGTCGAATCTGAGAATTTTGTACCTATCCCAGCATTTAGCATGGTGCGAAGCATGTATGGGGGCAGAGCCCAGTAGAAGATTAAACTAACTCAAAGAGACATGCAAATGAGCACTTTCCTGTTGTCTCTGGCACCGCAACCGGGTGCCTAAAACTCGCTTGTCTCCCCAGTAGCAATAATAGTATTAATCGTTTACTGTGTCCGGAGTACTAGGTGTTAGGAAAGAATAGCCAGGTGGGAATTAGCCACAGCCCCTCCCCCTCGAGGCTCACAATCTAACGACGTGGCTATCACGGCACATAGGAGACATGAAGAAAGCCCCAGATGTTTCCACGCTTGCCTCCAGTCACGGCAGAAGTGAGGTCAGAGCTGGTGGTGCGTGTGTGGGCCCCACGCTGAGAAGGCTTAGCTTAATCCAGGCTCTTCTAGGTCAGGTCAACCTGGGTCCATTTGTCCCCCCCCAACAGATGGTCTGTGCTGGGGAGAATGTGCCAGCTTGGGCATCGAGAGCCCTGCAGGGCTCCACCCATGGGTGCCCAGTGCCCAGGGAGACCTTTAGTGACCAAGCAAGGACTTCCAGGGAGAAGCAGCTCTGGAGAGAAGATCTGGAGGAGGAGGAGAATAGAGGAGTGCGGGGAAATTTGGAAATAAAATTCTGCTTTGGTCAAATAATAATAGCGATGGCATTTGTTAAGCCCTTACTATGTGCCAAGGACTGTACTAAATACTGGGGTAGATACAAGCTAATCAGGTCGGACACAGTCCCTGTCCCACGTGGGGCTCACGGTCTCGAGCCCCATTTCACGATGGGACCATTTCACAGATGAGGTCACCGAGGCACAGATAAATGAAGTGACTTGCCCAAGGTCACACAGCGAAGAAGTGGCCGAGCAGGATCAGAACCCAGGTCCTTCTGACTCCCTGGCCGGGGCTGTATCCACTAGGCCACAATGCTTCCCTCGTTCCATCACGTGCTAACCTCTTCTGTTTAGACCAGGCTTAGAAAATGATTGGTGAGCATATAAATTCTAGAGCTTCCATAGTTAAATGCTCTAATAGACCCAAAACACATCTTTGAGGGTGGTCCAGCATTTTTCTTCAGCTTTCCCAGTAATGTCATAAAACTGTCCGGCCCAATAAATTCTCAAGGACAGAAAGGAACAAATTCCCTGTCATCTATTACCATAGATAATGGAGTGAGGCTTCAGCCGATCGCCTGGCATGTTGCCTGTTGGTAAGAAAAAGCCAAATCACAGACCATTCTCTGGCACTGCTTTGTGGTGATCAGAATTAATTTTCTGTGTAACTGATGCATTGCCATTTTTATCCACCTAGCGTCCTCCTCGGTAAATCTTCCGGGATCTGGTCCTAACTAGGATCTTGGTTTTCTTCGGTCTGCTCCCCGCCGCCCTCAACCCATCCGTGTTCCGATTAAGCAGATAATACACATCTGCACGACCACTTTGTACAAGGGATGTGGTGGTTTTTCATCACAGCCTACGTGTTGCAACATCCGCCTTGCTGGTCCAAGCCAACATCCGTCGGTTCAGTGTCCGAACGGTTGATAGGGCCAGGGGTGCCAGGGAATAAAAATTACGGTGTGTGTTTGCTGCCGACAATAATCCCCGAGTCACACTTTGTAGATCCATCCTTTGTTCCGTCTGGTGGGAACAGCGCCTCTAGACCGTAAACTCGTTGTGGGCAAGGAATGTGTCTGTTTCTTCTCATACTTTCCCAAGCGCTTAGTACAGTGCTCTGCGCAAAGTAAGGGCTCGATGAATATGATTGAATGGAGGTGGGGAGAAGGGCGAGTTGTGGAATACTGTTCAGGTATAAGCGGAGTTCTTCGCTCTTCTCCGTCCAGGATATGTGCCCTCTTACTTGAATGCTACCAAATCCCCACACACCAAAAGAGAGCAGGTAAACATAAATCCCTGTAGAAGAAAAGATGAAAATCCTTCTCATGAATTCCATTTAAATGAGAATTAATGAAAATTTAATTCCATTAAATTGGAAGACCATTTATTTAATTCCAGAGCTGACTTTCTCTTGAGGACACTTTCACAACCCTGCATTTATCTGTATGCCTGGAAGGGCAAACACTAAGAGGAATTTGGAGTTTGTGGCACCTGGATGAGGCAGAAACAAACTGGCATCTTCTTTGTTACTTTTGGGTAACTTTAAGGATATTGAAAACATGTTTTCCTATGTGTTTATCAGGTCTGAGAGGGTAGGATTTGAATTCGAGTCCTCTAATAGGAAGGAATTAAGGCAGTAGTAATAACCGGTCTCCATAAGTCGTACATTATCAACAGTGATTCATCATGGGAAAATTTCCTCAGAATTAATCGAAGCAAGTTGATCTTCCAAGGCCCCCTTTATCCCGCCTTCCACCTCCCCGCCATTAGCAACAATCTTGTTTTAGGAGCTGTCTTTCTCCCCTCACCTTCAGTCTGTTGCTAAATCCCACCAGTTTTTCCTCCACAACGTTTCCAGGCTCCCCCCGCAACCTCCGCATCCAAATGAAGACGCATCCTGTTCCAAGAGCTAATCATAACTTGTCTAGACAAGCGTGTCGGCCTCCTCACTGGTTTCCCAATTTCCAGACTCTTTTCTAGTCCAGATTCTACTGCTGCCCCAATCGTTTTTCTAAAATGTCACTTGGCATACATCATCCTGCGTACAAGAGGCCCTCGATAAATTCCCACCGATGGACTGATTGAGCTCTCTTCTGAACACTGTAAAATCTTCCATCACTTATAGTGATTAAACCAAGCGTTGTGTTGAGCTAAGAACGGCAGGTATTCGATCCTTGAAGAGGCGAGAAACCTTCTGGGCAGGAGAGCTTCCATTTCAGGGGATAAACAACAGCTTTCCTTGGACTCCAAAGTAGAGTCATTAGGCCTGCTGCAGTAAGGAAGAGACCGAGCAAAGGTTTTACTCAGTCTTACCGGGTTCTGCTTCCCCGGGCCCTTGCTGACTCACTGAACCTTGTAATGTCACTAACACCCGACTCTGTATTTATCTGTTCAAGATCCACACCGGGCTACAGCACCAGATCATCTGGGCTTGCCAGCCTAACTGTGTTCCTCTGGATGAGAAACTCCTGCCCGAGCTTCTGAAGGAGGCGGGATATGCCACCCACATGGTGGGGAAGTGGCACCTGGGCATGTACCGAAAAGAATGCCTTCCGACCCGCCGAGGATTCGATTCGTATTTCGGTAATGAAAATACCCCGGACTTTTTACCGCCAACTGGTAGCTCTTTTATTTGTTTGCATTTATGGTGTTTATTATGTGTCGAGCACGGTTTTAAGTAGTGGGGTAGATACACGTTCATCAGGCCAGGAACGGTCCCTGTCCCACACGGGGCTCACGGTCTAAGTAGGAGGGAGAACGGGGATTGAATCTCCATCTTCAGTTGAAGAAACTGAAGCAAGAGAAGTTAGGTGACCTGCCCAAGGGCACACACAGCCGGCAAGTGTGGGAGCCGGGATCAGAACCCAGGTCCTCGGGCTCCCAGGCTTGTTTTATCAGTAAAGCACCCTGTTAAAGACAAGCGAGAAGTGGGAACTTGAGGGCCCAACAAATCAGCCAGCCCCAACTCTGCCTAGCTTAAGCTTTCCTTGCATTGAAAATGAAGCTTGTGTGATTCTTTGGAAGGCAGGTGATTACCTTTTAAGGGAGCTAAAAGGCTTAATACAGAGCGTGGCACATAGTAAGTGCTTAACAAATACCATTTTAAAAAAAGGGTAGTTCTGTTCATTCCTCCACGGGATGACCACGTTTCCCCAGTGGGCGCTTGTTCACTGCAGAGTACCGTCCAGTTGAATTTTTCAGAAATTCGAATCAAAAGCTCAGACAAGCCAAGTTTTCCACATATCCTTGGTCGAACACTTACCCGTGAGCCAGTATTTAGAAGTTGTCTCTGGCTCATGTGTTTAAGAAGGCAAATGGAAGGTTGCCTACCCTGGTACAGTTCCTGAGGAACGATCTGCCTTTAAAATGACTGGAGACGCCCACGCACACCCACAAATCTGTCTTTTCTCCCTCTCTCTAAGAGAGGACAGTGGTGCTGCCCGGGGTGCCATCTTGCTCTGCGATTGGCTAGGAGATGGCACCCGCTGCGAATTGATCGCAGTGCTCGGGGCAGATGGTTAGGGTTGGAGGCTTCTCAGGTCGCCTTCCACATTGCGCAGCGGGACCGACCGCCCCACAGCTGCGGTGGATTACGGGGTGCGTGGAAACCCCAGCAGCCGTGGGCCCAGTCCCGCTAACGTCACCCCGCAATGTCGCAGAGGCCGCAGAGGGTAAGTGTCGTCTACGGAGCGTGCCACCACCCTGAGGGAGAAACGATCGACCCTCTCTGGCGTGTGGCAGCTCGGCCCCGTCTCGGGCAGGACCGGGACCGAGACTCACCTCGGAGAGCAGCGGGGCTCGAGAGCCAGGCAGGTGAGCGTCTGGCCTCCTCGCTGCCGTGGCCGGCTCTAGACCGTAAACGAGCAAGGAGGGGCACTGCCAGTGGGTTGGCAGGACCCCCGAGGCAGTAGCGGTAAAAATATAGAGAAAGGCCGGGCTTCCTTCCACTGGACTCGGAAGCCACTTAAACGTTAACAGGGATCGGGGGGGTGGGGGGAAACGCAGTGCCACAGGAGCAGGGGGGTTGGGGACGCCCACTCATTCATTCATTCATTTATTGAGTGCTTACTGTGTGCAGAGCACTGTAATAAATGCTTGAGAGAATAATCATAAGGATGGTATTTGTGAAGCGCTTACTATGTGCCAGGCACTATTCTAAGCACCGGGGTAGATACAAGGTAATGGGGTTGGGCACAGACCCTGTCCCACTTGGGGCTCGTATAGCAATATAACAGACACGTTCCCTTCCTACAACGAGCTTAAGGGAAACGATCTCTGGACAGGCTTTGGGAAAAGGATGTGTGCGATGCCTTTATGTTACGGGAGCCAAGAGAGTCACCTCTGCCTTGGAGGAGAACTGATGATGTGTGTGTGTTTCTGCAAAGACACATACTCTCTTTTTCCCTCCCTCCCTCCCTCCCTCTCTCCCTCTCCCCCTCTTCCCCTCTTCCTCCCTCTCCCCTCCCACCCTTCCGATGAATGAGGAAACCCCTTAATATTACCACAAATGGTATTATTCCCCAGGAAATAGTTTGACAATTCTATAATCTGTGACCTTTGGACATTTGGAATTCCCCCTCATCCTTAACCCCACAGCCCTTATGTGCAAATAGTTAAGTGATTTATTTTAAACGATTTATCCATAGTAATGCCTTTCTCCCCCTCTAGACTGTGCAGGGAATGGGTCTGCTGCTTTCTCTTGTATCCTCCCAAGTGCTTAGAACAGTGCTCTGCACATAGTATTATTATTATTACTGTGATGGTATTTGTTAAGCACTTACTATGTGCCTAGCACTGTTCTAAGCCCTGGGGTAGATAAGCACTGGGGTAGATACAGGGTCATCAGGTTGTCCCACGTGCACAGTCTTAATCGATTAGACTGTAAGCCCGTCAGTGGGCAGAGACTGTCTCTATCTGTTGCCGATTTGTACATTCCAAGCGCTTAGTACAGTGCTCTGCACATAGTAAGAGCTCAATAAATACTATTGAATGAATCCCCATTTGACAGATGAGGTAACTGAGGCCCAGAGAAGTTAAGTGACTTGCCCAGAGTCACACAGCTGATAAGTGGTGAAGCCGGGATTAGAACCCACGACCCCCCAAGCCCTGGCTCTTTCCACAAAGCCACGCTGCTTCTCCAAGCACTCAATAGTAAGCACTCAATAAATACCACTGATTGATTCTAATAACCAATTCATATTAAATCCTAGATTTTGATTTTGTTTCTAAATCAATCAGAAATTTGAATCCAAAGCTCAGACAAGCCAAGTTTTCCACATGCCCTTGGTCGAAAATCAAAATCCTTTGATTTTGTTTCTAGATTTGCCCCTCTGACCTTTCAGTGCATGTGTCTTTTGTCAGAGCCTTGTGTTGGGAAAGGGACAGCTCAGCTCTGAATTTCCCCCAACCTTTTAACATAACTGTAGTGCTGCTGCCATTATTCAAATGAAGTTTTAGATACCATCATGAAACAAACCCAAAGATGAAATTGCCCAAAATATTTTTCTTTTTTTCCTCTCTCTCCCTTTCTTTTAAGACTTGGGCAGTAGTCATCTCAAGATTTAATTGCTTTCAGAGCATAAATTAATGCTTATAAATTTGGGTAATGATGACAAGCTCTGGGTAACTCCTATTATTATTATTTTATTACTTGACATCAGGTTAGCAATTAAGCTATTTACAAGTTAATGGAGCAGAAGAATGTGAACAGGTAGCTGCCATTTTCCCGGCATCATCTTAATTTTAGTATTTAGCTCATCTTTTCACTGGGTATCAGATCAATCAATCAGTGGTATTTATTGAGTGCTTACTATGTGTAGCACACTGTACTAGATGCTTGGGAGAGGCCAATACAACAGAGTTGGCAGATGTGTCCCCTGCCCACGGCGAGCTTATAATGTTGGTATTTGTTAAGCGCTTACTATGTGCCGAGCACTGTTCTAAGCGCTGGGGTAGACACAGGGGAATCAGGTTGTCCTCCGTGGGGCTCATAGTCTAGAGGGGGAGAGAGGTATTAATAAAAATAATAATATCAAATAGATGGATTCACTGAACTCCACGTATCCCTTACAAATACAACATCCTGGTCTTCCCCGTGGTCCCTCATTTATGGAGCAAGGAAAAAAAGCCCCGTTCTCCAGAATTCCCTGTTCACCCAAATAAAGATCCAGATTATTTTCTTGGGAACATTTCTTCTTTTCCTTTGCAAGCAGCCAGCTGCATCAGCCATATGGAGGGAAGCAGACTCTCTTTTTTAGGGAACAGATTTCCATGAGTATGTTTAATATATATTTCTCTCTTTGTTTCCCAGTGGATTTTGCACATACATCATTCAGCCGGGAAACAAAAGCATTAGTTCCGTGTAATGTTTTGAGAATTTGATGAATCATGGAAAATGAGGAGTTGTGCAAAAACAAATCATTTTCTTTGATAATTTATGTCATATTGCATGACAGGAGTTCTGGAGCCAGGGGAGATCTTTGGCTGACTCCAGTGTTGTTATTTAAGATGAGGTTCTGCTGTTTGCAAGGATTTGGCTGCAGAGAGTAAGAGGAAGTAGGATCGGCTGATTAAAACCTTTGAGGAAAAGAGAACAGGAGTATTTCCAGAAACAACCCCTCTTGGAGACCTCTTTACTTATGCTTAATGGTGGAGTTATGCAACTGACCATATATTTGCCCAGGATAAATTTGGCTTAATAGATGGGCACCTAATTTCAGGATTACTGTATTGAATGTGGGTGTTTTTTTGGTTTCTCCCCGCATCATTTGAAATGATAGTATGTATACTGTTCTCTCTCTCAGAATCGATTTGTTTCTTCCACCAGTTGGTGTCAGTATCTGATTAGAATGAACTGTGTGTGGGAATATCATTCCTGTGAACAACCTAAATTGTCCATTTTGAAAATGATTTTAGTATTGTTTGCACTGCACAGTATGATGTCAAAAAATGCAGTTGTTTTGATGAACAGATAATTAATGAACTTTGGTCTCTCTTCCCTAAGCCTTTCCTAGATAGATGGTTTTACTTTGTTCCAGGCCTGAAATTTCTTATGTAGGTAATCGGTATCAACCAGATACATCTGAGGTTACCGAACTGTGTGGGCAAATAGGTTGGGAGCTTCTCATCAAAATTCATTTTCGACGTTTTATATTGTCAAACGAAGAGTCATTCGGGAGACCTGCTCTTATTAGCCCTGTTTTCTGATTAGCTTTGTCACGGGTAATCCAGCGCATTAGGCGATTAAATGCCGAAACATTAGTTTACATAATAAGTTGTATGCTGTGCTGACTGCTTTCGTCTTCCATCCTTGTTCTAGGATATCTCCTCGGTAGTGAGGATTACTATTCCCACGAGCGTTGCGTGTTAATCAGAAGCTTGAATGTAACCCGATGTGCCCTTGATTTTCGAGATGGAGAAGAAGTTGCAGTTGGATATAAAAATATGTATTCAACCAATGTATTTGCGAAAAGGGCTGTAGACCTAATTGCTAACCATCCACCTGACAAGGTATGTTTCAGCCGTTCCTATGCTGTTGAAATGCTCTCCGGCAAGCATGTAGATTGCCAATTCTAACGACCTGCCAAATTAGGTAAAAACAATTATCCATATAAAGTTCGTACTTATGCCACAGGAAGTAACCACTAAGAACCAAAAAGTCTTGTGACTATTTTTTACTAATCTCAAGACCTTTTCTAAAAGCCCCATGAGCCTTGGTGACTGGGAGAATTCATCAGAGTAGAATATCCCTTGGGCAGGGAACGAGATGACCAACTCTCTCGAGCTCTTAGTACAGTGCTCTGCACACAGTAGGCACTCAATAAATGCCATTTTTGATGATGATAATATCTTCAATGGGCTGGACATAGGCTAGGATTGGATGGCACCAGGATATCCAAGGAACTCCTGGATTGTGGCTGAAGAGAGACCTCTGTCATCAGGGAGACAACAAATTAAGACTCAGTGAAGCAGTCTCACTGTCAGTCACAGTAGCCAAAAGACCCACCAAACTGATTTTTGGCAGTGAGGTGGTGAAGGAATTATTCTTTTTGAGCAGCGGTTTAGGGAAGAGCATGATATCAGAAACAAGCTCTCCAACAGTGACAGGCTCTGTACAGAGAACACGTCAGTGTGGAAAGGGCTTCCTTTAAGTGTCCTTGGTGTTAAATACACTGTCAGGCAAAGATTCATTTTTCCAGCGTCTCCTGCCCTCAGGATACTATTTGACTGTCACTAATGTAATCTTCAAGCACAAAGAAAAATGAAAGAAAACATACATATACACGGACGCGCCCACCCACGCGCGCATATAGACCATAAGCTCGTTGGGGGCTGGGAATGTGTCTGCCAACTCTGTTGTACTCTCCCAAGCACTTAGTACATAATAAGCACTCAGTAAATACCATTGATGTTGATGATATAAATATCTAGACAAAATATGACTCAACTATACACACACACACACTTTCAGCCCAGGATTCCTGCAGGATCTGCTAATAAGAAACGATTTCTTCAAGTGCACTGTATTTGTATTTCTGCTATGAAACAATGCTAAAAAAGGAAGGAAGACAGTAGAGTTAAAGTGAGGCAGAAGGATGCAGAGCACCTCAAGCTAGCATATAGAGAAACATACTTGTGGTTTTTAAAGGGAGAAAAACTTACTAAAATAGCAGCATCTTACAAGGAATTTTAAAGAAGCGAATGATTACAGACCCAGGTTTGAAGCCCAATGTACCAATTGGAAAACCTCACCCAGAGATTCTTTTATGATAGGAGAGCTAATGATAGGCTCAAAGTCTGATGCACTCAGATTTAAACATTTTCTTTATGAAACGTGCCTGGAGTATTGAAGGGGTTTTGTTTAATGTAGAAACTAGTTATCTTAGCAAGGGGAGAACCTCTTTGAATACATGCCTCAATTAAGCATCCAGTATGATTAGAAAAGAGCTCCTGTGTCCTGTCTAGAAAATGCTGCTATGTTAAGACTAATGAGTTTGAAGAAACTGGTCAAAATATTAACTTCTAACTTTATTCAAAGCAATTTGGCAGTAGCAACTTATCATTGGGAATTTATTGATTTCTGATTATTAAAAGTGATAAGCAAACCATAATGATGTTTTCTTTTATGGGTATTTGCAGTGCTCTCTAGGAAGAGCCCAGTGTAAAACCAAGCTTTCAAATGGGGTACGTTGAATCTGGAGCAACTTGCTCATTTTGAGGAGGTAGTTGGACCCTGAATCTAAACCCCACTTCTGAATTTCTACCATTCATTGTGGTAGAATGATACACCAAGTTACTTAACCTTTTTGGGCTTCGGTTTCCATTAACAGGAAAATGAGGGTCATAGCCAGCCTACTAAGCTGCTATGAAAATCTAGACAATAAAGTGATAATGTCTGGTGGAAAACCTCTGGCCCAGCTTGTCCGATGAAAGGTCTAATAGAAAGACAAAACAGAGATAGAATATGGGACAGGAATTGGTTTGGAAGGAAGGAGAAAAATATCTAAAGCTGAAGGAAAGACTGGTGTAAATACCATAATAATAATGATAATGAGAATAATAATAGTAGTTGTTAAGCAGTTACTGTGTGCCAAGCATTATACTAATATAATATAATATACTAGATAATCAGGTTGGGCACATCTCTGTCCCACATGGGGCTCATAGTCTAAGCAGGAGAGGATCAATCCAGCATTCGGAACAGGGAGGAGGAGGAGAGGAAACCAGCCGTTTCCCAATTTTGAGGAATTAATTGTTGACATATCTAATTATTATCCTCGATCGAAGGCTAAGAGTAAATGGTTTTTTTTGCTTTCCGTCCCCCCCTGTAAAATATGTGAGCAGAAAAGTCAGACCTTTCCCGAGAAAGTGGGTGACCAGTCCTTCTTTTATAGGAGTCTCCTTGAGCAAAGTGGGGAGATCAGGGGAAAAAGGAAAGGCAATCACAATACTAATAAGATGATGCATCCAGGCCTATAGTTGATGCATGGGTGCTTTCTTAACCAATTTATATGACTTTTTTTTCCAGCCTCTTTTTCTTTACCTCGCCTTCCAGTCTGTTCATGAGCCCCTTCAGGTCCCAGAAGAATACGTGAAACCGTACAGCTTCATCCAAAACAAAAAGAGGCGTAATTATGCAGGAATGGTGTCCATAATGGATGAAGCAGTGGGAAATGTCACTGCCGCCTTAAAAAGACATGGGCTCTGGGACAACACGGTGTTGATCTTCTCCACGGGTAAGTCTGACAGACGTTAAAATCGTCTTCAGGCCAGGGAGGAATTCCGTGTTCGATAAGCTTAAACGAAGACAAATGGGAGAATTTAGCAGCTTCTTATGAAAATAGAGTCTAACTGCAGGTCTGGAACAAAATAGCGTAGGGTAAAACGATTTCCCTGAAGTGAGAGACATGTGACCACTTCCCCTTTAAAGTGGCAGAACATTTGCGGATGTTCCTAAAAGCAAGAAAATAATAACCCTCTGCAGGAATGGGTAGACATTGGGCAAATCTGTTTAAATGGTGCCCAGCAGCCCTTGGTCTTAAGCCCCTTCACCCAGTGTGGCTCCCTACTGATAGACCTGAAGAGAGTTGTGCAAACAAGATCTGCAGAAAGATAAGCAATAAAATGAATCATTTTCCTGCTGGTTTAAGAGATGAAAGCCAAATGTTGGTATTCTTGATGAAAAAAATCTATTTGTCAGGGAGCGGTATTAACATTTTTCTGTTTCTCTTCATATTGCATTTTTGACTGAATGGGATTTTTACTTAGGTCCTTAGGAATTTCCAATCTTAAAACAACTTCCAGATTCTCTCCCCTTGTGATTGAATGATCATGTATCCCAGCACTTCACACAGGGCTCGGCACTTAGTATCTGCTACTAAATTCCATAGTAATTATTACTGTTATTGTGATTTATTGAGCAGGATCTTGCAGAATACCAAGAATCCACGTAGGCCCAGTAATAGAATAGCCAGGGTAGATACCAAAGTCAGGATCTTGCCGTAGGAAAATGAGGTAATGCCAGTATCTCAAACCATGGGGAATACGGAGCTTTTTTGTAGAAAAGTTATTGCAACAGACTGTAGTTTTAGACAGTTGGAAAGCGTAGGCTCCGCATCTTGAAGAAGCCATCCCAGATTAATTACCGTTCAAATGAATTGATGCCGTGTTTCTACAATTCTGTTATGGTTCCCATTGGTACTATATGTTTTTAATAGCAGCTATCAACACAATCAGTTTCTGTTTACTCCTAGACAAGGGCCGGGCAATTAGGAGAAACTAAAGTTGCAGGTCTTTTCCCTCGGGAGGTTTCCCTGTGATAACTGACAATTTATTCTGCCCAAAGTGAAATTTAATAATATGATTGAAACCCCAGGAAATTGGGCACAGATCTGGGAAATCACAGGACAGTGATTCATTTTTTCCAGTCTTCTCACTTCCCTTCACGCCACGATACTTTCTAGGCATAGGAACATCACACGCATTAGGGACGCAGCTTCCAATTAAACAAATGTTGAAGCCCTTTAAGTAGAGAAAACCATGAAGCGCATTCAGCCTCCCAGTATCACCCTTATGTAGAGACTTTGGGGAGTCGGAAAGACGGGGTTAGAGAGAGCCACAGGGATTGCAGGGGGCACAGCATCCGTGTACATTGTGGAATGGAGTTTTGCTGGGCTGGCGGTTCTCAAGTTACCCCCTTCCCCCCAACGAACACCCACCCCACACTTCCCACCCCCAATTACGTGGTGGCTGCATTCCTACTTACCAGTCATTCAATCTGTCAACTGTATTTATTGAGCGCCTATTCTATGCAGAGCACTGTACTGAGCACTTGGAAGGGTACGATATAACAATATAACAGATACATTCCCTGCCCACCGTAGTCTCCCTCTAGACCACAAACTCATCGTGGGCAGGGGATGGGTCTACCAACTCTGTTGTACTGTAATAGTAATAATAATGTTGGTATTTGTTAAGCACTTACTATGTGCAGAGCACTGTTCTGAGCGCAGGGTAGATACGGGGTAATCAGGTTGTCCCACGTGAGGCTCGCTGTTAATCCCCATTTTACAGATGAGGTAACTGAGGCACAGAGAAGTTAAGTGACTTGTCCACAGTCACACAGCTGACAAGTGTGACTTGTCGCACTTCATTTTATTTTATTGCTGTTGTTTTAATGAGATGTACATCCCCTTGATTCTATTTATTGCTATTGTTTTTGTCTGTCTGTCTCCCCCGTTTAGACCGTAAGCCCATCAGTGGGCAGGGACTGTCTCTATCTGTGGCCGATTTGTACATTCCAAGCGCTTAGTACAGTGCTGTGCAGATAGCACTCAATAAATACTATTGAATGAAAGTGGCAGAGCCAGGATTCGAACCCATGGACCTCTGACTCCCAAGCCCGGGCTCTTTCCACTGAGCCATGCTGCTTCCCTGTACTGTCTCAAGCACTTAATACAAGGCTCCGCACACAGTAAGCGCTCCTTGACTGATTAATCCAGAAATTAGGCCCGGCCACCAGTTGTCTCAGAGGGAAAAATGGAGTCTCCCGTCAGGACGGAGAGTGACATATGGATCTTGGTTCATTCAGTCGTATTTATTGAGCATTTACATGTGCAGAGCACTGTACTAAGCAGTTGGGATGTACAATTCGGCAACAATCCCTGTCCAACAATGGGCTCACAGTCTGAAAGGGGGAGACAGACTGCAAAACAAAACAAGTAGAGGATCTTGATGGTCAGACCATAGGACTGAGAATCTGGGTGAAAGGACGGTCCCACCTGACTGCTCTCTTTCTTGCCAGCTAAGTTGGTGTTCAGTGAAAAAGAGGAGTTTGGAGAAGATGGTTCGAAACCATCTGAAATAGTATATAACTTGTAGTAGAAACAGCGTGGCTTAAGTGGAAGAGCACGGGCTTGGGAGTCAGAGGTGGTGGATTTTAATCCTGGCTCCGCAAATTATCAGCTGTGTGACCTCAGGTAAGTCACTTCACTTCTCTGGGCCTCAGTTATCTTATCTGTAAAATGGTGATTAAGACTGTGAGTCCCACGTGGGACAACCTGATTGGTTTGTATCTACCTCGGGGCTTAGGACGGTGCTTGGCACATAGTAAGCGCTTAACAAATCCCATAATTATAATTACTCATAGCAGCGTGCGCTAGTGGAACAGACCCGTGTGCTAGTGGAACAGACCCGGGCTGTGTGACCTAGGACCAGTCACTTAACTTCTCTGTGTCTCAGTTTATCGTCTGTAATCTGAGGATCCAGACTGTGAGCCCCATTTGGGACATAGACCGTGTCCAAACTGAATATCTTGTATCTACTCCAGCACTTGATAGAGCGTGTGGTAGAGAGTAAGCACTTAAGTGCCATTAAAAATATTACACAGAGCAGAATCCAAAGACCTCGTGGAAAATGAAGCATTGTTTTAAGTTATATAGGGCCAAATCTCAAACTGGACGATCGGATTTCACTTGCTTCTCTGACTTATTGGGGTTTGCTAGTGCCTCATGGGGAATCAGTCAATCAGTGGTATTTATTGAGTATTTACTCTGTATAGAACACTGTACTAAGCACTTGGGAGAGTCCAGTACAACAGCACTGGTATTCATTCATTCATTCAACAGTATTTATTGAGCGCTTACTATGTGCAGAGCACTGTACTAAGCGCTTGGAATGTACAAATCAGTAACAGATAGAGACAGTCCCTGCCCTTTGCCGGGCTTACAGTCTAATCGGGGGAGACAGACAGACAAGAACAATGGCAATAAATAGAGTCAAGGGGAAGAACATCTCATTAAAACAATAGCAAATAAATAGAATCAAGGTGATGAACATCTCTTAACAAAATAAATAGGGTAATGAAGATATATACAGTTGAGCGGACGAGTACAGTGCTGAGGGGAGGAGACGGGAGATGGGGAGGAGCAGAGGGAGAGGGGGGAGAAGAGGGTTTAGCTGCGGAGAGGTGAAGGGGGGTAGAGGGAGCAGAGGGAAAAGGGGAGCTCAGTCTGGGAAGGCCTCTTGGAGGAGGGGGTAGAAATGTTTCCTGCCGTTAAGGAGTTTGCAGTCCAGAGGGGAAGACGTGCATTGAAATAGATGATATTTATATAACTAAGTGGTGTGGGGCTGGCCTTGTCTTACCTTAGCCTGTGGAGTCGTCTCTGACACAGTGACTCCCAGGACCCATCTCTTCCAGAGCGCCCCACCTCCATCTGCAGTCGTTCTGGTAGTGGATCCAGAGAGTTTTCTTGGTAGGAGTATGGAAGTGGTTTACCGTCGCTTCCCTTCCGCGCAGTAAACTTGAGTTTCCGTCCTGGACTCTCTCCTGTGCCGCTGCTGCCCAGCACGGGTGAGTTTTGACTTGTGGCAGATGGCCTTCCACTCGCTAGCCACTGCCCAAGCTAGGAATTCATTCAATAGTATTTATTGAGTGCTTTCTATGTGCAGAGCACTGTACTAAGCACTTGGAATGTACAAATCGGCAACAGATAGAGACAGTCCCTGCCCATTGACGGGCTTACGGTCTAATCGGGGGGACTGGACAGCCCTCTGCTTGACTCTCCCTCCCGTAGCCGAGACTGGTAGAGGACTGGAAACTCTCCAGGTGCGACCCTGAGGCGGTGGGGGCTGGTGGCGGGATGAATATCAAGTGCGTAAAGGGCTCAGATCCAAGTGAGGGGACACAGAAAGGAGACGGAGTAGGTGAACCAATTCACACATTTCTAATGTACAGTCAATTTTCAATAGATTGTTTTAAATGAAAGCCAAAGCGTGGCCTGATGAGAAGCGGTGGGGCCTAGTCGAAAGAGCACGGGCCTGGGAATCAGAAGACCTGGGTTCTAATCCTGGGTCCGCCTCTTGTCTGCACGGTGACCTCGGGGAAGGCACCTTAGTTCTCTGTGCCTCTGGTACCTCATCTGTAGAATGGAAATTGAGACTGTGAGCACAGGGACTGTGTCTAACCTGATTAGCTTGTATCGCCTCCGGTGCTTAGTACAGTACAGTGCTTAGAGAAGCAGCATGGCTCAGTGGAAAGAGCCCGGGCTTTGGAGTCAGAGGTCATAAGTTCGAATCCCTGCTCGGCCACCTGTCCGCTGTGTGACTTTGGGCAAGTCACTTCACTTCTCTGGGCCTCAGTTACCTCATCTGTAAAATGAGGATTAAGACTGTGAGCCCCACGTGGGACAACCTGATTCCCCTGTATCTACCCAGCGTGGCTCAGTGGAAAGAGCACGGGCTTCGGAATCAGAGGTCAAGGGTTCAAATCCCGGCTCGGCCACTCGTCAGCTGTGTGACTTTGGGCAAGTCACCTCACTTCTCGGTGCCTCAGTTACCTCATCTGTAAAATGGGGATTAAGACTGTAAGCCCCATGTGGGACAACCTGATTCCCCTGTGTCTACCCCAGCGCTTAGAACAGTGCTCGGCACATAGTAAGCGCTTAACAAATACCAACATTATTATTATTACCCCAGCGCTTAGAACAGTGCTTGGCACATAGTAAGCGCTTAACAAATACCAACATTATTATTATTATTATTACAGTCCCTGGCACATAGTAAGTGCTAAACAAATGCTGTAGAAAAATATAGTTGTGATTGTGTTCTCTTAGCAATGCTAGAATGGGTCACTTTCTTGTAGGAAAGTGTCATTGTTCCTTCAGTCATATTTATTGAGTGCTTACTGTGTGCAGAGCACCGTACTTATTGTTGAATTCCATGGAGCTTTAGAAGCAGCACGGCTCAGTGGGAAGAGCCTGAGCTTGGGAGTCAGAGGTCATGGGTTCTAATCCTGGCTCCGCCGCCTCTCAGTTGTGTGACCATGGGCAAGTCACTTCACTTCTCTGTGCCTCGATTACCTCAACTGTAAAAATGGGCATGAAGATTGTGAGCCCTGCGTGGGACAACCTGATTACCTTGTATCTACCCCAGAGTTTAGAACAGTGCTTGGCACATAGTAAGCACTTAACAAATACCAACATTATTATTATTATTATTATTAGAGCGAAACAACTTTGTAGGGTAACTGTTTCACATTAAGACATCCCATTTTTCTCTTAGAAGCTCCTGGGAACCTTTCTTTTATTGTCTCTCCACTCTCACCAGAGTGAGGGCAGGGTGAGGTCATGGGGAGATCGGCTAGCGATGATTTCAGTCTTGAATTACCGAGGACTGTGGCGGCCAGATTCCAAGGAGGATCTAAAACCCAGCCTTTCTTCTCTAAATGCAAAATTCCTGAAGCCCTATTCCAGGCACAAGGACCTTCCCTACATGAACTTCCTCGCAGGGATTACCATATAATAGTAATAATAATAATGATGGCATTTGTTAAACTATGTGTAAAGCACTGTTCTAAGCGCTGGGGAGGCTACAGATTGATCAGGTTGTCCCACGTGGGGCTCACAGTCTTAATCCCCATTTTACAGATGAGGTAACTGAGGCGCAGAGAAGTTAAGTGACTTGTCCAGAGTCACACAGCTGACGAGCGGCTGAGCCGGGATTCGAACCCATGATCTCTGACTCCCCGGCCCGTGCTCTTTCCACTGAGCCACGCTGTTTCTCTAAAAAACACACCTAAATTTGGATACCTCCCCCTGACTCTCCTTCCCAACACCAACCCCCTAAAAAGCTCCATCGTAATGCTGTTGATATTTAGAATCCCACCATGACAGGCAATGAAACTGATGCATAGTGATTTCCTTTGGATGATTTGGAGGCCTGAGTTTTGCCACTAAAAACACACACTCTTTGGTTTATATGATGGGCCCTAGATTTGCATTCTTATGAACTCTCCAATAGTGCGATTGGGAGTCTTAGTAAAACCCTTTCCGACTGCTTTCCCTCTGAATAGGATGTTCCCTCTCCCCCCCCCCCCCCCCAAACACACACACACACACCTGCTTAATTAGCACCTGGAACTCTGAGTGTTTTAAAAGGAGTTTACATGTTTGAAGAGGGATCTAGATCCCTTTAATTAGCATCCTACAGCATGTCCCAAGATAGCTGACAATTAGAACACCAATTACAGAAGCCATACTAGGATTTTCACACGGATATGCGATTTTTTTGTTGTTGCTGTTGTTGTTGTTGTTTAGTTAGGCTAAACCTGCCGGGCTCATTAGTCCCCAAAGATTTTCCCATAGCAAAAAGACCTGCATTACTCTCTGTCTACTGCGAAGGCCAGCGCGAGTTTGCACACAGATGGTTCAGAGTCATTTGAGTGACTGAGATGATGAGAATTCCCCTTAGCTCTGTCCAGCTGTATGTGGACATTTTCATTCATTCAGTCGTATTTTTTGAGTGCTTACTGTGTGCAGAGCACTGTAGTAAGCGCTTGGAAAGTACAATTCGGGAACAGATAGAGACAGTGTATTCAAAACCAACCTACTCTCTGTGCTTCGTTCTTGTCTCTGGCACTGTGGACCCCTTGCTCACACCCTCCTTCCTACCTGAAATTCCCTTTCCCTTCCAATCCGACAGAGCACCACTCTCCCAATCCTTAAACTGCTTCTAAAATCCCATCTCCTCCAGGAAGGCTTTCCTGACTAATCTCTTTACTCCCCACCTTATTTTTCCTCCCTTCCTCCTCCGACCGATGCCCTGAAGTCTGTACCCCCTAACTATTTAGGTACTTAACCCCGCCACCCCCACACCACTTCTACAGTAGTAATAATAATAATAATAATGATGATGATGGCATTTGTTAAGCGCTTACTGTGTGCCAAGCACTGTTCTAAGCACTGGGGTAGGTACAAGGTAATCAGGTTGTCCCACATGGGGCTCAGAGACCTAATCCCCACTTTACAGATGAGGGAACTGAGGCACAGAGAAGTTAAGTGACTTGTCGAAGATCACACAGCAGACAAGAGGCAGAGCCGGGATTAGAACCCATGACCTCTGGCTCCCAAACCCGGGTTCTTTCCACGAAGCCACACTGCTCCTTTTACTCAGTTGCCTCCCCTCCTTGTAATTTATTTTCATGCCTGTCTCCCCCCCTAGATTATAAAATCTTTGAGGGCAGGAATCATGTCTTCTTACGCTGCTGTACTCTTCCTAGTGCTTTGCACCGTGGTCTGCACACAGTAAGCAATCAGTAAATACCGTCGACTGATGATCCGTGGACAGAGCCGGCTCGAGGCAAGCTTAATGGCAAGTTCAATTTTTTTTTAGAGAAATCAGCGATTTTCTTAACCGCTCTGATGATATCGTTTCTTAGCCAGCTAATTGGATGCTATTATTTCATGTCTCATTTGCACGTGGGAGGGCTGAGAAGCATTATGCCTGCCTGGGACGAAAAGGGGATATTTTTCCATGAGATTGGAGACCATATAAGGGTCTCCTCTTCGGTCCAACAGCCCACCAGGTTGACAACTCCCCCGCCCCCCATCACCGTCTACTGTCCTAGGTCGGAGCAAATGGACTGTGGCTTCCCCAGGGCGGGAGAAGGGTAGGGGGTGAAGTCCGGGGTCAGAAAAGCCTCAAAATGGTATTAATCGGGGGAGAGTGCTGTTTCATGAGTTCCCCGATTAATGGTCTGCAGCTTTAAAAGCGTTTGGTCTATCTGCAGGGCCCAATCCCCACCAACATCAACGTGGCATGGAATATTCAGTTTGCTCTACATAGATTCAAGCCAAAAAATCCATCTACCCCTTGCTGACAGGGAGGTTGGTAGGAAACAAGATA
The DNA here is from genome assembly GCF_004115215.2 of Ornithorhynchus anatinus. Lineage (NCBI taxonomy): Eukaryota > Metazoa > Chordata > Mammalia > Monotremata > Ornithorhynchidae > Ornithorhynchus > Ornithorhynchus anatinus. The sequence goes on along the minus strand of NC_041728.1, from coordinate 26,416,685 downwards.
TTTTGGCTCTATAAAGTAGCTTTCATACCAGAGTTTCTCATAGCACTCTAAATACTGACCTTGGTGTTAATAACGGGCAAGGTAGATGTTATACATGGAGCTGGAGCAAAACCCCAAACTTTCCACATTTGGGTCCATTTAAGCAGAGACCCTGCTCTCTTGCAGCTGGCTCATAATCCGACAGAATTTGCCTAGGTTTGTTGTGTGGGTAGACTTTAAATCCTTACCCTCACACAGGAAGACGACGGTCTGAGCCCGGAGAAAGACCGTAGCTTCCCCAGCCCGTCAGATCACGTGGAAAGTGAAATGTTACCAAATAGCATCCCTCCATCGACTTTACTACGTACTGGACACTGACGTTAATTTATCTGTCTTTTTCTTCCGGCACAAGTATAAAGGACAAGGAGACAAAGACAGAAAACTCAGAATTTGTCCCGTTTCTGTCAATCCATCAGTCATATTTATCGAATGCTTTCTGTGTGCGAGCATTATACTCAATGCTTGGGAGAGTGCAGTAGAACGGAAGTGGTAGACAGGTTCCCTGCCTGCCAGGAGTTTACAGTCTAAGAGGGGGAGAGAGACATTAACATAAATTACGGTTATGTCATTAAGTGTAGTGGGGCTAAGGGTGGGTAAAAAAAGGGTAATAATAATAATAATGTTGGTATTTGTTAAGCGCTTACTACGGGCAGAGCACTGTTCTAAGCGCTGGGGTAGATACAGGATAATCAGGTCGTCCCACGTGAGGCTCACAGTTAATCCCCATTTTACAGATGAGGGAACTGAGGCACAGAGAAGTGAAGTGACTCGCCCACAGTCACCCAGCTGACAAGTGGCAGAGCCGGGATTTGAACCCATGACCTCCGACTCCCAAGCCTGGGCTCTTTCCACTGAGCCACACTGTACAAATCCAAGTGCAGAAGGGAAATGTAAGCTATAAACTCGTTGTGGGCAGGGAACGTGTTTACCGCCCCTTTGGACTGTTCTCTCCCAAGCGCTTAGGTCGGTGCTGAGCACGCAGCAAGCATTCAATAAAGACCGTTGATCGACCGAAGCGTCCTTTCGTCCTTGTGCTTCTCATTCATTCCTTCATTCAGTCATATCTATTGAGCGCTTACTGTGTACAGAGCACTGTACTGAGCTCTTGGAAAGTACAATTTAGCAATAAAGAGAGACGATCCCTGCCCACCCCTGTCTAGAAGAAGGGAGACAGACATCAGAACAAGCAAGCAGGTTGAAATGTAAATAAAGAGAATTATAGATATAATAATAATGTTGGTATTTGTTAAGCACTTACTATGTGCAGAACACTGTTCTAAGCGCTGGGTTAGGTACAGGGTAATCAGGTCGTCCCACGTGAGGCTCACAGTTAATCCCCATTTTACAGATGAGGTAACTGAGGCACAGAGAAGTTAAGTGACTCGCCCACAGTCACACAGCTGACAAATTGCAGAGCCGGGGTTCGAACCCATGACCTCTGAGTCCCAAGCCCGGGCTCTTTCAAAACAAGTAAAGGGGCATCGGTGAAAATAAATAGAATTATAGATATATACATAAGAGCTGCGGGGCGGGGAGAGCAAAGGGAGCCAGTCGAGGTGACGCAGAGGGGAGGGGGAGCTGAGGCAAAGGGGGGCTTAGTCCGGGAAGGCCTCTTGGAGGAGGTGAGGTTTCAGTAGGACTGACTTTGAAGGTGGAGGAAGAGTGATTGGCGGATGTGAGGAGGGAGAGCGTTCCAGGCCAGAGGTAGGACGCGGGCCCGACGGCCGGACAGGCGAGAACGAGGCCCAGTGAGGAGGTGAGCGGCGGCAGAGGAGCGGAGTGTGCGGGCTGGGCTGGAGGAGGAGAGAAGGGAGGTGAGGTGAGAAGGGGGAAGGGGATGGACAGCTCTGAAAGGCAGGAGTGAGGAGTTTTTGTCTGATAGATTTTGATAAGCTTTGAAGATTTTGAGGCAGTGTGGCACTATTTAAGAATGATCACTAGAGGGTGGTAAAAGACACATCAACGGCTACACTGCCTTTCCCGCTACATTTTGGATCAGGTAATTTCATAATAATAATAATAATTTTGGTATTGGTTAAGCGCTTACTCTGTGCAGAGCACTGTTCTGAGCGCTGGGGGAGATACAGGGTCATCAGGTTGTCCCACGTGAGGCTCACAGTCTTCATCCCCATTTTCCAGATGAGGTCACTGAGGCCCAGTGAAGTGACTTGCCCACAGTCACCCAGCTGATGAGTGGGAGAGCTGGGGTTCGAACCCATGACCTCGGACTCCCAAGCCCGGGCTCTTTCCTCTGAGCCACGCTGCTTCCCTAAATCTAAGCACAGATTTAGACACATTCTCCTCCTTGTCTTCAACAAAATATAAAACAATATTCATTCAGTCGTATTTATTGAGCACTCGCTGTATACAAAGCACAGTACAAGAGCTCGGGAGAGTTCAGTACGATAGACATATTTCCTGCCAATAAGGAGTTCATAAAAGGACCATTGTTTTCACATTCTTACTATGGCCATTTTGCATCTTTGCAGATAAGAGAGGCCCAGATCGTATTCATCTTTGCATATAATAAGATATTTTTTGTTGTTGTCTTTTTATTTTTAAGGCATTTGCTAAGCACTTACTATATGCCAGGCACTGAAATCAGCCCTGGGGTAGATCCAACCTTATGGGGTTGGACAAAGTCCATGTCCCACATGGGGCTCATAATCCTAATCCCCATTTTACAGATGAGGTAACTGAGGGACAGAGAAATGAAGTGACTTGTCTAGAATTGCCCAGCAGACGAGTGGCAGAGCTAGGATTAGAAGCCAGGTCCTTCTGACTCCCAGACCCGTACTTTATCCACCAGGCCATATGTGCTCATTTCTCATTTGCTGGGAAAAGGTCTGATAATTTTTTCCCCTCTGTTTTGACTTTACTTTCTCTGGTGCATCTGTATTCTATCTGAAAAGTCATATTCCCTCCGAAACCATTTTTCATCTCGCTCCACTCCTATCAGTGATGGTCCAAGCCTGTTCCCTCCCTTGGAAGGGTGGAGGAGTTCTGGGCTTGGATGAACTCTGAAGGATAGAGAGAGGGGAGAAGGGAAGCCAATACTGAAAAGTCATCGGGGAATTAGAGTTTACCATTGATTATGTTAAGTATGCTCCATCTGATTAAAATAAAACCTAGCCAGAACTGTCCTTATCTGTGAGACATCTTATCTGGTGCCTAAAACTTGGCCCGTACCTAAACAGCCAGATGCCGTATATACAGAGACAGCCCCGCAGTGGAGTCTGCCTGGCTGTTTAATATTTGCCTCTAAACTCTATTAAACCCTTTTATATTGCCTTGCAAAAAGTTATTAAAAATGTTTCCATAGCGGGCACCCGCCCCGCGACAGATACAAATTCTTTAACAACCGGCTGAAAAAAAAGGTTGCCGCAGTCGCACTCCGAGGGGAAACGGTAAACGGCAGGGTGGAGTCTAGCACGCTTTGTTTCGGAGGTACGGAGTGCACGGTCTTCTGCAGAAATAGATCAATCAGTCTCTCTGCCGAAGACATCTTCAGCAAATGTAGTTAACCGTGAAGGTTTAAAGGTATAGTTTGTTTGTGTTTCCACCCTTGGGATTCCATTTAGAGGTCTGATTTATTAATACAATAAAGCTGTGTTATCTGGCACCTTACCAACCAGAAAGCGGTACTAACGGGCACTTAAATTATCCTCCATTTGGGGCCATCTTGCCTAGATTGATGCCTTGTGGAGGAGAACCCACCGTTTGACTAGGCCCCCCCCCGGTGGAAATGCAGGCCCCCTGAGCCATTTGCATCAACTCTCTGCTAATCTAATTAGGAAACAGCTTCAGATCCTGCTGCCAGTTAACGAACCCCCTCTTTCTCCGATGTCTGTTATTCTCATTCAGGCTGCCTACACTTCTCAGGGGCGCATGCTGCATAACCTTCCTGGAATCTTTGCAGAGCTGGTTTGGGCTGCCCCGG